>NC_057866.1:222889473-223515819 GCF_019393635.1 Dromiciops gliroides
GTTGATCCTTAATGTGTGTGGGGAAGGATAGGGATTGGACCTGTGATTTCATTGGTGTAGAAAGCTATGATTTTGCAAAGTCCTTCAACACTGAAGCAGATCAGTGATACAAAAGTTTTAGGAGAGTTGCCTGGGGAGTGGAGAGGTTCAGGTTTCAAAGCAGCAGGGGCAGCTTCAGGGGCAGGCCATGATGCCTTTCTAATGCTATTTACTGGATCTGCCCACTGAATTTGAACATCATCTATGCCATGCTTTGGTAACTTGGGCCTGTTTGGAGAATGCATGCACCCAGTGATGGTTAAGTGTGTATGCATCTACATTCAGGCATATGGCAAAAGGTCCATGCCAAGTCATACTACAAACAAAACCTCTAGAAAAATAGCCCATTTTATCATTATGGTTAATAATATTTTTGCTGAAACTAAGTGATTAAAATAACATTTATATGTAAATGTTGCAACCTATGTTATTTGATAATAATAATTTAACAATATAATATTTGATTATTGACTTAAGATAACTGGAATAAAAAGTTTTGGATTCAAGATCAAATTTTAACCTCTCAGCCTTGGCCTCCCCATCAGTATAGTGGGGATTCTAACTTCACTATTGGGACTGCTGTGGAAAACTCCTAAACTGTAATATGCGCGCGCGTGTGCGCACGCGCGCACACACACACACACACACAATACAAGTCATCTATATTACTCTCTAGAGACTGTAATAAAAATTAGATAGAAAAGACATGGCGAGATCTAGTACTATGATTGTTTATATACTGAAAAATGACCTTAATTTGAACCATACTTCATTTTTATCAATGCTCTGTTTTTCCCTCTGAGGGTTAAGGGGGTGCACGAAGAGTGGAAGAGAGTTAATATTTTTCTAGAGTTATATCAGTTGTTTAGGGTAAACTTTTGGCAGTGATTAATTTATTAATTCTTCTTTGTTTTTTTAAAAAAGAGGGGGCAGCTAGGTGGCGCAGTGGATAGAGCACCGGCCCTGGAATCAGGAGTACCTGAGTTCAAATCCGGCCTCAGACACTTGACACTTACTAGCTGTGTGACCCTGGGCAAGTCACTTATGAAAAATTACACATTGTGACATAATTCAGGTCAATACAATAACAAGGAAATACAAAGATAACACTTTTCATAGTATCCAGACTCAATATTCATGGCATTTCTCTCTCCATGTACATTTTTCTGGCCTTTATTCAAATCTAATCTCCTCCCACTCATTTTCCTTTTCTGAAAGATGAACTAATTCTTAAATAATTTTCTGAATATTAAATTTAAATCTCATGCTATTACACTTGAATTTACAAAAAAAGGAAAGGATTTAACAAATTTGTCCAGTCAGTGAATTAATGATTTTAGCATTTAAATAGTCTCAAATAGGCTTTGAAATTAACCTCTCTCAACTCAGTATCTTCAGGAAGAAACAAGTCCTCACACACCTGACTGAGTTTTCTACTCAGAAGACAATTAATTAATAGAAGTTACTATCAGAATCTGACAAAACAGGCATCCTGATTAAAGGCAGTATTTAAGTCAGAAAATCAATAACATACTGCACAAATACTATATATACTAGCATGGAATGTTAACTAATATTGTTTTTCACATGCTACTCAAATTGAAAGTGAAAAATATGCATGCCAAATCTCTATTTGATCATGTTAAAGAGCCTTGATCTTTTCCTAGCTCTAAATTCCACTATAGCATGGAATGGTTGGTCCCTTGTGCTCTATTTACTCTGCTAAACAAGTGGACAAATTAGTCACTCATCAAGACTCTCAAAATTTAAAGGCAAATAAATGCAAACAGATTGTCTTTCTTGTTTCTTAATCCTTAAGAAATGGGGTTTTTTTGCTCTATAATTTCTACATGACAAGTTAATTCTTCCAGACTAGCCAGAGAAACTTTTTTAGAATTGTACTCTGAATCCCTTTTCCTTCTCAACCCTCTTATGTTTCACTCAAATTTTAATTTAGGTAATACAGACCTGGAACATGCTCCCTGTAACTCTATCTCTTTGAATACCTAGTTTCATTAAAATTTATTTCTATGTAAACACATTATTTTTTTCCAAAGGAAAATATCTTTTTGTGGGGTGGTGTATGGGTACATACCCTAGCACATAGTCTAGGCACTCAATAATTGCCTGACTGATTTAAATCATATATATAAGCCTGTAATGAGAACTAAATTTCCCCCAATTAGAAAACGCTGGCATCAAAAATAGCCTGTCTTATTATTTTTGTTAATAGTAACCAGTAGGTCAAGGAAGAATTAAGCATAACCCAACTGACAATAATGATTTTCCTTCTAAATTAATAAATACCACTCAAAGGTTAAGAAAAAATGAAAGATGTGATTTATTTTTTAAGTTATTTAATTTTTTAAAGATCTTGATTGCATCTCTAGGTTTAAAACAATAATCCTCCCCAAACTGATAAAACTGCCATGACCAGGAGGCATAGTATGCATAAGGTTTCTCAATCTTATCTGTGAAGCCACATATCTTTATAAACCACTCTAAATACATTGTGATTTTGCCTTTAAGACATTCTTCAAATAATAGTTTTTCATTAAACTTTAACACACAAGGAGCCAGAAATCAAGACTGCTTAACTCAGAATACAAAGTACATTAGAAACTAAGAAATACCAAAGGTATTCACCCTGGTGAGAGGTAAACTGGTTTTAATCCAGGTTTTATAAAAGAACTCTAAGCATTTTATGTTAATAATATAAATCATTCGTACAAAGTTGTTTGAAAGTTGCCTTCCTCATTAGATTGTGAGCTTCTTGAGGGTAGGGATCATGGGTTTTTTCCTTTCTATGTATGCCTAATGCTTAGTACAGTGCTTTGCACTGTAGGCCAGGCCCTTAATAAATGCTTGTGGACTTGATTTCACTTGGCAAATAAAACAGTACTGTCTAGGAAATTACACGGACTATGATAAAATGTGGTTGTTAAATTATATAAAATTGAGAAGAAAAAAAAAATCTATCAAGGAACAATTTAAAACATGGTACAAAAGCAAAAGAAAGGTAGATTTAATTCTGTTTACCTTCTCTGTTCCTCTTTTCTTTTCACGGGGTTGATTAAGTTTAGCCTGCCTATCTACTAAAATCTTCTGCCAATATCTCTGTTCATGGTCACCTGTAAAAGAAGAAATATGGACAACTGATTAATTACACATAAAGAGAACAAATTAAGATTTAAAAACAATTTTTAAGTATTCAAATTATGGGGTGAAAACCACATCAATCTCTAGCTTCACTTGTAAAAGGGAAATGAACTTACTCAAAGTACTGTGCAGTTTTGAATCCAAAATAATAAACTTCCCATAATTAGTGAAAGTTGAACACAAAAACGATAATTATTAGGAATATAATCACATTCCAGAGACTATAACTAACCCATCCCTTCTCACACAGTATACTATTTTTTTTTTTTTTTTGGTGAGGCAATTGGGGTTAAGTGACTTGCCCAGGGTCACACAGCTAGTAAGTGTCAAGGGTCTGAGGTCGGATTTGAACTCAGGTCTTCCTGAATCAAGGGCCGGTGCTCTATCCACTGCGCCACCTAGCTGCCCCTACAGTGTACTCTTAATTCTTTAAAAAGGTTAACATTTGTGTCTTCCATCTTCTTGTTTGTCTACAGATTGCAAAAGAGCAAGAATGAGATATGTGCAAACACAATAAGTGATCCTCTGATCTGGTGGAGTCCAATTTGAATCATGTATAGACCAAGGAGGGTGGCAAGCAGCCTCACAAAGACTGTGTGCCATTGAGAAAAACTTAAAGAGAAGGCCTACCCCATGTCATGTTTGGCCAATTTTAAGAAGTGTTTAGCAGTTAACATTTCCTGCCCTTGAAAACCTTACCAGAGAGGATCTCGAATTTCCAATTATATTTCTTTTTAATTTCTGCATGTGCTTTGATTACTGCTTGAGCATCCTCTGGAGTTTTAAATCTAACATGGCATTCTGTATCTCCTTCTAGCACATCAACATAAACAACTTCAGATATCACTGCCAAGGTTTCCTGCAGAGCTCAGGAGAAAGAATGAAAAATAATTTAGATAAACTTATTTATTACTCTTACCTTATTCTTTACCAAAAATTAAACACAAATAACGAATACTTTTAAAAAAAATTCCAAAATTAGTATGATGACTCAGTATAAAGTTTAAGATAACAACCAAATATTCCTACATGAAATATTTCTTCTAGAGCAGATAAAAATGTCCATAGAATGAAAGTGGAAAAAGAAATATTTAATATACTGGTTTTGTTTAGTTTCCATTAACGACCACACCCTTACAATTTAAGCTTAGATTGTATCTATATATCACTTCACATTCCTGAAGGGTTAAAGGAATGTGAAGACTGCAGAACAGAGGTATAAAGAGGTAATATACTAATGCTACAAAAAATTTAAGCTAAATTGAAAAAGCAGTAAATTAACTTTTAAAGCTAATCTCCCCATTGTCCAAAAAAAAAAAAAAAGTACATTGGGAAGGCAGTTTGCCCTCATATACCTTTTCAAAAACAGATGTCACTTTAAGTAAATGTAATGTTTTTTAAAGGTATTTGGTTAGTATTATAACTATAAAGAAAAAAAACCTTTTCAAATCTCTTGAAACAGAATGTTCTGATGAACTCATGCTTCATGGACACATAATCTACAGTCTCTCACTAGTTTGTGTCAAAACCCTAAATAAACTTTTCTCAACAATTGAGACTAACAGTGTCAGTCACAAACATTGAAAAGTTTACCTGTAAAAACCTGCTGTGAGGGGAAATTAACTAGGTTCCTGTATTTCTAATCGATTTTGGTCACAGCAGGTTCTACCAAGACAATCCTCTTATGCAGGAATGTGACACTACTCTTAATTCTCCAAGTCCCATCCATAAAATGAAAAGAAAATAATTGGAACTACTCAATAGAAAAAAGAATCTTCCTTTAATTCCCCCCCCTTTAATTTTGAACTAAGTTTACCTATAAGATTAATCCAGGTTACAAAAAATACCACAAAAAAATTTGGTTAATATTAAAACAAGCAGAGAAAAAAACCACAGGTTTTTCTGGTTAGTAATTTTTAAAACAAGGTATCGAGTCAGGATATGTAGTTTTGTTTTGTTTTGAAAAAGAATGCATCTTAGAAATTGGAGAATTAATTTTTAAATTATTTCAATGGTATTGGAGTAACATATAACATTACTTTATTTTGGATAAGAGTCAGTAAACAGTAGCCAAACTTTTAGCAAAAAGGTATTATGCTATTCACTATCTGTAAATCAGGTGATGATAAATTAATGCTATTAGGATTTTATCATATTTTTGATGATAAATATAATGGAATTATTACCAGCACCAAAGTTTCTAATTTCTTTTGCCTAAGGCTTTTTATACACTTGAAAACCAGTGTTCACTTTTTTCAATTTTCACTTGACATATTTTCTTTGAAATACTTTTGTATTTGCAATCTTTCCTACTAATTCCTGTCCTGAAAATCGAATGTGTCTTGCACACAGTAGATACTTATTTTAATAAATATTTGTTGAATAGCTACAGTCATAGGGTGACCATGCTGAATCAGAACTTGGTGCTAATGAGGTCAAGGTTGTCCCTTTTGGGTCAATTGCCCCATGGGGGTGGGGGTTTAATTAATTTAATTCAACATTATTAAGTACTGCATTATTTACAGTACCTAAATATTCATCCCTTAAGAGTTACACAGCACAGAGACAGAAGTAAAAGGAATGAAGCAAAAGTAGCAGAGATAGGTTAGTAAAAATCCATTATCATTACAAACAAAAAAATCATAGAATCACAGCATTTTAGAGCTGAAAAGGAAGGAAATATCGGTTAGCCCTAGTCTCAACCATTACATCTTAATTAACCATCCAGCTGTCAAAAAATATAAATGGATTTCTTTAAAATGTTTCCTTCTCTTCAGCAAATAACTTTATTTACTTGAAAAGAAACTTGAAAATGAATGAAAATTAAATGTTTTGAAATTTAACGAATATAAAGTATAAACACACTACAAAATTCTCTTAAACGGCCACTGAAACTGTAAACATTAAGAAAACGTCACATTACTTAAAAGTTTCAGATTAGTAAAATTCTGGAAAAAAAACTTAAGTTAATAAAATCTAAAATATTTTGTAGTCTTTTATATTTCAATAAAATAAAACAATTTAACAATTGTAAGTTACAAGGGAGTCATCAACTTTCACTTCAAGTGAAATGATTAAATGTGTATAAACTTAATGCCTTTGAAAATCTTCCCACAATTCTACTTAATTTCAAATAGTAAAAGTATGAAATTGGAAGTGGACTTTCAAATCAGTCAGTAAACTACTTAAAGTCTTAACTGTTTAACAAGTCTAAAAAAGGTTTATTATGCAACAGAAAGGACTACTTAAAGGCTTTGGGCCGAGTTTGCCATTTACTAACAAACAGAAAAGTTAAGCACAGCTTCTACCAAAGGAGAAATTCCAATTTGATTAGTCTAAACAGTTTTGCATATTCAAAATATTTTCCCAGGCAAGTACAGGTATTCCAAGGAAAGGTGACAGTTAACCAGAAGGCTCAAAGTCTTACCCGGAGGTGTTTCCTGCTAGGCAGGGGTTCAGTGCTAATGATCTTCACAATCACTCCACTTACAAACTGGGGTCCCATTGTGTTAATCTTCTCAGGGGGCTGACTGTCTTCACTGTTTGCTGTTAATTTGAAAAGGAAAAGGACAAAAAAATTCAGAGGTAACAAGTCTGACAAAAGAAAAATGTATTGCAAAACTGTCACAGCAAACATAAGGATTTCTTTTGTTGGTTGCAATAATTATTAACTTTATCACTATTTCTTAATGAATTTTGCTGCAGAATTTTATAATCTCTAAAGTCACAATGACAGATTTTTTTTTGGTTAGCTACAGTGGAAAAAAAACCACCACCACCAAGTGTGAAAAAAAAAACACCAAGTGTTAATTTTAAAGGTTAGAAAAGAGTGAAAAGCTTTTAAAGATTTCAAGAAAATATAAAACCAGGTGGAGAAAAGTCCCTCAGGAATTACATATTCAGATTTTTAAACATTATCTAAGAGAGTTATTTAATGATAATGCTTTAAAAAAATAAAGATAAATAAGAAAAGTATTTTATAGTGGTTGTGACATACACTCAGATTACCACAAAGATAAAAACTCATTTCATTCATTTGCATCAAGTTATTTGGAAAAGAAAATGTTATCTATGGGGTCCCCCCCAATGGAAGAATTCACTAGGGCTTTGTTACAAACATGCTCTTTCCTTGGCGAGGACAAAATTACAGCTCAGATTATGGTTTCTCTTTGGAACTCATTCTAAGAAAGACCCAAGTATTCTCAAATCCTTTGGTATAGTGGCTTGGTTGGGTTATAGAAAGGTGATGTTAATGTTTGGGCCTTTTATGCACTTAACTGTGTACACCAAAGTACAGAGTGCCTAACACATAAATTTCACTAAGTATTGAGTACACGGACTCCAAAATGTTTTCATTAAGATTAAAAGTATGATGGTTTGGTTCAAACAAGAAGTGATATATTGGACTAGTTAGACAACAATCTCATTACATACAATGAACTTGAAATTGAAAACCAAAAAATAAGAGGGGAGTAGGGAGACTGGAACTAAAGGATTATAAAGTATCACTGCCTGAAGGGTTAAGTTATATAACCAACAAAAATTTTAGAAAAAAGCCTGCAAATACACAGGACTTGGTTTCTAGACAGCATTCCAAAATCAAATGTTCAGACCTAATTATTTACTGAGAACCAGTCTGCACTTATTAAGTGATCTGAAAATCTATTTCCCTGACAAATATTTATAAATTAAACGGGTTAAAGAAAATTCTATTAGCCATAATGTTTTTATTTATGAGGTATATCTACAAATAGGATAGTAACATTTCAATAAAAAGGATATGTAAATTTAAAGCCAATCACACTGTCTTTACCATGGCCATTTTTTATTCCAGGGTCTGTGTCCATCTGCCCTAAATTCTCAGACTTTATTTGGGATATTGTTTTTTTTAAAGAAGCCATACTGGCTTTCTGTAGAGCCAGATACTCTTTTTTCAATTCCATCCATTCATTCCTGTAAAGGAAGAAAAATGAATGAAATACTGTGGTCAGATAATGGCAAAAGAACATGCATATGCTTCAATGACCCTTGCAGTTTGGAACAAATGCAGCAAACAAGTAAACAATAGTACTCCACTAAAATAACCATAAAAGATTCAGTATTTTTTGTTCCCGGGACCTTCTTAGGCATGCTTCTCAAATATGGATGTTTGGAAATAAGTTCCAGGATTAATTTAATTCATAAACCAGGAAAATAAGTAATTTTTTCTAGTAAAAAAAATCAGATGAAAGTTTTCAAATCTTTATTTTGGGGTTTCCCTCCCCCACAAATTGAAGTGATAGCATTCCTTAGTATTTACTACCATCAAAAGGAATTTCTAAAAAGAAAAAAAAAACACCCAATGGAAGCAATTTATATATTGACATATATTTAACATGTAGATGTTTCTGCAAACAGCACCAGTTTAGCTAGATAGAAACACAATGACTATTCGGCCACTGTGAGAACACTCATTGTTACCCTAATCTGTGCCATCAAACAAGCAGATAGGGGATTTTTAAAGAGGAGGATATCTTGTGGTAATGGTTTTAGCAGTTAACATTGACAACTGTATACTTCAAAAAAGAAGCAGCAGCAGCATCCAGACCCACCCAGGATCATACATTCCCAGAGAGCAGATACATTAAAATAACAAAAGACTCATGTAATGATTCTTTGAGATAAAAAGGCCAAAGGAACTCCGGAGTTAAGAATGGTATAAATAGAGAAGTAGGGGGAGCTATAGTCTCTGACCTACACTGAAGAGGAAGAGAAAGCCCAGGGCTGTAAGCCAGGAAGGTAAAGAAAACTTTCCTCCTGTAAAGGTATGATTAGACCCACTGAGCCTTCCACCTTCCACCCTTCCAATGGACTGAGCCTGATCAAGAAGAACTCACAGGAACCTATGGGACCCCTTCTACTTTAACATGGAGGTACTTTCTGTGACTAAAAAGTAAGTGCTTCCATGTTTTGGTAGGAGTGAATCCTATTCTCATTCACGGAGTTCCTCATGGTCTGATTCATTTCTTGCTGTATTTTGTATGGCAACCTTTTGGCAAGGAATCCTCTCTGCTTTAACATGGGGGTACCTGCTATGTAATTAAAAAGTAAGTGCTTCCATGTTTCAGTGGAGGGGATTTCAAATGGGCACAGTTTATGCTAATGCTGATTTTACATAACTTTAACTTGAAATAAAAAAATGTTCTCACTTTTGCAGGATGAGTTGTCAGAGAAGAATTACTATTGGGCTTCCAAACTTTTCAGGACTCCCCACCACTTAAACGTGGATTTACTTGCTTTGTTGCTAAAAAAGTAAGTGCTTCCATGTTTTAGTGATGGTGAGTCTTAATTTTCCTATTAGATAATTTAAATAATGTATATTAAAGTTTAATTTTCCTGACCTACTTTTGTACAAAGAGACATGATGTCAATATCTTATAGGACCTCCTCAGCTTTAACATGGAAGTGCTTGCTCTGATTTAAAAAAATTAAGTGCTTCCATGTTTGAGTTGTGGTGAATCCTAAAGTTTTATTTACCAGTCATATTGTTGGATTTTTTTCCATCTGGGCTACACAATTTCTTTGGCTACAGGCCACTACTGTTGCTAACATGCAACTCTGTTATATGTAAACGGGAATTGCACTTTAGCAATGGTGATGGCCTGGAAGACATGAAGTTGTTTTCCCGTCCAAATGAGCATGCCTTACCTATGCAGATACAAATGTATGTGTCTAGCTTAATAAAACAGCCCATAACTAAAACAAAAAGAGTCGTTACTTAATAACATACTTGGATAGTACTCTCAGTGGTATGACCTCCTCTCCCATTTTGTGTCTTTCTTTATGCTTTTTCTTATGCTTTCTTTTTGATTTTAAAAGGGAGCCATCCTTCATATCTCCGGCATCTTTCTCCTCTTCAGTAGAGACTTCTAGGTCTAAAGGAGAAGATATAATTATAAATAATAACTCATACCATTTGTCCCTGACAGCATGCAAAAATGGCCTTTTCTTCTACCTTTACAATCCTTTGGCATTTCAGCTTTTGGATGCTCATCTTTAGCGCTTTCTTCCTTAACAGAGCTTTTCTTGACTTTTGAACTTGGAATCAATGTATCCGCATCTTCAGAACTATTCCTCTTCCTCTTCCCTCCCCTGCTTTCTTCAGGTAAACCCAACACTTCAGATCGTTCCTTTTTTTTCTTCTCTTTCTTACACGGGGGCCTCTGGATATCGGAACTGCCCGCTTCTGAGCCCTCCGATGTTGTCCTGTGCCTTTTAAGCTTACTGAAATGTTCTACATGTTCATCAGGGGTGTCTGTATTTGTTTCCTTGGTCTCCATTGCTGCCTGAACACCTTCCTTTTTCATCCGTGACTTCTTTTTCTTTTTTTTCTTCTTTTCCTCTGTATACAAATTACATCATTAAATGTTTGTCAAATGTTTCCACTTTAAAATTCAAATCCAAATATGAAAAATGAGACCTACCAGCAGCTCTACAGATACTAGTATTAAGGGCAGGTATAGGTTTATTTTTCACTGTCTTTGGAAACATTCCAGGTTTTCTTGGTGCTTCCTCTGGTGGATTATTTAAAAACTTAAAACAGAAGTAGGAAATTAGTTGACTTAATATCTGCCATTTCAAAATTCAAGTTTGCTTCAACTGCTTTAAATTTAAAATGACCACCACCTACCTCTATAGCTTTGTCAGCTTGTTCTTTTGTTTCAAATTCTACAAATGCAAATCCCTTTGGGTCTCCAGTGGACTTGTAATGTGGGATGCTAATATAGACAACATTGCCACATTTTCCAAATACTCTTTCAATCCAACTGTGATTGACATTCTTGGGAAGCAATTCCTAAAATACATGTAGGCAAAAGATGTCATTTTTAAACCAATGTTTCAAGAAGTCTGACATAGACAATTGTATCAATTCTTTACAAATAGGAGGGGAGAAACAAATCCCTGCATTGCCCTCACCCTGCCTAGAGATTTGCTAGGGATAGTGGTGGGGGGAGGGGAGGGAGGAAGAGAAAATCGAATAAGATTGCAGCCACAACTAGGGGGTCTCATCTATTTAAGTTTTCAAATACAACCCCCTTGTATTCACATAACCTCCCGGAATTGTATATAAGCCTTACCACATATACAGTCCGGTCATCCACATCTTTTGGTTTCTCACCCAGGGGCTGGCGCCTTCTTACTCTTGTACCTTCCAAATCCAACTTGGAGGAGAAAAAAAGCCAAACTGTTACAATAGCTCATGCAGAGAGGGCTGTGATAATCTCAGTTAACTAGCAAGTTAAATACACTCACCTCTACGACAGAGGAACTTTTCAAAGCTCTGGCTATTAATTTCCCATCAGTTGTCAATTTCTTCATTTTGTTGAATGATACAAGAAGTGATATATCAACATCTAAGGGGTAGAAATTCATTACAAATGAAGCTACTTGTATTTAAAGGTAGCGTGGAAACAATTTTTTTTTCCAGATCAGTTTCTATTAAAATAATTGCAAAAAAATGCAGAGGCTACGGTCTAAAAATTTTGTTGTAGATAACGAATCCAATCATAAATAAAATATATTAATACTTGTTCCACTATTAAACCACTTTCCTATACATTAATTCCTCAAGCTAATGTTTTTTTATAATTCTCTAAATCAAACTACTATTTGAGAAATGCCCAGACATGACCCTCATAAACTGCTAATAAAAAAATCCAGCCACAAAAACTCTTAAGGGGTCGAGGAACTTTCACCTAGCCTTTCAAATTCCAAAAGTAACCTCTGGTTAGGACTAGGAGGCCTTGGGCAAGTTACTTATCTAGTCAGATCCATATCTAAAAGATCTTTGCCCTTCAGGTGGCACAATCACAGAATATTTTTCTTCCCTATATATTGAGAAATGTTTATTCTGATACCAATATAAGGATTTTAGAAAAAATGACTTCCCCATCTCTGACATGTAAACTGTTTCTCCATTTGTTATTGTAATAAGGAAAAGTAGAAGCAGTCAAATGGAACAACAAAGAACTTTCAAAGCAAGGTTTCTGAATGGAAAGCTAAACCCCAAAACTTGGGTGGGAGTGTAAAATTAAGGGAAAGAAAAGGATTAAATAAGAAAGTAGATGAGTACTATCATAAATTCAAGTCCAGCAGGAGCTCTGAACTACTGATTCAAGTAAACATTTATCAAGCCTTTATGCTAAGTAATAGGTATAGAAAGGTCCTGTCTTTAGAGATAATAAAACAAGTAAAGCTACACATACTATATGGGCAATTTTTAGTTGTCGAGAACTGAAACAATGGAATCTGTATCAAATAAAAGCCCATGTGTTGGTCTGACTTTAAATACTATTCAAAACCCAGACACTTCTATGAAAGCAGAAGCCGCTGGTCTTTTGACAGGATTAGTAGCTTGATACATCAGGGCAACAGTGTCATTTACCTACATTTTTAAGAAATATTTGACAAAATCTCTCACTTGTGAACAAGATAGACAAATGCAGACTAAAGCAGAGAAGCTTCTCTAATGAATTCAACCACCTAATACCATCTGACTCTTGCTTCACAGGGAAGCTTTAGGTCATTTTGTAATTTCCCAGCCAAAAAGGGCAATTAAATCTTACAGTACATCCAGAGAGACAGAATGTCTGCATTCTGCGACTAGGGAGGGGACAATCTAGTTCCAGCCACTCTGCCTACATCTGTACTGTGTTCAGTTATATAAAATACTTTACTGGTAAGCTGTAGTGTGTCCAAAGACAGGTAACCACATCGAGCCTAGAGATGAAAAGACTCAATGGGGATATTCCAGCTATCTTCAGTAATCTGAAGAGTTGTCATGTGGAAGAAGGATTAGACAGGTTACAGATTATGCTTGATGCAACAAGAAGCAGCAGGAAGCTATAAAATGTGGCAGATTTAGGCTTGATGCAAGTAAACTGTAACAAGAACCATCAAAAATGAAAGGATCTGCCTCGAGCTAGTGAGGTCCCTTTCTTTCACCACAATTCTTCAAGCAAAGCTTCCCAGGCATATTTGGCAATGTGAGTGTGAGTGTGAGTGTGTGTGTGTGTGTGGGGGGGGGGCTGGGGCCTGGGGGACAGGGTCACTGAAATACTTTGCTTCTGTGAATGACCAATTTCAAAGGAAGTAACTGGATGTATTAATGAATTATCCTACAATAAATATAGAGACAAAACATGCTACCCAATTCTTTTTATCAAGGAAATATGGTTCTGACATTTTTTTTAAATTATAGGTTAATCTCATTAATGAAAAATGAATTGAAAAATGCAAAATACTGTTAAGTAAAAGAACATTGTGGTTTACCTCTTGACACCAAATAAGATTTATATAGGGAATACCATTATGGCACTATTTTGTAATATCAATGAATGCTGAATAGACCTTTGATAAAAATGCAACATCAATTCAAAATTTAAAACTAATAAGTATTGACCTAAAAGCTAGTACCATAGGGAATGACGAAGCCTCACTACTAAAAAAAGAGGTAACAAGCGTAACCATTCTTCATTTACATTTGATATAGTATATAGAAATACTAGCACTTGCAGTAAGAAAGCAAAAATAATAATAAAAAATATATAGAGAACATGTTAGAAATGCAATATGAAGATGGCACCCCCCCCCCCACGGCAATTCATTATTCTTTTGTTTGTTTGGCTGGAGCCATGAGGGACTTGCCCAGATCACACAGCTAGCAAGTGTCAAATGTCTGAGGCTGCATTTGAACTCAGGTCCTCCTGAATCCAGGGCTGGTGCTTTATCCACTGTGCTACCTAGCTGCCCCTAAATTCATTATTCTTAAGGGGAAAAAAAAACCTGAGTGCTACCAGATTGTGGGTTATAAGATACACTTACAAAATCTTTTGTATTTTAATATTATCAACAAAAGTATAAAAACAAACTGTAACGAGTAAAAGACAAAAAAAAAAAGACAAACGTAACCAATATAAAGGTAAGCATAAAGCTGAAATGACAAAGATTTGGAGAGATTGGAGAGAAATTTAGTGTTTGTGACTGGTTCAATATCTATGGCAAATAATGAGGCTTTCTAAATGAGCTTACATATTTAAGTACAATAGCTGTTAAAAAAAAACAAACACCTATCAATGGATTCCTTCATAGACATGGCATATAAAAGAGATTACTATGTGGACTTGGCCTCAAAACATTTGTAATGCTCAGTTCTCAAAGCTACCAGGTATAAGGCAAAAAGAAAACAAAAGACAGATAGTTGTAAAACCCAATGGTTGATACACCAGATACGGGACCAAATGATTTATTTATTTTTGGTGAGGAAATTGGGGTTAAGTGACTTGCCCAGGGTCACACAGCTAGTAAGTGTTAAGTGTCTGAGGCCGGATTTGAACTCAGGTACTCCCGACTCCAGGGCTGGTGCTCTATCCATTGCGCCACCTAGCTGCCCCCAAATGAATTATTTTTGATAAACCTATAGCTAATAAATCTAGGGGGAATACTTTATTAATAAATATTGGTGGGAAAAATGGCTAGTGAAAAATTACATAACATTCTTCTTACACTTACATAAAGTTCTCTATAGAGAGCCATGAAATCTCAGAAGGTAAGCTCCTTTAGGGCAAGGATTGCTTCACTTTTGCATTTGTATCCTTAAGGCTTAGTACATACTAGGCATTTAATAAATACTGGGCAACTGACTGACTTCACTGATACAGATTCATTGGGCTGCTCACAACCAACTCATTCCTTCTAGGCCCAAGAGAAATTTGTCAAAGTCCTCTGGCAAATCCTTAAAGCTCCATGTGCAGGCCTTCCTTTTGATCTCTTAAGCACATACAGGCTGTCCATCAATTATAATTATCCCTTACTCTCTATGTGACACCCATCTCTTTTTCCTATTGCACGTCTATTTACACCCTTTGCTTCTTTTATAATTTTTCTTTGGCTTTATGTTATGGCCCATTTATACCCATCAAGCACCCTTCCAATGCCCTATGAGGGATACACAACTTTAATTCCTTCTACGGTGCAATAATCTGGCACAATGTGTTCAGCCACTCACCAATGTGTTTACAATTCTTTGTTAAACAACAAAAAGTAAATATTTTTGTATATATGGAGTCTTTCTCTGTCTTTGAATTCTTTGGGAGTACATGGCTAGCAAAAAATGATTAGTTTAACGACTTTAGGAAATATTTTACCAAATTGCCTTCCAAAACAGCTGGATGAATTTCCAGTTTGGTCCACTTAGTGTGCCTATCCTCCCACAGCACTTCCAATATTTACAATTTTCCTTTTTTTGTCATCTTTGCCAATCTGATGAAAATGAAGTAGAAATTCAGAGTTTTTCTTTTGTGCGTGTGTGTGCGCGCGCGCGCGTGCCCATGCGCAATGAGGGTTAAGTGACCCTGGGCAAGTCACTTAACCCCAATTTCCTCACCAAAAAAAAGAAAAGAAAATTATAAATGATTGATGAATGTATGTCCTAGGCTGCTGGCAATGTCTTTTAACTAAGGTAGTTTCTAAATACTTTTGAACACCCCTATTTCCTATACAATGGCAGTAGGAAGGAAGGAAATAAGCACTTATTAGGTGCCTAATCTGTGCCGGCTGCTGTGTTAGGGGTTTTACAGATATATTATTTGATACTAGTCTATGTTAACTTCTTTTATTCACTTCCTGTTTTCCAGCACGAACAGCTTCTTTCTTTTTTGCAGGGCAGTGAGGGTTAAGTGACTTGCCCAGGGTCACACAGCTAGTAGGCCAAATTTGAATTCAGGTCCTCCTGAATCCAGGGCTGGTACAGTGCTTTATCCACTGCGCCACCTAGCTGCCCCTTGAACAGCTTATTTCAATAGGTCAAACAAAATTCTTTTCAATTGCTGCTTCTACACATTTTCATTTCTTTTTGTTTTTTTTTAAGTGAGGCAATTGGGGTTAAGTGACTTGCCCGGGGTCACACAGCTAGTAAGTGTTAAGTATCTGAGGTCAGATTTGAACTCAGGCACTCCTGAATCCAGGGCCGGTGCTCTATCCACTGTGCCACCTAGCTGCCCCCATTTCTATTTTTTAATGACATCAAATTTAATCAGTTCTCTAAAAGTTCAATAATCTAACTACATACAAACAGTTGATTCCCAAATGATTTCCACATGACCAGTTTTTTCCTGTGAAATACAACTGACTCCATTTTTGGTGATGTTATTTGGTCCTGGTTATATCTGGTGCCACTTGAATCTTTTCTTGAGGAAAATATTCATCATATAGAGGCATGAAAGACTTTATAATCTACAAACCACTGCCTTTTGTCTCTTATGTCTGAATCACGTTTTCCAACATTTTTTTGGCCAACTTCTACATTTCCACCTTTACATTTAAGGCACTGAATATTGGTTTAATTTGCAGGGTATAAGTAAGTTCTCAGCAGAATTTCTTTACTTAATTTGCAGGGCGTAAGTAAGTTCTTAGCAGAATTTCTTTACTTCCTTATCCTTTGAAATAATAGTTGGCAAGGAAAATATAATAAGCTTTTGGAAAGAAGCTATAATGTGAAAAGAACAAGGGTCTTGTGGGAAAAGGCTAAAAACAATTATCATATATGAATATTTTGTTGTTATTGCTTAGTTGTTTCAGTTATGTCTGCCTCCTTATGACCCCATTTGAAGTTGTCTTGGCAGAAATACTGGAGGCTAACTGAGCAAGTTAGCCTCAGTTTCCTATCTGTAAAATGAGCTAGAGAAGGAAATGGCAAACCACTCCAGTATTTCTGCCAAGACAACTTCAAATGGGGTCATAAGGAGGCAGACATAACTGAAACAACTAAGCAATAGGGGTGCCCATCAATTGGGGAATGGCTGGACAAGTTGTGGTATATGAATACAATGGAATACTATTGTGCTGTAAGAAATGATGAGCAGGAAGAGTTCAGAGAAACCTGGAGGGTCTTACGTGAGCTGATGATGAGTGAGATGAGCAGAACCAGAAGAACATTGTACACAGTATCATCAACAATGAGTGTTGACCTACTGTGATGGA
Organism: Dromiciops gliroides; assembly: GCF_019393635.1. Lineage (NCBI taxonomy): Eukaryota > Metazoa > Chordata > Mammalia > Microbiotheria > Microbiotheriidae > Dromiciops > Dromiciops gliroides. The sequence goes on from NC_057866.1 coordinate 222,906,691, forward strand.
CTATATTCTTCTCACCAATGCAATGGTACAGAAGAGTTCCAGGGAACTCATGATAGAAAAGGATCTCCAAATCCAAGAAAAAAAAAGAAAGAAAGAACTGTGGAGTATAGATGCTGATTGAACCATATTATTTCTTTTGTTTTGGGTGCTGTTGTTATTTTTTTCTATTTTGAGGTTTTGCATCACTGCTCTGATTTTTTCTCTTGTAACAGGATTAATGCAGAAATAGGATTAATGTTATTATGTGTATATATATGTGTGTGTATATATCTATATCTATATGTATATGTATAGAGATATATAGATATAACCTATATCAGATTACCTGCTGTCTAGGGGAGGGAGGGAGAAAAATCTGAAATTGTAAAGCTTGTATAAACAAAAGTTGAGAACTATCTTTACATGTAACGGAAAAAATAAAATACCTTATACATTAAAAAAAAACAACTTAAGCAATAACAACAAAATATTCATTTATGATAATTGTTTTTAGCCTTTTCCCAATTACTGGGCTTCCAAAATTGTTTACAGTTTTTTGTTTCTTTTGCTACCACGATAAGTGGTGTGTGTGTGTGTGTATGTATTTTCTGCTTAGGGTATATATCCAAGAGTTGGACTGCTGCGTCAGCATGTATAAAAGCCCAGCTCTGCTTTTGGTCTAACTTACAGCAAAAATACAACAATATATTTACTCATTGATCAGTCATCTCACAAAACAACATGATCAAAGTGGAAAAAAAATATTAGGTTGGGAAAAAATTTGTGAGAAATATACAGACAGAAAAATAGCATCTAAAATTTAAAAGAAACCAAATACCTGATGAAGGACAACACAAAATTTTTACTGGATAAATGTTCAAAGGTTAGGAAATGTTTATAAAAGAATATAAAAACATTTCAAAGAACAACTGAAGTTCAATCTTACGACCAGCCTCAGAGAATTGTAAATTAATACTGCTCTGATGTAGTATATAATACTCTTGGCAAAAATAGCTGAAAAAGAAAATACTGTGGTTTACTTGTACTGTGCAGAAACCTGTATAGGTTTTCAGTGCTGGTAAAATGGCAAATGGGCACTGTTTTGAAAGGCAATCTAGAAGCATATAAAACTCACAAAAATCCTAACTTCACTTAAAACTTACATCCATCTCGAGACTTCTCTATTTGCTCTCGAAGAAATCTATCCTTGTGAAGATTGGCATCCCCGAACCAGAAATCCACTTGCTTAGCAATATCTGAAAGCACCTGCTTCACTCTTGACCGCTTCTTTTTTTCTCCCTCTTTCTTCTGTTCAGTGCTTTCCTCTTCCATTGATTTGTCTTGATTGCCAGTTTCTGTTTCCATTACTATAAAGTTCAGAAATTGAATTTAAAAATCATTTAAATTCCTTTTTGTATTAGCTATAATTTATAAAGTAAAACTTTAGGTATTTTTTTTTTTGCTTTTGCGGGGCAATGAAGGTTAAATGACTTGCCCAGGGTCACACAGCTAGTAAGTGTCAAGTGTCTGAGGGCCGGATTTGAACTCAGGTCCTCCTGAATCCAGGGCCAGTGCTTTATCCACTGAGCCACCTAGTTGCCCCAACTTTAGGTATTTTTCAAGGATTATTTCTTCAAAGATTTTCTTATTAATAAGCAGGCTAAAAATCCCTAGGAGAAACCTAGCTCAGTCTTCTAGAAGAACATTTTTAATGATCTCCAAATATTTTCCACAAAGTCTTATCTTTTTTTGTTTGTTTGTTTTTTGGCAGGGCAATGAGGGTTACAGGGTCACACAGCTAGTGTCAAGTGTCTGAGGCTGGATTTGAAATCAGGTCCTCCTAAATCCAGGGCTGGTGCTTGATCTACTGTGCCACCTAGCTGCTCCCTAAGGTAGGTCTGTCCGTCCTTCCTTCTTTGGTGAGGCAATGGGGTTAAGTGACTTGCCCAGGGTCACATAGTTAGTGAGTGTCAAGTGACTGAGGCTGGATTTGAACTCAGGTACTCTTGACTCCAGGGCCAGTACTCTATCCACTGAGCCACCTAGCTGCCACAACAAATTATTTGGGGGGGAGGGGGGGGGACAATGAGGGTTAAGTGACCTGCCCAGGGACTAGTATCAAGTGTCTGAGGCTGGATTTGAACTCAGGTCCTCCTGAATCCAGGGCTAGCACTTATCCAAGGCGTCATCTAGCTGCCTGCCCCCACTAATAGTCTTAAGGAAATATCAGACTTACATTTCTTTTCCTTTTAAAATTTTTTTCTTCCAGTACTGCCCCCCCAGCAATCAGATATAGGTATACATATGCACAATTATGAAAAACATTACCATATTAGTCATTTTGCATAAGAAGACTTGGAAAAAAAAAAGGAATCAGCATTAGTATCAGTAGGGGAAGTTTTCAACCTGGGAATTCCCTTCCAATGATGAAATAAAGGATCCAGACCCTCTTTTCTCTTTCCCAGCTGCCTGCACACAGACTGTTTATGGTACAGTAAAAAGAAAGAAAGTGAAAAATAAAATGCTTTGATCTGTATTCAATCAATATGAGTTCTTTCTCTGAAAGCAGATAGTATGCTTCATCATTATCCTTTGGGACTGTCTTGGATCACTGTACTGCTGAGGTTAGGTCATACACAGTTCTTCATCAAACAATATTTCTGTCACTGTGCACAACATTCTCCTGGTTCTGCTCACTTCACTATATATCAGTTCATATAAGTCTTTCCAGGCCTTTCTGAAATCATCCTGCTAGACATTTCTTATAGCACAATAATATTCCATCACCATCATATACCACAGCTTTTTTAGCCATTCCCCAGTTGATGGGCAATCCTTTGATTTCCAATTCTTAGCCACCACAGAAAGAGCTGCTATAAATATTTTTGTACAAATAGGTCTTTTTTTCTTTTTGGGGATATCTTTGGGTTCTAAACTTAGCAGTGGTATTGCTGGACCAAAGGGTATGAACAGTTCTATAGCCCTTTGGGCATAGGTCGAAACTGCTCTTCAGAATGGTTGGATCGGGGCAGCTAGGTGGCGCAGTGGATAAAGCACTGGCCCTGGATTCAGGAGTACTGGAGTTCAAATCCAGCCTCAGACACTTGACACTTACTAGCTGTGTGACCTTGGGCAAGTCACTTAACCCCCATAGCCCCACAAAAAAAACCAAACAGAATGGTTGGATCAGTTCATAACTCCACCAACAGTGAATTAGTGTTCCAGTTTTTCCATATCCTCTCCAACATTCAACATTTTCCTTTTTTGTCACATTAGCCAGCGATAGGTAAATTAAAACATTTTTCATGACTATAGATAGTTTTGGATTTATTTGTTGTAAACTGCCTGTTCATATCCTTTGGTCATTTATCAATTGGGAAATGACTTGTATTTTATAAATCTGACTCAGTTCTCTATATATTTGAGAAAGGGGGCCTTTATCATAGATACTTGTTTGTTTGTTTTTTTTTGTTTGTTTTTGGTGAGGCAATTGGGGTTAAGTGACTTGCCCAGGGTCACACAGCTAGTAAGTGTCAAACGTCTGAGGCCAGATTTGAACTCAGGTACTCCTGAATCCAGGGCCGGTGCTTTATCCACTGCGCCATCTAGCTGCCCCTCATAGATACTTGTTACAAAAATTCTTTCCCGGTTTTCTGTTTTCTTTATAATTTTGGTTGCATTGGTTTTGTTTGTGCAAAAGCTTTAAAATTTTATTTAATCAAAATTATTTTACATTTTGTAATGCTCTCTATATCTTCTTTGGTCCTAAATTTTTACCCCATCCACAAATCTGACAGATAAACTAATATGTCAAACACAATATTGTTTGCTGAAGAACTGTGAATTACCTAACTATTCTCAGCAGTACAATGATCCAAGACAACTCCAAAAGATAATGATGAAGCAGAGAAAGAATTCATATTGATTCAATACAGATCGAAGTATTCTATTTTTTCAATTTCTTTATTTTTACTGTACCATAAACAATCTGTGTGCAGGCAACTGGGAAAGAAAAGAGAAGAGGGTCTGGATCCTTTATTTCATCACTGGAAGGGAATTCCCAGGTTGGAAACTGCCCCTACTGAAACAGATCCACAACTTTTCTGTAACTAATGTTTCTTTACTATTATGTTATCTTGGACTCCTACTGTTTAAATCTTGGCTACTTTTTTGGTTTGCTTTTAACTTGTGAAATCAGGGTCTTGTTATAGTTCATGCTCTACTTCATCAGACCGACACTATAGAACTATATTAGTCAATGTGTGACTCAGTTTCTTTGGATTCTTACCACCCCAAAACAAGTTTTCCCAGGTGCCCTTCCTACTAGTGGAGCTCAATACATGAAGATTATAAAAACTCATTAAAAGTTGAACTCAAATGTAAGAACTAATAAGGTATAAACAAAGAAATAATACAGTCTAAAAAACTTCCGCCCACTTATTCAGACAACTTCCGCCCACTTATTCAGACAACAGTTTATCACTCAAGTATAACCTTCCTAAAAGTATTCAAAAACCTCTCAAGGTTCACTGCTCCAGAAATAAAAAAAGTGTAAACGCAACACTCACATTCAAGATACTGCACAATCTGACTCCAATCTATCCTTCTAGTCTTATCTCCTTTCCATTTATCTATCTATCTATCTATCTATCTATCTATCTGGGTGTTTTTTGTTTTGTTGGGGCAATGAGGGTTAAGGGCAAGTGCCCAGGGTCACACAGCTAGTAAGTGTCAAGTGTCTGAGGCCAGATTTGAACTCAGGTACTCCTGAATCCAGGGCACATGCTTTATCCACTGTGCCACCTAGCTGCCCCCTTTCCATTTATTAAAAAAAAAAATTTTTTTTTAAAGTGAGGCAATTGGGGTTAAGTGACTTGCCCAGGGTCACACAGCTAGTAAGTGTTAAGTGTCTGAGGCTGGATTTGAACTCAGGTACTCCTGACTCCAGGGCCGGTGCTCTATCCATGGTGCCACCTAGCCGCCCCTTCCATTTATTTTTGATCCAGCTAAACCAGAATATTCTTTGCCCCCCATTCTCACCATGCTCTCTGCCATCTATTCATGCTCCCATGTCTAATAGATTTCCCCCTACCTATCTCTATATGCTGAAGTTCCAACCCAGATGACAACTCCAATTTTCCATGACCCTCCTTGCTCTACTTCTCCCTACTTCTTCAAGATGAAAATGATCTCTCCCTTCACAAATGGTCTTTTCCCAAACTCCCTTTTAACCCTATCATATTTAATGCATGTACCAATAACAAAAGAAGTTCCTTAAGGGAAAGGCTCTATTTTTTCCAATCTTTGTATTCCTAACGAAGATAGAAGGTACTTGATAAATATTTGCTTAACTGAATTAGTTTCTGCTTAGAGCTCTATTCTTAATTGATAAATGTTGTATGTGTTCTGACTGTTTTACCAACTGGCTGTTCCCATCTCTTCCCTCTTCTCAGGGCTCCCTTTTTCCCATGACACAACAATATATAAATTTAGTTGATAAAGCAGTAGCAAGGTTTGGATCCACCTTTGACAGAAATTCTACTGTCGATAAAACAGTATAAAACAGCCTCACACTACAGAGAAATCTTTTGTGAAAGGAAGAGTCAGTCAATGCCACAAACTTCATTGTTGTCTTGTTTTCTAAAAATTTAAAATAACATTTTATTTTTTCCCAATTACACATAAGGACAATTTAATCATTCATTAAGTTCCAAATTTTCTCTTTCCCTCTCTCACCTTCCTTGAGATGGTAAGCAATTTGATATAGGTTATACATGTGCAATCATGCAAAACATATTTCCATATAACTTACGTTGTGATAGAAAACAAACAAACAAACAAAAGTAAGCTTTGATCAGACTCCATCAGTTTTTTCTCTGGAGATGAACAGCATTTTTTTGTCATAAGTCCTTAGGAACTGTCCTGTATCACTGTATTGCTAAGAATAGCTAAGTCATTCATTATGATCATCAAATAACATTGCCATTGGAATGACTGGAATGACGCCACCTACTGGAGACTTACTATAGGAAAGCTCCACCATGAGGAGAATGCCTCAGAGGGCAAGGCCATGCGGCTTTTCCTTGGCGTCAGGAAGTAACATTTGCGCATGGGTACTGTCCACCAAGGCTACCAGCCAATCAACTTGAGGAGCCTCCCATTTCCTGGGAGGGGACAGGAAGGAGGAAGGAGGGCCTGTTCCTGACTTCATGGTGGTGGTGGTGGCGGCTGCAGAGGACTTCACAGGAAAATTAAGGAAAGATATGCCATGCTGTTGGAATTCTGTTCTCAATCTTTCTCTATCTTTCAATAAACCCTTAAAAACCTAAACTCGTTTTATCAGTGATTTAGTCAGTTTCCCCCAAAACTGGGGGAACAGATTAGAGCCCACATTTAGAATCTTAAATTACACACCATTACTGTACACACATTGACTTCACTCAGTGTCAGTTCATGTAAGTCTTTCCAGGTTTTTCTGAAGTATTTCACTATAACCATATACCATAACTTGTTCAGCCATTTCCCAGTTGATAGGCATCCCCTCCATTTCTAATTCTTTGCCACCACTAAAAGAGCTGCCACTGCCAGCCCAACCATCAACAAAAACCACCCTTATCAGTCAATAGCCATCAACATCAAGGCAAAACCCTCCACCAGCAAAAAGATTACAACACACTGAAGGCTCAAGATGACGGTCATCATTTTTAGCAATAAAGTACTTTTTTGTTTTGTTTTGGTTTTTTGTGAGGCAATTGGGGTTAAATGACTTGCCCAGGGTCACACAGCTAGTAAATGTCAAGTGTCTGAGGCCGAATTTGAACTTGGGTCCTCCTGACTCCAGGGCTGATGCATTATCCACTGTGCCACCTAGAGGCCCCAATAAATTACTTTTAAATTAAGGTATGTACATTGGGTTTTTAAAGACATACTATGCACAATTAATAGACTACAATATAGTTTAAAATGTAACTTTTTTTTGGTGGGGCAATGAGGGTTAAGTGACTTGCCCAAGCTAGTAAGTATCAAATGCCTGAAGCTGGATTTGAACTCAGGACCTCCTGAATCCAAGGCCAGTGCTTTATCTACTTCGCCACCCAGCTGTCCCAAAATGTAACTTTCATATGCACTTAGAAACCAAAAAAATCTGTGGAGTCCTATAAAGCATTTTTTCCAAATCCATCTTCATTTTATGCTTCCATAAAACTTGTCTTCCAAGGAATTTCAGAACCAAGTCCAATTGGGAGAAGGATCACTAAGTTGTAGAATCCAGCTCTTACAGTTACATCACATACTTCCTGACCTAATTCTGAGTACAGTACTCACTGTCTACAAATCACATGTTCTTTCAGAAGGAAGGGTTAGGAATTAGGTGATCTTTCCAAAATCCAAACCTTCCCATTCCCCACACATCTGATCAGTCACTGTTTTTGGTGGTGGTTTTTAAGAGTTGTGATGTTTTGATTTGGATTTTTTTTTGGGGGGGGGGGGGTCCTAAGATCTGCAATTTCCTCAGGGGTGGGAGTGAGGGAAAAGAAATGCCCCCTCCCAATGAAGACCAATAGGACTGTTCTGCATGTTACCATGAGAGAGTGGCCTTGAAACATGGGGAGCTTTGGTGCCCAGCTCCAGGGCATGCCACCATTACAGGTCAGAAAGACTCATGGATCAAGCAAGTTCATGTGTCCAAACTACTACTAGGGGAGGTGTACATATTTAAATCCTGTGAAATATGTCATTGAAGTCCACTATTAAAATCACACTTGACTAAATGGCATTTTGATATCAGGGATGCAAAGATAGCTTAACATTAAGGAAAACAATAAAATCAACCATATTAAAAACAAAAACATCCCAAACCACAAGATTATCTCAAGAGGTGCAGAAGAAATCTCTGAATAAGTACAGCCCTGCTGTTGTGATTTAAAAGCCATACAAAATACAAGCAAGGAAAAGTGGTGTCACACTGAACATAGAAACTGGGCCACGTGGCTCAGTGGAGGGGGCTGGAGTTATAAGTCATGAGTTCAAATCCAGTCTCAGGCACTAACTAGCTGTGTGACCCTGGGCAAGTCGTCTAATTCTGTTTGCCTCAATTTCCTCATTAGTAAAATGAGTTGCAGAAGGAAATACTCAAGTATTCTTTGACAAGAAAACCTCGAATGGAGTCACAAAAGAATTGGACACAACTAACAACAAACTTTATGTTAGCATGTTTGATATCTCTACCTTAAAAAAAATGTTAATAGTCTATCGAAAACTAAAAGCAAGTAGTATATGTATTGGAGAAGCACCAGAACCTTTCCTGGTGACTAGAGGAATAAATCAAGGATACTCATCCTTTTTCTTGCTATTATTTGATAAGGTTCTAAACATGTTAGCAATAAGAAAAGAGGAAGTAGCTACAGACATACAGAGGCAAAGAGGAGATAAAACTATCTCCATCTATTGGTTATCTAACTATGATTATTACTGATCATCTGATTAGCTTAGAAAACCCTAAGCATTCAGCAAAGAATTTAGCACACTTTAGTAAAATAGTAGTGTGCAAATATAAAGTCACAAAGCCAACAGCATTTCTTTCTTTCTTTTTTTTTTTTTAGTGAGGCAATTGGGGTTAAGTGACTTGCCCAGGGTCACACAGCTAGTAAGTGTCAAGTGTCTGAGGCTGGATTTGAACTCGGGTACTCCTGAATCCGAGGCCGGTGCTTTATCTGCTGTGCCACCTAGCTGCCCCCATAACTGAATCTTGAAGTCTGCTTTGGTAGATGGACTTAAAGTATTTTCTGTATTTTGTAGTTATTTAAATGAGACTTCCTTTTCCATTATTGTTTCCCAGATTTTGTTATTATTTTTTAGAAATGCTGTTGGCTAGGGGCAGCTAGGTGGCGCAGTGGATAAAGCACCAGCCCTGGATTCAGGATTCCCTGAGTTCAAATCCAGCCTCAGACACTTGACACTTACTAGCTGTGTGACCCTGGGCAAGTCACTTAACCCCTATTGCCCCGCAAAAAAAAAAAAAAAAAGAATAATGAAGATTCAATTACAAAATATTTCTCAAAGAAATAAAGAACAATTTAAATAGAAGAATATTCAGTTCTGGTGGCTGAGCTGTACACATAAGATTAAAAAAAAACCCTCAATACCAACCAAGTTAATTTACAGATGTGGTAGGAGAAATAGCATAACTCCTTCACCCATAAAAATTAGGTTAATTTTTCCTTAAAAAGTATTGAAAACTTGTATGGCTCAGGGGAACCAAAGGTTCAGGCAGTTAACATCACTTTCCATGAGGAACTCTGGGTGAGCTGAGCTGGTGGAAAAAACCGGGTAACTCAGACAAGGGAACTTTGTTCAGCTGAATCAACTTGAGGTGTCCTCACTATATATCTTTGTTGAACATCCTTCTTCTACAGCTAAGTAGATTTCATGTTTGTAACTACAATGACCTGTACCCACGTCTCATTTTTGTTCCACTATCAAACCTAAACTACCATAGGAATGGCCTGAGTCAGGCTCAGTCCAGAATAACAGATTTAGTGCTATATCAAACTACCAAAAAGATACTTTATGGAATTAGACAAAATAACAAAATTTATTTGGAGGAACAAAATCAATCTCAAACCCTATTATCTAATTGCTGTTCAGTTGTTCACTCATCTCTGGCTCTAGAGCATGCCACGTCCTTGTACTATCCCCCAAAGTCTGTCCAAGTTTGAGTTCGTTGTTTCCATGATGCTGTCTATCTCATTTTCTGTCATCCCCTTTTCCTTATGCCTTCAATCTTGCCCAACATCAGTCTTTTCCAATGAGTTCTGTTTTCTCATTATGTGGCCAAAGGATTTATGCTTCAGTATTTGACCTTCCAATGAAGAGCCTGAATGAATTCCTTTAAATATTGACTGATGTGATTTCCTTTCAAGAGTCCAAAGAACTCGCAAAAGTCCTGTCCAGGACCACAATTAGAAAGCATCGATTCTGTGGTGCTCAGCTCTCACAGCTATACATTGCTACTGGAAAAACCATAGCTTTATCTATATAAACCTTTGCTGGTAAAGCGATAGCTCGCTTTTTAGAATTTTGTTCATATTTGTCATAGCTTTCCTTCTAAGGAGCAAGTGTCCTTAAATTTAAATTTCATGGCTGCAGGTACCATCTGTAGTGATCTCTGAGCCCAGGCATATAAAAACTGACACTGATTACATTTCTCTTTCCTCTACATGCCAGGAAGTGATGAGATAAGCTGTCAAAATCTTAGTTTTTGTTGTTGTAGCTAAACTTCAAGCCAGCTTTAAAACTCTCCTCTTTCAAGCTCATCAAGAGGATTCTTAATTCCTCTTCACTTTCTTGCCATCGTAGTATCATCTGCATAACTGAGAATGTTGCTATTTCTTCCAGCAACCTTAATTCCAGCTTTTGAATCATCCAAATTGACATTTTGCATGATGTGTTCTACATATAAGTTATATAAATAAGGTGAAAATAAACAGCCTTATTATACTATTTTTCCAATTTTAAGCCAATCAATTGTCCCATGTTTGGTTCTAACTATTGCTTCTTGACTCAGGTTCCTCAGAAGACAAGTAAAATGATCTGGTACGCCCATCTCTTTGAGGACTTGCCACATTTTGTTGTGATCCACACAGTCATTGATGTTTTTCAGGAATTCCCCTGCTTTCTCCATAATCCAGCAAATGTTTGGAATTTGGTCTCTAGTTCCTCTGCTTCTTCAAAAACCAGCCTGCTTTTCTAGTCATTCTTTGGTTCACATATTGAGGCCTGGCTTGCAGAATCTTAAGCATAACCTCGCTGACATGTGAAACGAGTGCACTGTTCGGTCATCTGAACATTCCTTGCCATTGCCCTTCTTTAAGATGGGGACATAAACTGATCTTTTTCAAGACAATGGCCACTGGGGCAGCTAGGTGGCATGGTGGATAAAGTACAGGCCCTGGATTCAGGAGGACCCGAGGTCAAATCTGGATTCAGACACGACACTTACCAGCTGTGTGCCCCTGGGCAAGTCACTTAACCCTCATTGCCCTGCAAAAAGACATTACAAAAAAACCAAAAACAACAAACAAGACAAATGGCCAGATTTTCTGGCATACTGAGTGCAGTATCATCTTTTAGGGTTTGTTTTTTTTTTTGCAGGGCAATGAGGGTTAAGTGACTTGTCCAGGATCACACAGCTAGTTAAGTGTCAAGTGTCTGAGGCCAGATTTGAACTCAGGTCCTCCTGAATCCAGGGCCAGTGCTTTATCCACTGCACCACCTTGCTGCCCCATCTTTTAGGGTTTTAAATAGCCCAGCTGGGATTCCATTTCATTCTCCAGTATGTCTGACTCTGATCAGGAACTATACCAGTGTGGTGATCAGTGGTGGTAAGATTTCTCTTGTATAGTTCTTTTATGTATTCTTGCCATCTCTCCTCTGCTTCTGTTAAATCCCTACATTTTTGGTCCTTTATCATGCCTATTTTTACAAGAAACTTTCCCATGATAGCTCCCATTTCCTTCTCAGCTCACTTTGCAGATGAGGAAACTGAGGAAAACAGGGGTAAGTGACTTGCCCAGGGTCACACAGCTAGTAAGTGTCTGAGGCCAGATTTGAATTCAAGATGAGTCTTTCTGACTCCAGGCCTGGCACCACCTAGCTGCCCATATTATAAAGTAGCAATCTCCAAAAACATTTGATACTGTTCAAAAAAAGGAAACAAAAAGTAGATTGGTGCAGACTAGACAAAGAACAGTCAGAAATAATAGAATTCAATAAGTCTATTCTATAAACCTGATAACATAAATTAAGTTAGGAAAAAAAAGTGGCTTTTTGATAAGAAACAACTGTTGGGAAAACTGGAGAAAAAAACCTATTGTAATAGGATCCTTCTTGTCACCTTGTCTCAAGTCTCTCCCCATACGAATTCCACTTTCCACTCAAGCTGCTAGTCTTCCTAAAGCACAAGCCTGACCATGCTACTCCCCTACTCAATACTTTAGTGTCTTCTTGTTACTTGTATGGTCAAACAAACTCTTCTTTCTACCACTTACAGGCCTTAATGATTTGGCATCAACAAATTCATTACACATTACTCCTTTTCCTGTAGAAAACAAGCTGTCTTGCTTTTCCTCACACTTGACACACCATCTCCTGCCTCATTTGGTAGCATGTGTGCCACTGCTTAGCTGGATTTTTTAGAATCCCTGATTTCTTTTAAGACTCAGCTCAAGGGGCGGCTAGGTGGCACAGTGGATAGAGCACAGGCCCTGGATTCAGGAGGACCTGAGTTCAAATTGGACCTCAGACACTTAACACTTACTAGCTGTGTGACCCCAGGCAAGTCACTTAACCCCGATTGCCCCACCAAAAAAAAAAAAAAGAAAACTCAGCTCAAGAACCATCCACTAAAAAAGCCTCTTTGGCTCCCTTTCCCCAAGAGTACTCTCCCTCCCCAACTTTGTATTACTTTGAATACTATCACTACCTAATCCTCCATGTACGTGTTGTTTCCTTTGACAGAATATAAGTTTCTTGAAAGCAGTGACTATTTCGATTTTTGTATCGTCAGTTTGAGAAGTATTTGGCACATAAATAAGGCTTGATAAAAGCCAATTGAGGGGCAGCTGGTGGCGCAGTGGATAGAGCACCTGCCCTGGAGTCAGGAGGACCTGAGTTCAAATCAGGCCTTAGACACTTAACACTTACTAGCTGTGTGACCCTGGGCAAGTCACTTAACCCCAATTGCCTCATCAAAAAAACAAAAACAAAAAAAACCCCAACAAACAGTATTTAACAGTTTCTATGAATAAATCAGCCCACAGCCATTGAGAGCAAGATAGACATTGTTCCTCAAATAACTGACAAATAAGTGATATATGTATATGAGATTGAAACAAAGTGCTATAAAGAACTGAGGGGAAGGAAAGATCCTGCTCAGCTAGAAGGATCAGGGAAGGCTTCTTGGAGACAGTGGTACCTGCAGCTTCCTTGAAGGATGAAGAGGATTTAAAAAGGCACAGATCAAAGATTAAGAGTAGGAAGGGATCTAAGAGGTATTTTACAGATAAGAAAACTGAGGTCCAGTGAGAAGTGACATGCCAAGGGCATAACTGATTGTAAATTCAATTCTACTCTTTCCATTATGCCACATTTTGTGTAGTCTAGGCCAGTAGTATCAAACTCAAATAGGAATGGATCACTGTGGCTGAATATTGACTTAGAAAACCACAATTAAGCATCATCTATGTTATATTGTATTTTAATTTATTTTGTTAAACGTCTCCTAATTACATTTTAATCTGGTTCAGGCTGTATTTGAGAGCCAATTCTGATCAGCTAGTTGGATATTTCTGGTCTAAGCCACTATTCTCATTGTTCCTGGGACACGTTATATTTTTTAAAATAATAAACATTTTTAATGTTTTGAGTTCCAAATTTTATCCCTCCTTCCCTTCATCCCCTCTCCCCTTGATGATGTGGTAAGCAATCAGATATAGGCTATACATGTGTGCAATTATGTAAAACATTAACATACTAGTCATTTTGTATGAGAAAACTTGAATAAAAGAAAAAGATGAAAGTGAAAAATAGCATGCTTCAGTTTGTGTTCAATCAATATTAGTTCTTTCTTTGGAAGTGGATAGTATGCTCCTTTGGGATTGTCTTGGATCACTGTATTTTTTTTTTTTTTTGGCAGGGCAATGAGGATCAAATTGGCCCAGGGTCACACAGCTAGTAAGTGTCAAGTGTCTGAGGCTGCATTTGAACCCAGGTACTCCTGAATCCAGGGCCGGCGCTTTACCACTGTGCCATCTAGCTGCCCCCCACTGTATTTTTTAAATACCTTTTTTCCCTTTTTTTTTGGTGAGGCAGTGGGGGTTAAGGGACTTGCCCAGGGTCACACAGCTAGTAAGTGTCAAGTGTCTGAGGCTGGATTCGAACTCAGGTACTCCTGAATCCAGGGCCAATGCTTTATCCACTGCGCCACCTAGCTGCCCCTTGGATCACTGTATTTTTACATCAGAAACTGGTATTTTACCAGTGGAAATGATGTTAAAGAAAATGCATTACCATGCTTTTTGCTGCTGTATTTTAAGGACCATAGCACCTTTTTATCTGACTAGTAGGTGAAAAGGCTTGTCTTTCCCACTGGAATGTGAACTCCTTGGGAGCAGGGACTGTCTTACTTCATCTGATGTCATCTCCAGAAATTCATCATTGTGGAAGATGAAATCAACTCTGAAACTTATGCCTCTCCAGATCATCTCCCACTGGGTTGCAGGACTCCATCATGCCCCCAAGCCAGGCAACTCCACCATTCATTTTCAGCTTCTTTTTATGTGCTGCCTCCTTTACAAATTGTAAGCTCCTTGAAGGCAGGGGTTGTCTTTTGCCTTTCTTTGTATTCCTGACACAATACCTGGCACATAGTAGGTGCTTAATAAATGGTTATTGACTCTGATTCTAAGTATCTGCAACACTGAAGCACAGAACTTTGCACATAGTAAGCACTTAATATTTTTTCATTCACTCATAGAACAGAAAAACAGGATTGCTTATGACACTATGAACCTTCACTTCCAATTTGTTGTGGTAGAGAAGAAATAAAGGAAAGTATGTGACACACAGTTTTTGAGAGCTAAAACACTTTTACATTCATTATCTCATTTCATTCTAAGAATGCTGAGTTCAACCATTATCATTTGTACTTTACAGGTGAGGAAATAGCCTCATGAGGCTTTTTGAAAGTCACACTGCTATTAAATTGTAAAACAGAGACATGCAGGACAACTCTGAATAGTAAGCACAAAGGCATGTACTGGCCCATTATGTTCTCATAAGTGTAAGAATATCTTTTTTGGGAGGGGGAAGGTCAAGTGACTTGCCCAGGGTCACATAGCTAGTAATTGTCAAGTGTCTGAGGCCTATTTTGAACTCAGGTCCTCCTCACCTTATCCACTGCGCCACCTATCTGCCCCTAAGACTATCTCTTAAAACATACTGATAAGGAAATATGTTTTGCATGATTGTACACATATGACCTATATTGAATTGCTTACTATCTTTTTTTTTTTTTTTTTAGGTCAGGCAATGAGAGTTAAGTGCCTTGCCCAGGGTCACACAGCTAGTAAGTGTTAAGTGTCTGAGGCTGGATTTGAACTCAGGTACTCCTGAATCCAGGGCCGGTGCTCTATCCACTGCACCACCTAGCTGCCCCTAATTGCTTACTATCTTAGGGAGGGGGAAGGGAAGAGTGGGAGAAAGAGAATATGGAACTCAAAAAATTAAAAAAAAAAAAACCCTAATGCTAAAAATTGTTTTTAAATATAATTGAGGAGAGGGCAGCTAGGTGGCACAGTAGATAAAGCCTTGGCCCTGGATTCAGGAGGACCTGAGTTCAAATCCGAACTCAGACACTTGACACTTACTAGCTCTGTGACCCTGGGCAAGTCACTTAACCCTCACTGCCCCGCCAAAAGAAAGAAATATAATTGAGGAAAAATACTACTTTAAAAAACCTATATAGAGGGCAGCTGACATTAATATTTTATTATTTTCTTTTGCAGGCAATTAATTAATTTAGCACCCAATTAATGATTAAAAAAAAAAAAAGGGGGGCAGCTAGGTGGTGCAGTGGATAGAGCATTGGCCCTGGATTCAGGAGTACCTGAGTTCAAATCCAGCCTCAGACACTTGACGCTTGCTAGCTGTGTGACCCTGGGCAAATTACTTAACCCCCATTGCCTGCAAAAACAAAAACAAAAAATAACAAAAAACAACAACAAAAAACCCTTGGTATGTTTTCCCTTACTTACAATTCATCCACTAATCTATTTTATAGGAGTTAAGTGAATTTTTATTTGATTTTTTTTTTGTTATAGTTAATACCAATTTACTCAGGGACTATCTCAGTGACATCTTTTATCAACAACACAAACTACTCTGGACCATTTTACTTTTCAGAAAGAAGAAGAAAAGTGAAAGAGAAATGGAATTTTAGTGATTTTTGTGTCTTACCAGCAGCTCAAGCAAAGCTTGCTTTATTCCTTCAAGGATCTGTAATTAACTGTATGGGTACTCCTTTCACTAAGGCACATTATGGCCTTCCTCAGTGCAGGGTATGAAAAATTGCATCATTCTGCAGTGAACTTGGAGATGAGTTAAAAAGAAAACGGTCCATCACCCATCCCATACTTAGAAGTTTTTCTAGCTTGGAAGGCAAAACAACTGAGTCTGAGTTGTGCAATGACAAAGCTAGGTAAGTAATAGACACAGACATAATAATAATAGCAGCTAGCATTTGTACCAAGCACTTTATAACTCTTTCATTTCTCACAACTCTGGGAGGTAGGTGCTATTGTTACCTCCATTTTAAAGTTGAAGAAACAGAGGCAAACAGAAGATGAGTGACTTGCCCAAGGTCACTAATAATTGTCTGAAGTCACATTTGAACTTGCAGAGCAGCTAGGTGCCAGGCCTGGAGGTGGGCAGACTCACCTCCCTTCCTTGTAAAATGAGCAGGAGCAGGAAATGGCAAAGCACTCCAGTATCTTTGCCAAGAAATCCCCAAATGGGTTTATGAAAAAAGAACTTAACAACTAGGCCCAGTGCTAAGAAATGAAGTTCGCAATAATAACAACATCAACAGCTAGCATTTATATAGTGCTTAATATGGATCAAGCACTTTACAAATACTATGTTAATATTTTAATCCTCACAACTTATTTTACAGATGAGGAAACCGAGGTAAAAGGTACTTAAGTGACTTGCCCAAGGTCACAAACAGCTGATAATGGTCTGTGGTCACATCTGAATTCATGTCTTCCTGCCTCCAGGTCCAGCTGTCCCTCAAAAGTCTTTAATTACAATTTCATCTGCATTCATCAACTAAATGTTTGCCGATTTGCTGCAAATGAGACTTATGGAATGCCAAGTGTGGAGCACACAGGTGTCATAACATCTTGACTGATTAAGAGGTAAATCAGGGGCAGCTAGGTGGCGCAGTGGATAGAGCACTGGCCCTGGAGTCAGGAGGACCTGAGTTCAAATCCGGCCTCAGACACTTAACACTTACTAGCTGTGTGACCTTGGGCAAGTCACTCAACCCCAATTGCCTCGCCAAAACAAAACAAAAAAAGAGGTAAATCAAAGGGCGGGAAGTCAGGTCACCTGGCATTTACCAAGTGCTTACAGCGTAGGTGGACTCAGGCTAGGCGCACTAAGAGAGCGTTCCGGCCCGCAAGGAGCTCCTAGTCTAACCCGGGAGAACGCTCGCCAACAGTTCTGTATGAACAAATTACATACAAGATAAATTGCAGTCTCAGAGAAAACGCTAAAAACAAGGAGGGCCGAGAAAAGCAAGGATGAAGGGGGGGGGTATTCCTGGCTTGGGGGGCAGGGAGGGAGGGTCTTCCTGGTGGAACAGCCATGAGGCTAGCAAGACTGGTTGGAATGCACGGCGCCGGAACGCGTCAGGTAATTACTGATTAGGCTGTATATTAAAGGGATTAAATTCAGAGTACCAGGTACACAGGTGGCGCTTAATAAATGCTGGCTGAAAGATTAAGTAGTAAATTAGCTGGAAAGCACAGTGGCCGATCAAGGTCGGTGCTTAATAAATATTAGCCGACTGGCTGGTGAGGTGGGCGTGTCCCGGGGATCAGACTCTTTTCCCTCCCTCCCCCCAGCTCAAGTGTTACCCCACCTCAAGACTACGAGAGGGCGGGGACGTCCAAAGACCTTCTACGCAGGCGCCCTGACACA
Source organism: Dromiciops gliroides (assembly GCF_019393635.1). Lineage (NCBI taxonomy): Eukaryota > Metazoa > Chordata > Mammalia > Microbiotheria > Microbiotheriidae > Dromiciops > Dromiciops gliroides. The sequence continues at coordinate 222,924,430 of NC_057866.1, forward strand.
AAGGCGGAGGGGGGTGAAGGAAGGTGTTGGGGGGAGGGGGAAGACGGGGCAATTAGGAAGGTACAGGAAGTGAAGCCAACCAGAAATCGAAGGCGGATTTGGGCCTGACCACCGCGGGGCATCTCGCGCGGGCCGCCTCGACCGCTCGCACTTACTCGGTTCAGTCCCCCAGGCAACGGGTCCAAGCCTCGGCGCGTTTCGTAAACGGTCTCCTCCTCCCCGCTCTTCTCCGTTGCTGGGGCCCGCGCGTCACGTGCTGTGCGACCAGAGCCGTCGTCACGCCCGCGCGTGCCTGCGCAAGGACCCGGAAGGAGTCGCGCGATTGGGGATTTAGGAGGGCGGGGGAGGGGCGCGCGAATGGGCGCGGCGGGGCTTTGTCGCGGAGCAGTGGCGTCATCGGCTTTCGCGGGAAAAATTCGAAAATCAAGACTCGCGGCCGGGACAGGTGACCCCCTCCTCCCTACCCCCCAAAAGCCGTGTGTGTGTGTGTGTGTGTGTGTGTGTGTGTGTGTGTGTGTGTGTGTGTGAGAGAGAGAGAGAGAGAGGCGTCAGTGTGTACAGAGCGTATCAGTGTGTTGTGTGCGTGTGTTCTTTGTGTGTTGTGTTCTGTCTGTGTATATGACTATCTGGGTGTGTGTATTGTGTAGCGCGTGGGGACATCAAAAGCACCCAACTTTGTAGGGTTGTTGTTGTGTGTATCTGACTCGTCATGACCCCATCAGGGGTTTTCTTGGCAGAGATCCCGGAGTGGTTTTGTCATTGCCTTCTCCAGCTCGTTCTACAGAGGAGGAAACTGAGGCAGACAGGTTGAAGAGACTGGCCCAGGGTCACCCGGCTAGTGCGCGTCTCAGGAGGGGGAGTCTATCCGCTGCGTCACCCAGCTGCCCTGGAGTGAGAATCAAAGGAGTGAACTTGTCAAGGGCTTGGCAAGCTCTCTGAGCTCTGTAACTCTAACTTCATATATGAACTATCCGAGCACTATGTGAATAACTACAAAGGCAACGCATCGAAAAGTATTCATTAAACACCTACTAAGTGCCAGCCCTGTTCTAAGCCCCGGGGATATAAAAAGAGGTAGAAGACAGGCTACACCCTCAAGGAGTTTACAATTCCATGGCGCTATCATTAGCTGAGATTGGAGGGAAACCAGAGAGAAGCCGGGAGGTAGAGAATAGGAGCGGGGAGCCCTTCAAAACCTCAGCTCTTCTGCTTATTGATCGTGTGATCGGTCTTCAGTTTTCTCATCTGGATAATAAGGGGATTGTGGGGGAGGCTAGGTGGCGCAGTGGATAAAGCACGGGCCCTGGATTCAGGAGTACCTGAGTTCAAATCCGGCCTCAGACACTTAACACTTACTAGCTGTGTGACCCTGGGCAAGTCACTTAACCCCCAGTTGCCTCACTTAAAAAAAAGGGGGGGGGGGATTGTGGACTCTATTGACACCGGTGGTCCCTCAGACCCCTTTGGGACTCAGGCAGAAGTCTGTCCTGCAGGGACAGTGCAGTCAGACAGTGTGATTTCTCCTTGGTGATATTGAGTCAATCATCAGGAATGGTGGTTCTTGAAATGTATTTTTTCTGTGGATTTAGATTTGGGTAAACCCTGAGCAAGTCACTTAACCTGGCTTAGTGGATAGAGTGCTGGGCCTGGAGTGAGGAAAACCTGAGCTCAAATCGGGCCTCAGACACTAGCAAGCTGTGTGACCCTGGGCAAGTCACTTAACTTCTCTTTGCCTTAATCTCCTGGAGAAGGAAATGACAAAATGACAAAATCTTTGCCAAGACTACCCCAAATGGGGTCACATAGAGTCAGGCGTGACTGAACAACACAAGATCCTGTAGAAAAGGGTTCTTTGCCTTTTTTGGGGTCTGGTATGATAGTGAATGGTTTGTTTACCTGCATTCAAATTGAAGGAAATGATAAATTTCAGTTAGAGGTTGGTGAAAATAAAGAGTTGAGGGACCCCACGAAAATATATCCACACACCCCTATTGTCCTGGACCAGATGTTCTTAACTTTTTTGCGTGTCATAGCCCCCCTTGGCAGTAGGTCAACATCTAGGGACTCCTTTTTAAAAGATTGGGCTTGAATGCATAACATCAAAACCACAGGATTACAGAAGAAACCAATCACATTGATAGACAATAAAAAAACAACAAAAACAAGTTCACAAACCCAGGTTAACAATAGGGCAGGATTGAAAAAAAAATCTTAAAAACCCAACCCCCAAAACACTCAGAAAAGTGGTTGTTCAGTTGTGTCTGACCCCATTTGCAAAGATATTGGAGTGGTTTGCCATTTCCTTTTCCAGCTCCTTCTTACAGAAGAGGAAACTAAGGCAAATTAGATCTCCCGTCTTCATGACTCCAGGCCTGGTGCACTGTCCACTATGCCACCTAGCTGCTGATTAGCAACAGTTTTACCAGCACCAGTGAATTGATGCCTGGACTTTGTAAAAGTGTAAAGATTTTTGACCACATATTTGTAAATATATGGCAGGTGTAAATATCTTGCAAGTAGGAGTTCTTTCATTCTTTGTCCTTGTTTGGCACTTAGTAAGCATGGATTGATTGAATATGTCAATCAACCAAATCAATTAGTAAATCAGCTGAATCAGATAAATGTTGATTGATTGAAAGTAAACCACCAACAAGAGATTTGGTTCATTTTCAGTCTAATCTCCTTCACGTTCACTTTTAGACAACATTATACTTAAATGATCAGAAATAGATCTCTCCCCATTAAAAATCCTCAATCCAGAAAACTTCTTCCTTAAATGTAGCTGTCCTATATTTTGAATCAGTTTTGACTTGTTCAGCTCTAAGAAGTGAGGAGGTGAGGGGGTGAAAAAGCTCTACTCTGATGGTATGGTATGCCTGTGACCCTGGGTTCTCAAAGCCTATGGAGGCTGAAAGTTCTGGCAGGCTTCAACTAAGGTCCTAGCAACAGCCTGGTTTTAGAGGACCAGCATATATACATACATACATGCATGCATACATACGTACGTGTGTACTTTAATATAGGCTTGCATCAGTAGTTTGAGCACTTGGTTTTAAATTCCTTGATTATAAAAAACCTTTAAATATCTCGATTTCTAAATCTTTGCTTTATGACAAAATAGCCTTAGTTCTATTACTTGGTCTGCATAAAATCATAGGATTTCAGAATTTGAACTCTAATCCAAGTTTCTCTTTAAACAAGTGATGCCCCAGAAATGGATTGACTGTTACAGGGATCAAGAGAAAAGGAACACCTCATGTAGGAAGTACCGGAATGTAGGAAGTCCACAGTTGATGATTTCTGCCTTGCTTCAGAACACAGACACTTGTTTAATCTATCATATTAATCTATAATAGTCACTTTGCAAGAGTGTTTCCTGCTACTTTGTTTACAGATGTATGATTGTAACCCTTGCTGCAACAGCATGTTGACAGATTGAAAATGGAAGCTCATAGGCAGATTTCAGAGAAACCTGGAAGAACTTGCATGAACTGATGATGAGTGAGATGAGCAGAACAACCAGGAGAACATTGTACACAGTATCATCAACATTATGTGTTGATCAAGTGTGATAGACTTGATTCTTCTCAGCAATACAATGGTACAAGATAGTTCCAAAGGACTCATGATGGAAAATGCTCTCCAAATCCAGAAAAAAGGAACTGTGGAATCTAGATGCAGATTGAACCATACTTTTTTTTTTTTTTTTTTTGGTGAGGCAATTGGGGTTAAGTGACTTGCCCAGGGTCACACAGCTAGTAAGTGTCAAGCGTCTGAGGCTGGATTTGAACTCAGGTACTCCTGACTCCAGGGCTGGTGCTCTATCCACTGCGCCACCTAGCTGCGCCCCATACTTTTTCTTTTGTTTTTGGTGCTGTTTTTCTTTTTTTGAGGTTTTTCGTTTTTGCTCTGATTCTTCTTTCACAGTAAGACTAATGCAGAAATATGTTTAATGTGATCATACATCTATAACCTATATCAGATTACTTGCTGTTTTGGGAAGGGGGGAGGGAGGGAAAAAATATGAAACTAGAAATCTTATAAAAACAAATGTTGAAAACTACATGTAACTGGAAAACAATAAAATACTTTTATAATAAAAAAAATGGAAGCTCATATTCAAAACACTAGGGAGCCACCTTGTGGTGGTTCTGAAGCAATTCAGAAAACATGCAAATTGAAGTTTGATGTTCAAGGATGGCAGGATTTTACAGTTGGAAGAGTACTTTTACAGATGAAAAAAAAAACACCTGAGGAACAAAAGGGTTAATTAATTAGTCTACAGGTAGTGAATAGCAGAACCACCGTTCAACCTCCAGTTTCTTGACTCCCAAGACCAGCCCTATTTGCACAACTTCATGTCCAGGTTTGGAGACATTCAATTTTAAAACAGATGAAAACACATTAAAAAATTTTTTTTTCTTTTCCACTTTGACAATTCCTTAATCTGAAGTTTTGTTGGTTTTTTTTTTTTACTGTTTTCTCTCACAACTAGCTAATATGGGAATTTTTCCATGACTACTCATGTATAACTTATTTTGAATTGCTTGAGTTCTTGTGGGTGGGGGGGTGAGGGGGGAAGAGAAATTGGAACACAAAGTTTAAAAAAAATTGTTAAAATTTTGTTTTTACGTATATTTTGGAAAATAAAATTCTATTAAAAAAATCAAGCAAAGACACTTATTTTCTGATACAAGTTTCCAGCTGAATAGGTTGCCATGTACAAAGAAAAGACATTTAATATTTTTTCTTCAGGTACCTGGAATAAGTTATAAATAAGGTTATACATTCCAAATTTAAATTTTTGTTTATATTTCTCATCAGTGATGAACTCCATGAATTCTATATATGCCTAGGATAAAATGAGCAAGTGCTTTAGCAGTCATTGAAGATTTACTGGTCTCAGATGAATTTTATCTTCAGCATAAACAATGGCAAGTCAAGAATTTATTGTAAGTATCTTTGATTTTTCTATTTCAGTATTTGATTCATGTATTCCACAAATATAAGTATAGGATTACTGAAAACTATCTCTTAACTTTTGTGCTCTTATAAATAAGGTACTATATACTCATCAGAAGATGAAGAAATCAAAAATATGGCAAGATGGAATACTGAAGGTCAGTTTCTCAGGAAATAAGGTAGGTTTGGAATAATCTATTTGACTCTAAAAGTTCAATTCTTAAATTCATATTTGAACATTGTTATAATGTTATCAGTTATATGTTATAAAGCTCTGACATGGATTTGAAAATTCAACTATTACAGTGGGTAGTTTAGCAAAACTCAACATGACTAATGTGGAAATATATTTAATGTGATTGTACATATATAGCCTATATCAGATTGCTTGCTGTCTTGGGGAGGGAAAGAGGAAGGGACAAAAATTTGGAACTCCAAATCTTTTGAAAATGAATTTTGAAAACTATCTTTACATGTAACTGGAAAAAAAATACTATTAAGATTGAAAAGAAAATAGTAGAATCTCAATGAGTATTTGATTTAATTTATATTTGGAGTAGTAGTAACCAAGTCTTTATAAATGGTGCCATTGAGTGAATTCACAAGATTATCTATTAATTATCTGTGGTAATTTTCTTTCTTTTTCTTTCTTTCTTTTTTTTTTTTTTGGAGGGGCAATGGGGGTTAAGTGACTTGCCCAGGGTCACACAGCTAGTAAGTGTCAAGTGTCTGAGGCCGAATTTGAACTCAGGTCCTCCTGAATCCAGGGCTAGTGCTTTATCCACTGTGCCACCTAGCTGCCCTGGTAATTTTCAAGGAAAAAAACACAGAACATTAATGTTTAGAAGTTTTAAAAAGTGAATTCATATACTATCTGAGACATTATAGGACATACATATAAGATATATCGCTTGTACAATGATATACTAATTCCTCAGCCTGTCTCTCATCTTAGCTATGGGACTTTTAATGCTCCTTTAATGCTCCTTATCACCCACTTCTCTCTAACATAAACCTTCTGATACTGATAGGACAGTTTCTTCATTGTCCACCAAATTCTTCATATTTACCTCCTCTTTCCCTGTACTCCACCATTCCATATATGCAGACTCCACTGTTTTTACTTTTCTAAAACAGTACCACTTCCACAAGACTCATACCACCTCTAATCTTATGTCAATTTCCATCTCATTGTTTTTTGAACTGATAAATAAATGTGTTTATTTCTTATCTTCCCAACTAGCTATATTTCAAGATCTTGTAAGGGCAATGCCTTCGTCTTTTATATCTCCCTCAGTGCTTAGCATAGTGCTAGAATAAATGATCAATAAACCCTATTACATGCAAACAAACAAATAAATACAAACTATTTACTGATAGGCGATATTTAAAATATGACAAAGCCAAATAATACATTTAATGTGATTTATCTAATGATTGTTCATTTGTTTTAGAAAATATTTTAAAGAATTTAAAGTGTTTTCATGTTAACTTTATTTTTTAAATGTTATTTTATTTTAATATAGGCAACTTTGTATGATGACAAAGGACAGTGCTTGGAGAGTTTATTTCTTAAACAGTGTGAGGTATTTTAATTTTTTTTCTTAATTTTTAAAATCACTTCAGAAATCACTTTGAAATAATCTTTTTCTGAAAATAGATTAATAAAACCTACATTTCTTTTTAATGTTTTCATTGTAAACTAACCATTGACAGGAAAATAATACTCAAAACAACATACAGAATAAGGAATAAAATCTGACATCAAACTGTAGCATTTAACAAGACAGAACCAAGTGACAACAAGCAATAAGCAAGCAAAAATATCTTTGTTCTCTATTCTTTTTCAGAGATTTCTAAAGATTTTTGTGTTTTCTTTCTTTGTTCTCTTTAGCTAATTGTTACTGTGAATATAGTTCTGATTCTTGGGATTTTGTTTTGTCTCTCTTTGTATGGGCCTTTCCAGGTTTCCTTGTATGCTCCAGATTTACCCTTTTTTTGGTAGCACCATAATATTTCATTGCTTTAATACTCTGCTTATTTTTTCCATCTTGATGGCCATAAGGTGATTAAAGGATCATAGACCTTAGTGTTCATCTATTCCCATTGCCATATTTTATAGATGAGAAAACTGAGACCCGAAGAGATTAGTCATTTGCCCAAGGTCACACAGGTAGTGATGCCTTCATTTTCTCTGCTCCCATTATCTTCTTTTTTTTTTTTTTTTTTTGCAGGGCAATGAGGGTTAAGTGACTTGCCCAGGGTCACACAGCTTATAAGTGTCAAGTGTCTGAGGCCGGATTTGTTTTTTTGTTTGTTTGGTTTTTTTGGTTTTTTTTAGTGAGGCAATTGGGGTTAAGTGACTTTCCCAGGGTCACACAGCTTATAAGTGTCAAGTGTCTGAGGCCGGATTTGTTTTTTTGTTTGTTTGTTTGTTTTGTTTTGTTTTAGTGAGGCAATTGGGGTTAAGTGACTTTCCCAGGGTCACACAGCTAGTAAGTGTTAAGTGTCTCAGGCCGGATTTGAACTCAGGTACTCCTGACTCCAGGGCCGGTGCTCTATCCACTGCGCCACCTAGCTGCCCCTGAGGCCAGATTTGAACTCAGGGAGTCCTGAATCCAGGGCCGGTGCTTTATCCACTGCACCACCTAGCTGCCCCCCAATCACCAGTAATCTTTAAGGGGTCATGAGACCCAAAAGTTTGAAAATAACTGCATAAAACTAATAAAACATGCTTTCCCCAAGAAGCAGCAAGTCATAGGATATAGATGTTTGGCCAGTTCCTTGTATATTCTGGATGTTAGACCTTATGTGATATACTTATTTTATACTCTATTTTTCTCATCCTATTTATTTTCTTCATAGAGTGCTTATTTTGTTTTGTTTTTGTTTTTTTTTAGTGAGGCAATTGGGGTTAAGTGCATAGAGTGCTTATTTTAAAAGTACAGTTTTAGTAAATGAATATTACTTTGTATTGATGCATTGTCCTAATCTTTTTAGCTTCTACATTATTGCATCAGTCAATCAATTTGATAAAAAAAGGTTTTGTATATTGTTAAATCAGGCCATAGGGCAGCTAGGTGGGACAGTGGATAGAGCATAGTGCCTAGAGGCAGGAAGGCCTAAGTTTAAATCCAGTTTCAGACATGACCCTGGGCAAGTTAGTAAACAATGTTTGCCTTAGTTTTCTCACCTGTAAATTGGGCTAGAGAAGGAAATGGCAAACCACTTCAGTGTCTCTGTTAAGAAAACTCAATCAGGAAGACTGATCAGATTGAAGGGATCAGGAAAAGTCTAACACAACTGAAAACTGACTAAACAACAACAAATCAGATCTTGTATCTGTTCAGTCTGAAAATATTTAGGTATGTAAACAACATGTTTCTTTTATCAGTCAATCAGTCACTAAACATTAAGCAACGGCTGTGCCAGTTACTGTGCTAAAGTCTGGGTACTGTCTAACTTTTAAAGACCTTAACAAGTATGTTATTCATCAACTAAAATAATAATACATTTTTTTTCTTCTTTTTTTTTTTGGTGAGACAATTGGGGTTGTGACTTGCCCAGGGTCACACAGCTAGTAAGTGTTAAGTGTCTGAGGCTGGATTTAAACTCAGGTACTCCTGACTCCAGGGCCGGTGCTCTATCCACTGAGCCACCTAGCTGCCCCAGTAATATAATACATTTTAAAACATTTTTAAATAACGTATAAACCAAGTCAGTCAATCAGGAAGCATTTATTAAGCACCTTATACGTGCCAGGCACTGTACTAAGTGCCAGGGATACAAAAAGGCAAAAAACAGTTCTTGTCCTGAATGAGCTTACATCCTAATGTCCAACTATTGAGTAGTGGAGTAAGTTATATCTGTACTTTATTGAGAATCATTTTGAACATATGTGTAATATATGTTCCTTTTGATAGTAAAAGATATAATTGATATGTGATTTCTGTTATGCAGATTTATATTTTTATGTCATTTAGGAGAAGCTGTTTTTTTGTTTGCGTGTTGACTGCTTATGATGACAAATGTGTATGTTTGGGGTTTTTTTCCTTAAAATATAGGTGAAACCTGGAGATGACTTAGAGAGTGATCGATATTTAATCACGGTTGAAGATGTAAAAAATGCTGAAAATATCCCTAGCAATTTACAAGTTACAAGGGAAGTACCCAAGTTAAATGTACAAGGATTGAAACCTTCTAACAAGCCAAAGCCATGTCTACCCACTGGTTTAAAAAGAAAGTTTACTGTAAGTTTTTCTACTTAAAATAAGAAATCAGAATGTATGTATAAAATCTTGTAAATGACTAACAGATCTTGAGTATCACAGCTTATCAGTTACTCATTTTATTGGTTATTTCGTTGGTATGGGGAATTCCCAATAAGCAGTCTCTCTAAACCAATGCAGATAAAATTTTGTTTTGCGATTTATAAGCTTAGAGATTTGTCTGGGACTGTTGGAGGTTAAGTGGCTTGCCTAAACTCACTTATCCAGGTTGTATCAAGAGATGGGACTTGACCTCAGATCCCCCTGACTCCTCCTGACTTCTATGTATAATTTCATCCCGCATCTCACTGCTGGGAAATTCTTTGAGAAAATGAACAAATAAATATTATCTGACTCTGAGCTGATATTTATGTTTTAATATATTTTAATTTAGTAAATATGGGCAGCTGTGTGGTGCAGTGGATAGAGTGGAGTCAGGAAGACTCATCTTTTTTGAGTTGAAATCTAGTCTCAGACACTGTGTCATCTTGGGCAAGTCACTTAACCCCCCTTGCCTCAGTTTACCCATTTGTAAAATGAGCTAGAAAAGGAAATGGCAAACCACTCCAGTATTTTTGCCAAAAAAATCCCAAATGAAGTCACAAAGAGTTGGACATAACTGAAGTGATTGAACAACAACAAAAACAAAGTCTAGTAAATTTTTATTTTAGAGATAACTAGGTGGTGCTGTGGATAGAATAAAGTGTTGGACTTAGAGACAGGAAAACCTGGATTCCATTTCTGCCTCTGACACTAGCATAAGAGCCAACCTCACAGGGTTGTTGTGAGAATTGAGTGAAATAACATGTAAAGCTCACAGTATTATACTATGCTAGTGATATTATTTTGATTTTTTTTTTTTAGCAAATTGAAAACATTCCTTTTCCATTGTCAAATCATTTAAAATTCTCTGTAAAAGTTCAGTGCCCCTAATGTTATTTTTATGCACTTAGGGATTCCAAGGACCACGTCAAGTGCCAAAGAAGATGGCAACCATAGAAAATGATGAATCAGCTGCATCACTTCTGTCTAAGGAGTCTTATCCTACCTTTTCTTCTCTGTTCTCCTGCACACCTCCATTGTTTTCTACTACTGGAAAGAAAAATAGAGACACTGTTATGCCATCTGACTCTAGCAGTGTCATTGATTACGAGAATAGCAACACCAATGACATGTCTATCTCTTTACTTCTTTCAACCACACCCATCCTTTCTAACCAGAAAAGATTCTATGATGAAGATGATTGTTCTTTTCTCAATTCTGTACCTAGGAAGTCAGACTCTTCATTAGAAACTGAGTACATGAAAGAAGATTGTTTGACAACCAGAGGCTCAGCCACTTCACAAAACATCAGGAGCAAAGAACAGATTTTAGCACTTCTGAAGTCCAAATCAGCTCCTTCTATGGAAGTTATTGAGAGTTTTCCTCTTGGACACTTAACAGAAGAAATAAAAGGCTCCCTTAAACCACAGTGCATAATAGGAAGGGAAGAAGAGATCACTGAAATGAATGGCTCAAAAAATATACCTCATCAGTATAATTTAGAAAATAACATAAGAAAAAGAAGCCGATGGGATATTTATTTACCAAAGAGTTTATCTGTAAGTTCTTCTGATGTAAGTGATACTGACAGGAAATCTGAGGACCAGGGTGACAATTTAGATTTGGATTTGAAAGGTCCTTTTGAACAAAAGGAGATGCCTCTCTTTGCAACTAGTTCTGAAAAGATTACGTATAAGACAGACAGTCAAATAAATAATGATGACCCAACCACCTGTGATCAGAAAATAAATTTTCAAGTATCTTCATGTTGTCAAAGTGAGTTAGGAGCAAACTTACCAGATGTTGATAGCAAAAATGAACATCATTTCTTATTATCAGAACACAAGACTGAAATGCTCTTCAACGATGATTATCCAAAATGCATAAAAGGATCTCTTTTCATTAGAGAAAATGTGCAGGAACTAAATAAACCTGGAGTGCCAGAAAGGGAGAGCTCCCTAAAACTTTCTTCTCAGCCAGAGTGGGAACATCCACAACTACAAAGAGATTCTTCGTGCATAAATAATAATTTGGCTATATCTGATAATTTGGCCATATCGGTTTCTAAAAATAGAGCAGAAAATGAAAATATTAATACCAATACAGATTTGAATAGTAAAGCAGAACCATTTTTGGAGGTAACTTTCAATCTGGACAATTTTGATATCAGTGACACTGAGGAAGAATCAGAACACAGCAACAGCTTTCCCCTGTGTTCTAAGCATTGGCTAAAGAAAATTTCATCTGAGGACAAAATGTGTGCTGAAAGTAAATTTGAGGATAGGGTGAACAGTCAAGAAGATAACCATGACCATCTGTCACATTTGATAACAATTAATTCTAGTCCTCCAGCAAAATTTCCCATTAAAAAAACTCTGTCTTCACAGATTTGTACTGAAATTTCAGTAGATTTTGACAAAATTGGAAAACGTAATGAAGAATCTTTCCTGTTTAACTCGAATCTTCCCAAAGTTGAAAACATTGAAGAGGAAATGACAGTGGGTACGTCAAATTTTGAAACATTAAGCAGAGGAACCAAACGGGATTCATCCTCAAAGCAGACTGATGATATATTGATATATGGTAATAGTCACTGTAATGGATCTGTTCACTCACCCATTACTGATTACGATCACGTATCCCCTCAAAGTAAGTCCAGTGACAATGAAAATACTTTACACCTGCTTTCTCTATCAAGCATAGGCATGAGTCAGACTTCTGAAGACAATATCCTATTATTTACTAAAGGCAGTAGATATAGACCATTACTAGTTAAGAATGAAAGCCTGCCACTTTTAAATACTAATCAGAATTGTGATTCTGAGTCTGAACGTGACATATTTGATATATCAAGCACTCAGATTTCTGACATCCCCTTTTGGGGAAAAAAGGATCCTATTTCCAAAGAAATAGGTGTATATGAACTTGAAGATACAGAAAGTATGGAGGCTTTACAAAGTGAGGGAGAAGATAACAAAAAATGCATGAAATATTGGGACAATGCTGGAAATTCCTTTGGACTTCCTGAGTTAGTTAACAGCATTTCCCTTTTAAGGTCCCTGACTGAACATAGTACAGCTTTGGAAAGCTTAGAAAAGTTGAAAGAGAGAAATCCTGATTTGAAACATCATAGAGTTCAGCTGACATCTGAGTCAGTTAAAAGGACAGGTTAGAGTGATTTCCTTATGTTTGGGGATGCTCCCTATTAATAAAATAGACATGAAAATGTTTGCATAAGTACTATTTTAGTTTACATAGGTACTGTTTTAATGACTATTCTTTCCAGGAGAGAATTTCATTTTAAAACTGAAATTTCCTTGGAAGAACACGTATAACATGACTTATTTTCTTTTCTATATGACTTCTTTCTGTGTCACAATAAACATTGTACCTTATAGCCATGGCAGTTTAAGAAATAGTAAATGAATTGTGGCTGAATAATATGCATTTTTTAGTTGTTAGATGGAAATAAACTCCAGTAAAATCATATTTAGATAATTCCTTGTAAAGGTAATTTAGTCTGTTCAACCAATAAAACATAGCTTTGTCAAAATTTTGAGGATGATGGAAGGTTTAATCTTTAACAATTATGGGAAGGGAAAAAAACATTTGTAACTGGTTACAGACCAGAAAAGATAAAAAAATAAATCTTGATTTCTTATAATTTTAGAAACTTATGAACAAATAAAATCAATGTAGCTAGAATTTTCCAAAGTGATAGGAAAACATACCTTTTTATTGACTATGGTAAAAACTATCCAAAAATCTATAGATAGTTGACACAAATCTAGACTAAGGATCTATTCCACAATGGAACGTTGGTTGAGTGACATCTTTAAAAAGTGCATTTAGAAACAACTATCCCCAAATCATCAACATAACTTGTCACCAGAGACATGCAAGATTAAACCACCTTAAGATATTTATCTCCTACCCATCATGTTAGTAAAAAGTAGAAAACTTGTTTGAACACAAGGTTGGCAACATTTAGTATCAGTAGCAGCCCAGGTCAGTTAGGAGAGCCTCATCACCATGAAGCTGGCCATCAAGTGATGAAATTTTTTGGTTACAGCTCCTCACAAAGATATTTTCTTTGGGTTTGGATAGCTTCTCGTCCATGTTGGTTAAAGCAGTACCCATCCCAAAGAAATGACCAATATTCTGAAGTACTGAAGTTAAAAACAGTGCTTGCAATGGCAATTAAGTTTTAAAATTTAACAAAAACGGGAAAGTATAAGACTAATGAATCTAATATTGAGAGCCAGGCAATATGTTAGCTAGAGAATAAAGATTATATTTTGTTAAGGCCATTTCTATCCTTGAGAAAACTGGATGATTTTTTAAATTGTAAAGTATTGTAGTGATATAAAAAAAAAATCTTAAAACTTTCATCTTAAGGGCAGCTAGGTGGCACAGTGGATAAGGCCCTGGATTCAGGAGGACCTGAGCTCAAATCTAGCCTCAGACACTTGACACTTACTAGCTGTGTGACCCTGGGCAAGTCACTTAACCCTCATTGCCCCACAAAACAAAACAAACAAAAAACCCTTCATCTTGATCTGTTGCTTTGAAATCTAAAGGGGAATTTTTTTTTTCTTCTAGTGTATATGTTCCTCTAAAGTATTTGCAAGTTAAAAAAAATTATCTTAAAAATTGGGGGAAATAGGCTAGAGAAGAGAGGAGACTACTATGTAACATGGTAAATAAAGTCCAAAATTCTTAGATTTGGATTTTTAAATTATATTTGGTAAACAGGATTTTTACGAAGAATACAAAACAAGAATATTTTATTCAAGTCACTTGATTGAGAAAACAGGCTTAAAAATCACTAAAACAAGAAATTGTTAGCACACAAAAAATGCATGATGTAATGAAAGAATTTATATGTGAACTCATTGTTAACAGATGGTAAATAGGCTATTTTTGGATCCTAGTTTATATTTTCTTTATTTTCTTTTACTTGTTTTGTTGTAGTAAAAAGACATTGTTATGCAGTCTCTCAAATAGAACTAAAATTGACAAGGCTTCCTAAAACATATCTAGAATATTAAGTCTGGCATTATAATCCTCCCAAATCGGAGACTGAATTTAAAGATTGGTTCATTGTTGTTATCAGCAGTTGATTGGATAAAGTAGAAACCACTAGAGGCTTTACATGATGTTAAGATGATACTGGATGTTTCTCTGGGTAGCTTCAATTAGCAAATCAGTAATTTTTATGGATAATAGCTGCTTATCCAATTGGACAAACAGATTAGTCAGTTGCACCTATTTTGGCTCTTATCTTCCTAAACTGAAGGCTGTGATTTGTTAGTACATCAGCAATATTATTATTATATTATTATTATTATAATTAATCCCAGTTCATTCTAAGGAAAGAGTAAACACAATTGGAGTGAATCACTTTTCTAGGCTTTTCATTCTGATTTGCCAATAGATTATCATTAACTAATACTGACTTAATACTAATAACGCATCAAGTAAGCAAACTTTAGGAATACCAGATTAACCAATTTGTTGATTACAATGTTGATGATGATTATTCAGATGAGGGAGTAAATGTAATAGGCAAAACACAGTCTTAACATATCTAGGGGAGGTAACAGTATGCTATTCTATACAGATGAATATTGTATATTTTTGTTATAAAAGAAAATTAGAAATAGGAAAATCTTATTTTTATTTATGTGTTGTGAAGGATAACTATATTAAAATAGTTATTTCAAAATGTTCCATTAGAAATCATTAATTTTGACAATAATACATTAGAAGACTGATACCATTTTGTAATTCTGAAATATTTATGGTCTTCAAAATTAAAATGAGAAAAATATAGTTAGGAAAAACATGTTAAGAGAAACTAAATATGGCTAGAGAAATAGTATACATCATAAAGGTATAATATATTCATCATGCATTCAAAGAATTTCTTGATCACTAGATACTTAGTTTTCAGTTTAGGAAAAATTCTAAAATTTGATGTTCTGTCTTGACTGGAAGAAGGGTAATTTTTTCTGTGGTTTTAATACATTTCATTTAAAAGAATGGACTTCTGAAATAATTTGGAATATTTGAATTAAAATACAGCACAAATGACCAATTGAAAGCTATTTTGTAAATTATCACTTTATAATTCATTTGGAACTTGTTACATTCTTTCATTATAGCAAACTCCGCCTCAGAAATGTTTGTACCGTAGCTGAGATGTCAATTTAGAATTTAATTTCACTGTAATTATAGTTAAAGGCATTGCTTTCATGTTGTGCGTGTATGCATGTGTGTGTATGTGTGTGTACTATACCATAGAAATGATTCCAAGTACTAAAGTTAATTTATTTCATCTTTGCTAATTTTGTTTCTAGAATTAAAAAAAAAATTATGGAATCAGAAATAAGAGTCTGAAATATTGAAGTTTGATCCTGGAAATAACTGTTTTCCTTTTGTTGTGACTAATAATCACTTTCCAATTTATTTTTCCTGTAATTATAGTAAAAACAGAATTCTCTATACATGACGTTTCTCATTTGAGGGGAAAAAATACACAGTTTTTGTGATCAGTTTGTTTGGAAATAAATTCCTGTTAATTGTTTGCATTTCCAAAATAATTTTGATATTCAGAATTTTAATGCTTAAAGCATTAAAACATCAAAACTAGAAATTAAATTCAGTGACAAATTTACACTAATATAAAACTTGAATTTTTCCTCAAATGAATATGGATTCCAGTTACCTCGATCTCTTGGCCTCATTTTCTTTTTTTAAAATAAGTTTTTATTGATATTTTCTCTTTCTTATATCATTATACTTATCCTAAGTATCCCTCTCCCTTCCAGAAAGCCATCCTATATAACAAATACTATTTTTTAGAAAGGAAAGAAAAATCAGCACAAGTGACCTAATACATTTTAAAAGTTCCAAAATTTGTGCAATGAGTAACATCTGTGGACCTCTTGCTCTGTGAGGGCTATCCTCTCATATATCTTCATTATAGTCTTGCTTGATCTTTGTAATTTAGTTACACTCTTGATTTTTTTAATCTGTAGTTCTGTTTATTTACATTGGTGTGCTTTCTATGTGTATTGTTGACTCTTTGCATCACCACAGGCCCCCACACCCCGCTTTTCTTCCCCTTCCCTCCCCTCAGAATTCCCAGAGATCTTCTGTATACATCTAATTTGGGACTTAATATATAGCCTTGGAGTATTGGTTATGTTGGCCTATGTATATCTGATTTCCTTACTTAAACTTTTAGCTTCTTAAAGTCAGTAAACATTCAGGCCTCATACTACTTTGAATCCTTAGTACTGGCTAGCTCAATAATTTGCACATAGTAGGTGTTCAGTGAATAGTTTTTCAGTTTGGTAATGTTTTCTACCCAGCTCTCCTTCAAGCCAATGATGAGAGATGCCCAGTAGGGTTCATTGCTAAAAACTCCACCAATTTCATAAGCTAGCTCAAAATTAGGCTGAAGAATCATCCTAGTTTTTCTAGGGAAGGCCTGAGGCAGAGGTGGGATAGGGCATTTTTTTTTCTCCCCTGAAGTAGCAAAATATTCCTTTTTCTCTTCCAATTAACTTGGTCAAAAAAGACTAGATGTAATATAAAAAGGGCTTAGACACACATTTCTTACAGCTGAGTAATATGCCACTACATTTGTGTACCACAATTTGTTTTGCCCTTTCCTAGTTGATGGGCATCTACTTTGTTTCCAATTCTTTGCTACCACAAAGAATGCTACTATAAATATTTTGGTATATGTGGAGACTTTATTCTTAGCAGAACAAGAGCCATTTCCTAATAGATCTCTTTGGTATATAAAGCTAGTGGCATCTCTGGGTCAAAGAATATAGATATTTTAGTTACTTTGCTTAATTCCATATTGCTTATTAAAATGATGGTTTCACAGCTCCACCAACAATGCACTAGTGTGCCTATCTTCCCACAACCCTTCCAAAATTGAGTATTCCTGTCTTTTGTTATCCTTGTCAATTTTCTGGCCATGAGATGAAACATCAGGGTTGTTTTTAGTATATTTCTCATTATTAGTGATACGGAGTATTCATTCATATGGCTGTTTATAGTTTGTAATTCTTTTAAGAACTATTCATGGGGCAGCTAGATGGTGCAGTGGATAGAGCACCGGCCCTGGAGTCAGGAGTACCTGAGTTCAAATCTGGCCTCAGACACTTAACACTTACTAGCTGTGTGACCCTGGGCAAGTCACTTAACCCCAATTGCCTCACTAAAAAAAACAAAAACAAACAAACAAAAAAAGAACTATTCATATCTGTTGACTCTTTATCTGTTGAGGAATGGCTTGTGGTCTGACATATATCCTAATTGTCTATAAATCTTAGGTTCTAAATTCTTATTTCAGTAATATGCTACAAACTCCTCCAACCTCTACCCCAATCTTGCTGCTTCCCTTCTTATTCTAGGTGTAATAATTTTGTTTGTGGCAATGCTTTTCATTTTGTGTATTCCAAGTTATCTGTTTTTTATTTTGTAATTGCCTCTAGCCCTTCCCATAGCTGTATATATAATCTGCTTCTTTTTTAAATTTTTCTTATAGTATGATGTTTACTATTCTGGAAACAGCCATTTTGAATTTATTGTGTAATATAATGTAAGATATTGTTCTAAGCTTAATGCTTTCTATTTTTCCTAGCAGTTTTTGTCAAATAGGAAGTTCTTTCCTAAGTGATTCATGTTTTCTGGTATATTGAGCACTGGGCTATTAAGTTCCTTTTTTTTTTCCTTATCCATTCTGTTCTACTTCTTTATTTTTAAACCAATACCAGATAGCTTTGACAACTGATCCTTTATAACACAGTCTAAGTTCTGGAAGTGCTATTCTCTTTTCATCCCTACCCTTTTAATTATTTTCCTTGATATTAGATAGATACATGTGGATATACATATATTATATATATATATATATTTTTTTTTTACAACAAATATATATAAACACTTCTGTTTGTGGTCAGCTACAACATGACATATAATAAATAGCAAAACAGTCATGCAGGGAGGGGTAACTTACTTGTAGTTCCTTAGAATCAATTAGTTAGACCATAAGATTTTGTCATGTCAGAATTAGCTGACAATATATTGCATCCTATCTAGAGACTAATGATTTGATTTGATTAGATTTTTAAATTTTTTTATTTTTGGTGAGGCAATTGGGGTTAAGTGACTTCCTCAGGGTCACACAGCTAATAAGTGTCAAGTGTCTGAGGTCAAATTTGAACTCGAGTCCTCCTGACTCCAGGGCCAGTGCTCTATCTACTGCGCCACCTAGCTGCCCCTTGACTAATGATTTTAAAACCATAATTATTCATATACTTGTCATAAAATAATTTATTATAAAGAATACATATATATAAAAGTAGGGATGACAAATGAATAGATTTCATTCTATTTTTAATGTTAATGACTATATATCTTTACTTAAATACCAGAAAATCCTTTTATGATTTTTCTGCTTATTGCAATTTATGAAAATAATCGTGTCTTTAATGATGTTAATGAATTTACCAACTCAAAAAAAGGAGCTAAATGGTAACCAGTGATTTTTAGCAATAGGAATAATGGGCCCGGAAGGGACTACCGTAGTAGGAACTGGCCCAGATATCACTGAAAATAAGACTCCGTGTCTTCTTTAAACTTGTTTGTACTAGGTTACCAATCCCCATTCCATTGTTTATATCATCTTCTATGAGTTTGTAAAAAATAATTTTCAAATAACATTTTACCCATAACTTTCAGTTTTAGACATATGATTTTATTTGCCTTTTAACACAGGACAGATAATCTAAATAGTATACTTTTGTCCATTGTAGCCAAGAAACAATTTATAGAAGCATGCTATTCATCAGATACACCAGAGCCCCTTAATCCATATCAAGATTCTACTCAACAGGTATTTCATTTGTATCAGTGTGTTCTTGTCTTTTATGAATTCAGATTTAAATTGTCTATTGCCAGTTTTAATTTGAATGTAGTCCATTTGTATAAACCATTTCAGCACATGTTCATTAAAAGCCTATAACATGCAAGGGCACTTTGCAAGGCACTGTGGGGGAAGTGGGGAGAGGATTCTAATTAAGATGAAGTCAACATTCTAGCTTATAGAAGTATCATAGCATTGGATATGATGTGAGAAATCACATAGTACAATTCTTTCATTTGATAAATGAAAAAACTTAAGATGAGCTATCTTTACTCATGCCTGTTTCCTCTTCCCAGAATAAGACTGAAAGAACTGGGATATACCAAGACTTTAATGATGATGCCCCTGGCAGTTCTCCAGTCACCATGTCTGAAGCTTAACTCATTACCAGAATTAGAGCTGACAGGGAAATAAAAAATCATACAATCCAACCCCCTTAACCTACAGTTGGGGAAACAGGCTTAGTCGTTTAAGGCCAAGGTCATCAAGGTAGTTAGTAACAGATTTGTCATAGATTAATGATATAAAGGACACTCCCTTCATCCATACTCCCCACTTAAGAGTTGGGGAAATTAAACCACAAAAATGTTAAGGTATTTGCCTAAGGTCACATAGGTGATTCTTTAGTGGGATAGCCATAATTAGACCCAGGCTTACTGCTGCTAAATCAGTGTTCTTTCCAGCCTACCATCGATCTCCCTAAACTTTCCTTTTTGATATGTATTTATATATGTATGTGTCTGTATATATCTCTATATAGGTATATATAAATGTGTGTGTGTGTGTGTGTGTGTGTGTGTGTGTGTGTATGTATGATTTGGAGAGATACATTCTAGGCATGGAGGGGAGGGAATGAGCAAAGACAAATGGAAAGCTAGTAACAGAACATATATTAAAATATATTAACAGAATGTATATATTTGTATTATACATAATATACAATAGAAATGTGTATCAATTGATATAACAGTTATATAATATAAATTTTATGTAATATATAACATCATATATTCTGTCTTTTTTTTTTTTTTTGGTGAGGCAATTGGAGTTAAGTGACTTGCCCAGGGTCACACAGCTAGTAAGTGTCAAGTGTCTGAGGCTGGATTTGAACTCAGGTCCTCCTGACTCCAGGGCCAGTACTCTATCCACTGTGCCACCTAGCTGCTCCTATATATTCTGTCTGTCCTTTTGTCTGTCTATCTATCTATCTATATTTTGTTAATGTTTTTCCCATCTCTGTCTTTGCTCATGCCCTCCTCCATTTTTGGAGTGATTCCCTTCTTGTATTTTCATTTCCCCATGTTGAAGTTCAACTCTTCCTTTGAGGCAAATTCAGATACTACCTTATCTGAATTTATACCCCCTTTGATGGCTTGTGTTATATTTGTGTTCTATTGCCAGCACATATCACAGTACCTTGCATATATAATAGGAAGATATTCCTTGTTGCATTCAGCAAAGTTTTTTGAACATAAAAGACATTCAAATTTGTTGAATTAATTTTATCAAAGAAAGTTCACATGTGTGACTTGCCCAGTTTGTTTAGTGGAATATTTGGGACTAAGGGTCATTACTTTGCTTTTTTAGGCAACTATGCTGCTTCTAGTATTTTATATACTTTAAAGGTATTAAGTTTCTATTGATGTTCTTCATATTATTTCATTTTCCAATTTTTTTCAAAAATATTTGTATCAATTTATCTGAACTTTCATATTATTTCACTGTTGTCTTTATTGTAAAAAATTTGACAGCTTTTGTTTTTATATCACCCACTTTTCCCAATATATCCCTTTCCCCTGTGTCTACATTGCTAAATGAAAACTCTTCAAGAAATTTATATTATACTGTTGTGTTGGTTTTTTTTGGTGAGGCAATGAGGGTTAGGTGACTTGCCCAGGGTCACCCAGCTAGTAAGTGTCAAGTGTCTGAGGCCAGATTTATGCTGTTTTTTATAAATCTTTTTACTTTTTTATCTTTTAAACTTTTAAAAATTGTATCTTTTAAAATATTTCTTTAATGTGAATTGTCTATTTGATAATTTTTATGCTTCTATATTAGTATATAAATAAAATTATTGCTGTTTTTTTGAAATATTATGTGTTTCTGTATTAATTATCTATCCATAAGGTGCTTCAAGAAAAACAAGATGAAATTTTAGCTGTACCTAATGGATCATTTGAATCATTGCAGGTGAGTCCTCTTTCAGATTACAATTTAGCCAAAAGTTATACATCCAAATTCAGGAATGACAAATTTAGAATAAAGTTTCTGGTTTCTTTTTGTAAACTATGCATACTATTTCTAATTTACTTCTCCTTTCACCAGTTTAGATGTCATATTACAAATTTACCATGTTAGTAAAGTTGCTTCTGGGGTTGATAATATTTTTCATGTTAAAATGAAGGGCTTTATTTTATTTTATGTTTTTTAGTGAGGCAATTGGGGTTAAGTGACTTGCCCAGGGTCACACAGCTAGTAAGTGTTAAGTGTCTGAGACCGGATTTGAACTCAGGTACTCCTGACTCCAGGGCCGGTGCTCTATCCACTGCGCCACCTAGCTGCCCCCAAAGGGCTTTAATTTTAAAGATGATTTTGTATACTTCTTACAGTGATCTGGAGATACAGTGTCACTGAAAACAATGCATTCAGATAGAACTAGTACAAAACTAAAGTGATCTTGTGATTTTTTAAAGGGAAATTTTATCTTATTTTCCCCAATCCACACAGGAATGTGACAGTGGTAGAAATTTAAATGTTAGGTTCTCCAGTAATAGTTTGCAAACGTATCTTCTGACTAACACCTCTTTTCAACATACCCTTTGGGGGGAGGGGAAGAAATCCAAGATGGCAGAGAAAAGATAGGGACTTTCCTGACCTCTCCCAAATTTCCCTCCAAACATCTTTAAATAATACTTCAAAACAAAGTTTGGAGTGGAAGAACTCACAAAAGTGCAGGATGAAACAATTTTCCAACTCAAGACAACTTAGAAGTTGGCAGCAAAGGTCTGTTGCATGGGAGTGAGAGTTGAGTGTAGTCTAGCTCGGGCTGTTCCAATACAGGCAGAGCCACAGAAATCCAGCAGCAGGTCTTGGGGTGTGTGTGTGTGTGTGTGTGTGTGTGTGTGTGTGAGTGACTGAAACAGTTTGAAGCAGCAGTTGCTTCTGGAACTCTCAGCCCACAGATGGTAAGGGGTTGGACAGCTGATCAGAAAGATATTACAGGAGGGGCAGCTAGGTGGCACAGTGGATAAAGCACCGGCCCTGGATTCAGGAGTACCTGAGTTCAAATCCAGCCTCAGACACTTGACACTTACTAGCTGTGTGACCCTGGGCAAGTCACTTAACCCCCAATGCCCCACAGGAAAAAAAAAAAAAGATATTACAGGAGTCACTTTTCTAGCACTGGGTACACATTGCCCATTCTTGGACCTGGGTTGCAGTCCCAGGGCAAGGAGGAGTACTAGTACACCAGAGCTTGCTGTCACAGGGGAGGGTCACCCTGGTCACAGTCCCAGGGCAGAAAAGAGTGCTTGTAGTTGCTCACAGGCAAGAGCACTGGCCAGGAAAGCCTTTAATCATAGTACCTTAGAAGAACTAAAAGCTTACAGACCTCCAGAACCAGCTCTGAAAACAGCTGCACAAAAAACCTAAAGCTTGGGATAGTGCCTTCTCCATCCTGGGAGATATATAAAGCTAATATATAAATATTACTTAATATAAATGCATCTATATATTTATATAAACTTTTTTTTTTGGTGAGGCAATTGGGGTTAAGTGACTTGCCCAGGGTCACACAGCCAGTAAGTGTTAAGTGTCTGAGGCCGGATTTGAACTCAGGTCCTCCTGACTCCAGGGCTGGTGCTCTATCCACTGTGCCATCTAGCTGCCCCATATAAACTTTAATATAAAGCTTAAAGTCAAGAAATAGTCTGGAAAAATGAGCAAACAACAAAAAAAGATCCTGACCATTGAAAGTTACTATGGTGGGGGCAGCTAGGTGGCGCAGTGGATAGAGCATTGGCCCTGGAGTCAGGAGGACCTGAGTTCAAATCCGGCCTCAGACACCTAACACTCACTAGCTGTGTGACCCTGGGCAAGTCACTTAACCCCAATTGCCTCACCAAAAAAGAAAGTTACTATGGTGATAGGGAAGATCAGAACACACAGAAGAAAACAACAAAGTCAAAACTACTGTATCCAAAGCCTAAAGGAAAAATGTGAATTGGTCTCAGGCCCAAAAAGAATTCCTGGGAGAACTTAAAAAGGATTTAAAAAATCAAATAAAGGGGCAGCTAGGTGGTGCAGTGGATAGAGCACCGGCCCTGGATTCAGGAGTACCTGAGTTCCAATCTGGCCTCAGACACTTTACACACTTACTAGCTGTGTGACCCTGGGCAAGTCACTTAACCCCAATTGCCTCAAAAAAAAAAAATAAGAGAGGTCAAGGAAAAATTGGTAAAAGAAATGACAGTGTTGGAAGAAAATAATGAAAAAAGAGTCAACAGCTTGGTTTTTTAAAAAAGCACAAAAATGCTAAAGAAAATAATACTTTGAAAAACAGAATAGGCTAAATAGTAAAAGAAACACAAAAATCCAATGAAGAAAAGAACTCCTGAAAAATGCAGAATTGACCAAATGGAAAAAGATATACAAAAAATGTACTGAGAAGAACATGTTTTACAGTGGAGGGGGAGAAGGGGGAAGTAGGCAGGAGCACTTAAACGTTTCTCTCATCAGAATTGGCTCAAAGAGGGAATACCATACACACTCAGTTTGGTATAGAAATCTATCTTCCTCTACAGGAATACCTTACAGGAAAGTAAGAAGAGAAGGGGATCAGAGAAGGGGAGGGGGGTTGAATAAGGGGGATTGTGGGAGGTAGTAGTCAGAAGCAAAACACTTTTGAGGATGGACAGGGTGATAGGAGAGAGGGAGAATAAACGGGGGGAAATAGGATGAAAAGACACAGTGATCATAACAGAAAAAAAATTACAGCAAACATCTCTGAAAGGCCTCATTTTTCAAACAGAAAACATATAGTCAAATTTATAAGAAGAGCCATTCTCCAATTGATATGGTCAAAGGATATGAATAGGCAGTTTTTAGATGAAGAAATCAAAACTATTTATAGTCCTATGAAAAAATGCTCCAAATCACTATTAATTAGAGAAATGCAACTTAAAACACCTCTGAGATACCAACCTACATCTATCAGATTGGCTAATATGACAGAAAAGGAAAACAAAAAATGCCAGAGGGGATGTGGGGAAATTGAGACACTAATACACTATTGGTGAAATTGTGAAGTGATCTAACCATTCTGGAGAGCAGTTTGAAACTATGCCCAAAGGGCTATGAAACTGCATAATGTTTGACCTAGCAAAACCACCACTAGGTATGTACCCCAGAGATTTTTAGATTTTTAAATTAAGAGATTTTTTTTAAAAAGGAAAAAATATTTTAATTTAATTAAAAAAATATGTACAAAAATATTCATAGCAGCTCTTTTAGCAAAAAATTGGAAATCGAGGGAATGAACCAATTGGGGAATGGCTAAATAAGTTGTGGTATATGATTGTGATGGAATGCTATTGTGTTATGAGAACTAACAAGCAGAATGCTTTTAGAAAAACCTAGAAGGAATTACATAAACTGATGCTGAGTGAAGTGAGCAGAATCAGGAGAACAACTTACACAGTAATAGCTACGTTGTATGATGATCAGAGCAAATGACATAGCTATTCTTAGTAATACAATGATCAAAGAGAATTCCTAAGGACTTAGGACAAAAAATGCTATCCATTTCCAGAGAAAGAACTGATGGAGTCTGAATATAAATCAAAGCATACTTTTTTTTTTTTCCATGAGGCAATTGGGGTTAAGTGACTTGCCCATGGTCACACAGCTAGTAAGTGTTAAGTGTCTGAGGCCAGATTTGAACTCAGGTATTTCTGACTCCAGGGCCGGTGCTCTATCCACTGCGCCACCTAGCTGCTCCAAAGCATACTTTTTTTTTCTTTTTTTTCTTTTTTTTCTTTTTTTTGTTTTGGTGAGGCAATTGGGGTTAAGCCCAGGGTCACACAGCTAGTAAGTGTTAAGTGTCTGAAGCTGGATTTGAACTCAGGTCCTCCTGACTCCAGGGCCAGTGCTCTATCCACTGCCCCACCTAGCTGCCCCCAAAGCATACTTTTTAAAACTTTCTTTATTTTTCTTTGGGGGGAGGAGGAGTTGTCTTTGTTTTCTTTCACAACATAACTAATATGGAAATATGTTTTGCATGACTGCACATATATTAATCTATGTCAAATGCCTTCTCGCTGGAAAAAAGGGAGAGAACTGGGAACTCAAAGTTTTAAGAAACTAATTTAAAAAAATGTTTTTTACATGTATTTGGGGGAAATAAAATATTAAAAAAATTTAAAAAGAAATACCCTTTTCATGTGCATAGGGGAACCCATTCCATATCTTGTGACCCTCAAGAACTGTTTAGATGGTAGTTATCCCTTTTGATATTGTAATAAAGCCTCTTCCACTTTTATATGTACAATAACATTTATCTATCTTGGTAATCTACTTTCTGCCTGTTATGGTTTGTTATACTTGAAAAACAGAACTTCTCTTCACAAATATAGGTTAGATAAGAAGGTATGATTATTCTGATATTGAATAAATAACCTTGATAAGTTAAATGTAAGTATTGTCTTACATTTTAAATTGTAAGAAAAAGTGGTTATTAAACCTAGAAAAAGATTTTAATTATTCTCATATCCTTCTTTTAAAAAATTCTTCAAATCTACACAAATGCTAGATTTGATGAGTGATGAGGTATATATACTCAACAATTTACTACTATCCTATTAAGGGAATAGTCACTTAAATTTGAAAATCAGGCTTTTCTAACAAAGATTTGATTATCAGCTAGTAAAGAACCTGGTAAATTCTAAACATAAGGTCTTTATGGTACCTAGAAATTTCAGTGTGATGACTATTATTTTTGGTGCAATTTTACCCCAAATTATAGACATGTACTTTGTTCTCTCTGTGTGTGTATGTGTGTGTGCTCTTATTTTATTGCCACATTAACTTGGGGAAGAAAATTTTCAGCCTGAACTATACCACTCCATAGAGACAGTTGTATGGATCAGGCCGGGGCTGTGCTTTTTTATTTTTTGTGAATTGCTTCAGCTCAGAGTTGGATTCTCTTATTACAATAGAGGAGAAAGAGTGAGAGGGGAAGAATAAGGAAGTATCTTGGTCCTGTTCCTCTAGACCCTTATGTTAGAGCTGATATGATCCTAATTTGGGTTTCAACCTGAGATTTGTTTGTTTGTTGTTGGTTTTTTTTTTTAGTGAGGCAATGGGGGTTAAGTGACTTGCCCAGGGTCACACAGCTAGTAAGTGTCAAATGTCTGAGGCCGGATTTGAACTCAGGTCTTCCCGAGTCCAGGGCCAGTGCTCTATCCACTGCGCCACCTAGCTGTCCCTCAGCCTGAGATTTGAAATCTGTGTTCTACAGAAACAAGTTGTTCCCCAGTTTTGTTTTTCATTTGAAAGCTGAAAACTTAAACTATTGTCTAAATTTTTGGATTGGCTCCTAGATTGAAAAGTTGATGAAAGAACACTAGACTTTGAATCAAGCTTGGCTCCTTTCCTTTTCCTTTCCTTTGGCACTTTGAAAGAAAGATCTATACATTTGTGTGGCCATGTTTTCCACTTATGCATAACTCAGCTCCTCCAGATTTTATAAATTGCCATGACTGAAAAATTCGTCACCTAGTGGCCAGCAATCTGGCAATCAAAGGCCAGACTGACAGTATAGCCAGGCCTATACGTGAAACCTCCCAGAATTATTCGAGATAACTTGGCTTGTACTATACTGACAGCCTTCAGAAACCCGAGTTCACTTCCATGCCACAATTGAGCATCAGAATAGGGCATTAATTTGTTCATTTGTACAACTGGGATAATATTGACCTGACTTATAATGTTGTCATAAACATGCTTTGTCAATGAAACCACAGAATGTGAGAGTTGGAAAGAACATCTATGACTATTTAGTCCAACATATACCTGAAAGGAATCCCCACAATAATAGATGCAACCAGCGATCATCCAGCCTCTGCCCCAAATCCTCTGATAAAGGGAAAACCACCACCTCTTAAAGCAATCTATCCTGCTTTTGGATTGCTCTGCTTGTTCGCAGTTGTTCAGGCAAGCTTACTTTTGCCTCTTTGCTATATCCATTGATTGTTCCTGGCTCTCCCCCCTGGGACCAGACAAATCTAATTACTTTTGCCCTACCTGCAAATATTTCAACACAGCTATCGTGTGCCCCTTTAGCCTCTTTTTCTCCAGGCTAAACATCCCTCGTTCCTTCAACTGAACCTCATGTAGCATCTGCTCAAGGCCCTTTACTACACTGGATGCTTATTTCTGCACCTTCTGTAAAGATTATGAAGTGCTATATAAATGGGGGGTGAGAAGCAGCTTTGGAGTCAGAAAGACCTAAGTTTCAGTCTTTTCTCTGACACATTCTGGCTGTACTCTACTAAAGTCTCACTGCCCTAGGCAACGCCAAGAGTTGTAGAAGAGCTGGCCATCTGCATTGGTGAAGGAAGTTTCCTCACTAAGAACTTCTTACACTAATGAAATCACAGGTCTGGCTGTTGTCTCTTCACCCCCGAGCCCCACCAAATCTCAATAAATAAAAAGTCAAGTACATGAATGGATCAAGGCCTGACACATACTACAGATTCTAACTAACACGCTTATTGTTATTTTCTTTCAGGCTTCTCCCTTGGAAGATGAAGAAGAAAATTCTTTCGTAGCTCTCATACCTAAGGAAAAAGAGAGGAAGTCCTGTAAACCAAAGGTACAAGTTATGAAGAACGATTCAAATCATCTTGTCCCAACTATCAGTTCTCTAGTCAGAACACTGTTGACCAGAGTGACATAATATCATTTAAAGAGTAAAAAGAATATTTCATGGCCATTTCTTTTTTAAGTTGAAGTTTTCCTTTTTAGTAGTTTATACATGGTGCATCCACCAGCTGCCTCCTAACTCATACTGGCTGTGTGACCCTGGGCAGGTTACCTGTCCCCTCTGTGTCCTGAAGCTATCCATGATCTGCATTATAGAGAAAGATCTTCCTCGCTAGAGCTTGCTATGCTGATGAAATCACAAGTTTAGTTTTTATTGTTTTTTTTTTAACAAACATTTATTTTTATTTTCCATTTACATGTAAGGGTAGTTTTCAACATTCATTTTCATAAGATTTAGAGTTCCAAATTTTTCTCCCTCCCTCCTTCCCTTTCCTCCCCCCTCCACAAGATTGCAACCAGGTTATATATGTACAATCCACAAGTGTTCTTTTTATCAGTTCTTTCTATAGGGGTGCATAGTAAGAAGCTTACTCATTAGTTCCTTGGGATTGTTTTGGATCATTGCATTGCTGAGAATAGTTAAGTCATTAAGTCATTCACAATTGCTCATTGAACAATACTGCACAATGTCCTCCCAGCTCTTCTCACTTCACTATACATCTGTGTTCATTAGCCTTCCAAGGTTTTTGGGGGATCATCCTGTTTGTCATTTCCTGTAGAACAAGACCATTCCACTACAATCATATAGCACAGCTTCTTCCATCATTCCTCAATTGATGGACATTCCCTTGATTCTCAATTCTTAGCCTCCACCAAGAGTTGCTATAAATATTTTTTGTACAATTTTTCCCCCTTTTCTCTTTTTCATGATTACTATTGTTAACTGTTTCCTTTCCATCCTATTTCCTTCCCCATGATATTTACTCTATTATCTATCTTCTTTCATTCTATCCCTCTTCAAAAGGTATTTGCTTCTGTCTGTCCCCTGCCCCACTCTGCCCTTCCTTTTGCCCCTCTCTCTTTATCCCCTCCCCTCCTATTTTCCTGCAGGGTTAGAGAGATTACTCCACTCAATTGAGTGTGTACATTATTCCTTCCTTGAGCCAATTCTAATGAAATTGAGGTCTTTGAGCCAATTCTGATGAGTGTTAGGCTCATTTACTGCCCAGATTAAATGGATTACTCCACCCAGTTGTGTGTGTGTGTGTGTGTGTGTGTGTGTGTGTGTGTTAGTCCTTCCTTGAGGTATCTCTGATGAGTTTAAGATCTTTGAGCCTTTTCTGATGAGTGTAAAATTCATTTACTGCCCTACTCCTCCCCCATCTCATCCCCCACTCCATAAGCCTTTTCCTGTTTCTTTCATGTAGGATTTCACCTCTGCCCTTCCCCTCCCCCAGTGCATTCCCTTCACCCCTCAATTTTATTTATTTATTTATTTATTTTTGTGAGGCAATTGGGGTTAAGCGACTTGCCCAGGGTCACACAGCTAGTAAGTGTTTAAGTGTCTGAGGCCGGATTTGAACTCAGGTACTCCTGAATCCAGGGCCGGTGCTCTATCCACTGCGCCATCTAGCTGCCCCTTCACACCTCAATTTAACCCTAAAGATGTCATCATCTAGCTAGGTGACACAGTGGACAAAGCATCACCCCTGGACACAGGGGGATCCCAGCCAAAACCCGGCCTCAGACCCAGGATAGTCACCCACTGTATGACCCCAGGTATGTCCCCAAGCTCCAATTTTTTATGGTTCTCTAGGGTCTTGTATTTGAAAGTCAGATTTGCCATTCAGTTCAGGTCTTTTCATCACAAATATCTGAAAGTCTTGAGCACTTCTATGGCCTGAGACCAATTCACATTTTTCTTGGAAGCTTTAGATATAGGGGCCCTGATGTTGACATCTTCCTCTGAGGGTGCCCCTCCTTGTTACTGAAGAAACTTTCTATGGTTCTCACCTTTCTCTGCTCATCTTGCCTTTCTTTTACTTGACTTTTAGCTCCTTAAAGTGGGGCATTGTTTCCAGGCTGCACTATCCCAAGATTCAGAAGTCCCAGGTGGTATGAATTAAGGAGGATCAGGTTCTTCACTTGCCCGGCCTGTTCTGTGGTCCTTAGATGATTCCAGACCAACTTGCTAATCAACCAACTTTGTGTGTTGTGGTGGCTTTGTGTATAAATAATCATAGAAAATTGGCAACCGAAAGAGAGGCTGCAATTTGTAGAAAAATTTATCTCTGATGGGTCAAAGCAGCAAAGAGATACTTAACTTAAGAGTCCTTTTCTTGCTGGGGTTCATTAAAACTCTTGGTTAAGCAGGGAGAGAGAGTCTTTGAGCCCCAAGAGCTTTCTTTGAATTCATATCCAAACCAGAAACAAAGCCATGCTTCCTGTTCCCCCACAAAATACCTGCCTCTACTCTTTAACTTTTTTTTTTTGTTCTTTTTTTTGGCTGGGCAATGAGGGTTAAGTGACTTGCCCAAGGTCACACAGCTAGTAAGTGTCTAGTGTATAAGGTTAGATTTGAACTCAGGTCTTCCTGAATCCAGGGCTGGTGCTCTATCCACTGTGCCACTTAGCTGCCCCTACTCTTTAACTTTTTATGTAATTTATTTATTTATTTATAATGTAGTTTAGTTTTCAGCATTTGTTTAGATAAGATTTCTAATTTCAAATTTTTCTCCCTCCCTCCCCCCCTTCCCTAGACATCAGGTAATCTGATATAGGTTATATATATATAATAACATTAAACATATTTCTGCATTGATCATGTTATATGAGAAGAATCAGAGCAAAAAGGAAAAACCTCAAAAAAAGAAAAACGGCACCAAAAACAAAAGAAATAGTATGGTCCAATCAGCGTCCATATTCCACAGTTCCTTTTTTTTTTTTCCTGGATTTGGAGAGCCTTTTCCATTATGAGTGCTTTGGAACTTTCTTGTACCATTGGATTGGTGAGAAGAATCTAGTCTATCACAGTTGATCAACATATTTTTATGTAATTTTAAAGGAAAACATCAAGGATTTCTTTCTTTTTTTTTTTTAATTAATGGGGCAATGGGGTTAAGTGACTTGCCCAGGGTCACACAGCTAGTAAGTGTCAAGTGTCCGAGGCCGGATTTGAACTCAGGAACTCCTGAATCCAGGGCCGGTGCTTTATCCACTGCGCCACCTAGCCGCCCCAAGGATTTATTTCTAAGTAACAAATTGGAATGTAGATATATCTTGTATCTCTTTTTCTTTTACTATATATCTTGTATGTCTATCATATGTTCAGTATCTATCTCTCTATCTATCATCTACACACACATAAATACAAGGTGGTGAGAAAATAACTCAATGAGCAGCCCACCCAACTACATGTACAGTATATTTCATATATTATTTTTCCAATTTGTATGGTTAGATTATCTCTTTTAAATGGCTGTCCCCATTAAATTGGAATCTTCTTGAGGAGAGGAACTGTTTTTGCTCTATTTAACACCCCCAGTGTTTAACACAGTGCCTGGCATATAGTAGGCACTTAATAAATGCTCAATGACTTATTGACTTCTCATTTCACCAAGACACTTTTCTATACAGTGCATTGGTTACTGCAGGGGGAAAGTCTAAATTTGGTGATTCCTCTGTTACTGTTAATGAGACTACATGTCTGTAGTAATATTGGCAGATCTGATCTGTTTCACATTCATCCTCTTCCTTTCAGTTTCGTCTTTAAAAGATGCTCTCAAGATCACTGGAGTCAGCTGATTCTCTTGGTTCATTTTCCTCTTTATTATTTTTTTTTGTAAGGCAGTGCTTTTTGTAATCTTTCTTCTCCTCAGTACTCTTTGGCACATGAACTCAAATTTTAAATTTGAATTGCCCTTGGCTACTTGGTTTTTTCCTTAATAAGGAGCTCAGTTGTCTTCTGGCTGGAGCAGTTCCTGGGTTCCTGTAGTGACTGTTTTTCATCTGTTAAACTTTTCTTATAAGTGCCGCTGGATCAATGTTTTTTGGTCCATTTCCCTTTTTTTTTAGACCTTATTTAAACAGGTTATTTTGGAGGTATGATGATGATATACTTGTCTTCTTCCTATCTTTTTTTGTGGTTTAGCCATTTCAGTGATGTACTCATTGTGGCCCCACTTGGGGTTTTCTTGGCAGAAATCCTGGAGTGGTTTTCCACTGCCTCCTCTCATTTATTACAGATGAGGAAACTGAGGCAAACAAGGTTAAGTGATTTGCTTAGGGTCACATAGCCAGATGTGAGCTTAGCAAGACCTGGTGCTATATCTACCTAACAGCCCTTTTCCTATCTTTAGCTTTTCATGAATTTGGTGATGGTTTCGTTCTTTGTTCTAACCATTTCATGACCTGGCTACTCAGATTATTTCATTCAACTCATTTTTTATTTTATTTTATTTTTTCAGGGCAATGAGGGTTAAGTGACTTGCCCAGGGTCACACAGCTAGTAAGTGTCAAGTGTCTGAGGTCAGATTTGAACTCAGGTACTCTTGACTCCAGGGCCCATGCTTTATCCACTGTGCCACCTAGCTGTCCCCATTCAACTTACTTTTTGTTTTTGTTTTTGTTGGTTTGGGGGAGGGGGGCAATGGGGGTTAAGTGACTTGCCCAGGGTCACACAGCTAGTAAGTGTCAAGCGTCTGAGGCCGGATTTGAATTCAGGTACTCCTGAATCCAGGGCTGGTGCTTTATCTACTGTGCCACTTAGCCACCCCTCAACTTATTTTTTAATTTTTTTTTTGGTGGGACAGTAGGGGTTAAGTGACTTGCCCAGGGTCACACAGCTAGTTAAGTGTCAAGTGTCTGAGGCCAGATTTGAACACAGGTCCTCCTGAATCCAGGGCCAGTGCTTTATTCACTGTGCCATCTAGCTGCCCCTCCACTTATTTTAAAAAAAAATTTATTGGTGCTTTAAAAAAAAATCACCATCACTATCAGAGGTTAAAATGCAGAAATAGACACTTTTTTTTTTTGCTGGGCAATTGGGGTTAAGTGGCTTGCCCAGGGTCACATAGCTAGTAAGTGTTAAGTGTCTGAGGCTGGATTTGAACTCAGGTCCTCCTGAATCTAGGGCCGGTGCTCTATCCACTGCTCCACCTAGCTGCCCCTAAATAGACACATTTTAAGACATGGCCAATAGGGGACTTTGTTTTGCTTGACTGTAATATTTTGTTACAAGGATTTAATATAATCCAATAAACATTTATTTAGCACCTTCTATGTACCAATGGCTAAACTCTGGGGATACAATTAATAAAAAGATAGACAAAGGCCTTATTTGTCTTTTTCTTTAAACATTTAATAATTGAAAAAATAAGCATCACTGCCACTTCCTAGTGGCTTTTTTCTCCAAACAGAACTCTCCTTTATAACAAACATGTAGTGTTAAAACAAATCAACCCATTGGATATGTCTGAAATGTGTACTTCATTCCACAATTATAGTTCACCGTCTGTCTTCCAAGTGGTGGGAGGTGTGCTTTACTGTTAATCCCTTGAAGTCACTCTTATCACTGAATTCTCCATTGCAGTTGAGCAGCTCCTGGTATGTTCTCAGGTACACAGATTGGATAACTTTGTTAGCTTTATAAAACCTTAACTATAGGCAATGACCTATATAAATCAGTTGTTATAGATTCAATTATGATGGGGGCAGAAGTTAAATAAATTTTTGGCTTTAGGATACAATTCTACCCCTGGAGCCCAGTAGGAATTTGGAGCACATCCTTAGGGGGGAAACAGAACGCTCTTTTCCTTTGTAGATTTAAGAACTATATATTTCCTAGTATAATAGAGTAAAAGCAAATATTTTAACAGGTAAGAGAACTTCTTTGGATTTGTGTTTCTTTATGCTAAAAGAAAAATCTTCATTTGTTGCCTGTATAACATATTAGGGGTCTTATTTGCCTGTTAAATTTGTGATTTAGAATTTCCATATTAAACTTTAATAAATCTTCATTCGTTATTTTTGCCAATTTGTTACTTAGAAATAAATCCTTTGTGTTTTCCTTTAAATATTATAGGCCTTAAAATGTCATAGGATTTAGAACTGGAAGGGCCATTGGAGATCATCTAATCAAATTCTTCATTTTATAAATAAGGCAACCAAGGACCATTGAGTGAAATGACTTACCCAAGGTCACAACATAGTGAGTTAGCCAAGAATTCAAAACCAGGTCCTCTGATTCTACATGTAGTGTTTTCCTCCTGCATCTCGCTGCCTTCTTTGTTAGTTTCTCACGGAATGGAAAATGGTGATTACCTAATATATAATGCTAGCACTCCCAAGGGGGCAGCAGAGAGAGGCTCAGAGTCAGCAAATAGTTGCTAGGGACAGAAGAGATTCAGGAGTCTTCATGGTATTTCCACCCTAAACAGTGCTCCTAATGCATCTAGAGTATTCCTTCTGTGAGCAGCCAGGCCACTCTCTCTCCCTCCCCACCCTACAACCCAGTTCTCCCAAAGACATCCTGTCTTTGCCTATAAGCTTTCAGAGCTCTTTGAAAAACAAAACGCTCAGGATTAGTTGGCCCTGATGTTCATTGTTTAGTTATTCCTTGTCAATTTTGGGAATTCATCTATTATACATCTTGAGGATTTACAGTATATGTTCTAGAGGAAACCAAAACAGTTAATGCCTCTTCTATTTAGTTTCTTTTTTAATTTATATTTTAGTTATTCTCTATTTATGATTTAGTATAGAAAAGCAAATATTTCTTGGGTTTAGCATTTGAGTAATTTGACAGTTGCTGTTCTAGTAATAGATAAGAATCAATGCTTTTGTAATTATTTACCCTCGGTGACATTTTATAGGAAAGCAAGCTATGTATTTTTTAAGCTATGTATTTTCTAAATAGGTATTATGAATGGATTCTTCCTACTTATGCATTTTAAATATTCTCATTTTTAATGTGTTTCTAGCCAGTTGAGTTTCAGGGGCACCGAGTAGAAGGATCAGCTTCTAGTGAGGTAATGGTTAGAGGACCCTGCTATCAGCTGGATTGGAATCAATATCCAGATAGTGTGGAGTGTGAGAGCTTAACAGAAGGGACTTGCTTTTTGACACCAAAGTTACCTGGTAGTTATATGATGATTGACTTCTTACAGGTAAAAAGATTTCTTATGCTTGCATCTCAACACATTTTCTTTATTTTAACACCAAAATACATTCTATGAAGAGAGTGTTAGCAAAAGTTGTGATAGAGCTGAATTGACAGAAGACTTCATTTAAAAATAATTAGTATTTAAAAAAGAAAACAATAATTAGTATTAAAAAATCATTTTAAAGATCACTTACTTTTTAAGAACAAGTATTTAGAGAATTGTTACTTTTTGCATAAAAGGATAGTGATTAATGAAAAAGGTAATTGCTCTGTTAAAGAAAATGCTTAGAAATTCATAGAGGTATGTAGAGTAATGCCTCTCACTGTGGAAGTTTATATGCCGTTTATAGATGTTTTAATAAATAAGTCTCTTGAAATGAACCCCAAATTGAAATACGTTCAGCTTTTGATTTGGTCCCAAGTGGATCATCTACTTGATATATTCTCCACACTGTTTTAGAGTTTCTTCCATTTACTATACAATTAGACAATTGATAGTCAAAACTTGAGACTGATAAGACTTATAAACCTGAATCAGTTCCTTAGCTATCTTGGAAGTGAAATCCATATCAGAAAAACTTTCCACAAAGATTTTTTTCCCCACTGGTTAAACTACCTATTTCTCTTATTTTATCTACATTGCTTTTGTTTGTGCAAAACTTTATCAATTTTATGTAATGAGGATTGTCCATTTAATCTTTTGTGGCCTTCTCTATCACCTTGTTTTGTCTATAACTTTTCCCCTAGTCATAAATCTGAAAGGAGATTTCTTCCTCTCCTCTAATTTGTTTATAATGTCACCCCAGTATTTCTCAAGTTTGGCGAGCAAGTAGAATATGGATGCTCTTGTCTATGATGCCAGATATTTGTCTATAAAGTTATTTGGGGGCAAATAGATGAAAACCTTTTAAGCTGGTTTTAGAGGTGAAAACAAAAAGCAAGGTACAAATAACACTTATGGGTTACTTGACAATTACCTGCTATGTCTCTGAGGTATTCTTGGTTTATTCTCTCATGTTGGCAATCAGAAGCTTTATAAAGGCGTGTATTTTTTTTTCTCCCCTTGGCATAACAATAAATACTGGAATCAAGCCCTGATTCATAGCATTTACTGATTTCCAAGGTATAAATGCTCAAAGTAAAAAGTGAACAATTGGCTCCCATAAGCCAGTTCAAGCTGGGTCCAGCACAGCCCTGTAAATTCCTCTCTTGGGACTGTCCATTTGAAATTCTAACTCCAGTTCTATAACAGAAGGAGAATATACCTCTAACACACAAAGATTCTAACAAGGGGATAAAGGCCTTGCTTATTAATATAACTGTGTATTCTATAGCAAGAAAAATTCATTTGTGTTCCTCAGTGAGAAAGGAGAACACTTACCGTTACAAAATCCCAAGCCAAACCGTATCCTTTATACACATAATAAGAATTTGCACAAACTAGATATTAGGAAACCATTGTAGTGGTTAAAAATTTGTCGGGCCTGTAATGGTTCTCCTCCTGCCCCCCAAGTAACTCACTGCCATATATGAGGTACAGATGAGTGTCATTCTGTATCAGTGGAAAGAGTTTCCACACTGTGAGATTACCAATGTGGACCCTCTTACCAGCTGGGGCTGGGAGTGAGGGGGAAGGACTCAAACCTTGTCAAGGATTGCAGTGGTGTAGCATAGTAGATGGGGTGCTGGACTTGTAGTCAAGAGATAGCTGTTCTAGATCTGCTCTGATACTTGGTAGCTGTGTGACCATGGGTAGACACTAAGCCTTTCTGAGCTTCACCTTCCTCGCCTCTGCAATGGGGCTAATAATACTTGTAATGCTTACTTCACAGAGTTCTGAATTTCAAATAAGATGTGTAAATGCTTTGCAAACCTTAAACCCTCATATAAATGACAACTACTATCATTCCTTTGTTAGCAAAGTTGTGTGATTTTTCATGATGGTTTAGTAGATTATTTAGAGAAAGCATTTTCTTTGCTTTTATGTGAATAAAACTCTTAATTCTCTCAGAATACAAATGGTCCCAGCGACATATTTGTCATTTAAAAATGTTCTTTTCATAGCAAAAAAAGGTTTTATGTATTGTTAGTCTTTTTTTGTCTGTTTTTGTTTGGTTTTTTATATATTTTTTTATTGTTAGTCTTAATGGGTAAATGGATGTATATATTTAAGCCCTCAGATGGGGAAAACTTTTTGGAAGAAAGTCTAAGCTTCAGGGGAGAGGATGATTTTCAGATGACAACTGATTTTATTAAGGACCCAAAGGAAAATAATAGTTGTAAGTAAAATTTAACTTTGTAAAGTACCAAGTAATACTGGGGGTCATTACTAAGTGCAGTTGTCTTTTTTCCCCCCACAGCAGTTTTGGATTTCCCTTTTACAGATTCGGGCAATACTGTGCCATCTTATTCTTTGGATCATAATTTTAAGTTATCCGATTCGCCCTCATGGGAAACAAACAAGGTATAAACAGACCTTTCATAGCTTGGGGAGATTTTTTTTTACATTTTATTGTTAAAAGGATGTGGATGATGTCATGTCAGCTAAGATTATGTTCTTGCTCTCATTAATTGTATTCTAGACAAAGAACAAAGTTGAAGAGTTCTTTTTTTTTTTTTTGCAGGGCAGTGAGGGTTAAGTAGCTTGCTCAGGGTCACACAGCTAGTAAGTGTCAAGTGTCTGAGGTCAGATTTGAACTCGGGTCCTCCTGAATCCAGGGCCAGTGCTTTAGTCACTGCACCACTTAGCTGCCCCCCTTTTAGTTGAGGCTAAACTTTCCCTTCAACTTCTAGTACCAAATTATAAAAAAGGTGGAGTGGTTATATTGGATATTTACTTGAATTAACTTAAAACTGTGGTGAAGTGTACATCCTTTTCAATAGGGAATGCCCAAATAAGTTTGATTCTACTGGCCATGTGATATTTCTCATTTCCTAATTCCAAATTATTGACCCTGACATTAATGGGCCTGACATTTTTCCATGAATTTATCATGGATTGAAATATAACATCACCGATGGTCTCAACATTTAGTTTTAGAATACTAGAAAGATAATCTAATGATAAATTAAATTTCCCAACAAAGCTTTTCAGTTTGGATATTTCTCATTGAAAAGATAACTTTTTACTTAAACTGAAAGATTATCATATCAAAATATATTAAAAATTGAAATTCTAAGAACCTATTTCTATCCTCTTTACTTACTCTTAATTAATTTTTACTCTAATTGTTATAGGCTTCTATCCCATTGTTATAATTTTTCAAAAAATGTGCCTCCTTTTCAGAATCTCAAGTTTCCCTCCTCAGCTCATCTAGGAGTGTTTAAAAGACCCATTTTGTGCTTTTTCGCAAGTTAAATGTCTTCATTTGTGAATTTTGGCAGCCAGTTCATCTGTTCTTTTACCTTCGTGTAAACTCCTTCAGTACTTTGTCTTACCAATAAGCCACAATTATCTCTTTATAAATCTCTTTCCATATACAAGTCCCTAGTGGCAAGAGCAGATACACATGTTCCAAAGGGCTGTTATGCTGAGAAAAAAGGATCTGGTTTTCTGATGTTGTATGACAACAAGAACAACTGCTCGATGTTCTTCCTTCTGCAAATTCTCAATTCCCTCATTCTGAGAGCATTTCAAGAACCCTCTCCTGGAGGTGTGGGGAAGCATGTGGAGGTACCATGCCACCCCAGTTCTGAGGGGGTAAAATTAAGTCAGTCATGGGTATAGTTCTCCAATTGTTTTCCATAATACTCTAATCAGAGTATCACATGTATAAAGTAGAGAAGAGCCGTTGTAAGGCAATTCATTTAATCACATCCTAGGACAGACAAGATAGAATAAGAGACAGAGAATGGATCTGTGATTTCATTGAGTGTAGGAAATTCCCAGTTGAGGAAATTCACCCTGCTAAAGCAGGTGGGCACTTCCTCTGCAACTTTTAGTCTAGAAATATAATAGAAAATTTATTCTTTTACTCCTTTTAGTAATATTTACTAATTAATAGCCATTTAACTTACTTTATTCTTCTTTAATACAATAACTTAAGATGGAGTCCAATGAAATCTGTTGGGTTCAAATCTGGCTTGGTTTGGAAAGTCCATTTTAATGGGCTGTAGCCACTTAGGTCTGGATCAGCCTTAAGTAGGATAATCCTTAGATCTGAGGTCATCAAGAAGATGTGTTCAGGTGCTAGTTCTTTCTTTCTTCCTTTCTTCCTTCCTTCCTTCCTTCCTTCCTTCCTTCCTTCCTTCCTTCCTTCCTTCCTTCCTTCCTTCCTTCCTTCCTTCCTTCCTTCCTTCCTTTCTTTCTTTCTTTCTTTCTTTCTTTCTTTCTTTTTTGTGGGGTAATGAGGGTTAAGTGACTTGCCCAGGGTCACACAGCTAGTAAGTGTTGTGAGGGGCTAAAATTAGCCTCGGACGCCCTGAACGGGCCGCCCCTTCCCCAGCCTAACTGCTCTACCTGAAACTGCCCCAGGCACGCTTGCCACAAGCCTCCCCCCTCCCCCCCCCCTCCAGTGGGGATGAGCATGAAGGGCCTGAGAAACACCAGAGCTTGCTCTGCCCAGCCCTGGCTCCATGTGCACATGGCACGGAGGCTTAGTGCCCCTGCCAGCCTTGGACACCTGCCCTGGGAGCAGCTAGCAAATTAGCTTGGCATGTGTATGGGCTCAGTGTGGCCCAAGGTTCTGGTAAGAAAGAAGGGTTTAGGGGCGACTAGGTGGCGCAGTGGATAGAGCACCGGCCCTGGAGTCAGGAATACCTGAGTTCAAATCCGGCCTCAGACACTTAATACTTACTAGCTGTGTGACCCTGGGCAAGTCACTTAACCCCAATTGCCTCACTAAAAAAAAAAAAAAAGAAAGAAGGGTTTAGGGGCAGCTAGATGGCGCAGTGGATAAAGCACTGGCCCTGGAGTCAGGAGTACCTGAGTTCAAATCCGGCCTCAGACACTTAACACTTACTAGCTGTGTGACCCTGGGCAAGTCACTTAACCCCAACTGCCTCACTAAAAACAAAAAAACAAAAAACAAAAGAAAGAAGGGTTTATATTCAGGAGTGGGGGTAGTGAAAAGGCTGCTGACAGTGAAAGGAGAGCAAGTAGAGAAGATGTAGTGAGAGAAGAGACACTGAGAAAGGAGAGGAAGTACTGAGGATGCTACGGAGGAGGCCTGACAGTGACAGTGGAGGAGAGCTAGCAAGAAGGTAGAGACGCTGAGAGGTGAGTGGGAGAAGAAGCAGGGGAGCTGGAGTGATGGAGAAAAAGAGTGAAAGGGAGAGGACTGAGAAAGTTGCAGAGGACTGAAGGTGAACAATCTAAGTGAGGTGTGGCTGGGGGGGGGGGCAGGCAGCGGCCAGCATACCCTCAGGTGAGAGAAGAAAGTAAAACACAGTCAGGTCATATTTCTTTTCTTTGTATTTAACTATAAGTTTATCCATATAAATAAACCCTTGTTCACTAATTGAAAAAAAGGTTTTTGCTTAGTAGTCCAGGAGAAGCAGTGGGGTAATTTTTAATCGGCCCTTGCAGACTGGCTTAGGCAGCTAATAACCAGCTATAGCTTTACCAGCTAAAAGCAGTCAGATAGCCACCCAGGAGTTCACAGATTAGGGCCCAGTTAATAAATATTTTTTACAGTGTCAAGTGTCTGAGACCGGATTTGAACTCAGGTCCTCCTGAATCCAGAGCTGGTGCTTTATCCACTGCGCCACCTAGCTGCCCCCCAAGTACTGATTCTTAAGGTTGGTTTCATTCAGTTGATAATAAAGTGACCCAAACCCTGTTCCTAGAACACGTCCTATCTCACTCAGGACCCTTCATCGACAGAATGATGTGGTAACACTTCCAATCAGACTAAATTTTGAAACATCAAATACAGTTGTAGATCATAGATTCACAAATCTAGAAATGTGAGGAGCCTTCATCTAATTCAGCCTCCTCCTGTTGCAGTTGAGAAACAAGCCAAGGACCCTGAAATGACTTCCCTAGTTTCACACAGCAAATTAGGGTTAATCCCTTGGTTCTCAGTCCTGTGTTTATTTATTTCATTATTAAGCAGCTGTCTTGGCAAGGTGTGGTGCTAAATGCTAGAGGCATAGTGGAGTAAGAAGCAATCCCTTCCTTGGAAAAGATTGTGATCTAATTATGGATATAGGACATAGGCAGTTAGGGAATGGTACATGCTGGCTTATAATTAAATACTAGAACAAGAGACACACTTGTAGGAGTTGAGAGAAAGCATTGTCAGCTAGTGTGGAAATATGAGAAGATGCATGGTGTAGTGGAAATCCCTGGAATTAGAAGCTGGTCACCTGGGCTTAGATCTTGGCTCTGCTGCTTATTATCTTTTGTGACCTTTTACAAATCACTTCACTTCTGGGATCCTCATTTTCCTTGTCTTCAGAATAAGAAGGTTGGACTACATAATCTCAAATAACTTTTCTAGTTCTAAATCTTATGCTTTTCAAGGCCACTTCCAAATCAGACCCAATCAGATAACCCTCAGTCATTTGGGGAATTCAGTGTTTACATTCTACCTTTTATTTTATGTGATTTAATGAAGCAAGGAGTTTTATCCCTATCCTGTTTGGAAGGACTTTCCAAAGTAATATGCATTATTAGAATTACATATTACATATTATATGATATACTCATTTAGATCATAGAAAATATTGACATCGAAAAATAGACAATCCAAACACTGATTTATTTCTTTTGGCTCATTATATAATTTTTTTTCTGCTTAGATGATATCACCAGTGCCAAAGATCTCAACACTGAGCCCAGATTCTGCCTTTCCTTTGAGCCCAAGAAATGAAGACATTATGATAAACTTACCTGAGGAGTCTCTGAAAGCAAGAACCTCATCTGGTAAACTTTACTATTACAATATTAAGCATATCTGTTGCATTTTTGTAATATTTGCCAATCTGTACAAATTTACACTGATAGTTGGGTGACTGTTACTAAAGTGAAAACTATAAGTAAATATACATACTATCTATCTATCTATCTAAAACAAGAAATTATTGCTAAGGATTCTGTTTTCATATCCTTCCCCCCCCCCTTTTTTTTTTTGAGGG
Source organism: Dromiciops gliroides (assembly GCF_019393635.1). Classification (NCBI taxonomy): domain Eukaryota; kingdom Metazoa; phylum Chordata; class Mammalia; order Microbiotheria; family Microbiotheriidae; genus Dromiciops; species Dromiciops gliroides. The sequence continues at coordinate 222,966,719 of NC_057866.1, forward strand.
GCAATGGAGGTTAAGTGATTTGCCCAGGGTCACACAGCTAGTACGTGTCAAGTGTCTGAGGCCGGATTTGAACTCAGGTCCTCCTGAATCCAGGGCCGGTGCTTTATCCATTGCGCCACCTAGCTGCCTCCCTATCCTTCCCCTTTCTGACCCTTGATTCCTCTAGTCACAAACTTTTAATGCTTTTCTCCCCAGTCACTTATCATTACTATTATTATTACCATATTTCCTCTTATTTTGTCAAAGCCACTTGATAACTGACATGTTCAGCATTTCCCCAGCTGCAATCCTGTGCCCTTGCCTACAACTTCTCAGTTTCTCTCTTCTTCCTCAGGACTCCTAAAAATGTCTGGGAAGCCTCAACTTCTGCCATCACCCATGACATTCATAGCCCTGCCTAGGTGCATGTAGTCCGCCTCCCCCATTAAAGTCATGGAAGTTGTGAAATAGCCTCTGGCCCACTGCTTGAGGGTGAAAAGACAAGGGGCAGCTGTCTCCACCACTCTGCATCCAGAAATCATCCAGCTGATTTCCCTGAATGTGGTTACTCTTTTCTAGGCTGAATTTTTGGGTATCGCTGGATCTATAATAATTCATCTTAGTTGGTTCCCTTTCTAGACTTATTTCTTGAATTGGGGCTTTGTACCAAGACCAGACCTCAGTGGTGTCTTATGACAGAGTACTGCTGACCTAGAAGCCCTTGGCCTGAGGGGCCCCAATCTGAGTGCTGCCATACCATCCCTAGTTATTTCCAAAGTTAAAGATCCAGGTTTCCAACCATTCTGGAGCTTTCTTATGGGAGTCCTCCATTGTTGCTGCCTCTGTGTACAGAGCCTCGTAGGTAATAAGTAGATGCCTAAATAATCTGTTTGTATCCTCAGCATTTAGCACAGTGGTTGGGATATAGCAAGTACTTAATACTTTTTCATGAATTCATTTTTATTCATATAATTCCTGTGTGTATCTTAGGAGGTAGACTCTTAAATATTTTAGACATTCTATAGTTATATGGAATGGAATTTCCCTTTCTATTTCTTCTTCTTCTTTTTTTTTTTTTGTTTTTTTTTTGTTTTTTGGGTGAGGCAATTGGTGTTAAGTGACCTGACCAGGGTCACACAGCTAGTAAGTCTTAAGTGTCTGAGGCCGGATTTGAACTCAGGTCCTCCTGAGTACTGGGCCGGTGCTCTATCCACTGTGCCACCTAGCTGCCCCTCTATTTCATCATAGTTGGTTTTGTTCGTAGGACACAGAAATGCCAGTGATTTGTGTAGGTTTATTTTATATCTTGCTCCTTTGCTGAAGTTACTGTTATCATTTCAATTAATATTTAGTTGATTTGCTTAAAGTTCTCTAAGTAGACTGTCATCATCTACAAAAGCAATAATTTTACTTCCTCTTTACCTGTTTTCATTCCCTCAGTTTATTTTGATGATATTCTTATAGCTTGCATTTCTAAATCTCTGTCAAATAATAGTGGTGATCCTGTTTTCTTATTTCTGATTTTTATGGGAAGGACTGTTAAAGTTTTTGCCATTACATATAATGGTTTTAGATAGATACTGTTTTTCATTTTAAGGAGGGTCCCATTTATTCCTATGCTTTAAATTTTTTTTAAAAAAGAAACGTATATGTTGTTAAAAAGCAACCTTTTTTGTATCAGTTGATGTCATCATGATTTTATTGTTTTTGTTATTAATATGATCTATTATGTTTATAGTTTTTCTATTCTTAAACTAAACATTTTATCCTCTTTACACCTGGAAACTAAAATTATATTTATTGTGTTAAGGTTTATGAATTTTAATGCTTAAAATTTTTGCTTTTCTGTATTTGTTTATTATGTACTAGAGCATGATCAGTTTTTAAGTGTTTTATGAATTGTTAAATAAACTAATATTTCCATTAAGTTTTCTCTATATGTTTGTCAATTCTGAGTCTATTAAAATTTTCAGTTGTTCTTCTGTTTTTCATTTATTGTGACATCATATTTCATTAGTGGAATATTGGAGTTTCACACTATTATTTTTCTGTCTAATTTTTTTTTGCAGTTAACGTCTATAAAATTTAAAAATTTCATTGTTATACCATTGGGTATCTTGGTTTTTATCAATGATATATTTTTCTTGACAGTGGCATTGATAATCATAATACATATCACTCTACCTAATGTATTTTATTTTCTACCCAAAGTGATGCACTTGGTATTTTCTACACTTAGCATTCCAGCTCTAGTAATCAAGTAGTCTAAAACTGCATGTCAGGAAACGTCAGTGAAGGTTTACAGTTCCTATTTAATAACACAAAACCACTTCATTATTGTTCATTTTAATATGGAATGTTGAATTCTATAGTGTCTTATAGGTCAAATGGCATTTTTGCTTTTGATCCTACACACAATGATTTTTATGGTCTTGGTAATGACTCCTAGTCTATTTTTTATTTCATCTAAATTCTATCACTTTTCAGGAGTGGAAAAGTTCAACTCTTCAGAAAAAGTCACCGTGCAAAGACATCACAGAACTCGGACACCGCTTATTACACTGCCCCCTGTTGAAGTGCGTTCTCTCTCAGAAAGTTGCTCACAAAGGATGGACTCTGCAGTTCGGAAGTCCTTTGGCAGTCCCATCCTTCACTCATGTGAGGAGTCAGCAGACTCTCCTGTCAGCTGCTTTGGCCCTGAGGATAGGAATAGGGAAACCTCTGCCCCTTATAGGTCTGGGGAAGTGACACCTATAAGGCTTTCAGTCTCCTCTCTGGTGTCTACAGAAAGCAAACAAAGCAAGTGGCTGAAATATCAAAACACATCCCAAGGGGACTCGATTACTCCACATGGAAGTGATGTGAAAGTGCAGGAAAATATCTTTGCTGCCTCTCCTTCTGGAATGCTACTTGAAGATCCAGAGGATTATCAGAGTGGGGCTGCCAAGAAAAGTCCTGAAGACTCTGTGCATTTGGAGATGATAAAAGGCATGCTTCTTCAAGAGCAACCGCATTTATACCGCCAGGAATCTGTTTTCAGAAAGAAAACACTATTTAGGAATTTAGAGCAAACCTCCCAAACTGAGGGAATACAAAAGATGTTAAGTCACACAGCCTATAATGGCTTCAGTGTAACAGGAAATACCCAGGTGAGGGACTGTAATAAGTTAGGTATGTATCACTCTAAAAGTTCTATTAGAAAGCATTGCCCGAATTTTAGAGAAAAAACCCAGCACAATAAACTGCAAATAATTATTTCACTTTTGATATGAATACTTTTTGGCCCAAAATTCCAGCTATACTCTGTTTGGCCTATTAGAATAATAAGAATATATAATCATTAATTCAATTCTATTGCTACTAAAGAGTTTTCTTAAGTAGAGTTATTCTTGTGGAAATATCACTCATTGATGCAGGGTTTTTCTAGATGGAAAGGGAATTATATATTTTGAATATACTGTGCCAAGAAAATTATCCACTTATATCAGTTATATTTTGAGGCTATTGTTTGCCCAGAAATAAAAAATTTAAAGTCTCAAGAGAGAGGGAAGAGTATTATTTAAATTTATAGTATTATACATAACTATCCCTCATATGTTGATCTTTATTTAGAATTAGAATGTACTTATCTGGGATTCAGAAATGAAGTCTTATATTAGTAAATAAAAGGATTAGGCATTTTGTTAGACATATCTGTAAAAAACATATTGCTAATTAATAATTTTTATGATCTGTTCATTTGTTCTTTTTCAGGAGATAAATGCCAGTCCGTTGTCATTTCCCAGTGGGAAAATAACAAAATGTGCCTGTGTTCCCAAAAGACAGATTCACATACCTGCTCTTTTTCAGTCACCCGCTCAGTATAAACAGGTCTTTACAACCTCTTTGATAGGTATGAAATATCTTTCAGTGGAAAAAAAATATTATGGTTAAGAGATTTCTTCTACTATTATTTGTTCTTTTGTTCTATAATCTATGAAAAAAGATATGGAACTAGAATAAAATAGTGGGAGTGAGATCTGTAGGCTGAGAATGCTGCCCTGTAGAGTCAGTGCAACCAGAAGATCTGGTAACCCTGAGCCTTAAAGTGACCAGGAGCCCGGCCTGCACGGTGCGGAGGATTGTGCTTGGCAAGTGAGAGCTAAAGTTCCCATAGAATGTTGCTGTGGAGACAGATTCTGTTGGGTGATGTGCTGATTGACAGAAATAACCAAATGAAGATCAATCTCTTTTTTTGTTTTTGCAGGGCAATGTATGACTTGCCCAAGGTCACACAGCTAGTAAGTGTCAAGTGTTTGAGACTGGATTTGAACTCAGGTCCTCCTGAATCCAGGGCTGGCAAAGATCAGTCTTTAGGAAGCTGAAAGAGAACAAGATGAAACGCAAGTTTTGCCCTGTGTGTGACCTTCTGTTACTATCAGAACTAGAACTTAGTTCAGACATCATTGTCCAACATCTTGAGCAGTTTATAAGTGCTACCAAGAGAAAGCATGCATAGTAAATAAGGAGCCAGCCTTGAAGTCAAGAGGACTTTGGTTCAAGTTCCAGCTCTAACACATACTACTACCCGTGTGACCCTGGGCAAATCACGTCAACTTTCCTAGGCTGTTTCCTCATCCGTAAAAATGGGGACGGTAACAGCCCTTCTCTCACAGCTGAGACTATGCAATTGGGAGAAAAGGTGCTAAGCTGCAGCAAGGGGGTGGAGAGGTGGGGGCAGAGGGCGTCCTTATCCAGGTATTGCTAAGTCCAGTTACTAACCCTACTTAAAGCTGACCAGGCATCAGACGTTAATGATCAGAAAGAGTCCTAGCTGAGCAGAAGGATATTTCATCCACTGTTTTACATTAAATGGAATTGGAATGTGGAAAAGATTATTTGTCATGCTTTAGTTTCTTGGGACCAAGCTGCAGATATGAACTAATCAGTGAATACCAGTAGTTCATTTCATCAGTAAAGAATTCTTATATGTGCATTTGAAGGAAATGGGCAGTTCTTTAGGTAAAAGGACTAGTGAACTCTTGGAGAGCCATCAAATTGTCTCCCTCCTAGCCTTCAAAGCTGCCCTTTCCCATGAATCTTTTCACACTTAACTAGAAGTTGAGCACAGAGCTCTGCATCACTATTGTAGCCAGTAGCCCACTTCTTCATATTGAAATTTATCTTATCAAAGATAAAATTGTCTTTGAATCCATTTTTTTTTACTATCTGACTGAAAATTTCACAAGGGTAGGTATGAGGCACTTTTATTTTCCCTAGGTTCCTTGAAGTGTATGATATGATGCCGAGCCTACTGTAAGCAATATTTAATGCTCACATCTTATTGTTGATGGTTGCAATAATTCTGGTTTGGAGGCATGAAAGAAGAAGCTTATGATGCCCATAGACTGTATTTGTCCAAGAGGGTCCTGGAGGTATTTAGTAAATCACCTGCTGTGCACCCGATTATCACCTGATAAATCACCTGAGCGATAAAAGATGAAATAGCCCCTGCCCTCATTCATTGATTCATGAATAATGATGATGCTCTAATAAAATCTGATATCAGAATTTGTTATGAGGACAAATCATGTTATATTTTATTTGATAAATTTAATAGTAATTGTAACTCATTTATATACCTAGTGCTTTTAGGTTTACAAAGTAACTGTCTCACAACAATCTCGTGAGGCAAGAACTTCAAGTATTATTCACATTTTATAAAATTATGAAATGATTTGTCCAAGGTACCACAACTTGTAAGTGGTGGAGTAAGATCTAGAACCCAGGTCCTCTGATCCCAATTCCAATGTTAGTTCTAGTATCTTTGCCTCTCAAGAAATTTTGTTTCTAATGGTAAGACAAAAAGCACCTATATGGAAGTAAGGCTAAATTTTTATCTCCTTTTTTAATCTTTTCAAATCTAGAACATCTGAACATACTGCTGTTTGAAGTGTCCAGAAGGTTGCACCAAGCTCTTTCAAAAGTCGACATATCTTTTTATACCTCAATGAAAGCAGAGAAAAAAACCATAGGAAACAGCGTCCCAAACTGTCATCATCAACAGCCTGCAAAGTTGGTCATGGTAAAAAAGGAAGGCCCAAATAAGGTATCCTAATAATGTTTCAACTACATACCATTAGATGGCGTAATCTTGGGAAAAGGGAAGCTACTTAGAATCTGAATCAATAATTCACCTCTTCAGTGCAAAATACAGTTTGCCAGGGGGCTTTACTTCATCTTTCTTGGTACTAATTTACCCTCAAAGGGGGCTTTATTTGTGGACTAGTAAATTATTTTTGTACTTATAGTCACATAAATAAAGTTAGTTTCATTTTTGTCTGTCTCCAGCACCTAGCACAATGCCTGGCATGTTGAAAGCACTTAATTAATATTTGGCTGAAGAACTGGAAGTTTAGGGTGCCCATTCCTTGGGAAATGTCTGAGCAAATTATGATCTGTGAATGTAATAGAATATTAGTGTGCCACAAGAAACAATGAGAGAGACAGTTTCAGAGAAATCTGGGAAAACTTATATTAACTGATGCAGAGAGAAGTGAGCAAAATCCATCAAAAGATTAGCTGATACAATAACAACATCATCATAAAGACAAACAACCTGAAAAGCTTAGGATCTCTGATGAATGCAACAACCAATATGATTCTAGAGGATTGGTAATAAAGCATGTTGCCTGTGTCTTACTAGAAAGGTGTTGGACTCAGGTTGAAGAGTAATACATACGTTTTCAGATACAGCTAATGTGGGAATTTGTTTTGCTTGACTATGAATATTTGTTAGAGAAGTTTTGTTTTTCTTATTTCTCATTTTGGGAAGTTGGGGAGAAAGGGGGACCAAGGATGAAGTTACTTCCCCCACCTAAAGAAAAAAGAAAGAAAAATAAAAGGTCATCGAAACATGTTTTTGAAATGCACAGAAGGAAGAGTCAGACAAGCTTTGAGAGTAACATGTTGAACTTATGTATTTGAAAAGGAAAGAAGCCTATATATAATAGAAACTTATAGTTTCATTCAAAACCCTCATTTTAGTTGTTTGTTCTCTTAGTTTGTTAAGTTTAGGATAAAAAGGAAGAATAATTTTTTTTTTTTTGCTGGGCAATGGGGGTTAAGTGACTTGCCCAGGGTCACACAGCTAGTAAGTCAAGTGTCTGAGGCCAGATTTGAACTCAGGTACTCCTGAATCCAAGGCCGGTGCTTTATCCACTGCGCCACCTAGCCACCCCAGGAAGAATAATTTTTAAAAATTAAAAAAATGCTTGTTGAATTGGACTGACTTGAATAAAGACTGGGCCATGGTACACTATATATTTTTTTTCCAGACCTTTATTTTTCCCAATTACATGTAAAGATAGTTTTCAATATTCACTTTTGTAAGATTTTGAGTTCCAAAATTTTCTACCACCCTCCCCTTCCTCCCCTCTCCTAAAGTTAGCAAACAATCTGATATAGGTTATACATTAAAATCATATTAAAGGGGCAGCTAGGTGGCACAGTGGATAAAGCACTGGCCTTGGATTCAGGAGGACTTGAGTTCAAATCCAGTCTCAGACACTTGAAACTTAACTACCTGTGTGACCCTGGGCAAGTCACTTAACCCTCATTGCCCTGCAAAAAAAAAAATCATATTAAATATATTTCCATAATAATTCTGTTGTAAAACAACAGCAAAAAATCAACAACAAAAGTGAATCTTCATTCAGACTCCATAGCTCTTTTTCTGGATGTGAAGAGCATTTTCATCATGAGTCTTTTTGGCATTATCTTGGATCACTGTATTGCTGAGAAGAGTTAAGTATATCCCAGTTTATCATCACACAATGTGCCCGTTCTCTTGGTTTTGCTTCTTTTACTCAGTATCAATTCAAGTAAGTCTTTCCAGATTTTTCTGAAATCTGCATGGTACACTATATCGATGTACTCTTTTAAAATTAGATTTTTTATTGACATTTTTTACATAGCCTATCTTTTCCTCCACATCCCCCCCTTCCTCCTACCAGAGAGTCATCCCTATAACAATTTTTTTTAATTAAAAAAAAGCTTAAAAAAACAGGAAAATTTGTCAATATATTGAAAATCTATATATGCAATGTTTTAGACCTAGGCTCTCCCCCCACCCCCCAATTTCTGCAAAGGAATAAAAAGGGGTATCTTCTCATCTATCTTCTCTGGAGCCAAGTTTGCTCTTTATAATTTCACAACATTAATGTCTGTATTTTTGTGATTATTTCCATTTCCATCATGTAGTAATTGTGTATATTTGTTTTCCTGGCTCTGCTTATTATACTTTTCATCAGTTCATGTATGTTTTCCTGTGATTCTATGTATTCATAATTTTTGTAATTTCCTACACAGGAATATCCCATTACATTCACATGCCACAATTTACTTAGCTGTTCCCCCAATTACTAGGCATCTATTTCATTCCCAGTTCTTTTATTAATGTACTACTAATGTTTTTGTTAGAGTGCAGTACTCAGTTTTAATAATTCACTGTTAAAGTTCCTGATTTGAATTCAATTAATGGCAATTTCCAAGGAAAAATCATTTCATTCTTCTGTTATGTTTGTAATAATACACCACAGTAGAACAGTGCCATTTAAAATCTTTATTTTTTATTAAATTTTAACTGCTTTGTGTTTCTTCCCAGGGTCGACTCTTTTATACTTGTGATGCACCAAAAGCCAACCAATGTAAATTTTTTAAGTGGCTTGAAGAAGTAACCCCAGCTAACTTGACGCAGGCAGAATCTGTGCCCTGCACCGTATTACATGACATAAAGAGTATTGGAATATACCTAAGATGCCAAAATGTCCCCCTCTACGAGGAGTGTCAGCTTTTGGTGAGGTGCGTTAGGGATTTTAATGATGTTGACTAATGAATAGACCTGTCATCCTAACAAATTGGTCTGAATCCAGTCCACCTTAATCGAACCAGACCTGTGGCTGATCAAAAGCTCTTTTGGTCCTCACCAGCAGACCATGACAGCATGAGAGGGGGTGGCAGGGAGACCGTTTCCCTGTCATTGGCTGTGAATGAGTGCTATTGGGGCTCATAGTTCAGTTGGTCACCTCCGTGTAATTCTTCATTGTCTGGTAGGTGAGAAAATGCAAGATTTGTGCTTCTTGAGCAGATATATTTTCTATTTATATATGTGTGTACCATCATGTATAAGAACATGCCTACACAAAAATCAATTGAGGAAAATTAACTTTACAAAATAATTCATAGTAGGATGCCTTTAAATAGCTTGTTCTTGGGTTACGTTCAGAATACAATTAAGTTTACTGCAACTTTTTAGGAATACAGTTGTTATAGCAAGTGAGGGGAATTTGTAGAGTATTAGTGCTTGAGATTTTCATAGCGGGTCATGCCTTTATACTTTCCAGACCGTTTCACATCCATTGTTATAGCAGTGGGTGAACCTGGTTGGGTACAACTATTTTTCCTAATTTTACAGATAAAGAAACTGAGATTTAGAGAACTTCAGTTTTGGCTGCAGTTCTACATGGATTAATAGCAGCCCAGGAACTAGAATCGAAGCACGCTGGCTCCTGTGCTCATACCTTTACTACTCCTCTCATGCTGTTAAGGCCTTCTGATTTACTCACGCTCTACTATTTCAAGCCCCGCTTTGTCATCTTGATTGTTAAGTCTCTAGGTATATCTTTCTTTCATTTTGCAGGAAAGGATTTGATTTTCCGAATAAACAGTATGGCAAATCAAAGAGCTATGCTCATGCAAATCCTGAATTTCATAATGAATCGAAAAGCAAACTTTATCTTAAATTGAGTAGGAGAGAAAATTCTTCTTCCTATGGTAAAGGTAAGTTCTAATCATCTCTGGGGAAAGTCTCTCATTTTATATGGTGTCACATATGTAAATAGGTAGATATCTCATACATAACTTTGATTGTATGTATCTCTGTTAAGTGCCTGTAAATTGGCCTTGATAAAACAGGATGACCTACTAAGATTGAACTAAGACCCTGTACCTGAAGATCTGCAGAATCCAAGGTCTGGTCCTTGAGGACAGGTACCCCTTTGTATTATCTTTGTCTAGCACCTCACAATTCCTTGCACATGTTTGCTGAGGCTTCCCAAAGATAGTCATAAACAATATGACGACTCTCCCATTTGCCTGGAGTAGTAGTAGAACAGGGTCCCCTGGGAAATGGGGTAGAGATGGAGAGCTCACAGACCACTGCCATCCCACCTCCCAGGACCAGCTCCTACTCGCCAGCAACCTGAAGCAGCACAGAGGGAGCCTGTCCTGTGCCCACCTCAAGGCATAGATAGGGGAGGGTCTCTGACTCTCTCCCCTGGTTTTCTCTTTCCAGATCTGTTATGGTAATAAATACTTGAGAAATGCAACTTTAATGAACACTGAGAACAGGTCTGTCACCTTTAGTAGGGGAAGATTCCATTAAAACCTTGCTTCTGTTTTTGCAGATGACCTTTGGGTAATTTCCAAAACCCTAGACTTTGAGCTGGATACTTTCATTGCTTGTAGTGTTTTTTTTGGACCATCATCATACAATGAGGTGGAACTATTGCCTCTGAAAGGCTACTTCCCTTCAAACTGGCCATCTGACAGTAAGTAGTGTTGTACCATAGTGAGTTCAGTCTAGTTTTTTCATTTTCATTTTTTGTTTTGTTTTGTTTCCTGTGGTATGGGAGAATGTTCTATGGTATTCTACCTGAATCCCATGATTCGTAAGTGCCCACATTGGACCTATTACTGTTTACTCAACAGGATTTGTGTTTTTTAATGGAATGAGATGAAGTTAGTTTTAGTAATATTTCTTGTAGAAACCTTTGTGAACAGTTTCCTTTCTTTTTGGGGCGGGGGGGGGCAGGGCAACAGGGGTTAAGTGACTTGCCCAAGGTCACACAGCTAGTAAGTGTCTAGTGTCTGAGGCCAGATTTGAATTCAGGTCTTCCTGAATCCAGGGCCAGTGCTTTATCCACTGTGCCACCTAGCTGCCCCAACAGTTTCCTTTCTAATAAATGTTCATTTTTGTGCTCTTTCTCTAGTGATGGTTCATGCTTTACTGGTTTGTAATGCCAGCACAGAGCTGACAACTTTGAGAAACTTGCAAGAATACTTCAATCCAGCCACTCTACCTATAATACAACACCTGTTAACAACGTATGTAATGAATCATCTTTGATTCAGTAGCATTCACGAGTGCTATATAGAAGAATGTGAAAACAACATAGTCTGTAAATATTGTGAATGAAATTCAAAGTATCATTCAAGGAATATAATTACACTGTCAGTTTTCTAAAAGTTCATCATATATATCAATTTATTTTTCCATTAGACCATTAAAATAATAGTAACATCTGTCCAAATCAAGCTTTAATTTTCCAAGTATCATTCATATTAATTTCATTTCTTATGTATCCATGCCTCACTACTTTCCTTTTACACCTACTGTAATAATTAATTTAAATTGAGTATTATAGATGTCTTTATAACATGAATCATATGTATCTTAGCTCATAATTGCAATTGCTTTATTATTAACATATCTCATGATTTTCCCAAGTACCATATCATTTTTTTATTTAGATCACATTTAGATAAATATATTAAAAGCATATACAAATAAGTATTTTCTACTTCAAACTATCTTTTCATAGGTTTTTCTAAGAAGTATTACACATTCAGTGTAATTAAAATATTACTTTGTCACAATATTTATTCCTTAAACCTTCTGCGACATGCTAGATTCCTGTGGATACAGCTGATCATTTTTATTTTGTAAATATTACTTAACTATTTACATAAACTATATCATAATAAACTATCTTTGTACCATCAAATGAATGCTTTAAAATAATCTAGGTTTGTGATAATTATTATAATTCAATTCAACAAACATTCATTAAGCATCTGAAGGCACATAAAGAAAGAAAAGTGAAAGCTTTCAGGACATAGAACCTATATGTAAACATATAAACTGTAGCCAAAAAGTAATGTTGTAGTAAATCTTACTCTCCAATAAAATCATGGAGAACAATATGTCTGCAGTCTTCCTACACTGTTTCATCAGATTTGATCTGACAGTTTTAAATACCAATACTCTTGCTATACATTTGTTTTTTGGTTTTTTTTTTTGACCAGGCAATTAGGGTTAAGTGACTTACCCAAGGTCACACAGCTAGTACGTGTCAAGTGTCTGAGGCTAAATTTGAACTCAGGTCCTCCTGAATCCAGGGCTGGTGCTTTATCCACTGTACCACCTAGCTACCTCTTGTCATACATTTGAAATTCAAATATTCTTACCTGTAACAAAAATTCACAAATTATCACTTAAATCTATCAGATCAGACATAGTATCGGTACCCGATCTAGAAGAGATCCATTTTGATTACCACAATGAAATAAAAAAAGTTCCTCTGTAACTTGCTATAGAATGCAACTTGATCTAAAGAAGGCTGAAACTTATTTTTACTTAAACTTGAAAATATTGACGAATTGTAGTGTCCTAGAAAAAAGCAAAGCCTTATTATATAGTCATATTAAAGGTAGTTTCTTCCTTGGGCTATATAGAATTTACCTAATTCCTTATCAGTAGTTTCTCTAAGTTGCTAAAGTAAACTTCTAATTTACCTAATTTTACTTGCTGGATTTTTCCTAGGTCTTCTCAAACTGAACACAGCAGTAACAGAATCAGCAAAAGAAAGTTTATTCCACCAGCCCTCAGTAGAAATACTAACAAGAACTGTGAACCACTCAGCCCAGAAGCAGCATTGCATCTAGCTAATGAGATGATTCAATTATATAAATTAAACATGGATCAGGCCACAGCTCTTCTTCAAATAGCACAGATGATGGCATCACATGACAATGTCAGTGACCCACAAGAGCAGCATACCCTTCCTATTACCATCATACATGGTGAGGAGTGAGAACAAAAAGCCAGTTTTTCTGTTATAGGTGTCTCAGATGGTGAACGTTCCTGTTTCTCCCACCAATTGTGTTATGATATCGTTTCTCTTTTCCGTATCCTCCTTTACCTCTACTGGCTGTCTTCCAATTAATGTCTCTCCTAAAATGTGTCCCTCAGAACTGTAGGCAGCACTCCAGATGTGGCCTTCGCAGACAAAGGTAATAGGATACTGCTTTGTTTGGACACTAAATTTCTGTAAATGCAGTCTACAATGGCATTAGTGTTTTGGCTGCTTTTTCACTCTACCAATGTAGGTTGAGCTTTCGAGTAGCAAAAATCAGTAAGTCTTTTTCACATGAGCTGCTATTAAGCTAAAGCTCACTTTTGCTATATTGTATAGTTACATTTGAACCTAAGTGCAGAATTTTATGTTTATTCTTAGGAAGTTTTACCATGTTATCTCTGCTCTATACTTTTTTTTTTTTGGTGAGGCAGTTGGGGTTAAGTGACTTGCCCAGGGTCACACAGCTAGTAAGTGTTAAGTGTCTGAGGCTGGATTTGAACTCAGGTCCTCCTGACTCTAGGGCCGGTGCTCTATCCACTGCGCCACCTAGCTGCCCCTCTGCTCTATACTTCTAATCTATTAAGCTCTGTTTTAGACTTTGATTTTATCATACAACATACTAGTGATTCTACCAAGCTTTGTGTCTTCAGAAAATGTGATGTACATGCTATCTAGGCCTTTATCCAGGTTATTTGTGAGATTGTTGAATAATATATGGTCAGGAACTGAACCTTAGAGGTCTAGGGACCCTCCAGTTGACATTGCCATATTAGTCAATGCTGTTGAGGTTAAATCAGTCAACTAATTTTAAATCTATCATACAATAATGTAGTTCACATGTGATCCACTCCCAAGGATGTTTTCTTATGGTCATTTATAGCTTATAAAGCTCATTTTGGAAATTTTTGTTCATATTTTGGGGAATGGCTTTTGCTTATATATTTGTGTTATTTCCCTGAATGTTTTGGGTGTCAGGCTTTATTGGTGATATTTGATGAATTATTTTCCTTTACCATTTTCTCTTTTTTCCCCCTAAAATGCAGGTATGACTGTGTCACTTTCCTACTCAATGAATTCTAGTGGCCCCCTACTGCTTCTGTGACCAATATAAACAGCTTTGTCTGGCATTTAAAATCCTTCAATCTGACTCTACCCTGCTTCTCTGACCTTATTACACATCACACTTTCTCCTACTCTACAGGCCAGCCAAACCAGACTTCTTGCTTTTCCCCATATGTGACCTTACGGTTTCCATCGCTGTGCCTTTGCACCAGCCGCACCCCATCTCTGGGAGGCATTCTCACCTCGTGTCTGCCTGTTAGGCTCTCTCTTTCCTCAATACTTGGCCTGAGCACCACAGGAAGTCTCTCTGGAGCTCCCCCCACCACTAGTGTCCGTTCCCTCAATCCTCCAGTCTTGTATTTATTGCCTATCTGTTTTGCATTTGTCCATACGTGGGTGTGTTTTCTCTCCCAATAAAACAAAGTGCTTGAGGTTAAGAGCCATTTTTTACCCAAGTACTCCCAGTGCCAGGCGCTTAGTAGGCATTTAGTAAAGATTTTTGAATTGATTGATGAATTCCAGTGTCTTCATTGGCTTTATTTAAAAAAGCTTTAATTTCACATAGAATTATCTGTTTTATCTTTTGTGATTTCCTCTCTGCCTTGTTTGGCTAAGAATTCTCCCTCTAACCAGAGTTGTGAAAGGTTTCTGATCTCGTTCTCTTCTATTTTTCTTACGGTATGCCCCTTTTCTTCATCATCAGACTCACTTGTGATTATGTCTGAAGAGTGCCCCATCATCCCTCTTGAGTAAATTTTCCTCTTGGAGTCTTTGGCCATAGGGAGACTCCACAGGGCAAGTGAGTTTTCAGAAGACAGAAGGAAACATCAGTTTATTCATGAAATAGTAGTGTCAGCTGTAGAGCTGACTTTTTGTTCTGATTTCTCTTTTCATATTTCCCTCTCCTCACTGCATGTCACAATCCCTGCTGCGCTGCTCCTCTCTCCTCTCCTCCCCACCTTAGAAGAGGCGAAGGGAAGGAAATAAGCATTTATATAATAGCTCCTACTGTGTAGCCACTGTGCTAAGTGGTACATATCTCATTTGAGCCTCACAGTAACCCTGTGAGGTAGGAGTTATTATTCTCCCCATTTTATAGTGGAGGAAACTGAGGCAAACAGGTGAATTCCTCAGGGCCACACAGCTAGGAAGTGTCTGAAGTTGGAGTTGAGCTCAGGCCTTCCTGACTGTAGGCCCAGTGCGCCACCTAGTGGCCATAGAAGATAATCAAAAGATTTGTTTGATTTTCTTGTGTTGCTTCAGCACTTGAAAAAGGAGAGTGACCTAAGATCTAATCTGTCTTGCACCAAGGTGGAGCATAGTTAAGGCTAACCACTTTTCATGTTACCTTAACAGAAAAGACATTGTCGGAATACACATTATGCTTTTTGGTTTTTTGTTTGTTTTTGGTTTTTTTTGCAGGCAGTGGGTGTTAAGTGACTTGCCCAGGGTCACTCCTGAATCCAGGGCTGGTGCTTTAACCACTGTGCCATCTGGCTGCCCCCCACATTATGCTTTTTTCTAGTTTCAAGGACTTGAGCTGTTGGTTGGTAGCTTCTGCCACACTAAGCTAATCTCCATAGGATTTACCATGAACCAAAGTTCTGTTGCCTGACAGAACTGAATGCTGTGAACACAAAGATGGGTAATGGGTCTAATGAAAGAGCAATTTTCCCTAAAAAAGATAATTTGGGCCAAATTCCTTTTCATGTTTCCAGAATTCATTTATTTATAATACTGCTTCTTTATCCTTCCCTCTCTCTTTGCAAAACAACTAGGTGTTTTTGGAGCAGGGAAGAGTTACTTACTGGCAGTAGTGATCTTGTTCCTTGTGGAGCTCTTTGAAAAGAATCCAGCTCCCACAGGTGTAGATGCAAGGCCATGGAAGATTCTGATTTCTTCTTCTACCAATGTTGCTGTGGACAGAGTACTTCTTGGGTAGGTACTGTCAACCTGACAAACTATTATTTTTTTTCCAGTTACATGTAAAGATAGTTCTCAACATTTGTTTATACAAGCTTTCCAATTTCAGATTTTTCTCCCTCCCTCCCCCCTCCCCTAGACAGCAGGTAATCTGATATAGATATGTGTGTGTGTGTGTATATATATATATATATATATATATAATAACATTAAACATATTTCTGCATTAGTCATGTTATAAGAGAAGAATCAGAGCAATGAGGAAAAACCTCAAAATAGAAAAACAACAGCACCAAAAACAAAAGAAATAGTATGGTTCAATTAGCATCTATACTCCACAGTTCTTTTTTTTCCTGGATTTGGAGATCCTCTTCTATCATGAGTGCCTTGGAACTCTTCTGTGCCATTGCATTGGTGAGAAGAATCTAGTCTATCACAGTAGATCAGCACACAATGTTGATGATACTGTGTACAATGTTCTTCTGGTTCTGCTCATCTCACTCATCATCAGTTCATGCAAGTCCTTCCAGGTTTCTCTGAACACCTCCTGCTCATCTTTTCTTACAGCACAATAGTATTCCATTACATTCATATACCACGACTTGTTCAGCCATTCCCCAATTGATGGGCAACCCCTCAATTTCCAATTCCTTGCCACCACAAAAAGAGCTGCTATAAATATTTTTGTACATGTGGGTCCTTTTCCCTTTTTTATGATCTCTTTGGGGAAATGACCCAAAAGTGGTATTGCTGGGTCAAAGGGTATACACAGCTTTATAGCCCTGTGGGCATAATTCCAGATTGCTCTCCAGGATGGTTGGATCAGTTCACAGCTCCACCAACAATGCATTAATGTTCCAATTTTCCCACAACCTGACAAATTATTAAAGCAATCAACATAATAAAATTAAGGTCTTTAATTGGGGCAGAGTTATAACTCATAATACCACCATAGCCTGCTAGGAGTACCCAAAGGGTGGGGCTGAAAACAAAAAAACAAACAGAGCATGTGAAAAGACTGCCCTTTGTTTGATTATATTTTGTTTCACCTGTTGAGTTTTTTACATAAGCTGGTAATCAGAGGCTGGAATAGACAAAGTTTGGTCAGCCCCAGGCAATTCATTGGTCTGGGGAATGTCAGTATAAACATTTTATTTAAGTGATTAGCTATGTAGGTAAAAGATTAATACTTTGTCTATCTGTATGGGAAAATGTTAGTGAAATATCTAGGCCATGTAATTGTTCTATTATAATTTTAAATTATAAAGATCCAGAAAAGTATAAGAAAGGTTAAAGTTGTATTTTGGACATGGATCATATTTCTGAGTGGGTAGGATCCCATTCAAGATGAAAAGAACAATACCATGTTTCACAACTGCTAAACGTATTGGATTAAAATGCTTTGTAGGAATTAGACTTCTGTACTTTCATCAAATAGAAGGTCCAGCTTCTTATCTTTGCTCAGATACTTAATAGCTGTATGCAGATGGGCAAACCACTTTCTCAGCATTGGCTTCCTCTTTTGAAAAACGGCTACAGTGATGCCTGTAGCACTTCTCAAAGATAATGTTGATTTAGATTACATTTAATTTATCCAATATTTTAGTATCATAGAGTGACTTCTTGGGAGGTGTTTATTTTAATTTTGGGGGAGACATTTATTTTATTTTATTTTTTGCAGGGCAATGGGGGTTAAGTGACTCGCCCAGGGTCACACAGCTAGTAAGTGTCAAGTGTCTGAGGCCAGACCTGAACTCGGGTCCTCCTGAATCCAGGGCCAGTGCTTTATCCACTGCACCACCTAGCTGCCCCCGACATTTATTTTATAGTCCAAAATCACAACGTTATTTCTTGTCTTCTTGGTACAGGCTACTCAGTCTTGGATTTGAAAAATTTATCAGAGTTGGGAGCATTAGAAAGATTTCCAAGCCAATTCTACCTTACAGGTAAGAATCTTAAGTTCCTGGATTTACAGTATTCACTGATGAACCTTACACAATTTCTAAAAATATTGCTTTAATTTTGTGCTTTTTTAGAAGATAAAGGAAAAAAAAAAAACATTCTTCAATGGATCTATGATCTCTCATTGATGTGAATACTTCTTCTGAGGTTTCACATTGCAATCCAGCCACTTATCAGCTTAGGCAACTCATGTCCATGACCTCCTTAAAGCCTATAGAGGAAATCCACCCAACATAACTGGGACCCTGCCTCTTGATCTCTTAAGCCTGATATACACTGGTATCTTTGTAGTATATGGACCAACCATCTCTCACTTTTGCTACATGACCTCCATTTCCAGTGCTCTATCAGGTTGATGATATTTTTTATACTTTTTCGTGCACATAGTTCACTGTTCCAAATACACTATAACCTCTCTTGCTCACCATAAATATCTCATAAGAATGAGATAAAATGAAAACATTTGGGTGGTTTAAAATTTTGATTCCTCAAAAGCTATGGTATTACATAATTCACAGCATCATACTATCACCAAAAGAACATTGGTTTGTTTGTTTGTTTGGTTGGTTTTTTTGGTGAGGCAGTTGGGGTTAAATGATTTGCCCAGGGTCACACAGCTAATAAGTGTCAAGTGTATGAGGCTGGATTTGAACTCAGGTCCTCCTGACTCCAGGGCCAGTGCTCTATCCACTGCGCCGCCTAGCTGCCCCCAGAACATTGGTTTTTAAAAATTTGGATTTTGTTTGAGAGAGAAACGTGAGGTCATTGAAAGACTTCTACAATTTCCCAAATGTAAATCTAATCCACTATTTAAATTTTTTTTTTTGGTGAGGCAATTGTGGTTAAGTGACTTGCCCAGGGTCACACAGCTAATAAGTGTCAAGTGTATGAGGCTGGATTTGAACTCAGGTCCTCCTGAATCCAGGGCCGGTGCTCTATCCACTGCGCCACCTAGCTGCCCCCACTATTTAATTCTTGATCCAGTTCATTGTGCATCTCTAATGTCTGCCCTGGGCGGTTCATTCAATTTAATATCATATTCCAGACAATAGACATTTTGACAATTCAGAGGAAAACCATATCTATTTTATATGTAATGGTCGAAGACTTCTACATTTTGCATTTGGTTAATTTCATAGAATATCAGAGTTGAAAAGGACCTCAGAAATAATATGTACAAATTGTACATGAACAAGAATCCACTCTGATTTTTTAAAAGCCCTTTAATGATCAGAAAACTATTGCCTCATATTTGGGAAAGTTCTAATTGTTAGGAAGTATTTCCTTAGATCAAGACTTCATCTGCCTCTCTGCAACTTTCATTCATTGATCCTAATTCTGCCCTCTGGGCCAAGGCCTAATCCCTTTTCTGCATGATGGTCCTTCATATTCTTTAAGATGCTGTTCCTTTTCCCAAACTGTATTTCATTAAAGGTCCTTTTTCCCCCTTTGGGATTATATTCAGGTTTTTTGGCTAAGTTATTTTTGTCTGTAAGTTTATATTCTTTGTTTTATGCAATATAATATTCCAAGCTCTTCACTCCTTAATAGTTGTAGCTGCTCTATTGTATCTGATCCTGACTGTGGCTCCTTGGTACTAGAATTATTTCTTTCTGACTGCTTGCACTATTTTTTTCTTTGATCTGAAAACTCTGGATTTTGGTTATGTTTGTGAGAGTTTTCTCCTCTGTTTTCCAGGTCGTTTGTTTTTGCTATAATATTCCTTCTATTTTCTTCTATTTGTTTCAGGCTTTTGACTTTGTTTTAATATTTCTTGTTGTCTCATGGAATCTTTGGTCAATTTTACTTTTCTGCGAGTTTGTTGCTTAGGCAAGGTTTTATACTTTTTGTGCCAAGTTATTAATTCCTTTTTCAGTTCTTTCTTCCATATCTCATTTCTTTTCCATTTTTTCTTTAGTACTCTCATTTCCTTTATAAAAATCATTTTTCAACTCTTTGTTTCACCTCTTCTAGGAATTCTAGTTGAATTTTTGCCCAAGCTGTGTTTTCCTTTGAGGCATTGCTCATAGATATTTGAGTGATTTTCTTCTTTTGAGTTTGTCTTGAGTGTCCCTGTCACCATAATAGTTTGTTTTTTTTTAGGGTAATGAGGGTTAAGTGACTTGCCCAGGGTCACACAGCTAGTAAGTGTTTGGTGTCTGAGGCCAGATTTGAACTCAGATACTCCTGACTCCAGGGCCTGTGCTCTACCCACTTCACCACTTAGCTGCCGCCCCGCCGCCCCCCCCCCCCCATAGCTTTTTAATGTTAAGATTCTTTTTTGTTTGCTCATTCTTCCAGCCTTACTTCAGACTTGATGTTGGGGGCCAGGCTCTGTGCACTTCTGGAGGGAAGGTCCTGTTGCTGCTTTAAAAGGGGGTATTGAGAGTGTTGTGGTTTTCCATGAGCTCAGAAATAGACAGGGAACCCGCAAGGTTCCAGTGTTCCCAGAGTGGTCTGATGTTTGTCCTCTGGGTTTGGGTCTGAGCCACTTACTGCCAGTGCTCTGATGGTTCACAGGAACAGAACCACAAGCTTTCCTTTGGAAGCCTCTTGCTGTGATTATTTTTCTTTGAGTTTCAGACTGGGCTAGAAGTACGAACTGGGAGGTCACTCTACTCCTGTCTGCTTCTGAATCCGCGCCTCCCTGCGTGTACAAGCCTTGGGCCTACAACCACTGCCACCCCACAGGGCAGATTCCCTATCTATTCTGGCTCTATTATCTAGCACTAGACAGTGAGTGACAAAACTAGTGCTAGTTGGTACCTGTACCTGCACCCTGCTTTAGTTTGTGGTGCCTTGGTATTGGTCTTGGACTGCCTCTTGTCATGAGACACCTTAGAGTGTTCTAAACTGTACTTCTGACCATCCCCATCATCAGGGCCTACCAACCTCTCTATATCCCTGTGCTGACCCAGCCCAGAGAAATTATTCACTGTGATTTTTTTCTTAGATTTTTTCCCCACCAGAATTTGGCCTGGTATGTTTTCTAGATCTCTTTGGAGGAATTTCTTTTGTTTTGTTTTAGGTGGCAGGGTGGGAGCTCACTCTACCTCTTCCTCCTGCTCTGCAATTTGGCTCTGCCCTTCCTGATGATGTTTTTAATACTACTTTTTGCTTATATGTCATTGTTGGTAATGTGCTACATAACCTACTTATAGCTACCATGCGTTGTCCTTTGCATCTGCTATTTTGATTTTTCTGAGATTTTGGCATTCCCAAACTTTTAAAAACAGCCTTATCAGCCGATTGCTTTAGAAATGTATCCCAACCCACTATTCTTTTATTTATTAATTTTGGACCAAGCTCATTTTCTATCTGTAATGGCTGTCCAACATATATGAACTGATGGACGTCCAACTACATGTTATTATATGTGTAACATGCATTCTTTGTCTACTGATTTTTTCCTCTTTGGATTGTTAGATTAATCTTTTAAGTACCTATGGATCTCACTGAGGATGCCCTATAGCACTTTGGAGTTTGATATAATTAATGTAACAAGAACATTTGGCAGACTCTACCATCAATATGGAAGCCATTTTCTATTTGGATTTTGTCTAAGTCAGCTTCCTAGGCTGTCCAGGATTGTGACAAAGGTCTTTAACAAGCGTGTTTACTTTTTTTTATGCCTTACTTGAAGTTTGTGGAAATAAATTCTCAGTATTCTCTGCTTTTATTGAGGAATCTTATAGATCTTAGCGTGTGTGTGTGTGTGTGTGTGTGTGTGTGTGTGTGTGTGTATAGACAGATATCAAAGCAGAACTCTAAAGGCCTAATTTTATCTGCGTTAAAAATGCCTCTTATAAAAGTAATCAGCAAATGCATACAACTGGACTTTGATTCTACCTCTGTTACTTATGTGACTGAAGATGTGAACTGCACTGAAAAATGAACTGGAAAGCCTTCCTTTTCCTTTCCCACATTTTTATCAGTATTGCTCTTGACATGCACATAGACATTTCTCATAAATATTATATAGACATTTTATATAATTTACATAAATTTTTCTATAGATAAAATAGGCATATGAGTCAGGAGTTACTAATGTCTTCATTTCAGTTAGCTTTTTGGGGTAATAAAACAGTTTGATCTTTCCCAATCTTTTGAAATTTCCCCCCTTTTTAAGATACATCGAAAACCAGTTCTCAAGGACCTTTAAAATCATGGCAATTCTAGCTTGAATTTCTTTTGTGCACATTTGGTCAAGTTCAGCCATTCTTCTCAGTATCTTTTTTCTGAGTGCTAAATCTACTTCTTCATAGAGCACATCAAGTACCCTTAAGTTGAGTCCAAATATGGGGGTTCCATTGTCCTTGAGGATGAAAACAGATCATAAGATCCTGGATTTAGAGCAGGAAGTGAGTTAGAGGACTTCTAGCCCAATCCCATCATTATGCAGATAAGGAAATTCAGGCCCAGCAGTTTGAAGTGATGTGTTTAGTAGAGCCAAGATTTGAACCGGGGTCTTCTGACACCAAATATCATACTCTTTCTCCTTCACTATGTTAACTCAATAGGTTACTGGCTAAAGCTAGAAAAGCTATTTCATTTTATGTTGTCCTTCCCATTCCATTTGTTAATGTTCTTGGGATGATCTTGTACTGTGGTTTCAACAGACCCTTTTTCTCTTCCTACTTTTCACAGTCTTAGAGGCAAAGCTTTTGGAAATTGGACAATTCTTTCCTCCAAAATGTTTTGGAAATGAATGTGTTTTCTAATCCTATGTTGTCCTTAGCTTTCATCTTACTCTACTTATCAAGAATTTTAAAAATTATTTTTTAAATTCTTAACTCAGTGTTTTCAACTCTGTTGATTGACAATGTAGAAATCCATATGCTATTCTCAGATACCATCTTCTTAACCAATTATTCACTATCCAGATATGCTTTTTTTCTCTTCCTAAGCCTCTACCTTTTCAGTCAGCAGCAGTGGCAAAAACCACTATTTGTATGCCTAGGGGCTTCAATTTCTTGCCCAATACTTCATAATTTCCAGAAAAACCACCTAGGTTCCTTCTGGTAGCATCATTCAATCCTACTCAAATCACTGGATGGAGGTAGTGGTTATCAGGGTTGATAAGTCTTTTTTTTTTTTTTTTTGTGGGGCAATAAGGGCCCAGGGTCATACAGCTAGTAATCGTCAAGTGTTTGAGGCCGGATTTGAACTCAGGTCCTCCTGAATCTAGGGCCAGTGCTTTAATCTACTGTACCACCTAGCTGCCCCAGGTTGATAAGTATTGAGAGTCTCTCTATTACATCCTAGATACATACCCTGAAAAGGCAACTGATCTTTTTATCATTGATATAAAACTTAAGAAACTCAATAAAAGCCATGTAGAGTCATCTTATCTCTCTTGTGTTAATTTTTTCCCTTAAGTTTGCATGCCGGTTTAGGAAATGAAAATGAACAATTGAAAGAGCTACATGCGTTATTGAAAGAAGACCTGACACCTGTAGAAAAAATATATGTGAGAAAAAGTATCGAACAACATAAATTGGGCACCAATAGAGCTTTGCTGAAACAGGTACCAATCAATCAAGAAGCATTTATTACATGATTACTCTGTATTAGACATTGTATATAGACATATCTCTACATGTTTTATTAAATTGTTTTTAATATAGTATTTTAAAATTTCTATGGATATTTACTCTTTTAGCTTTCCTTATGAACAACTGAACTATTTAGTAATATTTTTGTTTTCATTGAATAACATTGTTATTAATTTTACAAACTAGAGAGGTAAGAAAAATAGATTCAGTTCACTGATTGAATGTGATGGAAAAAAGTTCTCCACTTTAAAATGTAAACCAGGCTTTTAAAATACCATATTTACCTCTGAAGAGTGGATATCTGTTCTGTATTGTATGAATACATTATCCTTTGTCTCCTTAAAATATTCTTTTGAAAGTATAATTTTCTTTAAGTTATGCAACACTTGTACAGCTACACACAACATAAAATACCCCATTGCACACCCTCTATTTTCTGTATAGTCCTGGTTCTTGTATGTTCTTACTGAGCATCTCTTGGGTTACTATTCTCCCCACTCTTCCCCCAGTATCAGCTCCATGACAGCTAACTCTTCCTCTTTGTGTGATAGAGATGGAGTTGACAAGACTTGGCAATTGATTGAATATTAGGTGTGAGAGAAATGGAAGAGTTGAGCTTGACTTAGAGACTGTGAAGCTAGATGACTAGAAGGATGGAGGTTCCCTCAACAAAAGTAGGATATTAGGAGGAGGGTCAAGTTTCAAGTTTGGTTTGGGGCATGTTGTGTTTGATGTGGCCATAGGACATCCAGGTAGTTGGTGATGTGGGACTGGAGCTCAGGAGAGAGATGAAGGCTGGATATGTAGATCTTTGTTTTGTCTTCATGAAAATAATAACTGAAACAATGGGAGCCAAGGAGAGCAAGAGAGAGACTAGAAAAAAGAAGAGAATATCACTCCAGACAGAGCTCTGAGATACATTTGCAGAGAGTGGAATGTGGTTAACGTTCTAGTAAAGGAGAAAGCAATGTCACACAAACTCAGGGAGAAGAGCGGTTCTGAGGACCCTATTTTAGAACTTACATCCACTACCCAGGGGGTCCAGCACATTGCAGGCATTTTTCTGCTCTCCCAACTGAGACAAGTTTGCCCATAGCTTGGATGTCCCAGAAGCTCCAAGCTCTTAGAGTTCTCCACTCCTGGGTATGGGCGAGCCCTGAAAGGTTAGCTATTGGTGTCCCAAGTCAGCCTAGTTTGAAAAGAGGTAACATCCGCCCTTCTGATATTAATCTCCTTCTTCCTTCCCTCCATTCCTTTCACTGACTATTGAAGATGGGCTAGGTCAGATAAGAAGCTGGCGAGGAAGGAAGAAGAGTAGAGCAGAGACCAACTCTTCTCATTTTATATCTGAGAGAAGAAGAGGCTGAAGAGCAGCCTCGAGCAAGTCTAGACAATAATCCCATCCTATGAATTCATCCTTGGCAGCTGCAGAATGGGGGTGGAAAGAGGGAGGAGAAAGAATCTGTTCTCCCAGACCCTCCAACATCTCAGTTATTGGTGTTCCTGTCAGAGAAATGACAAGGTCTGGCTTCATGCGATGCCCTAGGACCTCATGGATCTAGAGTCTTCAGAGAAATCTGGCCCCAGAAATGTGTAATTTAGCTTTGTAAATGAAATATTGACTAATTATGAACTTAGAAGCTATGACCTTGGGCCTCAGTCTCCACAACTGTAAATTTAGGAGTTAGACAAGATAGCCTCTGAAGGTGTTTTCAGCTTTAAATCCAATTTTTCCTATGACCTCACTATCTTAAAGGAAGTCTTTCTAGATATAGGAATGTTGTGCAGAATTTATTACTATTTAAGTTACTTTTAGAAAGCTTATATAATACTAAATAGATTAGAATGTTTTGATTTTTTTTCTTAACTGCAGATTTGCTGTTATCAATAAATGTTAGGTGGTGTGTTTCTTTTTTTGTTTTGTTTTGTTCTTTTTTTTGTTTTGTTTTGGGTTTTTTTGTGAGGCTGTAGGAGTTAAGTGACTTGCCCAAGGTCACACAGCTAGTAAGTGTCAAGTGTCTGAGGCAGAATTTGAACTCAGGTCCTCCTGAATCCAGGGCCGGTGCTTTATCCACTGCGCCATCTAGCTGCCCCTAGGTGGTGTGTTTCTAAAGATCAAAGTTGTTGAATGACTTGTTCTCATTACATACCAAGAAGTGTGCTTAATTAAGCTTCAGTTATGCATGAATGTAGTATCCATGCTAAGTTCATATCTGTGACTGAAAAAAACATTTAGCAAAGCTCAGAATGAGCTGAGGCTGATGAGGAAGCTAAGGACAGCAAAAGGATTTTTTCAAAGATTTTGGTAGAAAAGGAGGATCAAAGAAGGGATAGAAATTTTGTGTAGGTGTATGCAGGACAGTGAGAGCTAAAAACAGAAATTAGAGCAGATCATTTTGTGTTTTGCCTTGGCTACAATGAACTTTCCACTGAAAATGACAAAAAAGACTGGCAGGAAGTTGGTGCCTAAGAGACAGTAAGAGTGCACCTCATTTTCCTTGATGAATTCCAGTCCTCTGCTCTAGATGTATATCCTCAGCTACTGAGAGAACTGGCCGATGGGATTATTGAGCTACTGTCAGTAAAGATCCTGGAAAATGGGAAAGGTGCCACAAAATTGGAGAAGGGTAAACATCCTGATTTTTAACAAAAGAAAGAGAATAGGATCTACCAACCTTAGACCAGTGAATTTGACTTCAATCCTTGGGGAAATTCAGGACCGATCTTTTTTTTTTTTTGCTGGGCAATGGGGGTTAAGTGACTTGCCCAGGATCACACAGCTAGTAAGTGTCAAGTGTCTGAGGCCGGATTTGAACTCAGGTACTCCTGAATCCAGGGCCGGTGCCACCTAGCTACCCCTGGGACCAATCATTAAAGAGAAGGTTGATGAACATTAGGAAAGGATCAGAGCCATTGTGGTTTCATTAAGAAAAGGTCATGCCAGATGAACTTTATTTTATTTTTAAAAGGATTCCTAAACAGGCCCATGAGGGGAATGCTGTCAATACAGTTTACCTACATTTCAGCCAAACATCTGATAAAGTATCTTACATCATATTCCTGTGGAGAAGATGTAGGCCTAGACAATAATACAATTAGATAAATTCACACCTGGTTGAATGGCCAGAGCCAAAGAACAGTCAACATGGTAGGGAATCCCCAGTGGATTCTGGTTTGGTCCGGTGCTGTTTGACATTTTAGCAGTGATTTGGATAAAAGCATTGGTGTTAGCTCAGCTTTACAGATGGCGCAGAGTTGGGAAAGCGAGCACTGGATGACAGGCTCCAAACAGAGTTTGACTGGATGAACAGAAGTGTCCAACTGGAGGACCCCCGCCTGCAAAAGTCCGTAGGGCTCTAAACCAGATTAAAATGTACTTTGGAATGTTTAACAAAATAACTAAAAATAGAACATAACGTTAATTTATGATCTAAGTTCACATGGAGCCATCAGGAATCTCTTTCTCTTTGAGTTTGACACCAATGGACTAAGACATAGAAGAAATTCAGCCAATAGAAATGCAATTTCACAGTTGGATACCAAAAAAAAAAAATCTGTTTTACAGTTATTAGATGGGGTAGACATGGTTACAAGGACGTTTGTCTGAAAATAACAGGGGTTCTGGTGGAGGGGCGAGGCAGCCAAAACATCCCAATGTGACCTGGGACTATAGTGAGCGGCTCGGCTCCCAGGAGCGGAGGTGACGGCCCCAGTGTCTTTGCGAGACCTCATCTGGAGCGTTGGGTTTAGTTTAGGAGCCACAGTTTAAGAAGGACATTAATAAACTGGAGAGGTGCAGAGGAGGGTTATCACGATGGTGAGGGCCTTCAGTCCATGTCAAAGACCAGGGAATGTTTAGCCTGAAGATGAGAAGACGGGGTGGGGGGTGAGGGGAAATGGAGGCATGATGGAAGTCTGTCTGCACGTGTTCTGTTTGGCCCCTGAGGACAGAACCAGGAACAGGGGCTGGGAAGTTCAGAAGCAAATGAAGCCTGATGTTAGGAAAACCTCCTCAGTCATTGTGCTTTCCAAAAGTGGAATAAGCTGCCTCACTAGATAGTGGTTTCTCCTCCTCAGGAGCCTTCAGGTAGTGATGGGAACACCACTTGTCAGTATGTTCCAATGGAGATTTCTTTTGAGTGTAGAATGGACTACATGGAGTGCTGGGGTCCCTTCTAGATACAAGATTCTGTTACAAATGATCTTTTTTTTCTTCCAAAGAGTAAATATAAATTTTAGTCAAGATTTATGCTTTGATCAAAGGTTTTCCCCTTTATAGTAGTCTCTGAATCTAACAGCCTGGAGTGAAATTCAGGACTTGTGAGATTCGCGTTTATTTACAAAATATATATTTTTTTCTTCCAGCCATCCTTTCATTTATTACTATTTAGTATTGGTCTGTAATCAAGGTACAACTTGTTTTGTTAAAATTTCAAACAGTGAACTCATTTATTTGAATTGTAAATAAAAGATAACTCATGAACTTCATTGCTCTTCCCTATTGAGAACTTAAGCCTGGGGAAGAGAGGTATGTATTATGCTTACTGCATTTATTCAGCTACATTTGAAAAGTTAAAACATTTGTAATATGTCATATTGAATATGACAGTGTCATTATTCTGAAGACTTCAAAGAATTTTATATTCCTATTCTTGTTAATAGTCCTATGAATTAAGTAGCAAACAGTCCTATTATTTCTATTTAAAATGTGGAGATCATGAAACATTGGGAATTTTAGTGAGCTGGTCAAGATTTCAGATTGTCATTAGCCAGTCTTAGATTAGAACTCTGGGTCTGTGCTATCATGCAATTTTTGGTAGCTTAGCTGTCAATACTTTTTAAATAATAATAGAATCCTTCTTTGAAATACAGGTGCAAGTGGTTGGAGTGACCTGTGCAGCCTGCCCATTCCCATGCATGAATAATCTTCAATTTCCTGTCGTCGTATTGGATGAGTGCAGTCAGATGACAGAACCAGCTTCACTCTTGCCCATTGCAAGGTCATTAAAAATTCTGTTTTAAAAAAATACTTGGGCAGCTAGGTGGCACAGTGTAGAGCACCAGCCCTGGATTCAGGAGGACCTGAGTTCAAATCAGACACTTGACACTTACTAGCTGTGTGACCCTGGGAAAGTCACTTAAGCCTCATTGCCCTGCAAAAACAAAACAAACAAAAAAAACCCAAACTTTCAAATTCCAAAATCATGAAGATTCTTAGCAATCCAAATCTCATCAGTTCACTATTTTCTAAGAGGAAAAATGGTAAAGAAAATGTTTTTTTTTTTTGCGGGGCAATTGGGGTTAAGTGACTTGCCCAGGGTCACACAGCTAGTAAGTGTTAAGTGTCTGAGACCGGATTTGAACTCAGGTCCTCCTGACTCCAGGGCCGGTGCTCTATCCACTGCGCCATCTAGCTGCCCCGATATTTATTTTAAATGAAAGAGAAAAAAAAATTTCCTCTCTTCCTCAGAGGTTGGTCCAGATAAACTCCATCCAAGGTCTAATTTTCTAAGAAGTCTCTAGTTTTTACTAATAACAATCAGATGTTAACAGATGGTTTCTGCTGAGGTACAAGAAAGGCAGGCAGGAGCATTAGAGAACAATGACTACTGGCTCTTAATCCCACCTGACACTGTCTGTGAGATCTGTGGAGAGCTCTTACCTTCCCACGGCCTTAGTTTCTTTCATCTATAAAACAAAGGGGTTGAACTAGATGATTCCTGAGGTTTCTTCCAGTTCTAGATTTGTCATCATTGGTCCTCAGGATCTGAGGATTCCCTTTTACTAAGAGCATCTCCTGCCATTCCACAACTTTAACCTTGTTCTGCCTTTGACTCTCTAGAACAGTAGTTCTTACCTTTTTTGCATGTCATAGATCTCTTTGAGAATCTAGTGAAGCTAATGGGCCCCTTCTCAGAATAACCTTTTTAAATGCACAAAGTAATATATGTAGGAGTACAAAGGAAACCAGTTATATTGAGATACATCTATTAAAATATGAGAAAGACAAGTTCATGGACCCCTGCATTAGAACAAGGAAAAACAACCTGACGGCAAATGAAAATTGTCTCTATGTCTATGCACACATGTGGGTACACGTGCATACACATGTACATATACACATATGTGTCCATGTATGTATACACATGTAATGCATATATAAAATAATTGCTGATTAAGATAATGAGAACAATGCAGAGTCAATTCAGAATAAGGAAGGAATCACCACTGGTCAGACAATATTTGTCTAAAGACAGGAAAATCTTTTATAAAGCATTTCATATGGTACTTTGTGCATATGTGTATGTGTATCCTAAGCAAACAAAACCAATCAAAGCTACATGGATTTTGAACTAAATGAAGGTAAATTATCTGTTCCTTCATTGCTTGAATTTGTTTTAGAGAGATATTTTTCAGTCAACTTGATTTAAGTTTTATAATTTTTTGAAATTTTTGTTTCAGGTTTAATTGTGAAAAGCTAGTTCTTGTTGGAGACCCCAAGCAGCTACCTCCTACCATTCAGGGTTCTGAAAGTGCTCATGATAGTGGGTTGGAACAGACTCTCTTTGACCGGCTTTGCTTAATGGTATGTAAAGTTGACAATGTCCAAAGTAATTTTATGGCACATAATACAAAGTTTATGGGCATTGAAGGAAATTATATTTGGGGAAACCAGAAAAATCCACATGTGAAAAAGCACACTTACAAAGCAAGGTAATGCTTGCAGATTCAGATAATGTAAACTAAATGCTTAAGTGTAGAGTCAGCCCAGAATATAGATAGATAGCTAGACAGACAGGTAAATTTTCACTGTAACACTTAGTACCTATCCGAAGCATGCTTTTTTATTCTTGTTCCTTAATATCTGGGCCGCCATATAGTTCTTTTGTTCATATTGAAGCACATAATATCTTAAGTAGAAAATTTATTTCATTTGAAAAATGTTTCCTACTAGTATTTTGACACAACGGAAACCTTAATTACAGTGTATTTTAATATATAAATGTTTTATATTTTATACAGATGAATCACAACATGACTTTTCCTTTTTTTTTTTTTTTTTTTTTTTTTATTAATGAAATTGGGGTTAAGTGACTTGCCCAGGGTCACACAGCTAGTAAGTGTTAAGTGTCTGAGGCCGGATTTGAACTCAGGTCCTCCTGAATCCAGGGCCGGTGCTCTATCCACTGCGCCATCTAGCTGCCCCTGACTTTTCCTTTTTTTTTTCTGGACCTAGTACAATGTCTTTCCACATAGGTATTCATTAAGTATTCATTTAACAAAAGAAGTTTAGCCCAGAGAAAAACATTACCTGGTGGTGAATTATGGTTTCTACATTAAACAGTATTTTGGAATTATTTTACAAAGGATGGAAACAATGCCTGGTACATTGTAGGTGCTGTATGATAAGGGGGGTATACACCTCACCTTGGCCATGACAGGGGCAGCTAGGTGGCCCAGTGGATAAAGCACTGGCCCTGGATTCAGGAGGACCTGAGTTCAAATTTGGCCTCACATACTTGACACTTAGTAGCTGTGTGACCCTGGGCAAGTCACTGAATCCTGACCGCCTCAAACATCTGGGACCATCTCTAGTCATTCTGATGTATATCTTGCCACTGAACCCAAATGCCTCTGGAGGAGAGAGTGAGGTTGGTGGCCTTGCACAGCTCTGCCTCACTTAAGTCCAATTCACTGCAAGTCATGACATCTTGGTCCTCTTCAAGAACAAAGGACAAACAACAATGACTATAACAGGAGAGGAATTCTTTTCCACTGGGAGACAAATGTCAGACAAAGGAGTCCTAGTTCTAGCCCTAAACAGAGGCTCAAAGATCTAAGGGGCATCAGACGAAGGGAATTCCCTGACATTGAGGCACGAGGTTCAGGCCCTCAGCCCTTTCTCTTTGGTGAAGGTGAAGGAGAAGCTGCTGAGGGTCCTGGTCCCAGCCCCAGTTAGCAACGTCTAGATCCAGAGGGAAAGGGCTTTCCTGCAGGGCACACGTGAGGTTCAGTGACCAGCCCCTCACTGTCTGTACAGAAAACGGAAGACGGAAGGCAGTAGCCGTGCTGCCGGCTCCACCCTGTCCAGGAGGTGCAGCTGCCGGGAAATGTAGTCTCAGCTGTGGTCAGTTTCCCATGAGCTAATGGGGGCACGAATGGTCCAGGCCCAGCTTATTACCTGGCTCGCCAGGAAGGGATGACTCCAAGAGCTGTTATTGGAGGCTCTCTTTGCAGTACTCTGACACTGACCCCTCCCAGAGGCTGGCAGCAGAGCTAAACAAGGACCAGAGGCCCCGGCAATGGCTCAAACAGTGAAACTTACAGGGAAGAATAGAGAGAGAGAGGACACAGAGAGAGGACCTGTGGGAAGGAAGAACTGATCCCTGAGCATGAGCTGAGGGAGAGACATGACCAGGCTATCCAGGGACTGGTGCTGATTGCTGTGCTCAATAGGATCTTGAAGAATGTTCCATCGACCCCTACATGGCAGTGGGGGTCTGTCTCCCAGTGCAGGGTAAGCAGTATTCTGACCTTGGGCATCTCAGACAGTGGTAGCCATAGGCCAAGAAACAGGGTGGAGGATGGTCAC
The DNA here is from genome assembly GCF_019393635.1 of Dromiciops gliroides. Lineage (NCBI taxonomy): Eukaryota > Metazoa > Chordata > Mammalia > Microbiotheria > Microbiotheriidae > Dromiciops > Dromiciops gliroides. The sequence goes on from NC_057866.1 coordinate 222,998,752, forward strand.
TTATCAGCATTCACAGTCAGAGAGGGTCAAGCCATGGGGCAGAGTTCAGCAAGCCAGCCAGTAAGTTTCCATAGCAAATTAATACTGCATTATATGTCACAGTTACAAGATGGACCACAGGTTATAAAACAAAGCCTAGTAAACATCAAAGGATCACATGACAATATCTGTTTCCACTAAAGATCCTTTTTTTTTTCTTTTTTTTTCAGGGCAATGGGGGTTAAGTGACTTGCCCAGGGTCACACAGCTAGTACGTGTCAAGTGTCTGAGGCCAGATTTGAACTCAGGTCCTCCTGAATCCAGGGCTGGTGCTTTATCCACTGCACCACCTAGCTGCCCTCTAAAGATCCTTAATAAATGTTCATTGAATACAACATGGTGTAGCAGCCAGGAAGTTGGGAAGTCAAGTTTGAATCCTGTTTCCTAAATTCTTAACCATTAGTAAATGTTTGACTGGCACTAATTACCCTTTCTGGGCCATATTTTCTTCATATGTAAAATGAGGGCACTGGACTTTTAAAGGTCCCTTCCAACTCTTAATCTGTGATCCTGTGATTGATTAATTGATTAGAATAAATAAATGAATACATACATACGCATACATATATTTATAAGTATATACACACCACTTGTCTAGTAGTCATCATAATAGCAGAATATCATAAGAAATGCCATGATGGGTCAGATCAATGGACCAACTGGACCAATAGTATGATTCCAACAGTGGCATGCTAAGAATTGTTTTATGGGAGAGGATGGTACCTTCTATAACCTCAACCTCAATTGCATGAATTATCCATTATACAGCTTTTATCCATGAATTTACCCAAAGCTTTTTTCAATCTCTTTGTTTCCACCTTCTGTCACTTCTTGTAATAATGAATTCCATAAGTTTATCAGCTATGTAAAATAGTCTTTTTATGTACCCTAAAATTAATTCCAAGCTTCACATATTGTTCTCTCATTTCCATGTCCTCCTTGATTTTTTAAACTTGGACCTTATCTCTTCTTAGTCTTTGTCTTCCTAGAGATGAATCCTAATTTTTTTTTTTTTTGCAGGGCAATGAGGGTTAAGTGCCCAGGGTCACACAGCTAATAAGTGTCAAGTGTCTGAGGCTGGATTTGAACTCAGGTCCTCCTGAATCCAGGGCCAGTGCTTTATCCACTGCACCATCTAGATTTTTCTAATCTTTAAGACATTTATTTATCACTTTGTTGAATGGAATGGAATGACATAAAATTCCCGCAATCTCTTGATAGCTCTGTTTGTTTTTCCGAACTTTTAAGGTGGAACTTTGTTAAAGGCTTTTTGAGACACCAAAAATAATGTCTGTTGTTGTTGTTGTTGTTAAGTCATTTCAGTCACGTAAGACTCTTCGTGACTCCATTTGGGGTTTTCTTGGCAGAGATGCTGGAGTGGTTTGCCATTTCTTTCTCCAGCTCATTTTACAGATGAGGAAACTGAGACAAATGGGGTTAAGTGACTTGCTCAGGGTCATACAGTTAGCAAGTGTCTGAGGCCAGATTTTAATTTAGGAAGATGAGTCTTCCTGACTCCAGGCCTCCAGCGGGCCCTCTATCCACTGAGCCATCTAGCTGACCTAAAGTAATGTATGCTGATTCCCATTTACCCTTCAAAGAAATGTATCTTATTGCTGAGGCAGCATTTTTTTCTTATAAAAATTCTTGCCTTTCCCTCCAGTAGGTTATTCTTGCTTATATGTTCTTGAGTCTTATACTTGATAATGTGGGGTATTTGAAAAGCTCTTCAAAATGTTTTAGTATTATTTTAGAACTATTTTCAAATAGATTTCTAAGAATATTTAAGATAGGAACTTCTAAAGTACAATGGTTGTTTTTAAGTCTAAAGCACTTGGAATCTTGATTTTATGATTTATCAAAATAACTGACCTCCAGCAGTGTCATTATGGGAAAACTCTTCTACCATAAACTGAGAAAGAAAAGTTTTTACCGAATTACCAGTAGGATTATCTGTTGTCTGCACTTTTCTTCCTAAGGATCACTATTCAAATTTTGGCCTGCTTTTAGCATATGAAAACCATGTCAGACAACATTTATTGGATAATTGGCCTAAAATGGAAACATTTAAATTCTGTGGTTTGGGAGAATTATATCAATTTATTATAGAAATATTTTTGGTTAACATCTTTGATTTTCAGTATTTATTAACTTGACATTATTTAGCTCTTAACCCATCTAAAGTACATCTGGCAATTTAAAGATTCCTTTAAACATTATTGTTCCTTTTAATTGGAAAAAAAATACGTATGTTGGTATTTTATCTGTCTTGTTTTTCCGCATTTAAACTCCATAGGGTCACAAAGCAATTCTACTGAGAACTCAGTACCGTTGTCACCCTGCTATTAGTGCTATAGCAAATGACCTCTTCTATGAAGGAAATTTAATAAATGGCATTTCGGAAAAAGAGAGGAGCCCTTTACTGGAATGGTTACCAACTCTATGTTTCTATAATGTCAAAGGAATTGAACAGGTAAATATTAATTGTAATTTCTAGCAGAAACTGGATTGTTAAGGCTTTTTTAAATCTCTCTAAAATTTTGCTTATAAAATTTGTTGGCCTTTCATGGAGAGTAATTTAAGACCTATTTTCTATTCCAGATTGAAAGAGATAATAGCTTCCATAACGTGGCAGAAGCTGCTTTTACACTCAAGCTTATTCAATCACTGATTGCAAGCGGAATAGAAGGATCCATGATTGGGGTGATAACATTATATAGATCACAGATGTACAAGGTTTGTGTTACACTCTTAGCCAGATGTGACCGTAAAACCTTCCTATTTGGTATTTATATTTCATACTAATTTTTCCATCTTTGGTTTTTAAAGACCAGTGTCACTTGAAGGATTATAACTGAAATGTTCTGGTTTTGGTCTGAATGGTCTGGCTTTTTGTCTCTTTAATTAAATATAAGCCTAACGAGGTTTAATTAAATTCATTTTACAGCTGTTACAAAAAGAATGCAAATAAACAAATTAGAGGGGAGAGAGTGTGGTGCATGCTTTGTGTTTTGAAACAGATGGTATTGAATTTGTTTTCAAAAATGGGCTTTCATGATTACATTTCAGCAGCAAATCAAGGATAGACACTACATATTAATGTATACATGTTGAAGTACTTTTTAAAAATCCGTTTTCATTTGCAGTGTGCCCATCTGCCCAAAATTTGTACATCAAGAAAAATTCTGTTATCAGTGGATGAATGATTTATCAATGGATAAAATTATTTTGTCTTGGAATTAGTATAGTTTGCCCAGTTAATAACTCAGGAGTGATGTAGCCAAATAAATGAGGGCTGCAAAGGGACAAAGAATTACAAATTATCCAGCACTGTCTAGAAAAAACAAAAATTTGTGCCTGAGCCTTTGTAGCCAACAGCCTCAGGGTTTTGTCATCTGTGCTCAGGCAGCAAATGCTTCAAAAATGTTTCTGCTGTAGGCTGAGAGTGAACAAAGTTCTTTAGTATCCTAACCAGAGACATCAAAGCAAGGCCCTTTTAAAGAGCAATCAATCTTTTCTCTTCTGTAGCTTTGCACCCTGTTTACCTCCGTGCATTGTGACTACCCTAACCTCAAAACTGTCCAGGTGTCCACCGTCGATGCCTTTCAGGGTGCGGAGAAAGAGATCATCGTACTCTCCTGTGTGAGGACAAAACAAGTTGGATTCATTGACTCAGAAAAGAGAATGAATGTTGCCCTGACCAGAGGGAAAAGGCACTTGTTGATTGTGGGGAATTTGGACTGTTTGAAGAAGAACAGACTGTGGGGACGGGTGATCCAACACTGTGAAGGTAAAGTGAGAATATGAGAAATTTGCCAATATCTAATTAAACTTTTTTTCTGGAAGATTTTTCTTCCTTGGGGAAAAAAACAATGAAGCACTGTGTTTTCAGCAAGATTCAGATATGATTATAACTTACCTTCATTTTCTCTCTAACACTGAAGGGGATTTCAGTAGCCTAGTGAGCTATGCCAATATGCCTTCTAAAAAGTAAAGAACGGTGTCCTGTGCTTTTTCCTTTTTCAGGAAGAGAGAATGGATTACAGCATTCAAGTCAGTGTGAGTCAGACCTGAACCTCCTTCTTAAAAGTTATTTGGAGAAAAAAGCAGAAGAAAAAGAAAAAAGTCAAAAAGGGAACTCTAAAAACAAATCTCTTTCACAAAAAGACATGATGTAGTCTGCTACTTATGTAAATTAAAAGGTATTTGATAACAGTTTTTTCATTATTTGAAAATTTTGGATATAGGAAATATTACTCTGCTGTCTTTATGTTTCCCATACTGCTTATAACGGTACCTTTAGATGAGAGGCAAATGTAAATAAATACGTGTTGTAAATAAACACATGATGTTAAATAAACACATCAACAATGATTTCACCTAAGGAAATACAAATTCTTTACCATCATGGCAGTGTGGTGGTGTGGAATAGAATATAAAATGCTACATCTGTTAACTTTTCAAGTTTTTGGTGTGGTTTGTATACTAAGGAAACTAAAATGTCCATGAGGAAATGGCATATACTAGGCTTACACAGCTTCTGAAGGGATTGCCTCCAAAGTCTGTGTCCCCAAACTCCCCCCAGGAGATGGAAGCTTCATCATGGTTCTTTCAAGGTTGCTCTTGAGATCCTTATCAAAGGCTTTCACAATACTGCCCCTTGTTTAGCATATGGGAAGTTATTACACACCTGGTATTTCAAAAGATGGGTAATATGTCCAGGATTTCTCATTACCCTAACGGGCAGTTCTACACCTTATGAATAATTCCAAAAAATGTTCTTTTTGTTGTTGTGTTTTTGCCAACTTTGCTGTTGTTGAGTCATGTAAGTCGTGTCCAATTCCTCATGACTCCATTTAGGGTTTTCTTGACAAAGACACTGGAGTGGTTTGACATTTCCCTCAGCAGCTCATTTTATAGATGAGGAAACTGAGACAAACACGGTTAAGTGATTTACCCAGGGTGGTCACACAGCTGGGTAAGTGTCTGAGGCTGGATTTGAATTCACGAAGTTGAGTCTTCCTGATTCCAAACCCAGTGCAGCACCTAGCTGCCAGTTTTGCCAACTTATGCATTGCTTTTTGAAAAGAAAATAACGTAGGCAAATGCAATTTTGATGTTTTTCAAATATAATAAGATACTTAAAATGGAACAGGGTATTTAAAGTATCCTACATTTATACTGATAATTCTATATAGTAGCTTTCAATTGAAATACTAAAACTATGCCTTCTAACTTTGTGCCCAATTAAAACAATTTAAAATAAAACAACAGGGGCAGCTAGGTGGCGCAGTGGATAAAGCACCGGCCCTGGATTCAGGAGGACCTGAGTTCAAATCTGTCCTCAGACACTTGACACTTACTAGCTGTGTGAGCCTGGGCAAGTCACTTAACCCCCATTGCCCCCACAAAAATAAAGAAATAAAAATAAAATAAAACAACATATATGTATATGTGTGTATATACACACATATACACATATGTACATCTATACATATTTGCTTTATGGTCTAAATATTATATAAACTTAAAACAGTAACGTTTTTATTCTGCTTATAAAATTGGGGGAAATGATTTTAACAATGAAATATATAAAGAAATGTATATGTATAGTAAGTCCTATGGTGAATGTATTAATTTTATAATAATAGGAAATGAGATTATTTTGTTTCTCCTTAAATGTAACATAAATTGCCTAGGCCTCAGTTTTAAACCATTAATTCTGACAAACTGCTTTAAATTACTAATTACAGTTTTAAATCATAGGATTATAGATTTAGCGCTGGAAAGAATATGAGAGGTCATTTAATCCGTTAGCTAAGAAACAATACCAAAAAGCAGTAGAAAGGCAAAACAGAGATACAGTCCTCCTTACCTTTTCACATTGACTTAACTCTGATAATTTGGGCTTATTGTGCACAAAATCACCCTCCCTTGGAAAGAACTCAGTATGTTTGTGCAAACAATTTTGCATCAAGAAATTGTAGTTTCATCCTGGAGAAATGGACTTCATGACCTTATTTAGCCATAAGCTACATAGATACTTGGATAGGACTGTGTTCTCATTGAGTGAGCAAGCACTTCCTTCATGAGTGTAGCTAGCCGCCTATACATGCCATCCCATTCTGTATGATGCTTTTCCATGTCTTCTGTCTTTTCCACAAGTCTTCCATTAGTATCTTTGAATACCAGGGCAACACACATATTTTTACCACATGACTAAAGACCTCTACATTTCTGACCATATACGACTGATGATTTCATGCCATTTCTTGCATGTAAATCATTATTGGCAACATGCTATAGTCTACTTATGGCCATGTACCATTACAGGCTCACCTGCAGTGTTAATTTACTCACAGTGATCCATGATACATAATAACCATATGGTATCTGTGGAAATATTGGCATTAATAAGATGGATGTTTGTATAAAGTAGCAGCTTGTAATCATTAAGCCCTGCACAATTTCCTAAATGCAATCCAGGAAGCCTGCTCTCTTCCTGATCAGTTCTCAGCCCATCTCACTCTTGATCTGCAGTGCTTGTTCAAGATGTGTATTAATGGAATAACTCTATCAGCCATGCCTCTGACACCATAACATAATCCATGCAAATATTCAGTCTTCATCCACTTGGTTTTTCCTTGTGGATTGCTTGGCTTAATTCTTTTGTAAACCTATGAATCTCATTTAGCAGATGCTATGGTGTTTTGGGGCTGGATGCAATAAGGAGAATGTCATCTACAAACAGTATCTGGAGAACCTTACCATCTATTAACAATTCCTCTCACATTTGAATTCTGCACAGAACATTTTCTGTGACAGACACCTTAGGCAAGTATATTTCTAATTTCTGCTTTGTGATACTTATGAGGGGATCCTAAACAAAGTTACCTTTGTGGTTGCACCTCCCAAGGAATTTTCTGTACTATAGATGGGTAACAGTGCAATATTTTTGGTCTTATTGTTTTTTTCCTTAAAGTAAAAGGAGAATTTATCTATTTCTACCCATTCTTATTCCTACATTTGGCAGCAGGTGCTCCTCCAAATGAGTGATTTTTTTTGTATGTGTGTTAAATCATGTCCATGGTAGGAAAGGAAAAAGAGCTCACAAAAACAAAAAAGAATCACGTATCCCAATGAGATTTATTAAAGTCTATTCTTTCCCACTAAACAGAGCTTCAAGAGAGCTAGAAACAGTAAGGCTGCAAATCTTTAAGCCAATGTCAGATCAACTTATGGGGGCTGCTGCTTCAAGGATGGCTTTCCCTTTTTGATTAAGAAAAGCCCTATGTCTGACACAGGCCCCCAATAATGCTTCACCAGTTTTCCTTTCCAATAGCTCTAAGACAGTGATTGATGGAGAAACAAGGTGTTTGTGATTGATTACAGGAGACAAGAGGAAAGGAGGGAAAAGACAGCCTCACTTGCTCCCATGCCAAATTTTGTGTGATCTGTTCTTATAAATGTGTCCTCAGCCGGCCTCTGAGGAGCATCCTAGAAGCCAGGACCCCACTCCTAAGAGGTGGCCCTGAGCCCGTAAAGGACTCCACGACAGAAAAGATGACAAACTTGGTTCATAGCCACAATTTCTCACAACTCTCCACTTCAGTCAATCAAACATTTATTTGTTAAATGCCTCCCATGTCAGTGAACCTGCTAGATGTGTTAGGAATACAAGTTTAAAAATGAAACAGTCGGGGGCGGCTAGGTGGCGCAGTGGATAAAGCACCGGCCCTGGATTCAGGAGTTCCTGAGTTCAAATCCGGCCTCAGACACTTGACACTTACTGGCTGTGTGACCTTGGGCAAGTCACTTAACCCCCATTGCCCCGCAAAAAAAAACAAAAACAAAAAAACAAAAAAACAAAAATGAAACAGTCCTTGCCTACCAAGAGCTTACATTTTGTCATGAGAAATATGACACATAAGTGTATATAGAATACATACAAAGTAGTTTAGGGAGGGTGGGCAGGCGGCAGCAGCTGGGATCAGGACATGCTTTCTGCAGAAAATGGTGCCCTAGCTGTCCTGAAGTAAGGGATTCTGGGAAGCTGAGGTGAGGATGGAGAGCATCCCATGGTAGGTGGCCTGTTTGGAGTGCCATGTGTGAGGAACAGAGCAAGGACCAGTTTGACTGGATTATAGTAGGGTTGGGGATTTAAGGTATAATGAGCCTGGAAGGGCAGATTAGGCCACACTGTGAAGGATTTAAAAGTCGAGCAGAAGGGGCAGCTAGGTGGCACAGTGGATAAAGCACCAGCCCTGGAGTCAGGAGGACCTGAGTTCAAATCTGACCTCAGACACTTAACACTTACTAGCTGTGTGACCCTGGGCAAGTCACTTAACCCCCATTGTCTCACTTAAAAAAAAAAAAGTCAAGCAGAGGAGTTTTCATTTTGGCCTTAAGGCCAAAGGGAGCCACTGGAGTGGGAAGAAGTAACATAGAACTATGATCATGGAAAATCACTTTGGCAGCTGTGTGGAGGAGAGATTGAACAGGCAGGAGGCCAAGCAGGAGGCCGAGGACCTGAACTAAGGTGGTGAACATGTGAGTAGAAGAGACAGATGAGATGTTATGGAGACGGAAGTAGCAGGATTTGGCATTTGACTGGTGGGGATAATGGATAATTCAAGGATAATGGTAAATTAACCTGGGACCCTGGTTCACAGGATGATAATAACCCTGAGAGAAAGATGGACGTTTAGAAGAGGGTTGGGTTTCAGGGAGGAGATAAGTCCTATTCTGGACATACTGAGTTTAAGACGGCTATGGGATATCCAGTTTGAAATTATCTAATTTGGCAGCAGAAATTATCTAATTAGTCAGCTGTGGATGGGTCCTCAGAAGAGACTAGGTCAGTCTTCAGACTCTAAAGCATGCTATATGTGTAGTAAATTGGTCGACATTGGGTCTGGTCTTTTTGTTCAGTATTTTACATTGAAGTGCCTTGTGTATTTGATGTGACCTAGTAGGCAATTGCCTAACACAATGAGAAACAGCTTGTTGGAAAAGAGTCTTTAAGTCTGGATTTACTCCATTGGGTCAAATACTTTTCCTTTTTCTTTTCTCTCTCTCTCTCTCTCTCCTCTCTCTCTCTGTCGTTTTTTTTTTTTGTTGTTGTTGTTTTTTGTTGAGGCAACTGGGGTTAAGTGACTTGCCCAGGGTCACACAGCTGGTAAGTGTCAAGTGGTCTGAGGTCGGATTTGAACTCAGGTCCCCCTGAATCCAGGGCTGGTGCTCTATCCGCTGAGCCACCTAGCTACCTCTAAAGAATGGTCCCTGGCAGCTCTCGCTTGTGCGCGCTCTCTCTCTCTCTCTCTCTCTCTCTCTCTCTCTCTCTCTCTCTTTCTCTCTCTCTCTCTCTCTTTCGGACAATGAGGGTTAAGTGACTTGCTCAGGGTCACACAGCTAGTAAGTGTCAAGTGTCTGAGGTCAGATTTGAACTTGGGCCCTCCTGACTCCAGGGCTGGTGCTTTATCCACTGTGCTATCTAGCTGCCTCTCTCTTTTTTTTTTTTTTTTTGTTTGTTTGTTTGTTTGTTTTTGGCAGGGCAATGGGGGTTAAGTGACTTGCCCAGGGTCACACAGCTAGTAAGTGTCAAGTGTCTGAGGCCGCATTTGAACTCAGGTACTCCTGAATCCAGGGCTGGTGCTTTATCCACTGTGCTACCTAGCCGCCCCTCTTCTTTTTCTTTTTTGTAATCAACAAACACTATAGAATCATCATCTCTATATGTCTCAGTTTCTTCTTTGGCTGAATATGTTATCCATTATCAAGAACTTAAAAGCAGATGTGACCATGGACTCTCTTTTTTTTCTTTTTTTTCTTTTTATGGGGCAGTGGGGTTAAGTGACTTGCCCAGGGTCACACAGCCAGTTAAGTGTCAAGTGTCTGAGGCCAGATTTGAACTCAGGTACTCCTGACTCCAGGGCCAGTGCTCTATCCACTGCGCCACCTAGCTGCCCACTACTTTGTCTTTTAAAGCCTTTTGCAACTTATCTTTCCAGACTCATTATCTATCTTCCTTTCATTTATTGTAGGAGCCAATCAAATTTGCCATTATTGTTGATTTTTCCTTGTCAAATTTGTACCATTGTTCTACTTTAAAAAAACAAACCTGTAAAAATGATTTTGATGATTGCTATATGTATATACACATATATGTGTATTTATCATATATAAGTACATGCAGCTATTTATATATATAAAACATATACATGTAGTTTAAGATCTAGAAGTACTATTTTCTTTTCATTTCTATTTTTTTATAATTTCCTTTAATATTCTAGATTTTTTGTTCCTCCTGATTATTATTATTTTGCTCTGTAAAGAATTCCTCTGGTAGTTTGGTTAGTATAGCATTAAATATATAAATTAACTTTAGTAGAATTATTATTTTTATTGGCATGATCCATGAGCACTGAATATTCTTCAAACTATTTTACATTGTTCTTTATTTCTTTGGGGAACATTTTGTGGTTTTTTTGTTTGTTTGTTTTGTTTTTTTTAGCTAGTAAGTGTCAATCGTCTGAGGTCGGATTTGAACTCAGGTACTCCTGACTCCAGAGCTGGTGCTCTACCCACTGTGCCACCTAGCTGCCCCTGGGGAACATTTTGTAATTGAATCTCTACAAATATTGGGTATATTTTAGAAGATTGGTTTCCAGATATTTTATGTATTCGTAGTTATTTTGTATGGGATTTCCCTTTTTATTACTGCCTCTCAGATTTTGCTATTATATAGAAATGCTGTTGACTTTTGTGGCTTTATTTTAAAGCTTATGACTTTGTTGAAGTTACTGTGTTAATTTCTTTGCCAATTTGCTAAGATTTTTCTAAGTAAACGATCATATCATAAGGAAAAAGGAATAATTTGGTCTCTCCTTTGATTATCTTTATGCCTTTAATTTATGTTTCTTGTCTTATTTATCAACTGAGAAAGTATTTGCAAAGTGCTTAATATACATTCTTGGCACATGGTAGATGCAATGTTCCCTAGTTCTCATTGGTTTTAGGTAGGGTTTTTAAAAAAAATCATATTAAAAAAATATCTCCCTATACCTTTACTGTGTAAATTATTTTGATTTGCATTTTTGTATTATTAGTAATTTGGAGCATTTTTTCATATGTTGTTTTTTGTTTTGTTTTGTTTTGGCGGGGAAGTGAGGGTTAAGTGACTTGCCCAGGGTCACACAGCTAGTAAGTGTTAAGTGTCTGAGGCCGGATTTGAACTCAGGTACTCCTGAATCCAGGGCCGGTGCTTTATCCACTGCACCACCTAGCTGCTCCCATATGTTGTTTTTTAAAAATAGTTCCTTGTTTCAGACTGTTCATACTCTTTCACCACTTCTCTATTGGGAAATGACTTTTGGTCTTATATATTTCTGTTAGTTGTTTAAATATCTTGGATTCCAAACCCTTATCAGATACAAAGGTTTTTTTTCCCCACAGCCTACCACTTCCCTGATTCTAGATCCTTTCATTTTGCTTGTGCAAATTTTTTTCAATTTCATGTAATTAAAATGATCTGTGTTATCTTTGGCAATTGCCTCTATCCTTTCTTCGGTTAATAATTTAACACTCATAGGAGTGAAAGGCATATGATGTCATCTTCTAATTTTTTTATGATAGGAGCTTTAATAGTCAGGTCACATATCCATTTTTAATTTATTGAAGAATATGGTATAAGATGTTGATCTAAGCCTAATTTATATCAGACTGCTTCCCAGTTTTCCCAGAATTATCAAAGATGCTGATCAAAGACACACTAGGTAATTTGTTTTCATGAACATGATGAATATAGAGAATGGAAAGACTTATGTAAACTGACATAAAGTGAATTAGGCAGAGTAAGGAAAACATACACAATGACCACAAACATATAAGTGGAAAGAATGACAACAAAACGATCAAAGCTAAAAGTTTTAAAATAATAATGGCCACGTTTGGCTCAAGTAGGAGATGTGAAGACATGACTCTTTCCCCATTCCTTCGTAGAGACGGCAGCCCACAGGTGTGGAAGGTTGCATACAACCTCAGTTTTTCAACATGTTGGTTGATTTCGAGGAATTTTTTTTCACTTCCTCTTTTTTTGTTAATTCTTTGTTATAAGTGTAGCCTCTATAAGCTCTGGGCCACCCTTATCCCAACTCCCACTCCTGAACCCGAGTCTCTGGTCCCAAAACAAGTGTAGTCACATCAGTTTCTATGTATATCTCTGATATACGGGTATTGTAGTTCTCTAGTGTCATCAATTTGAGCCCCTTCAAGTGTGAATCCCCTTGAGGATTATTAATTAAGAATCATTTTAGGGCAGCTAGGTGGTGCAGTGGATAGAGCACCGGCCCTGGAGTCAGGAGGACCTGAGTTCAAATCCGGCCTCAGACACTTAACACTTACTAGCTGTGTGACCCTGGGCAAGTCACTTAACCCCAATTGCCTCACTAAAAAAAAAAAAAAATCATTTTAGTTAGCCTGCCTTAAGTAGTTTTTATAATGGTGTTTTCCAAGGTGGGTCTGCAAGAACAGTTGTTAGAAAACATCCCTCCAAGAGGGGCAGCCAGGTGGCGCAGTAGATAGAGCACAGGCCCTGGATTCAGGAGGACCCGAGTTCAAATCCAGCCTCAGACACTTGACACTTACTAGCTGTGTGACCCTAGGCAAGTCACTTAATCCTCATTACCCTGCAAAAAAAAAAAAAAAAGATAATTAAGGGAAAACATCCCTCCAAAAGGGATTCCACCACTACATACAGAGTCCAGGGGAAAGTGGGCTTAATGCTCTAAATTCGACCCATTCTCCATTCATTTACTTACTGATCTTCTCAGCTTCAGCTGTAGATGTTTGACTTGGTTGAGTTTCATGCCAAGTGACTACCAGCCTTGTTTCTATTTTGGAAGACACAGCTCTTTCACTCTTAGTGAAGTGATATTTTTCATAATCTTTCATCAGGTCATTTAGCAGATTACTCCTTTGCTACATTTTCATTTACAGAAAAATCTGATTGTTAAGGAGAGTTCATCAATAATTGATAATTCCATGTTAATACTTGGAGTGACTTAATTCCCAAATGCAAATAAAAGAATCTCTTATAGTGTATTGAAAGTATCAGTATCATAGATATAACCTATATCAGATTACCTGCTGTCTAGGGGAGGGGGGAGGGAGGGGTGGGAGGGAGAAAAATCTGAAATTGTAAAGCATGTATAAACAAAAGTTGAGAACTATCTTTACATGTAATGGAAAAAATAAAATACCTCATACATTAAAAAAAAAAAAGAAAGTATCAGTATCATTTCTCCCTTGATAATTTTATTTGTAACTTTTGTTTGTGAAAGGTGAGTGTTGTGACTGATAACTTGTACAGAGAATTGTATCTGTGTGTGGCAGTGCTTACTAGTCTATGTGTGTGATCCAAAACAGCAGCTGATTTTGGGATGCCCTGAGCAAACCCCTAGATGTTGGCTGCTGTTGACTCCCATTTAATTGAGAGAAGACAGCTGTGAACTAGCTTTACACTAATCTGATTTTTTCCCCATTAAATAAGGGAAGAACTGGAAATTGGTGATTTACGGGGAGGTGATTGGACTGTAAATAAAATAATCGTTATCAAAAATTAGCTTGACACTGATTGGAAATGTCTGCTTTGTAATTGATGATGAGTGAAAAGAGTGTTTTAATATAAGCTGTGTTTTTGTTTTACAGAATTAGAATTTGATTACAAGCTATAGAAGAAAAAATATAATCCCAACTGTACCTCAGTCTTTTTAAATGTTTGGTCCTGAAACATTGTTATTTTTTAACTTCTTTGTTTATTTCCCACACTTATTTTAAATTTAGCTCTTTATTCTTTTGTTTCCCAAATTCTGCCTATACTTCCTGATTTAAGGTTGATCTGGGACTAGTAAAGATAATATTTAGGCATCATCTGAAATGCTAAGGAGGTGAAAGACAAAAGCAAGAAACAGCACAAATCAAAGCTACTGGGAAGAACAAGGATCCCTAGTTGGGGGGTTGGGCATCTCTTTGATACCAAACTGTCTTATAGGGGAGCAATCAAAGATCATAGATCTGGAAGGGGGAAGGGAAGGGAGGAGAAAAGAAGAAACCTTTACATGGCTCCTGCTATGTGTCAGGCTCTGTGCTAAGGGACACAAAAAGAGGCAAGAGACTGTCCCTGCCCTCAAGAAGCTTACAGTCTAATGGGGGGCACAACATGCAAACGTATACAAAGCAAGCTATATACATCAAGTAGGAATTAATAGAGGGAAGGCAGGAGAATTTAGGGATTAAAGACTTTCTGTTGGAGATGGGATTTTAGTTGGTCTGAGCTGAGGAAGGAGAGTACCCCAAATATGGGGGACCGCCAGAGAGATGCCGGGAGTGGAGAGATGGAGTGTCTCATTTGTGGAACAGCCAAGAGGCCAGTGTCACTAGATGGAAGAGTACGTGTCAGGGAATAAGACGTAAGAAGACTGTGAGGATAAGATGAGGCAAGGTTATGAAGGGCTTCCGATGTTAAATAGCATTTTGTATTTGCTCCTGGAAGCGAGAGGGAGCCACTGGAGTTTATTGAGTAGTGGGGGAGACACTTTAGGAAAAACACTTTAATGGCTGAATGGAGAATGGACTGGATGGAGTCAGGAGGGTCGGGAGAGACTTGAGGCAGGCAGACCCACCAGCAGGCTACTGTAGTAATATTAGGTAATGAGGGCCTCCACCAGAGTGGTGGCAGTGTCAGAGGAGAGAGGAGGTAAAATCAACAGGCCTTAGCTCTGATAGAAAGGGTGAGATAATGAGGAATCCAAGATGACTCTTCACTTGGGAGCCTGAAGGACTGGGAAGATGGTAATGCCCTCCCCAGGAGTGGGGAAAGAATGAGGTGGGAGGGTTTAGGGGAAAGATGATAATTCTGTTTTGGACATACTGAGTTTAAGATTTCTACTGGACATCCAGTTTGAGATGTCTGAAAGGCCATTGGAGATGAGAGATTAGAGGCCAGTGGAGAGATTAGGGCAGAAAAGGCAAATCTAGGAATCATCAGCATAGAGGTTAAATTCATGGGAGCTGATGAGACTACCAAGTGAAATGATATAGGGCAGCTAGGTGGCCCAGTGGATAGAGCACTGGCCCTGGATTCAGGAGGACCTGAGTTCAAATCCGGCCTCAGACACTTAACACTTACTAGCTGTGTGACCCTGGGCAAGTCACTTGACCCCAATTGCCTCACACCAAAAACCAAAACAAAACAAAAAAAGAAATGATATAGAGGAAGAAGAGAAAGAGGGCCTAGGACAGAACCCCAAGGGATACCTGCAGTTAAGTGTGATCTAGATGAAGATTCAGCAGGTTTGTGTTTCATTTTGTCATTTTAACCCCAAGGCACACAACGCTTTAAACGTTGGTGCTTAATAAATGCACATTAGATTAGAATTGATTCAATTGAATCTCCCTGAGAGGAAGTCAACCAGATATGATAGGAATAATATGTACCAGCATTGCCCACCTCTCCCCTTCCCTCCTGTGCTAGGGATTAGTTTTCTATAAAAGGAGGCAAGACAGTCCCAGGACCTCACTGGTTTCCTGGACAAAACTTCTCTGTCTACTAAGGACATAACAGAAGTCCCACCTGTGTCATCAGGGTCGCTTAGACTGAAGAGCATGTACTTTACCACATCCTACCTTACTAAGCAGACACATTTCCAAATGAAGATGAGAGCTGAGTGCAGAGCATCTGTTGCCTCTGTATCCTCATTGCATACTCTTGCTATGTTAGGGCAACCTCAACCTCCTTTTGTTAACTGTGACTTTCAAATGCTTCATTTGGCCCCCACGTGGAACCTGATTAGAGTCACCTCCAACGTTTCTCTCTTTTTTTACATTTTGATATCTTTATATCATTGTAATTGTTTTCCTTTGTAATCCTGTCTATTTTATGCATCCAAAAACATAATTTTGAGGAGTCAGACTGCTAAGGGGGTGTTTGACACAAGAAAGATTAAGGACTCTAGCCCAGACACGGTGCTCTAACCTTGCTTAGATTATCTTGTATTCATTTGCAGGTCATATTCCTCAGGAAAAGGTGAGCTCCTTCAGGGAAGGGGCTTTTTAGTTTTTGTCTTTGTGTTCCCAGGACCTAGCATAGTGGCTTATACACAGGGATAGGGACTGGACCTGTGATTTCACTGATCTGGGGAATTCCCAGGTGAGAAAATGCCTTTCACCTTCTCTGCAATCTATGATCCTAGAAAGTTACATAGAGTACTGAGAGAGGTTCAGTGACTTGTCCAGGGTTACACATGTGTGTCCATAATAAATAAATAGATATATGTGTGTGCGTGTGCACGCTTGCACAGACACACACACACACACACAGAGTATGTGTCACCCACTGCATCTTGGGCCATTGCCAGTTAGCTTGACTTCTGTCCTACATTTGGACTTGGATGATTCTGGAAGAGAGAGTGAGGCTGTCAACTCTGTGCAACTGCCTCACTTCAGTCACCCTGTGATGTCATTGGTTGTCTTAGAAAATGAAAGACAACGCATTAGGAAGGTACTTTCTGAAGGGAGAAGTGGGGCCTCATTTGGTTCGGTTCTGGATTATATGGAATTCTGCTGCTGCTTCCTCAAGAACCTAAAGGAAAGCTAAGGTCAGTAATCTGAAAACTTCCAAAGCCTAAGGAATCTGGTCTAGGGCTCAGTCTCAGGATTTCTCCCCATCTGAGCTTTTCAAGGTCCTGACCTTGTTTGGAGTCTGGGCAACACAGCTGCAAACTCATCCCTGTTCATAGCTCCAGTAGACAATGACTGGCTTCACCCTGGTCCCTGCTCCCTTCCCTGTACTCAGTTGTAGGCTCCAGCTCTAGTTCTGGGATGGATACAAAGCCACCCCTGGTCTGGGATCAGAGTGCGATAGCATTAGGCTTTCCCTTGGTCTATGGAACTCCCTGCCAACAGTGGATCATCCAAATGCTAAATAAAATACTTCTGCACTGGGCCTTCCTGGCTGAACTGGCACCCCAGTGACCAGGCCTAGAGCTGTGCTGGTGTGGGCTGGAAAAAAAAAAAAACAACAACAACCCAAAACACCCATTTTAGTGTATCCATGGATTTCTCTTTCACTACAAAGGCTGTTGCTTTTCTTGATCTTTGCTAAAGGAATGGTTTGAGAGAACTATGCTATCTATATTGCTAACACCATTTTGCTAGTTCCCTCTAACAGAAACAATTTTAGACTGCAATACAATGTTTGATAAACCCAAGAACTAATGACTGATGGAAAGAACTCTCCCTTTGACAAGGACTGTTGGGGAAAATGGAAAGTAGTTGATATTAAAATCACAAACCATATACCATAAAAAGCTCAAAATGGATATGCTACCATTCACACCCTAAAAAAAGTGAGAGGGAGTGAGATCAAATAACCTTTCACAATTATGGCTAAGAGTAAAATTCATAATTAAACAAGGATAGAAGAAAGGATAAAAGATAAAATAGATCCTTTTGACTACATAAAATTGAAAAGCTTTTGCAAGAATAAAATCAATGAAAACAGAATTAGAAGAAAAACAAAAACTGAGAAAATATCTGCACTAAATATCACTTAATAACATCCAAGTCTCAGGATATCCAAAATATCCAGAACATATAAAATATCCAGAAATGCAATCCAAAATATACAGAGAATTGGCACCAAAAGCCATTCCCCAATAGATAAAATGGTCAAAGAATTGCAGACTTTAAATGACTACATAAAGATATACTCCAAATCACCAATATTAGAGAAATGCAAAGTAAAATCATGCTGAGTTTTTTACCTTGTACCATTCAAGTTGGCAAAGACGACCAAAGATAGAAACAGTCAATGGAAGGGCTGTGGAAAGAAAGGCTCACTGATGCTCAGCTAGTGGAGCTATGAAGTGGTCTAACTATTCTGGATATCCATTTGGAACCATGAATACCTCTTTGATCCTCTACTGGGCATGTGTTTCAAGGAAATCAAAGGCAGAAACAAAGGCCCAATGTACAAGAAAAGAGGCATAACTGTGCTCTTTATTGTAGAAAGGAATGAGAAAAAAATCTGGTGTTCATCAATTTGGAAATGGCTGAAGAATTACAGGTATACAACCGTATTTGAATATTATTGTGCTTTTAAGAATGACATATTCAAGGAATTCTGAGAAATGTGCAAAAATTTGTATGAACTATTGTAGTATAAAATAAACAACCCCCCCAAAAGTAATGTTTACAATGACTACCATACTCTAAATGCATAGATCACCAAAAAGAACTGAATAATGGAAAGACCAATGAAGATCAAAGAGAAAAGAAAAAAATACTTTCTTCATTAAGGGAGAAAATCGGGAGACTATTAACATGTATTATTGTATATATTATCAGACAGGTCTCTATATTTGATGTTTTTGTCACAAAAAAGGGTTCAGTCTTCAGGGAATGCTGGTAAATTACTACAATGTGAAGACAGGTATTAACATATTTAAAAAATAATAAATCATTAGTCTATGATATGCTTTACTTTGCACAAGTATTATTTTCATATAACAGTACTACAAAAATTAAGTGTTTCCAGGTCTATTTCATGGGATACTAATAGTCAAAAGATAATTCAGAGAAGAATACATTAAAAACTTCCTTAAGTCCCTACTTTCTGGTTCTATATAAGTACTGTTACCCATATATGATTACATCTGAAGCATAGTGCTGTGTGAATTACTTGGGTCAAAGGAATAATTTCGATATGGTTTCATTTTGAGACAGCAATGGTCATGCTTGTATGATTTTACAATGCCAGACTATCTCAGAACATCTGAATTTGACTAAATGAAAATAGATGGAGCTGGTTTCCCTCTCTTTAGTTAGTTCTGTCAGACAGGTGCTGGATTTGTATTATAAACATTTTACATCTCATTTCTCTCTTTTGTTGCAATTTTGTTTCTATACTTTCTAAAAATAAATGCTTTCCAAGGAAATGTGCAAAAGTCATAGCATTTAGAGAGCACATTTCAATGACTGTTAGAGATATTACAGCAGCAGGTGGTTTGAGGAAGTTAAGTGTAAAGTATACTGTTCCTTTAAGATCCTGCTAAATTCATAGGGAAGGGTGTGGTAATGAAAGGGACAGAAAAGATTTTATGTGAAGTGAATGAGTTGTATCAACTATCAAAGGATGGAAGATGCTGCTGCTATTATAGATGACCATCTTTTCTTTTTCCAAAAAGGAGTAGAAATGTCTTAATAAAACTGTTAAAATATAGGTATGAAGGAAGAACACAGCTTTCAAATGGGATTTTAGAAGTTTGGGACAGAAAATGACATGTGATATAAATATAAAGACATTACCTTGTAATCTAATGCACAATGAGTTCTTACTTGTATGTGGAAAAAAGATGGTTTAAAGAAATAACTTATTCATTTAAACTAGAAAGGTTTGAGTAAAAGAAACACAGTTTAAGGACAACCAATGGGCTTGAGGAGTATATTGAAGACTTTTCAGTTACAGGGAAATATGGTCCTTCAGTGCCCTCACTGACTTTGATTGTAAAAGGACTATTAGCTTAATAGGAGAAATTTGGGGATTTGCTAATTTTTAAGTGACGGTAACTCACTGAGAATTAGAAGGTTCTCATTTAAGTCATCTAGGGGAGAGTAACCTGCCTTAGGAATTGGAGAAAGGAACCTAATTGAAGGGCCTAAAAATCTGCTCTTTTGGAGTTGGGATGGCCAAGAGCAGTCAGTTGACAGAAGGCTTCAACTTGATGATTCCTCTGCCTAGTGGGAGAAAAAACTGATTTCAGTGGTCAAGAGCTCCAGTGACAGCTTCAGCACCATAAGTGTCTGCTGCTCTTTGCTTCTGTTTCTTGTAAGAGAAGGAAAAACAAAGGAAGATGGACTTTGCATCTGCTTTGTGTCCTGGTGAGCTAGTTAGTTTTGTTTGCCTTGCTTAAAGCAAGCTATATTTCTGTCATCTCTGTTGTTGTTATAGAAGACATTGCCCAACTAAAGATCTGTAAGGATCAACAGTCAATCTGTGAGCAGAGAGTGCAACAGATTTTGACTTCACTTTAATGGTATCAAAACCTGAAATATGGAATAATGACTTACCCCAAGCCTGAGGTTCCCTCCTGCCCCTTGTTTTTCCTTGCCAAGTTCCTGTAAGTATGCACTCACTTTCCCTCATAATATTATGACCCAGCTGTATGGGTGGAATTCGATATATTTTATTATCTGTGTGCTTGTTTCAATATGTGACAGATTATTTATTTTGCATTTTTTGCTAAATAAATGATTTTGTTTAAGATTTTAAAATATTATTATCAATCTCTTGTGCCGTGTGGGTGCATTTTATTGCGAATGGCTGGTTGTAAAAATAGAAACTCATCAGTGGAGGCTCAGGATTACTCATAGGACTCGGAGAATTTGAGTGTAACTGTGTATTGGTCTGTCTCTTGTGGGAGTAGTGGCAATACCACCCTAATTACAAAAGCTTTTCAAGAATTATTTAAACCTTCAACAAAATAGGATCAGTCACACTGAAAGACAAAGGAAAGTCTGGTTAAAAGTAATGCAAAGAATTAAGAAATCTTTACTGCAAAACAGCTTAATTAATCCTCAGAAGACAAGCAAAGACCTTCAGAGGAACCTGGCAGTGGGGAAGGTTTTAGTTTATCCTTTTCCAGTATGACAGAGGTTTCATGGAGTTGAAGGAATAGCAAGAAGACCAGTTTGATTGTTTGTTCTTTTAAAGGAGCTGCTAACCACTGATACAAAAACAACCCACTTGTCATAGGCAAGATGCTACAAAAACTGAAATGCTAAAAATTGAGGGGGAAAGTAATTTTTGATAATGAAAGTCACTTTGTCATCCATGGCTATAGCAAAAATGTTGTTGGAGTAAGTCTAGGTATGGATGGAAGATGTGGGCATCCTTGTTTATTTGTTTGGTGGTTTGTTTTTTTGGTGAGGCAATTGGGGTTAAGTGACTTGTCCAAGGTCACACAGCTAGTAAATGTCAAGTGTCTGAGGCTGGATTTGAACTCAGGTCCTCCTGACTCCAGGGCTGATGCTCTATCCACTGTGCCACCTAGCTGCCCCTAGATGTGAGTATCTTCATTGGAATGTAAAATAGCCTCTCAAAATTTAGAGGTGTAGTTGGATTTAAAATTTTTTTCTTTTTTTTACTTTGGATGGGTCTGGAAATTGTATGAGGGATGATGAACTCTGATGAACGAGAAATTCCCAAAAGGAAGATAGGAATTAAATAGGAAATAGGAAAATTCTCAAAAGGAAATAGATTATTTACAACATGATCTGGGACCATGCTATAATCACAAAGTGTTAAGAAATGTATCCAAGAGTTGGATAGAAATAAACATGCTTCAATTGTGTGGAAACCCCAATGAAAACCCATGATGGATAACCAAGCCTACTCTTGGGAAAATGGACTGTTCATCAAAGGTTCATTAATATCCAATGTGGGGGCAGCTAGGTGGTGCACTGGCCCTGAATTCAGGAGGACCTGAGTTTAAATCCAGCCTCAGACACTTAACACTAGCTGTGTGACCCTGGGCAAGTCACTTAACCCCAATTGCCTCAACAACAACAAAAAGAAAGAAAGGAAGAAAGAAAGAAGTATCCAATATGATAAAACTTTGGTTTCATGATGAAGCTTTAAAGAATGTGCTAGAATTTTATGAACCTAATGCCAACTGGTGTAAAACAAGTAATTATACCAAAAAGAGGACAGAGTACATATTAAAACATAGCTAAAGCTCTAAGAAGGTCTAAGGTTTCATCACATGCAAATAAATTATTTCACTTTGTCCTGTAATATCAGAATTGCTCAAAAATTTCTGACTTGTATTAGCTCAAATAGTAAAACCCAATTTTCTTTACTTTTTAATGACATTGGCTAATCTTAGAACTTCCCCAAGTCTCTTTTCAAGAGTAGAGAAAACTGTTCTTCCACTATATTTGAAGTAGATGGAATTTTGGTCATTACAGATGTAGGGAGGAGGGGGTTGTTTTTTTATTTTGCTTTTCAGAATTTCTCTTGTCTTTTCCAAGATAAACTTTAGAAAACAGCTAGCTCTTAGTTTTAGGGTGGTTTTTTGGGGGGTACATCCTTGGTATAGGGAGATTATGCCTCCCCCAACCCATCTTTTCAGTAGAAAATGGTCTCCTTAACTCCTTAAAAAATAAAATCCCTTGAGAAGAAGAGAATTTGGCAAGAAGAATGCCTTTATCCTCTCGCAAATCCTTTCTTTTCTCTACTCAATCCTGCTGTCTCATGCATTGACAATAATACAGCCTAGTTTCAATGTGCTGGGGTGATTGGTGCTATAAAAATGCAGAGTTACATAGAGATTCATGCATGGTATTCTACTCCTTGGTTGATGTACTTTTGGTCAACCAGGGAAGGCAAAGGACTAAAAAATAATAAAGAAAAATCTTCCAGTCCAGTACATTTCCCTAGTATTGATTTTTAAAAAAGTATTATTTAAAAATAGTAAGAATGGTGCATTTTAAATTTAAGGGAGTTTGTAATACAAAATTGCCAGGATGGCTATATATATGTGTGTGTGTGTGTGTGTGTGTGTGTGTGTGTATGTATGTATGTGTATATATGTGTGTGTATACACACATACATATGTTATATATATATAATACTACAAAGGATAGAGGAAAAAAATGAAGGCTATACATAAAGAAGAATTTGTGATATGTATTTGCTGTTGGATAGGGGCAGGGGGAGGGAGGAGTGTCTGTAGGACTTATTTTTCCATATGTCTTTTTTTTAAGTAAAATTTTTTTTTTGTGAGTCAATGGGGGTTAAGTGACTTGCTCAGGGTCACACAGCTAGTACGTGTCAAGTGTCTGAAGCCGAATTTGAACTCAGATCCTTCTGAATCCAGGGCCGGTGCTTTATCCACTGCGTCACCTAGCTGCACCCCCATATGTCTTTTAAAAAACCCAAACTAGTCTGTAGCCACATCCCTATAAAACAATTTGATGTGGGTCTTTTCTTAATATGTGATATGATATGATATGATGGTCTTCTGATGCTAGGATTCTAGATTTCAATAAAATAAATCGAAATTAATACAAGCTATAAAGTTCTATTTTATGGAGAAGTTTTTCTATTAATAGCTCGAGACAAAGAGTTGTTTTATTAAAAATTATAGTATTCCTCTGTTGCTAGGCCAAAGTTCAGCTTCCTGTGCAATGACATGTGAATCCACTTCCAAAGGGCTAGCCTTAATGAAGGGCACAAGAAGCTGCCTATGAAATGATATATTGTACCTACACTGTACTGACAAGTACCCATCTCTCGCCAAAACCTTCTCTTCTCAGCTTACTTTGGCACCACCTTCTACCAGTCCAGAAACTCTCATCATTCAAAGTTCCTCCTTTGGGATAAAAACAAAGCTCTGCCTATTGACTTCAGTCACAAGGCTTTAGAGAAGAATTGTGGAACTCAGAATTGAAAATTGACCTCCAAGATTCATTTAGTCCAATCCCTTCACTTTAAAAAATTTATTTATTTATTTTTTTAGTGAGGCATTTGGGGTTAAGTGACTTGCCCAGGGTTACACAGCTAGTAAGTGTCTGAGGTCAGATTTGAAGAACTCAGGTCCTCCTGACTCCAGGGCTGGTGCTCTATCCACTGTGCCACCTAGCTGCCCCCCTTCACTTTTTGTTTGTTTGTTTTTTGTTTTTGCAGGGCAATGAGGGTTAAGTGACTTGCCCAGGGTCATACAGCTAGTTAAGTGTCAAGTGTCTGAGACCAGATTTGAACTCAGGTCCTCCTGAATCCAGGGCCGGTGGGTTATCCACTACACCACCTAGCTACCCCTCCCCTTCACTTTTTTTTTTTTTAGTGAGGCAATTGGGGTTAAGTGACTTGCCCAGGGTCACACAGCTAGTATGTGTTAAGTGTCTGAGGCCGGATCTGAACCCAGGCACTCCTGACTCCAGGGCCAGTGCTCTATCCACTGCGCCACCTAGCTGCCCCTCCTCTTCACTTTTAAAGATGAGAAAAATGAGGTCCAGGAAGGTTCAATGACTTTCCTCAAGCTATAGAAGTAGTAAGTTGATCAGATCTGGGGTCTGGACGTTGGCATTCTGAATCTAACACTTTCTCACAACACCACAACTCCTGCCCTCTCACAAGATTCTATCAGGTCCGGAAGGGGGGGGGGGGGCCATGAGCACTTGGTCTAAAAGAACACACTCTGGTGGCAATGGAAGAATGTTCGATGCAGACAGTTTTTACCTCACTCACAATTCTGCCACTGGCAGAAGACTTTAGAGACAGAGATGATTGAAACAGATTGGTACAGTGAAAAGCGCTATGTCGTGCTATTAACAACCATAAGGATGTTCCAAATCACTAATATGAACAGAAATGCAAATTAAAATAACCCTGAGATTTCACCTCAGCAAACTGGGAAAGATGACATAAGATGGGAATGGTCAATGTTAAAAGGGGTGTGGAGAGATAGGCACACTAATGTATTATTGGGGGATCCATGAATCAATACAACCATTTTGGAAAGCAATTTTACACAAACGAAGCGTCAAAAACATCCATACCCTTTGACCTGGAGATTCCAGTGATAGACATATATCTCAAGGATGTCACTGAAAGAAAGTCTCCCTATATACCAAAATATTTGTAGCAGTAGTGTGTGTGTGTGTGTGTGTGTGTGTGTGTGTGTGAGAGAGGGGGGGGGGAGGGAGGGAGAGGGAGAGGGAGAGAAAGAACAATATACTGGAAACAAAATGGATAACCATAGATTGGAAAATGACTAAATAAATTGTGGCAAATGAATGTAATAGAATTTTGCTGTGCTGGAATAATTGAACATGATGAATGAAATGAACGGGCAAAGACTTACATGAACTGATGCAAAATGAAGTGAATAGAGTCCGGAAAACAATTTACACGACTACATCATTGCAAATAGTAAGAACAACTAGGAAAGAATGAAAGATGATTGGAAATTATAAAGAACAATCTTTACCTCAAAGAAGAAATATGACAAGACATCCCCTTTCTCTGGAGAGGTAGGTGGGGGTCCTTGACTATGGAATATGACAAATTTAAATGTGTGGATTTGTTTCACCAAATTTTTTATCTTTATCTTTTTGTTGTAGTTTTTTTTCTTTTAAATTATTTTTGTCGTTATAAGGGATAGTTATCTAGGGAGAGTGGATGAAGATATAAATGGCAATGTAAACACAAAAGATATCAGTAAAAGCTATACTTTTTTTAAAAAAGGGCTCGGTTAGAGAGCTGGGTTCAAGTCTCAATTCTCACACTCATTGCACTTGTGTAATATTGGGCGAATCTCTTAAGTTCCTTGGGTCTGTTTGCTCCCGAGTAAAATAAGGAGGGAACTCTGAGGTCTCTTCTAATAGAATGTAAACTTGAGGACAGGAACTGTTTCCTTTTGTCTTTTTATCCCATAGTGCGTGGCAAATAGTAGGCACTTAATAAATGCTTGTTGAAGGAGTGATCCACAATTTCTTCAAGGCCATAGCCGCTCCTGGGACCCTCGGAATAAACTTTTCTTCCACTGGGTGGCGCCAGGGCCTTCATTGTTTAACCCAGAGGGACCGGAATGATTCCAAGAAAATTCTAAAATCTTTTAGTAAGAGAAAGAAGGTGGAAGGAAGCCAGGACAAGGCGCCCCGCAGGACCTCGCGGGCGCCCTGGGGAAAGGTCCTGTCCAAGCTCCCAGCTTGACTTTACCGCTGAGCACTCGCTTCTCTTGTTTCCTAGACGCCCAGATGTGAGCGCACCAGGACGAGTGTCTTATTCTATTATTTTAAAAGCGTTTCTTCTCTCCCCTTCCCACCTCGGGGCTGATTGAAGGCATTAATAGGCGAGGTATGGAGGGAGGGAGAGAGAGACCGAAGGAGGCGGGGAGGTGGGAAATGGAAGCTAGAGGCGCTGGGGGCCTGCGTGTCCCCTCTGCGTGTCTGCTGCTGACACCTCGGTCCGAGTTCTCTACAATCTCAATCAACAATCCATTAGAACTCAACAGGAGTAAAACGAAATCCTCGTTTAAGTGTATTTATCCGATCTCTTTTTTTCTCTTTCAAATGCTAAATCCATTTCAGCATATGCCCCCTTCTTTCTATCGCCTTTCTCTAAAGACTGGCAGCCCATACTACTCTTGTAAATATGAAAGATGCTAATCATATGACATATCACGTCTCAGTCGGAGCCTGGAATAAAGCCTTGAGATCTGGGATCATTGCCTCCAGACAACAGCTTCATCAGCCGGAAAGTTGGTTTTTTTCTCCTTTCCTTCAACTCTCAATCCCTTCTTTGTCTGGGGGAAAATGCAGCCGACTCGAGCCACCCAGGCCATATGGTTCACTCTGTATTTTCTTAGTTGAATTCTGAATTGTTTCTGTGACTTGCGAAGTTTTTTTGGAAGTGCGTATAAAGACATAGAACAGCTACTTGTGCGGGGAGGGGAGGGCTGGCGGAGCCGCCGCGACCCACGCCACTGCAGGATCTTCAGCGGGACGAGGTATCCCTCCTCCCAGGCTGCTCTGTTCCCTCCTCTCCCCCTCCCTGCCCCCCTCCTCTTGTCCCGGCCCCCGCTGGCGGGCTGTTGGGCCCCATGGGTTCCTCTGCCTTTCGGTGGAGAAGCTTCAGGCCTCTCACTTCCAACGTGGATTTGTGAGTAGAGAGAGAAGTATCATCGTTATTATTAGCATTATTCGCTTTGCTAGCAGATTTCCAGTATAGAGGTTATTTACTAGTACTTCTTCCTGGTAATAACAGAACACAAGGAAGAGACGATACTGGGTTTTCTAAAAAGTGCAACCCCATCTCAGATGATTATCTATCTTAGCCTCAACCACTCACCAGGATTTGTACTCTGAAAAGAAACCGGCAGCCCTACCCCTTTGGTGCCTGAAACTCTGATTCAAAACTGGTTTCTCTCACCCTCAGCCTCCTGGCCTATTTGGGAGGTGAAAAGAGGAATGTAAGATGTTGGCCTTTACTTTCTCCTTCCTAACAGTCCCCTTTGCATTAGCAACCCTAAACAACACGCTTATTTCGAAAAGAGAAACCGATGCGTTTTTAATAAAGGGGAGTGGCAGTGAAGGGGAGTGGCAGTGGGGGTGGGGAAAATCAGCTGTTAAGATCTTTATCCATTCCCAGTGAATGAGTTTTGTGTTTTCCAGGTTCAGGACAGTTCTCGCTGGAGAGCAGACTACCAAATTTCCTTTCTCTCTAACTCCTTACACAAACCCCCCAAAGCCCTTTCACCAAATCATTAAATTCTACAGAGGTGGTCAAGCTCGCACTGCTTTTCATGAATCGGAGAAAGAAAAGGGTCCTTGAAGTTTAGAAGATGCCCAAGGAAAACTCCTTGAATGACATCAAAAGAATGAGTTTCCATAGCTGTTGAAGCACGAGAGCTGTGTATCTGCACAAAGGGGGATTGGGGCACTGGGACGGTCCCACTGCTCTATCCCAGCACAATTGGGTCACTGAAATAGGGAATTAATTACCATTGGAGAGTGGGCAGCCCATTCACCACTGGCTGAGTTTTATTAAACGCCAATATAAATAACAAAACAACTCTTGTGGCTGCACTATTCCTACACGCCAAAGGAAGGATTATGTTGGGGATTAACATCTTAAAGTCTAGGAGACTTTCTGACTCAAGACTCGGAGCTGGTAATCGTGTTTGTCTCCTGGCTCAGCGATTAGTGCTCTTTCGTGCACTTTCGCCTGGATGGCCAATGTCCCTTTTTGCAGGCACAGAGGGGTGGGGGGGCACCAACGGAGAGAAGGAGTTACTTGGCCTTCTATTCCTCCTTCCTCATTTACACCACCGGCTGTTCTTCTGCCCATACCTGCAAGGAAATAATCCGTAGGCTGAAGCGCATTCACAAAAGCCCCAAGTGATTCCTTTGCTTCGTGGGAAAGAAGGGAGACAGATCAGAAGTAGAATTAGGCAAAGTGAGAAGACTGGGGGTAAATATCATCCAGTCGGGCATGATGAGGAAGAAAGGTAGAGGACTAGAAAGGCAGGAGGATTCTCGGATCTAGAGCTCTCTCTCTCTGCATCTGCATTGCAGATCTGTTCGCAAACAAGCAGAGCAAAACCTAAATCCTCCCGGCCCTACTGTGGAGTACACGATTTAGGGAGGTTGGACTGAGGATTGCTAGGGTGAGGGTACCTGGATGAGTAGAGGCAACCCGGAATTTTTTCGATTGCATTAACTGCTCTGCTCTTTCTGCTTCCCTAACTAACTGCGGGGAGGCGCGGAACCCCAACGGGTCCCTCCACTTTTTGTTTGCTTGCTTTTAGCACTGGGCCACTTCCGTCGCCTTCTCCAAGCACAACCGGAGGGGTGGGGATGGGAAGAGCTAGAAGGAGCGGACGCACCGAGGTCAGCACTAGGGGTGCCTTGGAATATGCTTTCAGTTCTTGGAACCCCAAGCATAAAGAAGAGAGAGGGGGGCCCACAGATGCCCCCCCAAAGGCAGTTTATATGAAAGGAACACAAGGTGCACCGGTGCTCAGTAAGGGCTCAAGTTAGGGAGTTCTCCATCCTCTTTCCGCAGGCCTTCCTAGCTCGTAGATGTTCTAAGATACTCAGTGAGCGCAAACCTCGGTGGAATGTATGTATCGTTGGGGATGGAGATGGGCGAAATGATGAGAATCGCGTTGCTTTTTATCTATGGAATCTGTCTCTGACCAGCTATTCTCAACGTCTATCTCTGCCTTCCTCAGATACTTTCAGGTGAGCATTCTGATGGAAAAGCTTGGAAGAGCCACTTGTGAGCCATGTGACCTTATTAGGGATTCCACTTTCTCATATCCTTCGATTTCTCCGTGATATTCATCCATAAGATTGAGAGCAATTCTCGCAGCCGGCCTTCAGGTCTCGGGAGCGCAAGTCCACTTCTGGGGTGAATAGGGAAACTGATGAAGAGCAGGAGGAGAAAGTGAGGTGTGTCTTCCTAGAAAAGCGCATTTCGCGCTCTTTGTCCCAGAGGTGGAGAACCTGAAACCCAGAAGGGACCCATACCCTCTCCCTATGGGCGGCGCCTCCATTTTCCCTTCCCCATTCACCTGCAAAAGCGGGTTATTGGGGCTGGGACTCCTGGGACGCGCCACTTGTGAGGTCGAAGTGTGCACTGGCTGCAGCCGAAGGCCCCACAGCAACACCTACCCTAAACTTTTAGGGCTGTTGGGTCGTCTCAGAGTTCAAGCTTCTTAGAAGCAACAAAGACTTTTCTAAAGATCTCCACCCCCTGGCCCCTTCCCTCCCCCTCTCCCGCTTCTGTCTGTCCCCCCTCCCCAATCACACACACACACACACACACACACAGTTCTTAAGACCCTGCCAGGAGTTTAAATCATTGTGCTCCCGTTTCTTGATAACTGCCTGCTTTGAGCTTTTGTTTCCCTTAAAGTAGGATTGGGCATAGAAAAGGGGCTGAAGATGAACAGTTTGACCCTTTAGGACAGACAGTTCAGGCATTGGACAGTTGGGCCCTCGGTCACCAGCCTCACTGATGCTATTCAGTCCTTTCCTCTCTCTCCACCCCCTTTTTTTGGAAGAACATTTCAGCTTGGTTTCATCTGGACAATCTTTTTAGACCACACAAGTGCCTCTTGAATTTATCTAATTTAAAAGAGTGCTAAGAAAGTTTGCTTTGGGTCACGTTGCCCTCAAATCTGTGTCTGAATCAAAATCGTTCTTCTTTCACGAAGACCGTGCGACCCTTTGGGGGGCACAGTATCTGTATGTGTGTGTCCCTGGGGCTGCGCCAGAGAGGTCCTTTTGAGAACGTACTCAAACAGCTGCTTTTGTTTTTAAGCAAGGTTGTATTTCTAAATTCCCGGGGGAAACGGTCTTTAGGGCGCCTTTAGGAGCATTAGAAGAGATCTATTAGTAAGAGCGAAAGTTCTGTTGGACAAACATGGTACAAATTGTGAGAGGAGGGAGGCTCAAAGGTTTTTGCTTTTGTTTTACCTCAACCTGTTCTTCAAGCTTAGATCTGACTCTCACAGGCGCCTCTTCCGGGAAACAGCAACAACAAAAATCAAATCTGAAAGACCCTTCCCATGATAAACGCTAGTAATATCTTTATGATCTATTATGTGCTTCCAGGGTAGAGTTAACATTTAAATTAATGCTGTCTGAACAAATTACTACGGAATACTTCCTCCCCCTTCTCCTTGTAAACCAATTCCAGAGGAGAAAGATTACACTCTGTGAGAGGTGTTGGGGGGGGGGTTGTTTTTTCTTGGGGGGAGGGGTTGTGGTGTTTTTTTTTCTTTGCTAATGATAAAGACAGACTCCGAGAGAGCAGCATAACAGATAGAAAGCTTCCCTTGGATTCCGGAACAACTGGGTCCCACTCCTGACACATACTGTCTTGTGTCATCCTGGGCAAGTCACTTAACTTTTCAGGGTTCACAGAAACCTCTCCAAGGCTATAAATTTGCAGAGGAGGAGTCGACTTGCATTACTAGAGGTAGTTCCTCACCCCACTGTCTCTATCCCTGCACCCCAAAAAGTTGTCATATTCACAGAAAACAAGCATGTGCTTTTCTCCTTAGTTTCTCTGACGAATTTTCCTCCCGTCACATGGAAATAAATAGCTGGAGCTGAAAGTGGGTAGGATTCAGAGGTAGATGATTTGGGTTAAAATGATGCCGAAGTTACTAACTTTGCGTGTGACAATGGGAAAGTCATTTAACTTCCTCCTTTGTAAAGCGAGGGTGCTGCACTATATGGCCCTTTCAGCTATAAATCTGTTACTCGATGGCAAATTCACTGAAAAAGCTCATTTTTCCCTTCCTCATAGAAGCTTTGGGTATAAACCCCAGGTTCCATAAATCATCCGACTTGGAAGGACCAAATATTAACTACAGCCCAGAAGGTTCACATTCAGAAGGTTCTCAAGGCCTGCAGGTTAGCTGTTCTTTTTCCTTGCTTCTCTTAATTCGTTTGATTACCTCCAATACCCAGCACTTCTTAGGGATTTTTAGCAGTTTAACTACTTTTCCAAAGGAGATGCCAAATAAACCTTTTCTTTGCCTCTAAAACTTTGTGGTAGATTTATCCTTCTTAACAATCAACTTCCCTTAATAGATGCTGATGACTCAAGACTCCTAGCCACTATAATGCACTTTTATTTCCATTGTTTGATTCTCTTAGACTAAAGGTGTAGCTTTTCCCTTCCTCAATAACTTTTCTGTTTAGATTTGGATCCCTTGGTCTCAGTTTTTTCTTTTTCATTCTTTGTTTCTCTCTCTCTCTCTCTCTCTCTCTCTGTGTGTGTGTAAGATGTTTGACTATCACCGATAATGTCTCGAAGAAGTACCAAAAAGCAAATATGAAGATCATCCCCCAATCTTTCATCCCATCCGATCTTTAGATTCACTTCAAGTTTAACTTCTCAATGAGCTCTCTTTGATTTAGATTTAACAGCATCATGGTTATTGGCACAGTGGAATAAGATAAGGAAACTAACACGGAGGAGAGGGAGCAGGAAAGATTAGCTCTCAAATATCCCTTCATTTCCTTTCTTTTTTCTTTTTTTCTTGCTGGGCAATGAGGGTTAAATGACTTGCCCAGGGTCACACAGCTAGTAAGTGTCAAGTGTCTGAGGCCGGATTTGAACTCATGTCCTCCTGAATCCAGGGCCCGTGCTTTATCCACTGTGCCACCTACCTGCCTCCCCCCCTTTTTTTTCAGGGCAATGGGGTTTAAGTGACTTGCCCAGGGTCACACAGCTAGTAAGTGTCTGAGGCTGAGTTTGAACTCAGGTCCTCCTGAATCCAAGGCTAGTGCCTTATCTATTGCGCCACCTAGCTGCCCCCTCCCCTCCCCCCTTTCAAAGAACAACATCATGATTGTTTGGGAACGGAGTGGAGAAAAGGGAACGAATCCCGTTCTAAATGAAAGGAATTACAAAAGAGATTCAGTGAGGGAAAAAGATGTAGAAAAAAACCAACTTTCCTTCGAAAGGGGATAAAAAATTAGGATTTTTTCACAATAATTTCGTGAGGAAGGGGGTTAGCCTAGAGTACGAAAGCTTCACTTTGCAAATGTTTTATTTCTTTAGTACTATAATTACTAAGTACTTAGTACTTTTTCCTATCCATTCACCTCAGGATTCCTATTTTTTAAAAAATCTGTAGTTAAAGAATATATTTTAAGAACACAAACAAAAGACGCTCATAAGACCTTTTCTGGTTGTTTCCCTTACTTAAAAGAAGACCCCAAGGTTCCCACATTACAGGGTATGAATGAGAAAGAGAGCTGACAGTATGAACCAGCGCCTCCTCATTTTTGTCCCTCTCATACCTTCCCTACATCCATCAAAGTAAAAATAAAAACACTGAAGCAAACTTCTTTCACTTAGGAAAAAGAACTTAACATCTAAGTGTTGATTTAAAACAAAACAAACCTTCCTTTCCAAAATGAATCGCAAAGGACGGTTTCCCTGTCTACAGGGGTCCTGGACACCTTTAATGACTCACGCCAGAGTATCCTCTAACCCCAACCACCTACTCCTTCCTTCCACACGCGGGAAAAGCACTTGTTCTCCTGTCCCCCCCTTCACTCCCCGGGCCCCACCACGCCCCCCACCCAGCTAGATGTGTGTACCTGCTGGGCGAGGGGATATGGTTGGAGCAAAGAATCGGAGAATTGGGGAAGGGGAACATTAGCTTTGAAATAACTGAGAACTGATAGGAGAGGCAAAGGACCCCATTGTCAGACTGGAGGTTTTGAAACAGAACAACTTTTCAATTTCAACTCATTGATAAGCTGGAAGGACTAGTACCACGTACCTATCCAAGGTCTCCCAGCTACATCGAAGGAGCACTTGAGAGTCAAAACAGCCCATTGGCCACACTGACCGACCTGAGAAATCATGCACCGCCCAACACACACTAACACAAGCCTCTGCCCCTAGACCCTACTAGGCGGCTACCTAGCTGTATGACCTTAAGCAAATCACTTCTCCACTCTGGGACTCTGTGGGCCTCGGTTTACTCATCGTGTTAAATGCAGAGAGTGGACTAGATGATCTCTATTATCATATTGCTATATATTATCTTTCAGAAATACTTCTATTCCGCAAAGCTTTTCCTTTCCTGTCCCCCCCCCCCATATTCTAAAGGGAGCCTTCACCACTCCTAGACCCGATCACATCTTCACAAATCGCTACTCCTCTTAAAATATAGCTTTGCAAAAAATAAAATTAAAAGGAAACGTTCTGCGGCCCCATAGCCTGGACTAATTCCACTAGAATCCTTATTCCTAATAACTAATTCTTTATCTCTCTTTGCAGGGGAAGAAAGGAGGGAGGACGGAGAGAATACAGGCAGGGTGTGAGTATGTGTGCGCGCACGCCCTCCCAATTGCTTCGGGACGGGAAGGATCTGGGAGCGGGTGGGGGTGGGGGTGCGTGCTTCTCGGTGTCCCCTTTTCCCCCACGCCCCCCACTCTCACCCCCCACCCAAACCCTAATGAGGCTGCTGAAAGGGAGCGGGCTCTGGTGCGCGTGGCTTGCAGAACTCCCAGAGTCCGGGGTGCACTGATTGGCCAGCTGCGCCTCGCGACCACCATTCATTAATAAATTAGCGGCACGCTCCAGCCGAGCGCGAGCCACCAATCACAAAGAGGAGCGGCGGCGGCGGCGACAACAGCAGCTTTAGCAGCAGCAGCAGCCGCAGCCGCTTCTACAGCTTGGGCTGCAGCTCCCAGCTCAGACTGGAGCTTTAGAACCACTTTATGCTGATTAGATAAAGAGGAGGGGGGGAAAGAGGGGGGGCGAAGAGGGGGAGGATGGATGGATGGCAGCATAGGGGAGGGGGGGGAAGGGGCTAAGAAAGAGAAAGAAATGAGTGATGATAATGCAATGAAAAGAATAAACCCGGGGAGGGAAGAGGGGGGGAGGGAGGAGGAGGACAGGGGGTGGGGGATCTGGGGGGCCCCGGGGGCAGATTTGATTGTTTTCTTGGTAGTATATAAGGGGTTTTAAGGAGAGTCGTGTGCCAGACACACAGCCATTGAACCACAAGCAGCTTCACTTTAACTGGAGTGTCGAGGAGTCGCGTGCCAGGAGTTGCACCACCGGGGACTGACTGACAGACAGACACGCAACACCACCAAAACACACAAGACCAAGGGAGCAGCCGCCGCTTAGGGCCCCTGCATCGACTCTTGGCAAAGGGGCTCTCGGGGAGGAGCTCCCCCGGACGAACACAGCGACAGCACGAGGTCGCTCTCCAGGTGGTGAGCTCAGTCCGCCACTCCAGGAAGCCGGAGAAGCTCGCGGCCCAGGCTAAAGCCCAAACCCGAGCCGGTGATTATAAGGCGCAATTAAAGCGAGCCAAGTAAGTTTGGGGGCTGCTTCGGACTTCCGAGCGCTCTTCTTCCTTCTCTTATTTACCCATACCTCGTATGATCGCTATTTAACCCCTACGATGACTCTTTGTCTGGGGCCTTTCGCTTCTAAGATGCCGGGGACCACCAGTGTCTTTCCCGGAGTATCGAGTTGTGATCCCAGGGTATGCGGGTGGGTAAGAAGCCACAGGCAACCTAGCAGTGCAAGAATAGGATGCAGTAAGGGGCTATCCACAGTCGCACGGGGGCGCAGAGTGGTGAGGTGTATGAGCCCAGAAAAGCAGTTGACTAAATCTTCACGGGAAGGTGCAGGAGAAAGTCGGAGTGAATTCTACTGGAGGGTGGTGGTGGGTTTTATTTTTTTTTAAAGAAGTTACATCTCTCTCTGTCTCTGTCTCTCTGTCTTTTTGTCTGTCTCTGTCTGTGTCTATCTCTGTGTCTATCTCTCTGTCTCTGTCTCTGTCTCTCTCTGTCTCTCCGTCTCTCCCCCCTCCCCCCGTTTCAGGAAAAGTTCTTTCGGTCGCTCAAAGCAATCGGCATTTCGATTCACAACCTAACTGAGTTTCTCCGCTTTGCCCCCTTCCGGACAGGTGTCTTCCCTCCGCTCCTGGGCAGAAATGTTCGTCAAATCCGAAAGCTTAGAGCTGAAAGAAGAGGAGGACGTGCTGGTGCTCTTGGGTTCGTCCCCGCCTTCCTCGTCCTCCCTGACCCCGCTGACTTCCAGCTCCGAAGAAGAGGAGGAGGATGACTTGGACTCGCCTTCCCGAGGACGGCGGCCACGGTTGGCTGAGGCCGAGCGAGGGTCCGGAGGAGGAGTCGGCGGAGATGGAGGGGGCGGCGGGGGCGGCGGGGGCGGCGGCGGAGAGGACCGCAAGCCTGCCCCTCGCCTCCTGAGCCTGGCTCACGAGTGCAAGCGGCGGCCGAGCCGGGCCCGGGGGAGCTCTCGGGGCGCCAAGACGGCCGAGACGGTGCAGCGGATCAAAAAGACCCGGAGGCTCAAGGCCAACAACCGCGAGCGGAATCGGATGCACAACCTGAACGCGGCGCTGGACGCGCTGCGCGAGGTGCTGCCCACGTTTCCCGAGGACGCCAAGCTCACCAAGATCGAGACGCTGCGCTTCGCGCACAACTACATCTGGGCCCTCACCGAGACTCTGCGGCTGGCCGATCACTGCGGGGCCGGGGGCGCGGCCGGGGGCGCCGCCGGCCTGCCCGGGGCGCTCTTCTCCGACGCCGCAGTGCTGCTGAGCCCCGGGGGGGCGAGCGGGGCCCTGGGCAGCTGCGGTGCCGACAGCCCCTCGTCGGCCTCCACATGGAGCTGCGGCGACAGCCCCGCGTCCGCGTCCTGCACGCCCTCCAGCTCCACGTCTCCCTACAGCTGCACTTTATCGCCCGCCAGCCCGGCCAGCTCGGGGGGCGGCTCCGACTTGGACTACTGGCAGCCCCCGCCCCCAGACAAACACCGTTACGCACCTCTGCACCCTATAGCCCGGGACTGTATGTAACACCTCGGCTGTCCACACTGCGCCCCGCGCCCCATCCCCTCCTCCATCATCTCCTCCACCCCCCAAA
Organism: Dromiciops gliroides; assembly: GCF_019393635.1. Lineage (NCBI taxonomy): Eukaryota > Metazoa > Chordata > Mammalia > Microbiotheria > Microbiotheriidae > Dromiciops > Dromiciops gliroides. The sequence continues at coordinate 223,034,800 of NC_057866.1, forward strand.
CCCGCTTGTCAGCTCACTTGACAGTCTAGTTGTATGTTACGTGGTTGCAAAGTCCTTGGGTTGTGTTTGCTCTGCGTTTCCTTCTCTCCAAAGGATTCCGGTGTAACTTAGGCGTGGTGGGATGGGGGGGTGGTGGAGGTGGAGGAGGAAGGGGCTCTGCCTCGGAGAGGTGTGTTCGAATTCTGCATTGTTCTTGTTTCAGGAGCTCAAGACCTCACGGCGCTGCGGGGGCGCGGACGGGGTGGGGGGGGGGCGGAGAGAACCAGCCGGTCTACCCAACCAATGGATTCGCCCCTCCCCTCCCTCTTTCTCTTTTGGTCTCATCCATGTGAACCTCGGAGGGGGAACGCAACTGGTTCGTGTGATCTTGTCACCTTTGCATCTCCATAAAGATGTTAATGTCGGCTAGAAAGAAATGTGTCTTAGCATCTGAATGATATGACCGGTAACAATATTATCCACAGATCTGCAATGGCTAGCATCTGCTTTCTTCCCAGTGCTGCCCGCAGACTGTGGGAATTTCACCTGTCAAACCAAACTTTCCCTCTCTGATGTGCACTTTGCTCAGTTTCCCAGATTTGTCACAATGCCCTTTGTCCAGCCCTTCTCTTTCCTTTTTTTCTCCATTTTGCCATCTGTCTCTTATGATTTATAAGGGGAAAAAGTTGTTTTGTTAGAGGGCCAGGTTAGAAGTCATTGTATAATTTGTAGGCTTTGTAATGATTGAATGCAAGCGTGGAAATTTAGGCTGAACTCTCTATCAAAAGGAAAAAATGTGGAGGAAAAGGGAAAAATCGGGAGGGAGGGTTGCTTCATGCATTATTTATCTCGACCTTTTGGGGGAGGAGGAACTCCCCCATTCTTTCAAGAGATTAAAAATAAATCAACAGACTGAAAACCTCAGCAGACACGGAGCATTACCGCGACCAGCCACACACGTGGTCCCTTCTATTTATTATAAAGAAAGATTTCATGGGAAAAGTATGTATTTTTTTGTATATTTTACAGAGTTTATTCTAGTATGTATTTACAGCCCGAAAAAATAAAGAGGAAAACTTCTTGTGACTAAAATATAAATAAAGTATCTAATTTTCCTAAATTTTGTGTTGTAATATGTTTTTAGCCACTAGGGTTTTTAGTCATGGGTTGAGTTGAATGCTGTGAATTGATATACTTAGGGTGTCGTCATGTTGAGCACTGATATCATTCCCAAAGAGAGTATGAGAAGAATGCACAGATATGTAATTATAGCAACACAAGACTTTTTTTGGGGGGGGGGGAGGCAACAAATCAAAAGGGAAATGGAATTATCTGAGAAAGGACCAGGACAATATGATATGGTTCTCTTTGCAAGTGCAAACTTAAATATGTTTTTAAAAAATCAAATGAGGTGGAAACTACAATTTGAGTAGCAATATGTCCCAAAGTCCATTTTATGTGGTTAAAAAATTTTAAATTAGTGAAACTGATATTTCATTGTGTAGTAAACGGAGAATCAAGAAATTTTTGAATTCAGAAGATTTCGGTGCTAGTCACAGCTCTGTCACCAATTATTTTGATGTTGAGCAAGTCACTTCTTAAACATTCTGAGCTTCAGTTTCCTCATCTGAAGAAAAAGAATGTTGGACAAGTTGATCTCTAAGGACCCTTCAAACTATAGTCTAAAAACCCCCAAACTGATTGGTGGAAGCTGACTTCAGAAAGTCCATTTTAATAATCGAGCTGGATGAAGTAAGTAAATAGCAGGGGTCCTAGGAAGGGGAAAGGACTAGAAGGAAGGCAATTTATACAGCAAGATGCTATATACTTAATTTTTCCAATCTGAAAATAACCTGATGTTCAAAGCTACTTTGTAAACAGAAGACAGACTAACCTCTAAGCCACCTCTCTTCTCTATTTCTTTCTGCCTCCCCACCACACATAGCCAATTCTACACCTCTGCTCTATGTAAAGGATAAAATATTCTCAGGCCTGGGAAGGCCCAGGGCAGGGATGTACAAAAAGATCACAGACCTTTTGAGTTCAGATGTCCTAATGCATTTGTGAGTTCAGCTAGAGAAAATCATGTTTTACTTGAGAGAGATTTCTGCTTTGTATCTCAGGTTGTTGAAACATTCCCCTCCTGCCTACAGATGTCATTATTAATCTTTTTCATTAGCCACCATTATCAACACATACCTCCATTCCCTCTCCCCATCATCACCAGTACCATCATATTCATTATCATCTATGCTTCTCATCTGGGCCAAATCCTGTGCTCTTATAGATATATCAATGCTTTGGTTTCATGGGGTGGGGGGGGAGTTTATTTTTAAGCAATTCTGTGTCCTATGAAAATTGTGATTGGTTCCATGGGGGGTAGTTCTTTCACTTCTAAGATTCCATGATACTATGCTATCCAGCTTTTTTGTTGGGATATCCCTTAAGACTGAGATGGAGCAGTTCAAGTTCTGACAGACCTGTAATTGGACAACTCCAGGAGGCAGCCCTCTTCTTGACTCAGTTGGAAATTTGGGGGAGTTAGCTTAGGTCCTTTGGGGTAGGCAGTTGCTAAAAATAGCCTTCTCTAAAGACTAGGCTAGACAATTGTGTATAGATGGGAGTTGCTGATAACCATCATATTTCTGAACTGTCACTCTGTCACTTTGCCCAGCCTGCCCTCAAATAATTCCATTTAGTCAGGAGCACACTGCATAACTAAAGATTTCTAGCTGGGAAGCAGTGATTTGAATCAATCCACTAGGGGCTCTTGCATATCTTTCTCAGCCTTCCCTTCTGTGCCTGTTCCCACAAAGCTGTCAAAAGTGCACAGAGGAGAGCAATAGTTCTTTCTCAAGAAACGCTTTCTCTACAATGCCTGCATTCCATTTCTTTTCCTTTCTTTTCTAGAACAAACTAGAGACCCAAGATCTCACCCTAAAGTTGGGTGGAATGGTCAGAGCCAAGCAATAAAAAACTAAAGTCCCTTTTCCATTCTGCACTTAGCTCTGAGTCTGTGGATGAAAGAGGACCACGGAGATGCCATGGGCTTCCTAACAATCACCGACCACCCCACTCCTCCTATCACTCAACATCCCTTGGCCTCTTGTTTCCTCATCTGTAAAACTGGGGAAAGTTGGAGTAGATAGATAGCCTCTGAAGTCCTTCCACTTCTCCTAGAACCACAAACTTGAAATAACTCAATGTACTGTATGTATATGCAATGTACTTTAGGCTCATTGCATATATTAGGCGTTCGATAAATGTTAAATGGAAACAGTTGGCTCAGCCCGTTTGGGTAAACTTGGTAGTTTACCATGTCTTCCTTTTTAGTGACAGTTTAGAGAATGGAGGGGAGAATTCAAGCATTGTTCACATACCTAGCAGTTTGGGGAGATGGGTTTTTACAAATTTATTTTTTGTAATGCCACGTCTTCCTCTTCCTCATCTCAAGACCCATATCATCCTAAGAGTCCATTTTCCTTGCATGGGACACTCTCCTTCCCCCTCCCCGCAGCAAACACTTTTAAAGTCTATCCCAGTCCTGCATAAATCCTACATCATCTGTGTGCACGGAAGGACCGTTTGGGGCCTTCGGTGATTATCCCTCAAAGAGCTACAAAAGCTACAAAGTCTTCCCCTTGCTGCGAGAAAGTCTGGCCAAGGCCAGACTCTGATTCTCGGGGTGGTGGGCCAGGGCAAAGGGGGAGCAGCGAGATCAGAACAGGCCATGGGCTGGCTGTGGGCAGCGGACAGCGAGTCGTGAGGCTGCCAGAATTGCCCTTCCGTCCGGAATTTCTCGGCCTGGTTCTCGGCGCCTTTTTCCCCCGGGGATGCTTGAGCAAGGATGTAAGGTTATCTTCAGGAGCAGTCCGGTCCAGAGAGCACTAGGGCAGCTGGGGAGGGACGCCCCGTCGGTGACAGAGGAAGGAAAGGGAGCAAAGAGCTATAATTCGATACCAGCCCGGTTGGTTCTCTGGCATCAACCAGAGTTGGTACTTTTTCCAGCCTGGCCACTTCTCTGCTCTTCGTCTCCCAGAAATCACCGCTTCCCGTCCTTGGTCTCCCTAGAAGCCCAGGCTCCGGCCCAATCCCCTGCACGAACTCTCCGCAGAGCCCACTGAGGCTGGCCTGACTGTCCCGACTGGAGCCTCCAGCTTCTGATTAGCTACCCCCCCCCCCCATACCCCGCTCTCTCTGCCCACCTAGCCTCACGCTAGAGCCGGTAAGCGCCCCGAGCAGCAGCGATTCCAGAGTCCCGGCTGCTCCCAACCCACCCTCTTCAGTGTTCTCTGGCTCCCTGCGCCCCAGGCCTGGCTTACTCCCGGCTTCCACCCCCCTCCCCGACGTTTATTATACCGCCCGGAGCAGGTTGTGACTCCTGGGCATAGGCACCTGGAAACTATTAAAAAGCGTCGCCTCCCTCGCCCCCGCCCCCCCCCCTCCCCTCGCCCAGCCTGGGTCCTTTCCCTGTCTCTCCCCCAGGCCCTCGGGCCCCCTGGACTCCCCCGCCTAGCTTTTGAATGCATTGATTAAATAAAAACGGGCCCTTAGTGAGTCAGGCCAATGCGAGGCGATCCTGTGAGCGTGAAAGCCTTGGCCCCGGAATCCGCCGAAGAAAACGTGTGAAAAGAGAATTAGTGAAATTAGGTTAGACCAATAAAACGAGCTGGCCCCCTCCCCACTCTCCCCCTCCATTCTCCCCGGCTCTTCTCCCCCAGCCCGAGGCTACAAGGACAGGGGACGAATCTATTGTTTCCAACCTTGGCAGGGGGTTCATTGTGTGATAAATAATTCTCCTCCACACACACCCCTTCCCCAGTTTCTTTTACCCCTTTTTTTTTTAAAGTTGGAATTTGCATAATCACTACTTTGATGTGGCCAGAAATCTGAAGCTTGGTCTCCCCAAATGTGTCATTGGCGGAGAAGGAAACAAAGCCAGGCCCAGAGCTTTCACTCCGCTGACAGTGTGGGGGCACAGCGTCACAAACCGCTCTAAGCTCCTGCCTTTTTTTTTTTTTTAATAAAGGGTCCCTTTTAATGATTAAACTTAAGGAATGCCAAAAAAGGGACGGGGAGGGGTTAAGTATGAGTGCCCCTCCCCCCACCTCCACCCCTCTCCAATCCCCCAAGGTCCATTGTTCTCACTTTCTTTCTCCAAATGGACTTTGGGGGAGACACTCCAGGTGGTAATGAGCCCCCCTCCCCCAGTCTTCCCACCAGGCCCACACCGCGTGTCACTTGCTTCTTTTCTTTCTCCTCACGGAGTACGGATACTGAGGAAGTGTTAGAGTCTGCTGCGGGGGGCCTATGGGTTTGGGGCTAGAGAGTGACAGATCCCTGAGTTCTGCACCGAATGACTTTTATTGGCATCCCTCTGACCCTGACCTGGGGTGGGGGTGAGGGAGAATTTCCTTTCTGTGCTTAGGGCTTTCCCCCTTTCCTGTCCCTCCCCTCCCACACCCATTCCCCACCTCTTTGTCTCTCGTGTCTTCTTCCATCTCTGTCTGTGTCTTTTGGTCTCTGTCTCCCCTCCCCCCTTCAATTTGGCATGTGCCCTCTGGACTGAACGCACTCTTTAAGATCCTACCATCACCCCTACTGCCTCTTTGGGATTGGGGGGTTGGGAAGATGGACTTCTTGCTGGTTTCCGAAAAGGCGGAGGGGTCCCTGGCTGCTACAGCGGTTCTGTTCAGAATCCTCTCTGCCCAATCACTGTATGGCCCGCGGATGCAGCCTGTGGCGGGCTTCAGAGGGGGCCGGGAAGGGCAATCGAGCCAATCCTCTGGGAAGAAACAGGGCAAAGTGAAGGTGGCTGGGAAGCTATTTTTCTAAACGAGGTGGCAAGCATGAGTCAGGAAGATGGGTCTGGGAAATGATCCTTATGGTGTGGTCGCTGCCATTGTCTGAGGCTCCTCTCCGTGCCAAGGGTTGGGGGAAGGGGAGGGAGAAAAGGGGAGGAGGGTGGGAGAAGGGGGTTTGTGCCAGCATTCTTGTTCACCCAGCAGTTGGGGGTGGAGGGAGGGAGGAAATATCCCATTGAATTAGATTGGATATACCACTGGAAAAACTTGACTGGAAAGGAGGCATTGCCTGGGAGGGGACCTGCTCGTCTCTCCTTTGCAGGTTCTCATTTAGAGGCTGAAAGGCTCAGCCCCCACTCCCAAAGAGCAGGGATCATAGGATCACAGAACTAAGGCTGAAAAGTGACCAGAGAGGCCATCTAGTCCAACCCCTTTACAGATGAAGAAATGAGGCTGACACAGAGAGGTTATGTGATTTCACTGAAGTCAATCAGGAAAGGCTTCTTGTAGGAGGGCACCCAAGCTGAGGCTTGAAGGGACCTAAGGATTCCAAAGAATCACAAGTGAGCCTTACAGGTAAATCAAAGGCTCTGGGCTCACTCTCCCCCTCCCCCCCCCCATTACGCTGGCTAAAAAGTTATAGGTCTGCCAGATATTAAAGAGTAAAGCTCATCAATCACATCTGACTATTCTTTCAGTGCCCTAATATGAAATTCATCTGGGTCAGTAGAATTCATGATAACCAGCTAGCTTCTTAAATAGTGTAGAGCAGAGTAGTGTGGAATGAAGTCAGATCATAGAGCGGGACATCATCTAATTCAATCTAATTCCCTGCGGGGGGGGGGGGGAGATGAAGCATAATTTGTATCAGATGTAGTATTTGAACCCAGATCCTCTGATGGGTACTTTTCCCATCATGCCACAGTGCCAGGGATGGTTTGTCGTTCAGTTGTGTTCTACTCTTTGTGACCCTATTTGGAATTTTCTTTGCAAAGATACTGGAGTGGTTTGTCATTTCCTTCTACGGTTCATTTTACAGATGAGGAAACTGAGGCAAACAGGGTTAAATGATTTGCCCCGGGGTTGCATAGCTAGTAAGTGTCTAGAGCCAGCTTTGAATTCATGAAGATTAGTCTTCCTGATTCCAAGCCCTGTACTCTATTCACTATTCACTAGGATGGTTTAGAGGCTGCAAATTTATTCAGCCAAACTCCTGGTAATTTAGGTTCAATATTGGAACAAAAGAAATATTGGTAAGTCACTTATCAATTAACAAAAGGAAACTTACCATCTATAACCAGAGAAATGTATTCAGGAAGATACCTATATTTGATTCATCTAAATGAAACCCCCCTCCCCGAATTGCTCATCATTATCCACCAGCCAAGTTTTTCATGACTGCTTTTTATTCATATAACCAGGAAGTGATATCAACAGCCTGTTTTTAGTCCCTGAACCAATTAAGCCTTAAGGATAATTTCCAATACTTAAGGGAATATCTAATTTAACTCACATAGGTAAAGGAATAGAAGATTGTTCCTACCACAGATGGGGAAGGGGCAGACAGAATCCAGTGTTCCTCCCTGGCTCTGAAGGTCACACTGACCAGAAAGAGGAAATGGAAGCTTTCTGTGGGTTCAAATCTAGATTTTTTGGGGGGAGGGGGTGAGGCAATTGGGTTAAGTGACTTGCCCAGGGTCACACAGCTAGTAAGTGTCAAGTGTCTGAGGCTGGATTTGAACTCAGGTCCTCCTGACTCCAGGGCCAGTGCTCTATCCACTGTGCTACCTAGCTGCCCCTCAAATCTAGATTATAAATTTGCCCCTCCAAGGTAGCTAAGCTACTATCTTTGTTGACAATGTCAGCTCCTTGATCAAAACCTTCGCTGATTCCCTGTATCCTGTAAGGTAAAATTATAGACTTCTTAGATGGGCATTTCTGGCCTTCCATCATCTAGTTCTGATCTAAGGGATAACAAGGAAAAGGCTGGATTTTGAGTCAAAGGCCTTGGATTTGAATCTCATCTCTACCATTTACTATCTGTGTGGCCCTGGACAAGTCACTTAAACCTCAATGAATTTCCTCAACCCTCAAGTGAAAGTTGAAGTAGAGATGGATATCCAATGTCCCTATCAGCTCTAGATTATTGACCCTAACTCTTTGTCCTTATTCCATATATTCTACTGTACACAATTTTAAAAAAATCATGCTATGTTTTGTTCTTACATTCCCTAAATGTATGTGTGTTTATAGTTATAACTTGATCTTTTTGCATACATGTGTAGATAATATATAGATACATGCACATATATGCATTAAGTGACTTGTCCAAGGTAATATAGGTAATGAGTTACATAGTCATATTTGGAGCTGTGTGATACCTGGGGGCCATTCAGTCCAACTTCTATGATTTTATATAAGTGAGAACCAATCTCTCTATTAATCTCTCTAGGCCTCAGTTTCCTTTTTTCTTTTCTTTTTTTCTTTTTTTTTTGGCAGTAAGTATATAGTGAGGGTTGGGGTTTTTTGATTTAATTAAAAAATTCTAGCCTTAAATAACAATATGCATTTCCATATAAATAGCAGAAGAGAAAAAGAGAATTGTATGTGAAATTTGGAATCTTTATTATGTACTATTTGCTTTTCTTTTGAAAGTATAAAATAATTAATTATAATATAACAAATTTTCAAATTGTCTTGATTGTGATTTCTTCTGGTTTTCTTTCTGTCCTCTTCTGTGCATTAAAAATGTTTTACGAGGGGCAGCTAGGTGGCACAGTGGATAGAGCACAGGCCCTGGAGTCAGGAGTACCTGAGTTCAAATCCAGCCTCAGACACTTAACACTTACTAGCTGTGTGACCCTGGGCAAGTCACTTAACGCCAATTGCCTCACTAAAAAAAAAAAAAAAAAGAAAAGAAAAAAAATGTTTTACGGGCCCTGTTTTCTTTCTTTGTCTTTACAATGTTGTTTTTATTGTATAAATTCTTCTTCTGTTTACATTGGCTTCCCTTTGAATCAGTTCATATAAATCTTTCCAAGTTTCTCTGAAACCTTCTTGTTTGTCATTTCTTATGATGTGGTAGTATTCTATTACATTCATATAGTGTAATTTGTTCATTCTCCAATAGATTTTCTCCCCTGTCCCCCAACTTGGTTTCTAGTTCTTTTTCACTACAAAAGAGTTGCTATAAATATTTTTTAACTTGAATTTATGGGCACTTGGCCTCTGTCTCTGATCTCTTTGGTGTATAGGCTTAATTAGTAGTATCACCGAATCAGAGTTGAGTACTCTTTGTGACTTTGGGGGCATAGTTCTGAATTGCTTTGAGTATTGGTTTTGATTGAGTATTGATATTAGGTCTCAATTTTCTCAATTATAAAATGAGGAGGTTGGACTAGGTGAACTAGAGGGCCTCTACAATCTTTAAATCTATGATCCTATGAGCCTAAAGTCTGGTCTCCTTTCCTGTTGACCTGGCATTCCTTCTCAAGTCTTTTTCAAATTGTGCCCCTTGTTCATTACAAAGCTTCATTCTGAGAGCCCATTCTTTCCCAAACCTCTTTAGCTTAAACCAACACAAAACATTTTATTGATGCCTCATTATACAGGACCACTCTAACAATATATACAATACTCTGTCTTAATAGGAGCCTCACTTTCATGAGGGTCATAGTTCTAGAGCTGGAAGGGATCCCCAAAGCCATCTACACAAACTTCCATGTTTTACAGATGAGTAAAATGACACATAGGGACATTAAATGAATCTCCCAAGGTCAAACAGGTATGTTAACCTTTTCCATGTTGCAAAGATGGGATTTGAAAAAGAGGGGAGTTGATTAGATGACCTCTGATGGCCCTTCTGTCCCTGGATCTGTGACCCCATTCAAATTAAAAGCCTTGAGTGTGGATTTGTGTCACTGTTCATCTTTCTACCTACAGGACTTTTCCCAGGGCCATACACAGAGTAGGTACTTGTTTTTTGTTTTTGTTTTTATTGAATTGAACATATATGACTTCACACACACACACACACACACAGAGCTCTCTTCTGGATCTAGAGAGCTCCTTCTTGCACTCTTCCCCTCTTGATCACTTTCTCACTCATTCAATTTGCCTTTCCCACCTAGCATGCTCATTATTTTCTGTACAACTTCCTCTCCTGTCTCTTTCCCTTCCTCTCCCTCTCACCTGCACTTCTAGAGATATACCTAAGGGCATACACAACGTGGAAAAGAACCCTTCCCGGACTGGGTCTAGAAACAATTAAGTGGCCATGCCGAAGTGGCCTGCCAAATGGAAACTGTCCCTTCAAAATAACCGAAGGGGACCCGAGGCTTGTTTCCGTGGCAACCACTGGCAATAAAGCCTAATTCCTGGTGACAAAGAGGTCGTCTTCCCTTTAAAACGTGTTTACGGTCCCTTTGTGTATTGTATTTTGGCATAAAAGCTTCTCTGCTCCGTCAGAACCCAATGTACAGCTCTATGGCTCTCAAGGGGGTTTATTGCCCTCCTTGGCATAAGAATAGCAGAAAGGAGCCAAGCTAGTGCCAGGGTGACAAAGGAGTAACCCCTGGGGCGCACCATTGCTTTCTTTCATGTAATACATAAATCTTGCCACATATCGCTGTAATTAAAATTAGGGCTCCTGGGCTGGGTGTTCTTTGGTGTTGTCATTTTAACCACAGATCTCTCACCTTTTCCCTGAAAACTTCCCTCTCTTTCTCTTTGTCTCTATCCATCACTTTCTCTTACTTTCTATCTTTTTCACTTTCTCTCTCTCTTTTTTTTACTGTTTCTGTCTCTTTGCTGTATCTGTCTCTGTCTCCATCTTTCTCTCACTTTGTGTTTCACTCTCTTTTTCTCTTGCTGTCTTTCTCTTTTTCTCTCACTGTTTTTCTCTCTTCCTTCTTGTATTTCTCTGTATATGTTTTCTCTCTGTGTGTCTCTCTCTCTCTCTCTCACACAACACTTACTTTCTGTCTCCCTCACTCTCTTTTTCTCTTGCTCTCTATGTCTCTCTGTCTCTCTCTCTCTCTGTGTCTTTCTCTCTGTATCTGTCTGACACACGCAAATATGCAAACAGAGCATTCACTTTGGGGAACTAGTGGATTTCTCCACCTTCTTTCCAAATTATGTTAGAAGACTAAACCTTATAACCCTAGGAAATAGTGACATGCCACTTGCTAATGCCATATATATCCACCATAATCAAATACTTGACCAACAAATTCGCTTTCCATGCTCCCCTGGAATTGATGCTGCATTATTTTATTGGACTCTGATAAAACCCTGAGATTGATATTAGGAAACATGATTTAAAGAGAAGGGCATCAGAAAAGCAGTGAAATGGCCTGATCTCAAAATATTGTCTCTCCATGAATTGGACTGAAATGGGGAAGGATTTGGGAAGAGTTTGGGGTATTTTTGTCTACAGTGGTCCTTTTTAATACCCTCTTGATTCTAGAAGTTTCAATGAGGCTGGTTTGGTTCTGGGACCACCCTGAAGTTTTGCTTGAGAAAAGGTCTGAGATAAGATGAGAAAATCTGGGATTAAACTGATCTCTATGCTCCTACTGTAACTGCCCTGACTCTCCCTGGAACCTCTCTGGCCAATCCCTAGATGAGTTTCTTCTCTTCTCTTTAGACCATTGATCAACAAGTCTACAAACATTTATTAAGCACCTATATGTGCCTGGCATTGAGTCGTAACTCAAAAATACAAAGACAAAAGTGTAATATCCCTTGCCCTCAAGGCATTTATATTCTATGAGGGAAAATAAAATATGTATTCTCTCTCTGAATATATTGTATAATATGTATTTATATATAGCCTGCTACTATCTACTTTCATGCCTGATGCTCGTAAAAACACTTGCTAAATGGAAGGGAAGGTACATGGGCCCTGGTCAGAGAAAGAGTACTGCCTGAGAATGCTCATATGCCTGAGAAGGTGACCTGGATGAGACATGACATCTATTCCAAAGGTATTAAGAATCTGAAAAGATTGAGTGCCACATGTACCATAGCCTGTACTTGAAGGTGAAGGGAATAAGCAAGAATAAGAAGATCCTTATGGAGCACATTCATTAACTTAAGGCAGACAAGGCTTGGAAGACTAACGGGGCTGAGGCTTGCCAATCCAAGACCAAGGAAGCACAAAAGCATCAGGAAGAGTATCTGAAGGCTAAGAACAAGATCATGAAGATTTTATCCAAGGAGGAGGAGACCAAAGGAGCTTCCATCTCCTCTGTACATAGTACCTGTCTATAAAGTTCATACTTTGTAAATAAATCTTAACAAATTCCCCCCCGCCACACACACACCCAAAACATGTAAATATCAACTACATATTTGCTGATGAATTATTTGATCAATATAATTAATTTCAGGGATTCTTAACCTTTCTTAATGTCATGAATACCCTTGTAGTAATCTGGAGAAACATATAGATCCCTTCTCAGAATAACGTTTTTAAACACTATGCTTAAATATTATGAGTTTATGAGATGTATAAGTTGCCTACGTAAGTCATATATAGGCTTGTCAAAATGCAGCTATCTGGGAGGTGTGACTAGATCTCTGAAATATCATCTACCACTGCCCTCTGAAGATGACTGATTTCTGCCTGGAGGGGAACAGGAAATTAGGGTCATAAAACTGACTTTCTCTGTTCTTCTCAGAGAAGGGATACAGTTCTAGAATGATATCTACCTGCCCCTCTTAAAATTGAGTCTAGTGAAAATGAGTTTTGGTTTCACATCACTCTCCTCATTGCCCTCTCTTAATAGGGAAGAATGGCACCAGGCCATATGAAAAGCCTGACTGTCTTCTAGTGCTAGTTACACAAAGATCAGCACAAGTATTGAGTAGTGAATAAACACATTTAACTGAGCAGTTGGCAAACAGAAGTCAGAGAAATTAAACATATTAAAATATGCCAGATTAGATAGCTCAATGGGGGGGGAGAGAGAGAGAGAGAGAGAGAGAGAGAGAGAGAGAGAGAGAGAGAGAGAGAGAGAGAGAGAGAGAGAGAAAACCCTCAGTCTCACCCATGGAAAAATTCCCTAAAGTCTCTGGTTCAGCAAGTTGTAAATAGGGTCATACTAGAAGCCCCAAATCCTCTTCAAATCCAATTCTTGTGAGTGTTTTTCTCTCCCAAGAGGGACCTTTCTCTGGAGAGATCCTGGAACCAAGTGTAAATGTCCTCTCTTATGGAAACTGGAAGAACTCTCTTCTCCCGAGCTTTCACTAATTCTGCCCCTCTTCCCAGGAACAGATATCAAATAATCATTCTCTCCATTGAGGAGGAAAGTCTTTTGCAAATACATAGGATAATAAAAAGGAAACCAATTATATTGAAATACAGCTATCATATTTATAGCTGCTCTTTTTGTGGTGGCAAGGAATTGGAAATTACAGGGATGCCCATCAATTGGAGAATGGCTGAACAAGTTGTGGTATATGAATGCAATGGAATACTATTGTGCTGGAAGAAATGATGAGCAGGCGGATTTCAGAGAAACCTGGAAGGACTTACATGAACTGATGTTGAGTGAGATGAGCAGAACTAGGAGAACATTGTACACAGTATCAACAACATTGTGTGTTGATCAACTGTGATAGACTTGACCCTTCTCAGCAATACATTGGTCCAAGATAGTTCCAAAGGACTCATGATGGAAAATGCTCTCCAAATCCAGAAAGAAAAAAAAAAGAACTATGGAATCTAGATGCAGATTGAACCATACTATCTCTATTTTTTTTTCTTTTTTGAGATTTTTCCTTTTTGCTCTGATTCTTCTTTCACAGCATGGCTAATGCAGAAATATGTTTAATGTGATTGTACATATATAACCTATATTGCATTGCTTGCTGTCTTGGGGAGGGAGGGAGAAACTAAAAATCTTATGAAAACAAATGTTGCAAATGGTCTCTACATGTAACTCGAAAATAATAAAATACTTTTATGGAAAAAGAAAAAATAAAAATGAAAGATAACTATCAAAATTTTTTTTAAATGTTCATGGATCCCAGGTTAGGAACCTCTTCATCTTAAAACTTTCTGGAATTAACTTTTTCCTTTTTTAAAGCATGGGTGGAATAATATTGACTAGAGTCCAACTATCTCTACAAAGCAAGTTCTCATCATTCTCATAATTCCATGCCATTAGGTATATAAGCTTCTTCTTCTTCTTCTTCTTCTTCTTCTTCTTCTTCTTCTTCTTCTTCTTCTTCTTCTTCTTCTTCTTCTCCTTCTTCTCCTTCTTCTCCTTCTCCTTCTCCTCCTTCTCCTCCTCCTCCTCCTCCTCCTCCTCCTCCTCCTCTACCTCTTCCTCTTGCTCTTCCTCCACTTCCTCCTCCCTAAAAGGACTCAAATTTAGATTTCTTCACCTGTTTTTACGTTAATCAGCTGCCTGATTGCCTTCTGAGATAGCCACAGGCTAATATGACTTTGTATTTGGTAAGGGAATAAATGATCAGTGTCATAAATACTTTCAGGTTCTTTTGTAAAAAAAAAAAAGTGGTTCATCTTTAATATATTACTGAAGTAACAAGCATTTATTAAGCCCCTATTGTGTATCATGCATTATGCTAGGCCCTGGGGATATACAGACAAAATAAGTTACTGCCCCATAGGAGCTTATGTTCTATATTTAAATAACTTTCTTCCACATTTCTTTGTCATTTTGCAAACTTGCAATTTAATGCACTTTGCAGAAATGTACAGTTCCTCTTTTTCCAGTGAATTAATGCAGGTTGGCAATTAAACAAACATCTCCTCTCTTTATCACTTCTAGTACTTCTATTGCCCTAGCACAGGAGACAGACACCTTGGGGCTACAGATTTCTTTGCAAGTGGCATCTAATGAGAGCTGGCAGAGAGGGGTGAACTTATTGCATCTGTCTCATGTGTAAGAAGCACCCAGAACTGTTTTTATGCATGTGTCCTAGAAAGAACCTAGTGGGCAATGGGTTCCAGATGTTAATACAGTAAGGGTAGTCTTGGTCTTCTCTGGGCATAACATAAACATTGGGTTGCAGTTGTGGTAAAATAATGGAATTTGGCAGATGCCCAGGGGTCCGACTTGATTGACTTAGTAGTGTTTGAATTGGGTGTGAATGAGGAGGAAACCAGTAATGAATGCTATGATGGAATATTGAGTAAGTTAGTCACTTAAATTGGGACATTATGCTGTCCCAAAACATTCCAATGAGAATACACAAGGGGAAAGCAAAATATTCAATCATGGTGCCCTTTAAAATGGATTGGCTTTTCTCTTGAGGTAAGGCTTTCAGAGGCATTTAAAGTAAGGGAGATTGGTTAAATGAGGGAGGCAGTGGGGGAGGGTTAAAAAGGTCCACCAGATTAGTTGGCATGTGGCCAAGTAAGGGTTGGGGGTGGGTGGGGGGGTGGGGGGTGGGGTTAAAGAAATCCTCACCAGATTTGTTAGATCCTGGCTGGCTTGCCAAACTGTAGGAGCCAAATTTAATAGGGGGAGAGTTAATTGGGTGGCTTGCTGTAATATTGGGGTTCAGAACATAATGAGGGACCTCTAGGTCCAAAGTTTCCTCCCCTCCAAACTGCCTTTTTTAGTTATTTCTCCCAGGCCAATAAGAAAGGGGATTAACAGTCTCTTTTCCACAAATAAATCAGGTTTTATTTCATGAGAATAAAATACACAATAAAGGTGAAATTAATAAAGTCAAGGACAAGGGAATAGGGAAAAAAGGAAAATGGATAATCCCCCTAACTCTAACAAAAGACTATACAATCCCCAAACTCACTTCCAGTTTAGCTAATCCAAAGAGCCAGGCTCATTTATTAGCTCATCACCTGGGATCAGTAGTTTCAATGGGAAACAGCTATGCATCCAGCGTCTAGTCTGCTCTGAATGCTTCTCCCAGGTGAGAGAGAGAGAGAGAGAGAGAGAGAGAGAGAGAGAGAGAGAGAGAGAGAGAGAGAGAGAGAGAGAGAGAGAGAGAGAGAGAGAGAGAGAGAGAGAGAGAGTCACTTCCTGTTGGGTTTCCTTTTTCTACCTTTTTCACCCTCCCTCAAAGGGGAGGTCCTTCAAGTAGTGTGGCTGAGACTGGTTCCCTGTTGATGACATAGTTCACAGCTTCTGAGGACACTCCTTCTCAGGGTTGGCCAAGTTAGACTAGGTCTGACAAGGCGGGCCAGGTGTGGCTCAAATCTAATCATCTTTAAGTGGGTACTTAGTAGTTTCTCATTCACACCCAATTCAAACACTACTAAGTTAATCAAGTTGGACCCTTGGGCATCTGCCAAATTTCATTATTTTACCATACAGTAGTTTGTTTGATGATATAGGCATCCTTGAAATTAACTGACTCTTGGGACATGAAGGATCAACTCCCCTAAAATGACATCATTACATTCAATCTTTGGGGCAGCTAGGTGGTGCAGTAGATAAAGCATCAGCCTTGGATTCAGGAGGACCTGACTTCAAATCCAGCCTCAGACACTTGACACTTACTAGCTGTGTGACCCTGGGCAAGTCACTTAACCCTCATTGCCCTGGAAAACAAAACAAACAAAAATTCCTAAATTATATTCAATCTTCTTTAGCTTATACCCATTAAAGGAGAGGGGGGAGGCTGACTGAGTAAAGCAAATGGACTTAGGGAAGTTTTGTAACTCGGTTAGAGAGCACCAGTAATAGCAGCAGAAAATAATTTAGCTAAAACTTAATCTGGGTCTTGGAAATTTTGATAGATAGTGTGATTTTTCATTTTTGGTTGAACTTTTCTTTTTAAACAATTTCTCAAACAAATCACATTCTGCTTTATATATTTCAAAAGTTCATGGGGCAGCTAGGTGGCACAGTGGATAAAGCACTAGCCCTGGATTCAGGAGGACCTGAGTTCAAATGTGACCTCAGACACTTGACACTTACTAGCTGTGTGACTCTGGGCAAGTCACTTAACCCTCATTGCCCCACAAAAATAACAACAACAGCAACAACAACAATACCATTTATATAGCACTTTAAGGTTTGCAAAGTACTTTATAAATATTTCATTTGGGGTAGCTAGGTGGCACAGTGGATAAAGCACTGGCCTTAGATTCAGAAGGACCTGAGTCTACCCTGGGCAAGTCACTTAACCCTCATTGCCCAACAAAAAAAAAGTATAGAAGTTCATAGGGCTTTTTCCCCAAATATGAGGTGTTTAAAAATTGTTTTATTAATGCTTTTTATTTTTTTACATCACTTTCACCTCCATTAAATCTTTCCTTATATCAAAGAAAGCCAGCTAAGCCAAATAAATGGTCACCTCAGCCACAGTTTACAGAATTTATAACATTTTGTGCCACTAGTTTATCACCTCCTTAGGGAGGGAAATGTTTTTCAACTCTGGTCTTTTGGAACCAAGTTTGGTCAGTGTTGTTTTCATTCTTTTTATTGTAGTCATTGTCTCTAGTCTCTAGGTACTGTTTCCTTGTTCTGCTTCTGTTCATACAAGTCTTCTCATGTTTCTTTGAATTACTAATATTCATCTTTTCCTTTGGTACAATAATAGTCTTTAAACATAGCACATATAGGTTCTGGAGAGGATGTCATTTTCCCAACTTGTACTTCTGCTGGTGGGATAGATAACCAGAATATGGCTACAGCTCTTTCCTCTTCAAAGTTCTACAAGCAGCTCTGAGGGGATTGTAGGGTTTTCTCTAATACTATTTCTTTTTTCTTTTCTGTGACTAGGTCTCCCTCCCTCACCCAGGCTAGAAGTATAGCCCACTCATGATCCTGCCCCTACTTCTGATCATCATGGAAGCGTTATATATATATTTATCCATTCATTCATTCATTCATTGTACCACCTAGCTACCTCCATGGAAGCTTTATTTTTGACCTGGGCCAGTTTGTCTCCTTTAGTCAGTCTACTGGCCCTCTGCTCCTAGGATTAACCACAGGGGTGCTAGACTTATTATAGACAGCCAATTAGCTTTAATCCTCTGTATCTCTGAGCTCTTAGAACTTCTGGACTCAGAAGATCTATCTACAGGTGTCAGCCTCCCCTGTAGCTAGGGTTGCAGATGTACACCACCATGACTGCTAATGCCACTTCTTATAAACCCCCATATCGTGTATTCTCCCCCAATACCAGTTGACCAATTACCATCTACCTGATATTTAATAATTTGTTATTACCCTAATATAATTTTGATGAATTAGCACTATTTAGCTTTACAAAGGAATGTTTACTGAAAAGTTATAGTAGGACCTCCCAAATTGGGTGCCCACCTCAGTAATTGGGAAGAGTGGACTTCATTTCCCCAAGTAAGTTACTTCTTAGCCTACTTACAGGTCACAGTGTCTTGTCCAACAGGCTAATTAATGGGCTGAGTCAAACAAGTTGATCCCAGTTGCTAGACATTTGGTGGCTCTTCTGACTTTTTGAAGATTATAAACCATAATCTAGTCTACTCTATCTATGACACTTGTTCACTTAAGATTGGGAAATAGCATATACAACATCTACAGAAGAAACAGGTGGCCATGAGTTCATAGCCATGGGTTCATGGCCACAAAGGGACCAGGTGAGAAGGGAGCCTGAGACCTGTTCCCCATCTTGAGACTTACAGTAGTTTCTTTTCACTCAAAAACCTCTATAAGGAAGAATTTCTCTTTATTCATGCCTTTTTTATGCACACTCAATTCCAGCTCACCAACCAGTTAAAAGGCTATTTATCGGGGCAGCTAGGTGGCGCAGTGGATAGAGCACCGGCCCTGGATTCAGAAGGACCTGAGTTCAATTCCAGCCTCAGACACTTAACACTTACTAGCTGTGTGACCCTGGGCAAGTCACTTAACCCCAATTGCCTCACCAAAAAAAAAAAAAATTAATAAATAAAAAAAGGCTGTTTATCATGGCAGAGTTAGTAAACAGAAAAAGTTCATGGACTACCTGTGCACACTCCAAGGGGGAGCACAAGACCCTTCATTCCTCATCATCACTCATTCTGGAAGCATGCTTACTGACTTTCCACTCAGATTACCAGCAGCTAGAGCATCCTGTGCAAGCTCCTAAGCACAGGGCTCACCTTGTCCAGTTGCCCCATTATATTAAAAACCTGGTTATCATTTCCCAGTGATTCTCAACCCAAACAATAACCTCTTAACCCTTCCATGGAATTGGTAAGTATGGAACAAAACAAAGAAGCACATTGGGCTTGCCTGGAAATGTATGCCTCAGGGGGCAACTAGGTGGTGCAGTGGATAAAGCACTGGCCCTGGATTCAGGAGGACCTGAGTTCAAATGTGACCTTAGACACTTGACACTTACTAGCTGTGTGACCTTGGGCAAGTCACCTAGCCCTCACTGCCTGCTCAAACAAACAAACAAAAAAGAAAGAAAGAAAAAAAGAAAGAAAGAAATGTATGCCTCATCTTTAGTTGTCCACTTCTCTGGTGCAAGAAGCATACTTCATCCTCAGTCATGGTGTCCTGCACATAATGAATACTCAATATTTTCTTTCTTTCTTCCTTTTTCTTTCTTTCTTCCTTTTTCTTCCTTTCTTTCTTCCTTTCTTTCTTCCTTTCTTCCTTCCTTTCTTCCTTCCTTCCTTCCTTCCTTCCCTCCTTCCTTCCTTCCTTCCTTCCCTCCTTCCTTCCTTCCTTCCTTTCTTTCTTTCTTTCTTTCTTTCTTTCTTTCTTTCTTTCTTTCTTTCTTTCTTTCTTTCTTTCTTTCTTTCTTTCTTTCTTTCTTTCTTTCTTTCTTTCTTTCCTTCTTTCCTTCTTTCCTTCCTTCCTCCCTCCCCTCTGAGATATGATTGGTTACTGTGTTGATCAAACTTCTAAAATCTTTTAAATTAACTTAACAAATTCAAACATTTCAATATACCATATAAAGAATAAAAAGGGGATTTTATATGAAACTGACCACTTTCTGAAGTCTTTTGATATTGTCTTCCTTTAAATTATCAGTTAATCAATCATCAACATTTATTAAGCACCTGCAATGTGCCAGGCACTATGCTTAGTGCAGGAGATACAAAGAGGCAAAAGATAGTTCTTGCTTTCAAGGCATTTACAATCTAAAGGAGGGGGGACAATATGTAAACAAGTGTGTACAAAACAAGCTTAGTGAACACTATTTTCCTGGTTCTGCTTTCTTCTTTCTGCATCAGTTAATACAAGTTTCCTAGTCTTTATCTCAGTTCATCATTCCTTATGGCACTTTAGTTTTCTATTATATTCACATACCAGTTTGTTCAGCCCTTGCCCAATTTGTAGGCACCCACTTTGTTTAATAGTGGGTTCAGAATGCCTTTTAGAAGAGGGATTATGATGACCTCCAGCAACACTCATAAACAGAGAAACGAAGTTTCCGGGCCCATTTTTTATGATTCTAGCTATAAAGTAAAAACTATAGCGTTAACAAATAAGAGTTTATTGAATAGAATGGAGCAAAAACAACTGAAAGGAGAAGGTTGGACTAGACAAGAAGATACCCTGATCTAGAGCCTATGATCACCCATGATCTTCCACTAGACCTGGAACTTTTAGAACTTATTAACCCACATTTAACATTTGATACCTAGAATTGGCCTACCATCTTGAATTCAGTTTGTTTTTTCATTCAGTACTTGCACAGAAAGAAGGCAACAATATCAGATTGGGAATTTTTTTTTTAAGTCAGCCATTTTAAAAAGCATTGATTCAAACCGTTTCTCGGTAGAGGTTTCCTTTTTTCTTTCTTTTATCCCAAGACTGAATTCCCTATCTGTCTCCTCTTTTCTCTCTGATCTTTCAAAGATGTCTCTTAATTTGTTTATTAGAGGGCTGGAGGCATACCCTACAAAGTTATTTAAAATTGTTCTTTCTGAAGGAAAAATAATAATTAATAATAAAAGATTAAATCTCAGCTCTCTCCCGCCCCAAACAGCACTGCTCTCTTGCTCTCTCTCTCTCTCTCTTCATTTTCTTCTTATTTAATAAAGAAGAGTTAGACTGGACCAGTGCCGATGGCATATTTACCTTTGTGAGTTAAAAAAAAAGTTAATTACTGCTTGGAGCAAGTTAGTCTGCCTATCCTGAGCTGTCTTTTATTAGTTGTCCCCTTCATTAATTTCCCTCGCTGGATTTGTTGCTAATAGCTGCCTGGTCCCAGGCTGCTCAAAGCAGCATCTGTGCTTCAGAGCAGAAGACCAGGAGCCAAGGCCAAGGGAGGGTGGGGGTAGGGGTGTTTGATCGTGTAGTGGGGAGACACTATTTACAAATCAACCCTTATTAACATGATGGCTTAGTCTGGGTAGGGGGAAGGG
Organism: Dromiciops gliroides; assembly: GCF_019393635.1. Classification (NCBI taxonomy): domain Eukaryota; kingdom Metazoa; phylum Chordata; class Mammalia; order Microbiotheria; family Microbiotheriidae; genus Dromiciops; species Dromiciops gliroides. The sequence continues at coordinate 223,055,875 of NC_057866.1, forward strand.
TGAGTGAAGACTGGGGCTGGGCATCCAGAAGCTGCCAGGACAAAGTATGGCTGTTTGGATTTTAATTTCACTCATATCAACTAGTGTTGAAGGGGCAACAACTTCCTTTCACATACAGGAGGTGGCCTCAGGATCTTGTTAGGGAATATTACATATAGAGCATTATATAGACTTAGACCTAGAAGGGATCTTAAAGGCTTCCTAGCCTAACTCCCTCATTTTACCAGTTGGGTAAATGCAGCCCAGAGAGGTTGTGACGTACGCAAGATCACACAGGAAGTCAGTGGCAGAGTTGGGACCAAATCTGGGTTCTCTGCCTGTAAAATAGCACTCAGAAGCACTGGTCTGCTATCAAGGGAAGAACTGATTTTTTCCACAGGGAGCCTGAGATGAAACACCTCTCTCTCGCTCGCGCTCCCGCTCGCGCTCTCGCGCTCTCTCTCTCTGTGACTTCCTTGCAGCTATATGCATAGACATCTGTAGTTAAAATATACAAAACCAAAGTAATGTATCAATAAGTTGATACATTACTAAGTGGATTTCTCCTTTTAAATATCACTAGGTTGTATAATGTCCAGCACTAGAGAGACACTAATCCTGTTGAGCTCTGTCTTGTGCTTAGTTTTGGGTGCCATATTTTAGAAGAGACATAGATAAACTGGAGAATGTTCAGGGGAGGGCAACCAAGTGGGAAAAACTCTTAAATTTGTACCAGATTGGGATCAGGTAGAGTAGAATACAAGATGGTGTTTCTTGTGTAAGGAACAGCACTGGATCATGGAGTAAATATGGAGGACTGAGTAAAGGTTTAAGAAGACTGGAAATGTAGGAAGAGGCCAGGTTATAAAGGGAAGAGGATTCTAAATTCAAATTTTAATTTCAATTTTTGAACAGAGGATTTTATGTTTGAGCCTGGAGGTGGAAGGGAACCATTGGAGTTTATTGAATGTGGGTGGGTGGGTAGAGAATGATACAGTTAGACTTGTGCTTTAGGAAGATCAGGTTTTTTTTTTTTTAATTCAATTCAATTCAATTAATTAATTCATTTTTTTTTAGTAAGGCAATTGGGGTTAACTGACTTGCCCAGGGTCACACAGCTAGTAAGTGTTAAGTGTCTGAGGCCAGATTTGAACTCAGTTACTTAGGAAGATCAGTTTGATAGCTGAGTGATGGAAAGAGTTAGGAGAGACTTGAAGCAAACAGTTCCACCAGCCAGCTATTGAAATAATCTAGCCATGAGGTGATAATGATGGCCTGTCCCAGGGTGATGGTAGTGTCAAAGGAGCAAAGAGAGCATATAGAAATGATGAAAGGAGAAACAATAAATTTGTCAAATGATTGGATATGGGGAATGAGAGAACGAGGAGTAGAGGATGACGGCCAAGTTTCAAGCCTAGGAGACAGGGAATATGGTGGTACTTTCAACAGTAATAGGGAAAGTAAGAAGAGAGCTAAGTTGGTTTGGAAGGGAGGGAGAAGATAATGGGGTTAGCTATGGAAGTGTTTGGTGTCTATGAGACATTCGACTAAAGATGTCTAACAAGTAATCAGAGATGTGAGACTGTAGGTCAAGAGAGAGGTTAGGGCTGGACAAATAGATCTCAGAGTCATCTGCATAGAGTCTTTGCAGCTCTTTTCTTTTCACCAGGAATGCTTAGAAATGTTCTAATTAATTAAAGGTGCGATTTTTCTCCATATATGATTATGTTAAGTTTTACTGGGTGAATTAGTCTTGGCTGTTAGCCTAGAATCCTATTCCTTCTAGAATACTGTATTCCAAATTCTCCATCTCTTTATAACACTGACTGCTAAATCACATGTGATTCTGACTATGGCTCTTCAGGACTTGAATCCTTTTTTTTTTTTTCTGATTGCTTACAGTATTTTTTTCTTCTTTGACCCCAGAGTTTTAGATTTTGGCAATGATGTTCTTGGGAGTTTTCATTTGTGGGTTTTCTTCAGGAGGTGACTGAAAGATTCTTTCTATTTATACTTCACCCTCTGGTTTATCTGGGCAAATTTCTTTTAATATTTCTTAAAATATGATGTCTAGGGAGTTATGGCTTTCAGGTAGTTCAGAAATTCTTTTTGTTTGTTTTTTGCAGGGCAATAAGGGTTAAGTGACTTGCCCAGGGTCACACAGCTAGTAAGTGTCAAGTGTCTGAGGCTGGATTTCAACTCAGGTCCTCCTGAATCCAGGGCTGGTGCTTTATCCACTGCACCACCTAGCTGCCCCCTAGTTCAGCAATTCTTAATTTTTTTCCTCATTCTGTTTTCATGTCAATTTTTTTCCTCTATGAGATATCTTACATTTTCTTCTGTTTTTTTAAGTCTTTTGACTTTGTTTTGACTTTGTTGACTTTTGTTTTAATATATTTTATTTTCTTTTAAAAATAATAAACATTTTAATTTAAAGTTTTGAGTTCCAAATTTTATCCCTCCTTCCCTCCCTCCCCTTCCCCCTCTCTGAGGCGCTAAGCAATCAGATATAGGTTATATACATATGATTATGTAAAACATTACCATATTAGTCATCTTGTATAAGAAAACTTGTATAAAAGGAAAAAAGTGAAAGAAAGTGAAAATAGCATGCTTCAGTCTGTGTTCAATCAATATCAGTTCTTTTTTTGGAGGTGGATTGTATGCTTCATCATTAGTCCTTTGGGATGGTCTTGGATCACTGTATGTTGAGAATAGTTAAGTCATTCACAGTTCTTCATCAAAACATATTGCTGCCTCTGTGCACAATGCTCTTTTGGTTCTGCTCACTTCACTTTATATCAGTTCATACATGTCCTTCCAGGCCTTTCTGAAATCATCCTGCTTGTCATTTCTTATAGCACAATAATATTCCATCACCATCATATACCACAGCTTGTTTAGCCATTCCCTAATGAATGGACATTCTTTTGATTTCCAATTTTCAGCTACCACAAAAAGAACCGCTATAAATATTTTTGTACAAATAGGTCTTTTTCTCTTTTTTGGAAACGTCTTTGGGATAATATATCTTATTTTCTTATAGATTTATTGGCTTCCATTTGGTTCATTCTAATTTTCAAGGCGTTTATTGCTTGGCAACATTTTTGTGCTAAGCTGTTAATTTCCCTTTCAATTCTTTTTTCCATAGCTCTCATTTCCCATTTTTTTTCTTCTAGTGTTCTCATTTCATTAAAAACACGACTTAAAAACTCTTTTTAAAACCCTTGCTTCATATCTTCAAGAAATTCTAGTTGAATTTTTGCCTAAATTGTGTTTTCCTTTGAGGCTTTGCTTATAAATGCTTTGGACTCATTCTCTTCCTCTGGGTTTCTGTCTTTAGTGTCCCTGCTACCATGAAAGCTTTTTATAGTGGAATTCTTTTTTATTTTTGTTTGACCATTTTTCCAGCCTATTTCCTGACTTTGACTTGATGTTAGGGGCCAGGCTCTGTGCATTTCTGAAGGGAAGGTCTAGGCTGATCCTATTGCTGCTTTCTTAGAATACTGAGTGTTATGTTATTCCAAACTCTTAGGAACATATCAAGCTAGAGACCTGCAAGCTTTCAGTACTCCCAAGGGGTCTGATTGTTGTCCCTGCAAATTCCTTATTTGATTTTTAAAGTCCTTTCTAAGTTCTTCCAAGAACTCTTTTTGCTTGGGGTCATTTGACATTTGTCATTGAAAAGGGAGTGGGTTTTTTTAGTTCCATTATCTTCCTCTGAATAGGAGCCTATATCTTCTCTATCCCCATAGTAACTCTCTATGGTTGGGTTCTTTTTCCTTTGCTTACTCATCTTCATTTATTTATTCATTCATGTATCCATCTATCCATTCATTTATTCATCCATTTATTCATTTATCTATCTGTTTATTGATTTTGTTTTGTTTGTTTTGGTTTTAGCAGTTATTTTCTGAGGTGCTTCTCAGGGCCTCTCCACTCCTAAGCCACAAGTAGGTCCCCCAGCCACACTGTCCTTCAAATGACCTTGCTCCCTGCAGTCCCTCTGGTGGTTGCAAACTACAGCTGTCCTCTTTGCCCTGGAGCTGAAACCTGGGACTCTGCTCTCCTGCAAGTGTCCACAGCCAACAGGGTCCCTGACCTTCACTACTGCACTCATCAGGTATATGTTAGTTCTTTCTCTCCACAGCCACAACCCAGGATGTGTTTGGTCAGCACAGCTATGCTTGGCTTCCCTCAATTAGTGGAAGGTATTTCAATCTTCTCCTACTTAGCCATCAGAGCCTCCACACTGATAAGATGAAAGTTTCTAAGGCTGAGGTTGCTTGCCCCTCAACCCCACTGCCCCTAGGGCTTATTTTTTGTTGATTCTGAAGAGACAGCCTAGGAGGCAGACAGGTGGCGCAGTGGATAGAGCACCAGCCCTGGATTCAGGAGGACCTGAGTTCAAATCTGGACTCAGACACTTGACATTTACTAGTTGTGTGACCTTGGGCAAGTCACTTAACCCTCAGTGCCCTGCAAAAAACAAAACAAAACCAAAAAACCACACACACACACACACAAGAATCAGCCTAGAGATATTTGTACTTCACTCAGACCTCAAGGTTGGGTCCTTCCTGTGGTCTTCTCAAATTGTCTTAGGAGGACATCTGCTTTACCTGGTATTTATTTCTGCTGCTCTGAGGTGATGTTCTGTCTTTTTTTCCTTTTTTTTTTTTTTGTGGAGGAAATTTAGAGAACTGAAAGTTTTCTGACCTACTTTACCATCTTCCCATAATCCTCTCTCTTTGTTTACATTTAGAAAAAAGTCTCTTACTGGTCTCTCTGTTGTCACTGTTGCTATTACTGTCCATGTCTGCTGCATTTATTCTCACCTTAAATTTTTGGGTTTTTTGGGGGGTGTTCAAGAGGCAAGTGATCTCTTTAATTCTAATTTTCTTTCTAAATATGTATCAAACTCTTCTTTATTATTGAACACCATCTTTTGTCCTGCATGGTTAATTTCAGATTTGTGGATAGGTCACCCTGGGCTGGATCCTGAGCTCCATTTGGAACACATTATTCTACTTTCTTTTTCTTTTTTCCAGGGGGTGCTAAATAGGCTTGTGTTATTCAAATAGCCTTTCCTTTCGGTCTGAAAGTCTTTCTTCTGGGGGCAGCTAGGTGGCACAGTGGATAAAGCGCTGACCCTGGATTCGGGAGGACCTGAGTTCAAATCTGACCTCAGACACTTGACAATTACTAGCTGTGTGACTTTGGGCAAGTCACTTAACCCTCATTGCCCCGCACCAAAAAAAAAAAAAAAAGATAAAAGTATTCTGGTGGCTTGCAGAACTTGTTTCTGAATGGAATTACTGTATCAAGTTTTTTGTTTTTTTTTTTTCACCCCAAAGACTCTTTATTTTCTTCTCATGAGAAGGAGGCACCCTAGTGTGCAGCTAATGGGTGCCCCTACTGTATCACGTTTAACCACCATGTGTCTTGGAGTTTGCAACCTTGGGTTTTTTCTAGAGGCAATCTATGAATTCCTTCAACTGGAATGTCATTTTCTATTTTTAGAAATTCTGGGCAGTTCTATTATTTCCTTCATTATAGTTGTTAAGATTTTTTTTGTTCTGTTGGATTCTTCTGGGAGACCTGTGATTCTTAGGTTGTCTCTGTGCATCCTATCTTCAACTTAAGTATGTTTGCTTGAATAGTTTAGATAATTTCTTTTAATGTTCTTGTTTTTTTGCTTCTAGATTGTCTTTCACTTCTGTGCACTTACATCTTTTATTTCTTTGGTGAGACTTGTCATTGCAGATTCAAATTTTTCTATTCTACTCATTATTTTTGCTGTGCAGGACATAAACTCTGCTTTTGTAACCCTCTTTTACAGTCAGTTAGGTGGTGCATGCATAGAGTGCCAAACCTGGAGTCAGGAAGATTCATCTTCCTAAGTTCAAATCTAGCCTTAGACACTAGCTGTGTGACCCCAGGTAAGTCACTTACCCCTGTTTGCCTCAGTTTTCTCATTTGTAAAGTAAGTTGAAAAGGAAATGTCAAACCATTCCAGTATCTTTGCCAAGAAAACCCCAAATGGAGTCAGGAAGAGTTGGATAATACTGAAAAATGACTGAACAACAACAACATTCTCATTTCTCCATTCAGGAAAAGTGTGTTGTGGTTCCATGTTCTTTTCTAATTCCATAGCATCCTTTGTGTCATCAATGGTTGGATCATTATCCTGCCCCACACCCCCTGATCCCCACCCCAGTATTTATCCATAGCTGCCTGAACTCATTTACTAGATCTGGAGTCCATATTTTCTTCTCTCATTACTTTTTTTTTCCTATTGATTTAGCTGTTTATGTTCAAGGTCTTTCAGCTTTCTTATTCCTGAATTTTTTGGTACTTTCAGTCTCTCCCCAACCTTAACTTCTTTATCACTATTCTTGACTACCTCCTCTCTGATGGTGATTTCCTTGGGGGCTGGATCTCAAAATGTCTTTACCTCCTCACATGATGGGCATTTTACAGATTACTAGCCTAGATCTCTGTATCAAGTGACTTATGGGTACTCAGAACTGGCTCCAGTTGGATGCTCTGATCTTTCCCTCAGGTTTAGTGGAGTGCTGCATAGCTCTCCACATGTGCAGTGTCCTGTTCTGATGAACTGTTCTGCTCCCTCTGTTCCTTAATTCTCTGACTCAGCACTGGCAGTTCAGGCTCTGCTTTCCTTGGCACTGGTGTTTCTGACTTGTAGCCCTTGGCAGTCAAAGCTCCTGAAAGACTGTAGCCAACCTGACTGTTGAAGCTGGAGTGAACTTGATGCAACCTGGAGCCAAGGTCTCCTCAACCCTGGAAGGAAGAGGGTGGACCAGGGTACAAGGATAGATTTTGATGTGAGCCTATGTTACATCCTTCAGTCTGCTTGTGTAGCTTCACTGTCAATAGCACAGGAGGTGGGCGTGGGGATCTTGATTCTTGGGTTTGCTTTTTTTTTTAACCTTCTTTTGGATTTGGGTGTTTTAGACCATGGAAACAGCTGAAATTTCTCTATCTTTGGCACATAATTTTTGCTTTTGATAGGTTTGAGAGGTCATGGGGATCAGAGAAAATGTCTGGTCTATCACCTTTCACTATTATCTTTTTTTTTTTTTTTAGTGAGGCAATTGGGGTTAAGTGACTTGCCCAGGGTCACACAGCTAGTAAGTGTTAAGTGTCTGAGGCCGGATTTGAACTCAGGTCCTCCTGACTCCAGGGCCAGTACTCTATCCACTGTGCCACCTAGCTGCCCCCACACTATTATCTTTTAAATATGAAACATTTACTAAACAAGAAAGCAAAAATAATAACCATAATGTAATATTTACTCAGTAAAAATAATTGAAATATTTTAGCCTACCATAAACTTGAGTTATGCTCTCATATCAAATGCAAATAGTTTTCTTGGCAGAGAGTGGGGACACTCCTATGGAGGCCTAATAGGTAGGCACATGACTAGAAAAAACCATGTTCCTAGAGTAACTGACAACTCCAGACTGGATGTCTTTGATCTCTTTAGGCAAGAGTTTGAACTGCTAGGCAAAATTATTTATTAGCTGCTTCCCTTTTAGCCTTCATACCTATCCTTCTGGTAAAACCACTTATTTGCTAATCTTGAGGTGCTAAAGTAGTGTCAAGCTCTCTTAGAGCACAGCCACCCTTGTGAGGTCACTAAGAAAATGTTACACTCTTAGAAAAGTACATTATGCTTTTTGAGTGAAACAGAAATTTCCCTGGTCTGGAACCTGATATCAACTCTATTATTTATGTTTTATAGTGGGGAGGATTTCCCTTTCTAAAGTCATAAACAATAATAAAGAACAATGCAGGCAAGCCCCTGTGAATTTTCCACCTTAAGGTATAGATGACTGGGCAATGTAATATTTCTTCAGTCAGGTGTTCAAATAGCAGAGGATTCCGTTTTCTCTAATCAGCACTCAGAAAAGAAATGCCTTTTCTCCAATAAGCATAGCTCACAGAAAATGAGATGCAAAGGCTTCTATGCATTCTCTCTCTCTCTCTCTCTCTCTCTCTCTCTCTCTCTCTCTCTCTCTCTCTCTCTCTCTCTCTCTCTCTCTCTCTCTCTCTCTCCCCCCCCCCTCCCATAAAGAGCAATCAAACACAAATGATGTTCCCTTCTCTCAGGCTATAGATAGATAGTGCTATCAAGCAATAATCCCAGCTAGTTCTTCATATAAGGAAGAAGATTCTGCTTTCCTCCAATCATCTAGCAGCAAGGGAAGTCCTCGTCAGTTTCTCTCTCTCTTACTGTTGTTTATTCCCATTCTTTGGCTTCTCGTGACTTCTCCCATGCTCATCTTCTGTCTCTTTCTCACTTTTAATGCCTAAAATCAGGTTTTCCTTGTTTATATAATAGTGAGAAAATTTTAAAATTCACCTGTTAGGCTTGAAACTAATATTCCTTATGTAATTGTTTTATGTTCCCCCAATATTAATTTGATTTATAATTTCTGTCACAACCTTCAAAACCCTGAAACTAAGGTCCAGGGAAGTTCAACTACTTTCCCCCAAGCACACACAGATCATTGGTAGAGCAGGAATTTGAATCCAGGTTCTTTGATGACAAACCCAATGCAGTTGGTCATGATTCCATTCTCATTTTACTCCAGCTGGTTCTAATACTTGTGTAGAAATGTTTAGTGAAAACAGAGGTCGGGCAAGGTGTTTATGAGCTCTAATAAAGTGAAAATCATGCAGCCCCATAACTGAAAAAAGTCTGCCTGTCTTGTTGAATAGAAAAATGAATGAATTAAAAAAATTAAGTGCTTAATACATGCAAAATAGTAGAAATACAAAGAGGAAAGCAAGACAGGACCTAAGATTCCAATAGGAGAGACAACACACAGAAGGTTACAGCAGCAAGTCACATGGAAAGGCACTTATGGTCCAGCAACAAAGCAGATAATAATGCATTCTCTTTAATGCTATTTCATCCATTTCTGATATTTAGCCACTAGACAGTGCCAGGAACTTTCATGATGAGAGCTTTCCTTTCTGGGTCCTAAATGGCTGTGCCTGCTGAGGAAACAGAGGCTGAAATACCTAGAGAGGCACTTCCCAGGTCACTCCTTCTGCACGGGCTGCTTTTCTAGACAATAAGTGTGAGGGAGCAAGCTACCAGCAGGGCTGGTGGTCTGAGAGGTGTTTTTATTCCCTGGGTTCTTAGCTATTGGTTGGTTTTTCATGCTGGTGGTGGCAGGGATGGTGGATCTAGATTCCTGCTGTGATGATAAACTATAGAACCTAGGCTCCATGAGGGTCTGAGGGGCAGTGGGAGTTGGGGTGGTTGGTACTGTTTTGACATACTTGTTACATGCTCTTGTTTCTCAAAATGCCTTGCTGTTTCAGCTAGGCTCATTTGACTGCCCTGTTGGTGGCAATTGATTGGCAGTTGGTGGGACTTATGGGCCCTATCTACACAGGTTTTGCTCCTCTGGATTAGGCTATGAGGATGGGGCTGGAGGCAATACCCATTGTCTAGGTGGGCACTTTGATTCCTAGAGTTTTGGGATTCTGGGTCCTGGGCTGCCTCAACCCATGCCTTAGAGGTAGTTATGGTTGAGGTTATGTTAGTGGTTTGATCTGCCTGGCATATGTCACCTCTTGTCTCTCCCTCAGGGTATTTTGTACATTTACAGCAAAAGCACATATAAGTTTTTCTTTTCTGGTGGTGTTGAAGTTCCAGACCTGTGATTTTATAATTATAGGGAAGTCCCTGGTGAAAAAACTCTATCAACCAATGAAAATCAGCAACAGCTTCCTAAATGAAGTCTTATAGACTTTCCTGGAGTACTGAGAGGTTAAGTGACTTGCCCAGGGTCACACCACCTGTATGCGTGAGAGACTGGACTTGTACTCTGATTTTCATGACTCTAAGACTATCCGTTGCTCTCCATTATGTGTTGCTATCTCTCCCATGTGAATTATCACAAAAATACCTACCTATGTGCCAAATGGGACCAATTATTTACTATTTAAAATGTGCATTATTGAATTTAGCAATATTGAAATATGAATATGGAAATTATCAAAAAATATCCTTCCTTGAGACTCACCACACATCGTACCATGGGCAGCTAGCTGCTTCTCTTGCCTCCAAATAAAGACCTGGTTTTCAAAGTTTCCAGTTTTGAAACAAGCTCTGTGGAGTGTGATAAGAGTGAGCCCATGTGTCCAACAGGCATATAATAGATGAAGGCTAACAGGAGAGGTTTCTTTTCCACAAAACAGGTTGACAAATCTCAACTGCTACTGAGAGCATCTAAGTCCCATTGCTGCTGAGAACCCATTTTATCCAAAGTCTTGAAGAGACTCAGAGATGATTTTATCATTAGGTATGCTACTAAGGCTTCTCATACTAATATTTAAGCTAGAGGACTACAGTTCCTCTTCCTGGCACCTCTCACCCTTCCTAGTCTGGCTCTTTATTCTATTAAATACATCAACGGTACATGGTTCTTCTTAAGTATAATAGAAGCAGCTACCAGTTCCTGGAAAGCTGTGGCCGAGAAAATTCCAGCATGAATTCTGCAGACAGAAACTTGAAGACATTGCCTACTGAGACAATTTTTGTGCATGTTGGTCTGTGAGGGGACAGGACAGGGTGGGACAAGATGGGACTGGGTGGGGCAGGGAGGACATGACAGGAAAGGAAAGGAAACAAAGAAAAAGAAAGAGGGAAGGAAGAAAGGGAAGAGAAAGGAATAGGACAGAAAACAATAGAAAAGGAAAGGAAATTTAAAGGGGGAAAAAGAAGGAATGAAAGAAAGGAAAGGAAGAGAAATGGAGGGAGAGAGGAAGAAAGGAAGGAAGAAAGAAGGAAAACAAAATAAGGGGGAAAGAAGAAGGAAGGGAAGAAAGAAAAAAGCATAATAAGACTTTAAAAACTGCAAGTGATACATTCTCATTCTCCTCCTCTTTCAGGCATAAATAACATAGACATGGACCAAGTCAGAGACCTGGGGGCTTCTTTCAGACTTTTAGAAAGGCTAAGAACAATTTCAAGAGCAAAAGTTTCTATGTCAACTTGCAACCCAAGTCATTTTCCCCATTTCTTAACCACACTGATGATCATGTGCTTATAAGACTTCAGTCTCTTTTATTTTTCAAACCTGATCCATCTTTCCCAACACAGTTTTCAACATCTCTCCCACCTCTTCCCTGCCCCCGCCCCTCGACTATCCACAGGAATTCAAATATCTGAGGTGAGGTAGCTAGATGGTATAGTGGATAGAGCATTGGACTTGGGATTCAAAAGACCTGAGGTCAAATTCTGCTTCAGATGCTAACAGTGTGATCCTAGCCAAGTTATTTAACTTCTGTTTCAGTTTTCTCATCTATAAAATGGGATAATAATAATACCTACCTAGAAGAATTGTTGAGAGGATCAATTGAGATAATAATTGTAAAGCACTTTGCAAACTTTAAGGTGCTATATAAATGCTAGCTATAAGTTATAAAATAGGTGTTGACTTAGTTTGGAGGTTCTCATTAAGGACTTCACAGAATTTCTCCATTTTATCATCCAATCCAAAAGATGGTGCATATGCTTTAAGGTGGTTTACCATTATGATTACCAGGAGCACTGCAAAGTGAACCAATCAAATGTCACCAAATTAAGAAGAATCTATGAGCCATCCTTCCATTTAGAGGCAATTTCCTCTATCTTCTGGTTTCATTTATAATTGATAATGTCAATATTAATGGGGTTCAATAGCATATTTGTTGACCATTGGACAAACATTTCATGTTTAGAGTACCAATGGTCAAGTTAATGTTTCTTGACATTCTCAAAACTTTTGATTCTTGACACTTGCTAACTCCCTTTCCATCACTGACACTTAACATGTGGGAAGGGGACATAAAAGAATGGGGACTAATTTGCATTTTTCTTTCCATTATGAATTCCCATGGTCACATAATTCATCACTTAATTACCAACATGCTAACAGCAAGTCTTTGCAACCTAAGCTAATTTAGTTCTAAGACAACCAACTCAATCTGTTACCTGAAACATACTGTATCTTTTCCCAGCATGGCAGAACTTGCAAGAAATCGCATGTCATTGATAAAGCTTTCAAGAATCCAGTCTCCACAATCCCAAAGGGCTAATGATAAAGCATACTACCCACCTCCAAAGAAAGAACTGATATTGATTGAACACAGACTGAAACATGCTATTTTTCACTTTTGCATTATTCTTTTATCCAATTTTTCTTATACAAAATGACTAATATGGTAATGTTTTACATAATTGCACATGTATAACCAATATCTGATTGCTTAGTGCCTCAGGGAGAAGGAAGGGGAGAGAGGGAAGGAGGTATAGAGTTTGGAACTCAAAATTTTAGATAAAAATGTTTATTATTATTATTTTTGGAGCTGGGTGATTGCACATATAGTATATATATATATACACACACATACATACATATATACATATATATGTATATGTATATATATATATGTATATGTATATATATATATATATATATATATATATAAACACATATCAAATTGCTTTCTGTCTTGGGGAGGGCAAAGGGAAGGGAGAGAGAAAAATTTGGAACTAAAAATCTTATGAAAAAAATGATGACAACTATATATGTAACAGGAAAATAATAAAATACTTTTATCATATAAAAAATAATGGAGCTGGAAGGGGTCTTTTTTGGGGGGAGGGGCAATGAGGGTTAAGTGACTTGTCCAGGGTCACACAGTTAGTAAATGTCAAGTGTCTGAGGTTGGATTTGAACTCAGGTCCTCCTGAATCCAGGGCTGGTGCTTTACCCATTGCACCACCTAGCTGCCCCCTGGAAGGGGTCTTAACCTTAAAAAAAAGAATTCAGTCTCCACACCACGATTAGGCATCAGAGTAGAGATATCTACACTACTGAAATCAAAATTCTTTTGAAGACCTGGAGTAAGTCTCTGAAGTGCACACATTAATACTGCTTTAAATGTGATTTTGATAAATCATTTCAACATCTTATGGCTTGAGGTTCTAGCATACTCAGGCCACCATTTAGAGGGATAGCATAGCATAGTGGATAGAGAGCTATCCTTGGAATCAGAAGACCTGGATCCAAGTCCTTCCTCTGACACATGGGCAAATCACTTAAACTTTAAGTGACCTAGCTAAGTCTCTAGAACTATAGGTTACTGATGAGTTGCTTATTTACATCAGTGGAAAGTGTTTCTATGGTAAGATTTCCCTACACTGATATGATTACAGGTCTGATAGATAAAACAAATCCCCAAATTCTATTCCCTACCACTGGAAGGTTTCCATTCTAACAAAACATAACTATCATGTTCTTGGCCATGTTGTGAAAAATGGATGAGCTCAAAGCCTCTTAGACTTTTGGTGAAGATCTTTATATATCAAAGACCTGGAGTGTATCTAGGTAGATGCTTTTTGCCTGCCCACTCATCTAAATGGGAGAGTAAATGTACAGGAGTTTGGAGGTGAGAAACCAGAACCCTAGGAACCCAAACTATGTTGGCAGCTGCTGAATGAGCAGCCCTTCCTTACATAGATGATGACCAGATCAAATCTTCTATAATTGAGAAGTATATGGAATGACCATCATAAATGACAGTAAAGTTGTCCATAGAGACCCAAGCCTAGAGACAAGGAAATTAAATTAAGAAAAAGATAGACTTCACTCTCACAGTGCACTAGCTACTTAGGGAAAGGTGTCTCTGCTGTTTTCCAAGACTTTGAAGGGAACAAGATGGGTCATAAGAGAAGGAGATTAGGAGGACTCACCACCCAGCCCCTTGGAAGGCTTTTTCTGGTCTATGGCCAGGGGGGTGGTTCTAGTCTCTGGCTTTGAACTAAAAGAGAATGATAGAGCCTACTCTTTTTTTTTTTTGAGCCTACTCTTCTTATGAGGATGAGATGACACTTTAGCCAAGATCAGAAGATGTAAACAGAAGCCCCACAGCTACTTTCCCAGCAGGGCTGTGCTTGACCAAATTCAATGGAGCAGTGGTCAAAAAATCAGTGCCTGGTAAAGACGAGTGGGAAGCAGGTACATCTGTGTGCATCTGAGCAGCATGTTGACATGATCAGAAGACTTCTACATCTCTTTATTGACAGTAGCATGATATATTCCTCTGTGGGTGTGTCCCGGACATACCTTCCATCTTAGGAATGGCTATTCAAAATGCTCGAGCAGCAGCATGGTATACCAAGGCAAAAGAATACCGGATTTGGAGTCCACCTGGGGGACGGGAGAAGGTGTCTGGGGAAAGAAAAAAAGGCAAAAACATAGTCCCCGCTCTCAAGGAGCTCATTGTCCGATGGTGGAGAGAGCCAACATGCAACTCAATATATACAATCAAGCCATATACAGGATATATTGAGAATAATCAACAGATCAACAGGTAAAGGGCACTAGAATTAAGGGGGAAGTTGGGGGATGGAATGTCTTGTCTGAGGAGGCTTTGAAAGGACAGCATTTGTATTTTGGGGTTTTTTCCTTCAAGTTTCAGGTTTGGAGTTGAAACACCTTTGGCCTAGGAAATCAGACCAGAGAAGTAGTCTCACTCCAGAGGGAGACAGAAGTCACCAACTCAAGTTTTTCCAATTTGATGGAGGATCACAGGACCTTGCTATCTACCCTCTTATTGAATCCTAAGGCTCTTCAGGCCTTTCCATCTGCCATGTCTCTATGCCCTACGGATGTTGGCACTGTCATTTGACTGACTGATACAACCTATGGCTCTTTGGGTCTAGTTATCCCATTCCTTCTACTTAGGACATTCACCATTAGGACTTCTGTAACATTCTTTCTGATGTAAAGTTGAACTTTCTTTTTATGTGTTGTCTTCCCTCAATGAACTGTGTGCTCCTTGAGAGAAGGAACTGTCTTGATTTTTCTGTTTGTATCCTCAGTGCTTAACACAGTGTTTGACACATACTAAACACTTAATACATATTGTTTTTTCCTTCCTTCCTTCCTTCCTTCCTTCCTTCCTTCCTTCCTTCCTTCCTTCCTTCCTTCCTTCCTTCCTTCTTCCTTCCTTCCTTCCTTCCTTCCTTCCTTCCTTCCTTCCTTCCTTCCTTCCTTCCTTCCTTCCTTCCTTCCTTCCTTCCTTCCTTCCTTCCTTCCTTCCTTCCTTCCTTCCTTCCTTCCTTCCTTCCTTCCTTCCTTCCTTCCTTCCTTCCTTCCTCCTTCCTTCCTTCCTTCCTTCCTTCCTTCCTTCCTTCCTTCCTTCCTTCCTTCCTTCCTTCCTTCCTTCCTTCCTTCCTTCCTTCCTTCCTTCCTTCCTTCCTTCCTTCCTTTCTTCCTTCCTTCCTTCCTTCCTTCCTTTCTTTCTTTCTTTTCTTTCTTTCTTTCTTTCTTCTTTCTTTCTTTCTTTCTTTCTTTCTTTCTTTCTTTCTTTCTTTCTTTCTTTCTTTCTTTCTTTCTTTCTTTCTTTCTTTCTTTCTTTCTTTCTTTCTTTCTTTCTTTCCTTCTTTCCTCCTTTCCTCCTTTCCTCCTTTCCTCCCTCCTTCCCTCCTTCCCTCCTTCCCTCCTTCCCTCCTTCCCTCCTTCCCTCCTTCCCTCCTTCCTTCCTTCCTTCCTTCCTTCCTTCCTTCCTTCCTTCCTTCCTTCCTTCCTTCCTTCCTTCCTTCCTTCCTTCCTTCCTTCCTTCCTTCCTTCCTTCCTTCTTTCTTTCCTTGGCAGCCACCTAATTCTGAATTCGAGAGGCGATCAGAAAAGTCAAAATGGCAGCTGAGATAGATCCACACTGAGGAGTTCCCTCCTCCCCCAACTTTCTAAGCCAGCTGCTTTAATTTAACCCCCTGTTTGTTCTGGAGAGGACAAAGCATATCCTGCTTAAAGAAAGCAGTCAATAGCAGCAATAGATAGAAGGGTGGGGGATGTGTAAAAGGAAATTATTGGGGGAATAGATAGGGGGGATTTTATTTTATTTTTTCCCTAAAAATGTGCATGGATAGGAATATGCAGATAGCCAAGCTCGGGGAGAAAATCTATTAATTAAATTCTGGAACAAAGGGAATTTTCTTCCCTTGATAATTTGGGAGATGGGTTAGATTCTCATCTGCATATGATAGTTTAGGTACAATCTCTATTGGAGATTTGCACTGGGGGTGGGAGGAGGGATGAATTGACCCTGTAGCCTTGTGTTCTATAATTCTCTAGCCCCCTTCCCCTCTCCATCTCCCCAGAACACTGTGTATTCCTAACACATAACACTTCAGGAGAAGTAGGGCACCACCATGAGCACACTCTCATCTTTTCTAGAAGAGATCTTGCAGAGACACCATCTTTCTGGTGTGCCTTCCCTTTTGTTTCTTCTGTCCCACATGCTGAGACAGATGACAAGGGTCATTTCTACTTAAATGTTGAGGACAGTGCACTCAAAGTGACCTTTCCAACTGTGAGGAAGCCATTCACGGCTGACTTTAAAACAATCCTCCACAAAAAAAAAAGAAAAAAAAAGTGCGTCTATTTCCGTCAAGTCCACACTGTCAAATTTAGGCCTGGGTTCCCCAAGGCCCTCTGCATCTTCTCTCTTTTTAGGAGATGTGGATCTCTGCTTTTTGCAGGGTTGGAGAGAGAAAGTAACTGCGAGACTTACAAAGAAGCAGGTATAAAAGGGAGCACCATTTTCCATGTTTTGGAGTGAACCATTCTTCTTTCTTTGCTCTTGTGCACAAATATAGCATTTTGAGTGCACTCATCCTGCCCCTCCAATTAGCTATATGCCAGTAACAAAAAACTTGGCAAAATGATTCCTGAGAGGAGTATGGATTGGGCCAAGGAATCACAATTCTCTCTGTTTATTAGATCTGCCCAAGCTTCAAGGTTTTTTTCTAAATCCCCAAGCTGCTGCTGCCCATTCTCTTCCTTGCTCATTTATTCATTCATTCATTCATTTGTCCATTCAGCTATTTATCTATCTATTCATTTATTCATTCATTCACTTATCTATTTATTCATTTATTTATTTATATATACATCCATCAATTTATTTATTTATATATTTTTATTCATTCATTCATTCATTTATTTATCTGCTTATTTATTTGTTTGCAGGGCAATGAGGGTTAAGTGACTTGCCCAGGGTCACACAGTTAGTGTCAAGTGTCTGAGGTCACATTTGAACTCAGGTCCTCCTGAATCCAAGGCTGGTGCATTATCTACTGTGCCACCTAGCTGCCCCCTTTCTAATTATTTATATGTTCATTGATTGATGTAAATTCCCCAAAAAGAGGTGCTACTTCATTTTTCTCTTTGTATATTCACTGCCTGGAACATAAGGATAATAAATGTTTGTTAACTGATGAAGAGTATATTCTCTTGGTGCCTTGTATTATTGAGAAACCCTGGGTTGCTCAGACCTTTTTCAAAAGGATCTATTCATTGTCTCCTTAATTATTTCTATACTTGTCCTTTCTGCTGTGATTTGGGATCATGCCTAATGGTATATGATATACTGGTCACAGTATTTCTGGGGTATCTATGCATTAGAATACGAAACTCAATGAGTAAATCGGTTCATATTAATGATAAGTTCAGGAAACCTTCCTTTATATATTTGTGGATTATTCCCAATAAATGAATGACTTCTCCTTGACAGCACAAATTGAATCTATCCCCCTTCAGTCTTTAGTTAGCACACACAGGGAATGAAGACTAATTTCAGTATTAAATTGAGGGGCAAAAGATTATAAGCAGAAATGCTGAGAGGCAGTATTGAGCAGTGGATAGAGCAGTAAGCCTGGAGCCATGGCTTGAATTCTACTTAATCTACTTTCTCATCTGTAAAATGGGTGGTTTAGATTCCATAGCCTTCAAGGCCCTTGGTCCTTTGAAAGAATTCTGGATTTTGCATGAGGCTGACCTCTACCAGGTGAATTTAGGGTCATAAGTGGGGCTGGAAGGGACATCCTGTCTAACCCCCTCATTTGGCAAATGAGAAACCTAAAGTCTAGAGTTAATTAATAAAGTAAAGTAATAAAGTTTTGTTACTTGCCCAAGGTCACATGAGGTAGTGAGCATCAGAGGCAGGCAGGATTTGAATCCCAGAGTCAGCTTCCTTTGCCCCTCACTGTAATGACTACCTATGATGCCTTGGATGAATTACTGGATCAGTTTTCTCATCTGTAAAAGTGGCCAGTTGGATCTAGGTGGGCAACTATCAAGGTATCTTCCTGTGCTAAATCTTCCATCCTGTGGCTTTTGATTGCATGCTATTTTTAAGTTATCTGTTGTTCTTTACCAGTTAAGAATTGACTTAAGAAGGCAGCATTTTCATGAGAAGCTTTGAAAATAGGTTATAAATACTGAGACTCATTCTCAATAGTAATAACTTAGATTTACCTTATTAGTGACCAAGGACTTTATGTACATCATCATCTTTGACTGTCACAAAAACCTTGTGAGGAAAGTAATATTATATCTCCCTGCCGCGCCCCCCCCCCCCCATTTTACAGGTAAGGAAACTTTGAGAGGTAAAATCACCTGATCAAGATCACAGTGTCAGAATTCAAACCCAGGTCTTCTGGCTTCTAATCCAGTGTTTATTCCAGCATACTATGCCAGGGTGCCTACATTGTCCAGGCTTTTTTTTTTTTTTAGTGAGGCAATTGGGGTTAAGTGACTTGCCCAGGGTCACACAGCTAGTAAGTGTTAAGTGTCTGAGGCCGGATTTGAACTCAGGTACTCCTGACTCCAGGGCCGGTGCTCTATCCACTGCGCCACCTAGCTGCCCCCAGATCAAGAATTCTTAACCTGGGGTCCATGGGTAGACCTCAGAGGCCCCATGGGTCAAGTCAAGAAGCAATTTTTAAGAATCTACTATGTGCCAGTCACTGTGTAAAGAACTGGAGACAACAAAAAGAAAAAGAAAAGAAAAGAAGAAAGAAAAGTAAAATTAAAAATGAAAATATATAGTACTATAAATATTTTAAATTTTATCTTTATTTTTCGATTTTTTTTTGTAATTTTACATATGTTATTTTATACACTTAAAAATGTGATTCTGAGAAGGAGCCCATAGACTTCCAGAAAGGATATAGAACACACAAAAACTTAAGAATGCCAGGATTGAATAAGCCAAAGTCCTGTCCTGTTAATTCTAAAATTCTTTTATTCCTGGAGCTCAGAAGATATAAAATTACCCCCTTTTTGTGGGGAGGGGGCAGGAGGGAAGAACTTGATAGCTCATAAGAAATCCTGGTTTCCCACTTCAAGAGCTCCCAGCACCTTCCCCCAGGCCCCAGCCTAGAGCCCAATCTACAGGGGTCATATTCATTGCATTAACTTTCCAGACTGGGCTTGGGAGGGCTTTCTTCCACATTAAGGCAGCCTGACCTGGCCTGGTCTGACCTGGCTCTTTTGCCTGAACATGCCCTGGAGGCTGGGGAAAGTTACAGCTGGCCAGAGGACGAAATCTTTCAGCCAATGCCTTTTCGTCCCATGCAGGTGGCTTAGTGACTGCTGTCCAACCCAAGGGAATTCTTCCCCAGATCCAGGTGTTACGTATAGAGAGAATGTGCCCTATTGACAATGCATTGGGAATGTAGTCCTTTAAAAACATTTGCTGTGAATCCTTCTGCTATTTGGAAAAGACCATGTCAAATGTCTAACAAAAGTGTTTAAACAGCTCCCTCCTTTTTAGTGATTTGTGATGGAAAAAAAAAAAGTTCAGTCTAGTGTCCTTTCTCAACAGACATGACAGAGCCTAGGGTACTGCTATTTATTCCTACTGGGATGCTTAGGGTCAAAGTTTAATAGAAAATTCATCAAGTAATACTTTTTAAAAATCTAGATTTAAGTAATGAATCTAGATCTAAGTAATGAACCCCAACTAGAAACTGATTTGTGCTTTAAAGGGGGGAAAATAGGCTGGGGAAAGGATTAAAAACAAAACAACCTAAATGAAGAGAAATCTTAACAGTGGTGATCCATCCAGATGCAAAGAAATCTGAAAGTTAAAGTGATCAAGTCCCTTTCATGTATTCAAATGGTAAGACATTACCATTGTATTGTCACATTATTCCAAGTTTTACTATTCAAAGAACATTGTTTTTAAGGATTAGAGCCATTTTCCTTTCTTTTATAAGGAATGAGACATTTAAAATTAATTTAACAATTTTGTGGATGCTTCACCTTAATGTAAAAAAGATTTTTTAAGAAATAGAAAAAGAAGTAACTCAGTAAAACAAACCAACACATTGAGTTTGTTAGAGCATCCCACTCTTATAGTCTTCCACTTCTGTAGAGAAGAGAGATGGGCGTATTTTCTCTACTCTTCTTCCAGTGTTTGGTCACTA
The DNA here is from genome assembly GCF_019393635.1 of Dromiciops gliroides. NCBI lineage: Eukaryota > Metazoa > Chordata > Mammalia > Microbiotheria > Microbiotheriidae > Dromiciops > Dromiciops gliroides. Next base: position 223,076,162 of record NC_057866.1, read on the forward strand.
TTACACAGCATTCAGTTCCATTTTATTAAAAGGTATCATTTTTCAGGGCACCAATTTTTATTCATGCTTTTATTGCAAATAAAAATCAAACATGGATCCACCTGCCGTCCTCTGCTGCCCAGCTCCTCCCTCCAAAACAAACACACAAAATTGTTTTCACTCGGAAAAGCACAGTTTTTCATGTACCTGTCAACATTTGTTTCTCCTGCACTGAAGGAGGCCTGAGTCTTTTTACCCATGGATTCCTGTTTAAATGTTATTAGTGGCAATGGATATCACAGAGTGAAATAACAAAGTTAGTCACTTGCTACTGTAGCTACAGGATTTGAAGCTCCTTCTTAGGAAGCAAACTGCCTCGAAGCCCCTGGGCTGTTCATTTATTTGGACACGTTTAAATCAATTGCCCAGGCAGTCAGACAATAAATTGTGTCTGTCTCAAGTAATAAAATTGGCATCTCCAATGGTAGAGCCCTGTAGAAAGATTGAACGCCTGTCTCTCCTGTTTGGGGCAGCTCCTTCTTTGTGCCCCCTTAATAAGAAAAGTGCTTTAAAATGCAAAGTCATATTAATTTTCTCTTTTCTTTTTTAAATGCCCTAGTGATCTAAGGACTGCAGGGTCGGACCCAACTTTTTCTGGGTAAATCTCTTCTATGACTGCTGGAGGGGGCGTCTTTTGTCCAGGCAGCAGAACAAGATAACCGACTTAATCTTTCCAGGAAACACGTGAGCTTCCATGTATCATTTTAATCTGCAAAACACTAGAGTTGAAGTAGTGTCACATGCTGATTGTACTTTTCTAAGGGAAAGTGACTCCCTGGATCCATGATGGATTGCTTGTTCCCTTTAAACAACAGTCAAGATGGTGAATGCCCCCGGGTGATAGACAGAGTGTGCAATGGGGACGGGAGCAAATCTGATGGCCCAGTTCAAGTTCACCTGACAAAGCTGGAGCAGTCTGCAAGCAGCATTCTAGAAAGGATTATTCACAGTAGCATTAGATTTTTGAATGCATTTTTTCTCCTTGTGCAGCTGCAAAGCTCCCTCACACTGAAGGTTTATGCACCATAATAAAGAGATTTAATTTTTCTCCCTCTGTCTCTTGCCTCTCACTCCTTTTTACACCTAGTTTCTACTAAACTATTCAGGCAGAGGACATCTGTATATCCAAACAACTCAGAACAAACATCACCTTGAAAACAATAGCTGGGCTAAAAGGCGCTGACAAAAGCCTGAAATCTTTGCTGGTTGGAGAGACAAAAGCTGGGCATCCGCTTAAACCCAGCACAGCTCAGGAGACCTATCTTTTCAAGCATTGCCCCTTCCCCACTCCCAGAATCCCTGTAGCACACAACACACACACACACACACACACACACACACACACACACACACACACACACCACACACGAACCCCACACAAGAAGAGAGAAAACCCCTCAATCTTCTTTATTGGCAATAATATGGTATTTTCCAAAATTTACTTGAAACTGGGGTTTGTTTTTGTTAACGTGTGTGTGATGGATACCTTTCAGCAGAGAATTAAAGCCTATTTTATAAAATAAAAATAAAATCCCCTTTTCTAAACAATGTTTTTAAACAAATAAAATATGATTACAAAGGAAACTGATGATATTAAAATAGCTATGAAAATATGAAAAAAGTAAAATGAACAGACCTCTGGTTAAGATCCCCTGCTTTAAACAAAATATTTTCCCTTAGCATCCACACCAACAAAAAGAAGTGGAAGGGTAACATTTATGCTCTTAGTCATTATCTAATCTCAGTATTTACTTTTTATCACTGGGTTGTCGCTTTGTCCATCATGACCATAATTTCACTTTACAGAATAGCAGGCAAACAAACTAAGTAGTTTTCTGAAAACACGAGAGAGAGAGAGAGAGAGAGAGAGAGAGAGAGAGAGAGAGAGAAGTGGAGCAAATGAGTCAACCCCATGTTTAGAGTATAAGCTTTCCTCTCCCTACTTCTCTTGGCAGCAAGGCACAACTTCGGGGCACTTATTGAACACCTAATGCAAATCTTGTATACAAAAGAAATACTAGTCACTTCTTAACTCTAAGCTTTTCCCATGATACTAGGCTGTCACCTTCTAAGGTGCTATTTTGCTTGACATTTCCAGGACAAATCCTCTAAATTTCTTTTTATTAAAATTGAGCTCAATGTTCTAGCTTTGTTAGTTTTGGTTCTTTTTAAAAGTATTATTGTATTTGGCTCTAATGTTCTAAAATGAGATAATATCTGTTAAGAACTTGGCATTATGCCTGACACATAGTTGACTCAATAATAATAATGCTGGTTCTCTTCCTTTCCTGGTGAAAATTATTTTGGATCCTGACTCTATCATTCAGAGTCTATCCTGGATTTATGCTATTTTCAAATCTGATAAATGTGCCATCTATTTTTTTTGTTTGTTTTTTTTTCTTTTTTTTGCAGGGCAATGAGGGTTAAGTGACTTGCCCAAGGTCACACAGCTAGTAAATGTTGTGCCATTTATTAAAGCTGTTATTTAAGGCATTGATAAAAGTTAGGCAACACAAGACCAAGCATAGATCCTTGGGATACTATTGGAAACTAAATTGACATTGAACCATTAATGAGTGCCCTTAGGCTCAGGTCATTCAAGTATGGATTCTGAATCTATGTACAGTCAGTTCTGCTATCACACAATATATCTATTCCTAAAAACCACCATGCCATGCAAAATTGTACAATAAAAACCATAGGACTTTTAGGGAAAGTAGGTTTAGGGGCAAAACGTTCAGAAACATCATCAGAGTCACTTAAAAAAAAAGATGGGGAATGAATAAAAATGCTAGCACAGTTTTATACGTGTTAAATGGTTAAGAAATACATAAATAGGGAATAACTAGGTGGCGTAGTGGATAGAGCACCGGACCTGGATTCAGAAGGACCTGAGTTCAAATCTGGCCTCAGACACTTGACACTAGCTGTGTGACCCTGGGCAAGTCACTTAACCCCCACTGCCCCGCAAATAAAAAAAATAAAAACAGAAATATATAAATAGTACAATGAATAGTGGTGGTGCCTACAGTCTCAGGCTGCTACTCCATATGTCCTGGGACTGGTAGAGGCCTGAGACCCAGTTCTAGGGCTGGGGGCAAAGTAGGCATTTTAATAAATGCTATTGATTGATCAGCCATGGTAGAAGGTGGCAGAGGGGATAGGGGTGGACCATCCATTTTCAAACCATATCTTTTCTTGTTGTTGTCAGTCCTTCATTCTCTTAGTGTACCATAAGTTATACAATAAATATAGCACTGTATCATAAAGTTTGCTTATGAAAATATATATTGGAAGGTTTGCAGCTTGCAAGTTATTGTGAAGTGGTACAATTTTCTGTATTTTCTCACTGTTTCTTGGGGCACAAAACTACACATAAACAAACAAAGAATTCATATTCTGTTCAAATCCTTCCCTTATATATGAATTAGGTTGGAACAAATTAGTGTTTTCAAAACAAACATCACAACAGTACTGACTGTAATTATGGTAATGTCTAACCAACCTCTTTCCATCTTTTTCTTTTTTTTTTTTTTTTTGCGGGGCAGTGGGGGTTAAGTGACTTGCCCAAGGTCACACAGCTAGTAAGTGTCAAGTGTCTGAGGCCGGATTTGAACTCAGGAACTCCAGAATCCAGAGCCGGTGCTTTATTCACTGCGCCACCTAGCCGCCCCTCTTTCCATCTTTTTCACAAGAATAATATGAGGTAATTGTACATATATAACCTATATCGGCTTATAGCCTCAAGGAGACGGGAGGGGAGGAAGGGTGGAAGGGATAGCCTTTGGAACTCAAAACTTTAAATAAAAATGTTTATTTAAAAAATAATATGAGGGACTTTGTCAAATGCTTTGCTAAAATCTATGTAAGCTATAGCTACTGCATTTTCCTTATATATACACACGTATAATAATTGAAAACACATGTAGAATGTTTGAATTAGTCAGAGTGGGGAGCTTCTGGGGAATGTCTTGGGTGAAAACTCTTTTAACCAACCCATCTATAACTGACTAGTTACAAATATTTTAGCACATGCTGGTCCTTTCTCTTTGAACTCTTTGGGGTACAGTCCCAAGACAGGTATCGCCGAGTCAAAGGATGTGCATAGTTTAATAATTTATTGGGCTTAGTAACAAAATACTTGTCAGAATGGCTGGTCCAATTCACAATTCTACTAACAGTGCATTAATGTGCCTTTTTTTCCCCCTACAGCCCTTCCAACATGTCATTTTCCTTTTTTTTTTAAAAATCGTCTTTGCTAATCTGATGGGTGTGAGATGGAAATTCAGAGTTAGTTTTATTTGCATTTTTCTATTAGTCATTTGAACATTTTTTTTCTTAATAGCTATTAGCTTAGATTTCTTCCTTAGAAAATTTCCCATTCATATCCTTTGACAGTTTATCAGTTGGGGAATTGCTTTTATTATAAATTTGAATAAATTCCTTATGTATCTTAGAAATGAGACCTTTAGTAGAGAAACTTGCTGCAAAAAATTATTTTCCCAATAAATTATTCCCATTCTAATTATATTTGTGTTTTTAAAATTAACTATTATGGCCACTGCTGTATTTTCTATAACTAATTGCTATGGCTATATTTTATAAATTAAATTGCTATTAATTGCTATGTTTTTAATATAATAGTTGTTATTGCACCAGTTTTGTCAGTAAGCATTTAATATTATAGATTAATTAAGCAATTAATATTATAGATCAAAAAAGTATTGACCGAGTGTCTCCCTAACTTCTCATGGTCTCAGGCCTTCAGACCTACATCTTCCTAAGAAAAAGAGGCCACCAAGAGAAAGTGTCTAGAGCTGAGAGATCAAGGCACTGGAGTGGCCAAGAGGCAAGTCATTTTACATTGATCAAAGCTAATTGGTTAGCATCATTCAGTTCCATTGAATGACATGACTTGAGGGTGGTCTAAATTAAAATAAACTGTACAGATGACCTCAGGGAAGAGTATGCAGTATCTAGGTGTGGTTCTTCACCGAGCTAGACAAAAGAGACTATCTCCATTTCTTTTGTTCCATCCCGCTGGTCTCTGACAAGGGCTGAATTTTCTGGAGTGGGGGTAGGGGGGTGGGGGGGGGGTCGGGAGAGAGAAAGGACTGAAACTGATCTCTGGGTCCTCCCCAGAAATTTATTATTAATAATTATTTTCTCACAATTTTAATTTTATCTAATCAAAATGATCCATTTGATCTTTTGTGATGCTCCCTACCCCTTGTTTGGTCATAAACTCTTCCCCTATAAATAAATCTGAAAAGTAGTTTCTTCCTTATCCATTTCGAGTTTATCTTGGTATATAGTGTCAGGTGTTGGTCTACATCTAATTTCTTCTTTTTTTTTTCTACATCTAATTTCTGCAAGGATGCATTCTAGTTTTCCAAGTAGGGTTTTTTTTTTTAATTCTTTTAGTTGGAGTCTTTGGTTTTACTGAATACGATGCTACCAATTTTGGTCACTTTTGTATTTTATGTACAAATTCTGTTCCACTAATTGACCTCATGATTTTTTTACTTTTTTATTTTTTTGGAGCAATGGGGGTTAAGTGATTTGCCCAGGGTCACACAACTAGTAAGTGTCAAGTGTCTGAGCCTGCATTTGAACTCAGGTCCTCCTGAATCCAGGGCTGGTGCTTACACTGTGCCACCTAGCTGCTCCAGACCGCATGTTTTTTTAAACTAGTATCCAGTCTTTTTGATGATTACTGTTTGTTGTGTAGTATGAGATCTGATACTCTGAGACCTGATTTTTTTTTTTAAGTGAGGCAATTGGGGTTAAGTAACTTGCCCAGGGTCACACAGCTAGTAAGTGTTAAGTGTCTGAGGCCGGATTTGAACTCAGGTCCTCCTGACTCCAGGGCCCATGCTCTATCCACTGCGCCACCTAGCTGCCCGAGACCTGATACTTTTAAGACCCATTCCTTTCCACTTTTTAAATAATTTCCTTTGAGATTGTTTTGACTTTTTGTTCCTTTAAATGAATTTTATTATTATTTCTTATGGTTATCAAGAAGTCTTTTGGTAATAAAAATTGTATGACACTGAATAAATGAATTTAAGTAACATTGCCACTTTTATTATATTAGTTTGGCCTTGTGGGTGGCATAAGCAATTAGTATTCTTCCAATTACTTATGTCATAGTTTCCATAAAGAATGTTTTATAGTTGTAATCAAATAGCAACTTACATCGCCAAACAAGCCAGACTGTATCAGATTAAAACATCTATTTCTATAATTCCTTCCAGTTTTAAAATTCATTGCTATTGTCACAGAATCTAAGAGTTGGAAAGGTGTTGGGATGCCATCTGTTCCAACACCTTGTTTACATTATATTGCCTCAAAATATCAAACATTAGCAGAAGCTTGAAACTGAGCTTGAAGTAAATGATTATTTTATTTTGTATAGTCTTAGCTTTATAATCATTCCACAAGATATTATAGAGGCAACAATAAGATAGAAATCAGACATTAAGGAAAAGCTGGAACAGGTCAGTGCCAGGAGGAAGGAAGTCCATTGAAAACTCCTATTAGACTAGGAGCTCCTTGGGGGCAGCGACTATTTTTGCCTCTCCTTGTATCCCCAATGCTTATCAAAGTGCCTGACACATAGAAGGTATTTAATAAATGCTAGGTGATTGACTGACTCAAAATGTACAAAGAATTAAGTGGTATTTTAAAATCATCAAGATGCAGTCAATAACCAAAAGTATAAGTTACTCTAGAATTTTTTTCAAGTGGGAGTTAGAGAAGAAGAAATTCTATATTTGGGCTCAAGATTGGCTTAAAATGAGTTAATTGTGGAACATTTAATTATTTTTTCCACTTAATAGTATTTTATTTTTCCAATTACATAGTTTTCAACACTCATTTTCATAAGATTTTGAGTTCTAATTTTTCTCCCTCCCTCTTTCCCTTCTCCCCTCCACAAGACAACAAGCAATCCTATATAGGTTTACATGTTAAACATATTTCTACATTTGTCATATTGTGAAAAAAGAATCATAACAAAAGGGGAAAAAAAACATGAGAAAGAAAAAACAAAGAGTGAAAATAGTATGCTTCAATATGCATTTGGACTCATAGTTCTTTCTCTGGATGTGGAGAGCATTTTCCATCATGAGTCTTTTGGAATTGTCTTTGATGAAACATTTGATTATGAACAAAATGAGGTTTATTTAGCCTTACTTAGCTTACTTACATGAAAAGGATATTCAACAAGAATACAGCATTTATATTAGGTAGAGATGGCTCCCCTTGTCTCCATAGAGAACCATGTCTGGTCAGCAGGGCAAGGTCTGGTGACTCTTAAGTCTGGACATTTGGCACGTTATACCCTTTGACAACCAAGAATCCATTATAACTGCCTGAATTTACACCCTTGGGCCAATTAAGTCTCAGAGTCGGTTTCCTTGCTTCTTCATCCTCCATCTGGAATCCTGATGCATCACTAATCAGCAGTTGTACATTTTTTTTTTTGGTGAGGCAATTGGGGTTAAGTGACTTGCCCAGGGTCACACAGCTAGCAAGTGTTAAGTGTCTGAGGCCAGATTTGAACTCAGGTCCTCCTGACTCCAGGGCCAGTGCTCTATCCACTGCGCCACCTAGCTGCCCCCAAAGCAGTCTTACATTTTTCCAAAATTGTTCATCTTGTATCAGTTGGTCTTCTGGTTCTGCTCACAACATCACTTCATACAAATCTTCCTGGCTTTCTTTGAAATAATTCCTTTTGTCATTTCTTATGACATGCTAATGTCCCATTATATTAATATAATAAAATATCATAATGAGTTCAGCTGTTCCTCACTTCCTGGGCACCACCTTAGTTTTTAGTTCTTTGCCACCACCCAAAGAACTTTCATAGATATTTTTGTATATATGGGCCCTTTTCCTCTTTCTTTGCTCTTTTTGGTAAATTACCCTAATAGTAGTACAGCTAAGTCAAAAATCAAGCAGATTGGTGACTCTTTGGACATTCCCAAAAGTTCCAAATTGCTTCCAATTCACAGCTCTACCAACAGTACATTAATGTTTCTGTTTTCCTACAAGCCCTTTAACATTTGTCATTTTTCTTCTTTGAGCACCTCTGCCAAAAATACATTGTTTTTCTTTTCTTTTTTTTTTTTTTTTGCAGGGCAATGGGGATTAAGTGACTTGCCCAGGGTCACACAGCTAGTAAGTGTCAAGTGTCTGAGGCCGGATTTGAACTCAGGTACTCCTGAATCCAGGGCCAGCGCTTTATTCACTGCGCCACCTAGCTGCCCCTAATACATTGTTTTTCTGATGGGTATGAGGTGAAGCCTCAGAATTGTTATAATTTGTATTTCTCTAATTTTTAGTTATTTGGAACATTTTTTTATTTGGTTGTTGATAACCTGGATTTCTTCCTTAGAAAACTTCCTGTTCATATACTTTGATTATTTTTAAATTGGGGTTGGCTCTTATTCTTATAAATTTTATTTTGGTATTGTGAGATTTAAAATTGGATATTAGATCATAAATCTCCCCTCTTTAACCTTTCCCTTAATTTATCTCCCAGACTAGTAAATGGAAGAAGCTTCTGGTTTTCTAGTTAGAGCTTTTATTGTATGGTAGTCACAAGGCGATGTTGATTAGAAGGATAGGAAAGTAGAAACACAATACAAATCGTCTTAAATCTAAGCTTAGTCTATATTCCGTATAAAACTCACCAAAAGCCAAAGGCCACCTTTGGGGAGAGAGAGACCGTGTCAAGCACCTGCTGCTGCTAACTGCGAGCCGGGCCCAGTCGAACTCTCATCAGCATCAGCCAGTGCAGCGCAGTCAGGAGACCAGCAGAGCAGGAAAAAAACTCCCACTTCCGTTCTCTCCTTGCCTTTTAAGCTCACACCCCGGAAGTGGAGTGCTAGCAGGCAGTCTGACGTGCGAAGCAGGCGGACTGGCATGCATAGCTCATGCCATTGGTCTCCTCCCCAAAAGGGTGGTCCTTAAAAAAAAAACTGGCGTCTTTCAGTTATCCTAACCGACTGTTAAAAAACTTTCATATTTTTTTACCACAGTATTTTGGTATCTTGGAAAGAAGACCTTTATCAGAGAAACTTTCTACAAATATTTGTTTTCTCAGTTAACTGTCTGTCTTTAAATTTTACCTGCATTGGTTTGCTTCTATGCTTCCCCCTCCCCCTGTCCCACCCCAACCTTTAACTTTTTTCCAATTACATGTAAAGATAGTTTCCAACATTCACTTCTGTAAGATTTTGAGTTCCAAATTTTTCTTCTCTCCTCCCTTCCCTCCCCCTCCTGAAGCCAGCAAGCAATCTGATATATGTTATACATTACAATTATGTTAAACATATTTCCACATTAGACATGTTGTAAGAGAAGAATCGGAACAAAAAGGGGGAAAACGCATGAAAGAAAAGACAACAACAAAACAACTAAAAAAGTGTGCATTCAGACTCCATAGTTCTTTTCCTGGATGTGGAAAGCATTTTCCATCAATGAGTCTTTTGGCATTGTGTTGCTGGGAAGAGCTAAGTCTATCACAGTTGATTATCACACAATGTTGTTAATATTGTATACAATGTTCTCTTGGTTCTACCCATTTCACTCAGCATCAGTCCATCTAAGTCTTTCCAGGTGTTTTTTTTTCCCTGAAATCTGCCTGCTCATTATTTCTTAGAGCACAACAGTATTCCATTACATTCATATATCACAACTTGTTTATCCATTTCCCAATTGATGGGCATCTCCTCAATGTCCAATTCTTTGCCACCACAACAAGAGCAGCTATAAATATTTTTGTACATGTGGGTCCTTTTCCCTTTTTTTGTAATCTCTTTGGGATATAGGCCTAATAGTGGTATTGCTGGGTCAAAGAGTATGCACAGTTTTATAGCCTTTTGGGTATAGTTCAAAATTGATCTCCAGAATGGTTGGATCAGTTCACAGCTCCACCAACAATGTATTAGTGTTCCAATTTTCCCACATCTTCTGCAACATTTACCATTTTCCTTTTTTGTCATATTAGCCAATCTGATAGGTGTGGGGTAATACCTCAGAGTAGTTTTAATTTTCATTCCTCTAATCAGTAGTGATTGAGAATGTTGTTTTTTTTTTCATATGGCTATAGATAGCTTTAATTTCTTCATCTGAACACTACCTGTTCGTATCCTTTGACCATTTCTCAATTGAGGAATGCGTTTGTTCCTATACTTTCAATTAAAACCCAGAGTTCAGAGGAAATGGCATGCTCTTTGGAAAGAGATTGGTCCAAACCATAAGAAACAAGAGAAACCCAGGAGCATCCTTATCTTACAGGACAAAAATTGTGAGGTGTCAGGCTCTGTAGTGGGAGTCACTTATCTTTTAGAGTCTGTGTGCACCTTCCTGTTGCTTGCCACACTCTAAATGAGGGTGAGAGGAACCACCCAAAGAGGTGATAAGAATTAGATAACAAAGACCTGGGAAGGAGGAAGATCTTTGGGGAATGGGAGCAGGTAGGAAAAGGGTAAAGCCTGGAAGACTGTTATTTTCCATCTAACAGAGACATGAAACCTAGGCTGTGATTTGATTAATGGTCATATTCTGACAAACAAAATATGGAAATGAATTTCTGTTGTTACCAGGGACAAAATAATTTTTGTCGCACAGCACTGGTATTCCAGTAAAAGCACATGTTGATGGGCCTGCTGTACACACCTGTAATCTCTGACTGGGGAGGCTGAGGCTGGCAGATTGCTTCAGCTACAGTGGGGCTAAAAGCTGATCATTTGTCTGCACTAATTCCAATTACAGGTCCTGGTGGCCACCAGGGTCCTGAAGAAGGTCAAATTGACCCAGGTCAGAAAAGCAAGTCAAAGGTTCCATGCCCATCAGCAGCAGGTAAGGCTATGAGTTATTACAGCATTTTTTTCCATTTTGAAAAAATAATAAACATTTTTATTTATAGTTTTGAGTTCCACACTCCTCCCTTCCTCCCTCTGTGAGAGGGTTAAAAAATCAGATATAGGTTATACATATGCAATTATTTAAAACATTGCTATATTATTAATTTTGTATAAGAAAACTTGAATAAAAGAAAAAAAATAGAAAAATAGCATGCTTCAGTCTGTGTTCCATCCATCTGTTCTTTCTTTGGAGGTGGATAGTACGTTTCATCATTAGTCCTTTGGGATTGTCTTTGTTGATAATAGTTGAGTCATTCCCAGTTCTTCATCAAACAACATTGCTGTCTCTGTACAATGTTCTCTTGGTTCTGCTCACTTCACTATACATCAGTTCATACAAGTCTTTTCAGGACATTCTGAAATCATCCTGTTTGTCATTTCTTATAGCACGATAATATTCCATTATAATCATATACCACAGCTTGTTTAGTCATTCCCCAATTGATGGACATTCTCTCCACCTCCCTCCAAAAAAGTAGGTGGGGAGCAGAACACCCCACTAGGAACAAACAAAACCCATTATGATCATATTGCTATCTGACAACATCTGGGCATTCTTTAGAAGCCACCTACAATGGGATATCTCATTACCTTTCCCCAAATATTTTCTTTATTAATTGCTGACAAAAATATTTTATTTATATGGATTTAACTATATTTGTTTATAAAATTACAAAATATATTTATAAAATTATATTCCTTGGAGGAATCCATTCTTTTTTTTCTTTTTTGCAGGGCAATGGGGGTTAAGTGACTTGCCCAGGGTCACACAGCTAGTAAGCGTCAAGTGTCTGAGGCCGGATTTGAACTCAGGTACTCCTGACTCCAGGGCCGGTGCTCTATCCACTGCGCCACCTAGTCGCCCCCAGGAATCCATTCTTTATCTGGGTCAGATGTTGGTCCAAGAGGTCCCTACATGGGTAAAATGTGTCTTTACTTAGAAACTGTTTTAGTCATTTATATAGGGCATATTGATGTTGGTGAGTTTTACCTAGAGGTGACTCATAACTGGCAGGTGTCTAATAGTGGGTGTTGTAGTGACAACCCTTTCTGGGTTGTCACTCATCTAGCCAAGGGACTCTGGGGAAGGGAGTTAAATGGATATAATTGTGACTAATAACATTTACCTGAAAATACCTAGGATAATACATGGTTTAAAGGCAGAGGACTTAGTTTGACTACCAATTTTTCTGAGTTTGGGGAAATTAGAAATTCTACAGGTGCCATGGTGTAGTGACTATAGAGTGGAAGCCAAGAAGACCCTCTGACACATACTGGTTATATGGCCTTCAGCCAGTCTCTTACCCTTCCAGGGTTGTGGGCAACTCTCTGAGGCTCTAAGATAAAGAGAAGATGCAATGGTAGAGAGAATTTCTTCACCTGGGAGTTCCCTGTACAACGAAATCACAAGTCTATCCCTCTTTCTCATTCAATAATAATGCACTCTTATAAGAACAACAATTACAGATAGCCAAGTATAGTAAGAATATATCTAGGGGCAGCTAGGTGGTGAAGTGGATAGAGCACCGGCCCTGGAGTCAGGAGGACCTGAGTTCAAATTCGGCCTCAGACACTTAACACTTACTAGCTGTGTGAGCCTAGGCAAGTCACTTAACCCCAATTGCCTCACCAAAAAATTAAAAAAAAAAAAAAGAATATATCTACATGATATAAGGTAAAAACAAATAAAAAAATCCATCCCTCATTTTTTAAACAATGTTAAATATCTGTATATCTACTTATCAATGATGTCCTGAAAGTTAACTGATTTTTCTTTGTTTTATCTAACCTAAATTTATTGTTTCAATTATATCACTGTTGAAGGAGAATATGTGCCTAACTAAGATGTTCAACTGAAGGTCTAGTCAAACAAAGTCGACGGCAGATTTCATTACACTCCACGTGCTGATTATTGAAGAAATAATAAATGCCTCTTTTCCCAAAGTTCGTAGTCACATCTTTATGGTCAAGAGAATGAATCTGGGGATCCGTGAGGTAGATGACCCCTTTTCCATTACCAGTCACCCAACCTGTGATAAAAGATTTTTTGTTTTAGAATCCTTATGACACATCATTTTGGTATTGTAGAATGGGCACATTTCTAGAACATATTTATTTAGAGCAGGTGTTCTTCACCTGGGATATGTGAACTTGTTTTAAAAAATATTTTTTAACAGTCTTTCAATATAATTGGCTTCTGTATTTGGTTTTATGCATTTAACATTTTAAGGATGGGTCTACAGATTTCATCAGACTGCCAGAGGTCCAGGAAACACATAAAAAGAGGTTAGTAACCTTTGACTTAGATACCTAGTAAATTTTATGAGAGCCAGGATGTTCATAGAATGTTGTGTTCAGATGAACTCATTTATGCTAAGAGTTGACCCTAATCAATCTCCCAGAACCATTTTATAAGATTTGCAAAATGCTTTGTAAATATTATCTCATTTGATCCTCACAACAACCCTGGGAGGTAGATGCTGTTATTTATCTACATTTTACATATGAGGAAACTGAGGCCCGGGAAGGCTAAGTGACTTGCCCAAGGCTATACAGCTAGTAAGTGATTGAGGCAGGACTTAGGCTCAGGTTGAATTCAAGGCTGTGAACTCACTCTATCCACTTTGCCTCCTGAAAAAAATGGTGAAGCTGATATTTGGGTTAATAGATTACCAATGTTCTTTTTTTTTTTTTTTTTAGTGAGGCAATTGGGGTTAAGTGACTTGCCTAGGGTCACACAGCTAGTAAGTGTTAAGTGTCTGAGGCCGGATCTGAACTCAGGTACTCCTGACTCCAGGGCCGGTGCTCTATCCACTGCACCACCTAGCCGCCCCCCCCCTTTTTTTTTTTAGAAAACTGGAGTGGGGAGATCTTTATTGACAGTTTCTCAGATGTAGATCCCATATCTCAAATATATAAAGAATTTTGTCAGATTTATTTTGTTTGTGTTTGTGTTTTTGTTTTTAGTGAGGCCATTGGGGTTAAGTGACTTGCCCAGGGTCACACAGCTAGTAAGTGTTAAGTGTCTGAGGCGGGACTTGAACTCAGATACTCCTGACTCCAGGGCTGTTGCTCTATCCACTGCGCCACCTAGCTGCCCCCCGATTACCAATGTTCTTAAGGTCCAGAATGCAATAAAATAAACTTAAAATGAATACCAACTCTATTCTTATTTTAATACTTAAAAGACCTGTGATTTCGTCAGATCCTTGGGCATGGGTGTTTCCATCACTGATTCATTTTAAAGCCCTCCCTTGACTAAATAGATGGTTTCATGGATTGCTGCTGTGTTCAGAGAAATTAATGTCCAGGTTGCCAGCCTTGTATTGATCAGCTTCTGTGAACTTGACTAGGTTGATCCTATGACAACTAAGCCCATAATTTGCAGCTTGGTATAACCTTCTAAAGATTGCATTTTCTTAACATGGCCTTTAAGAAGCTATTATAATCTCGAAACACAGCTAGCTGATACACTGGATAGAGTGCTGGGCCTGGAGTCAAGAAGACTTATCCTCTTGAGTTCAAATACGACCTCAGACACTTAATAGCTGTATGACCTTGGCCAAGTCACTTAACCCTGCTTGCCTCAGTTTCTTCATTTGCAAAATGAGCCAGAGAAGGAAATGGCAAACCATTCCAGCATCTTTGCCAAGAAAACCCCAAATAGGGACATGAAGTGCCAGACATGGCCAGGCCTGGGCCTGGCATTCCATTTACTGTGCTACTCAAATCCTGCCTTGGATACTTACTAACTATGTGACTTTGGATAAGCCAATTTCTTCCTTTTAGCCTCAGTTTCTTCATTTTAAAAAAAATGGGGATAATTTGATTGAACTGAATTGTCAGTTTTAGAAGCTGTAGCAAAAGTTTTATGCTAATTTAATCTTATTTACCAACGAAATACCTACCTCATTGAAAATCAATGAAAAAATAAATACATGTAAAGCATTTCATAAGCCTTAAAGTGATAAAACTACTAATATTTTGGGGACATCCTGTATGTATTTACCACCATCATCATCAAGCTTGTATGATTTCTGCCACAGATATGAATGAGAAAATAACAAGGGGTTCAGAAGGTATTGTCAAAGATGACTTTGTAACATGGACATCACTGCCTACACTTTCTGGGCACATGTCATGCTGTAAGATCTCTGTTAGTTTTCCACACAGTTTATTGCATGAGATGCTCCCTACCCCCCACACATAACACAGTGAAACACAAAACCATACTGGGAAAGCCACCCAAATAACCAGACTTATTTGAATTGCTCTGCACTTCCAAAAAGAGGTCTCACCTCTCTCTCACTCTTTCTTTTGAAAGATAGTTACAATAAGAAGACTAATTTAGAAACAACAACTAAGAAGTTTGTACCAGATTTGATTTTTTTTCAAGGACCTCAAAAGATAAAAATCCCATTCTGGCAGCTTCATAAGGATCACCACCCAAAACGATTGCCTATTTGCCCTATGGATCAATTGGCCAATCTCTTTGATTGTGGGAGGCAGCTTACAATAACATCTGTACAATAAGAATAAAAGTCTGGAAGAAAGAAGTGCTGGAGAAAATTTAATAATCAATATTATTAAATCAATAGCATTTAGCTCTACGAGTGAGAAATTTAAATGGTAATTCATGATTTTGTAGTGGAATCTGGGGTTATATGGAACTAGATCCACTCAGAAATTATGCAAATATGAGTACCTAGTATTCAGTAGTTATTCAATAAATTTTTATTGAATTGAATTGTGACTTTTAGAAGCAGCAGTAACATTTATAGAATGCTATCAGTTCATTTACAGAATGAAACAAGAAAATGTCTACCTTAATCTCCAGCAGAATTTGACATCCTAGATGGTACAATCTGTTTTTAAAATAATAATTATTATCAGGAATGTAGACAGAGAGGCAGACAGGCAGAAATTTACATATATAATATACAAGATTATGTTTGGTTAAAAAATAATAAAAGTGGCCACGTACCTTGCAAATCAACCACAACATTTGTGTGATTGGAAAACTCATAACAAAAATGTCCATAAGCCAATCCATATTCTGTGGCTTTGTACTCCGTTTTCACTACTTTTGTGTTATTGGACAGTTTAACAAATTCTCCCAAAATGTAAGGTTCCACACTGACACATCCTTTAATTGTCTTGCCCTCTAAAATCTGAAAGGCAACAAAGAGGGGCAAAGGGGGGAATCAGGGAAGTACCATGGAAAGAGTCCCTGGTTTAGATTGGGGTTCAGATCCTGTCCTGGGATCCCGTGTGACCTTGGGAAAGCCATATAACTTCTCTGAACCTCAGTTTCCTCATCTGTAAAAAGGGATTAATTTACCCATTCCCAGTGTGGTTAAAAAATTCTATGCAGTCAGTTGGTCAGCAGATCCTTTTCCTTGCTGGCTTCTGCCACTAGAATATGTCCACAAACCTAAGCACTCTTATTTTCTATGAGGGACTCAGAAATTACCAGGCTTCCTCTGTCTAGGGCCTATATGTGTATTATGTATACATATATGTTTGTGTAAATATATGTGCATGTATCTGAATATGTGTATATATGTGTAAATATGTGTGTGTATATATGGGGTATATATAGAAATGGGGTATATATATATATACATATATATGTGTGTGTGTATATATATATATGGTATGCTGGTAAATTTTTAACAATAGACTCTTCAAAAATGCATGCAAAACATACTTTTAAGTTTAATTTGCATTATCAATTTTTTCTCTATCAATTTCTTAAGGCTGGACAATAATCAAAATAATAAATCAAGCCTTGATTTGTAACATTTGCTGATTTCCAGGGGTATAATTGCCCACACTAAAAATTTAACAATTGGCCATCTAGAGTCAGTAAGACTCAGTTCTAGCACACCAACCAATCAACCAATCAGCATTTATCAGGTGCCTACTAAGTGCCAGGCATCATGCTAAATGTTGAGGATACAAAAAGAGGCAGATAATCCCATTGAAGGCATTATTTTGACCAATGCAGGTGAATACCTGATGTTCCACATTTATCTTGAAAAGCTTCTTGGGGGGGCGGGGCGGGGTAATGAGAAATTAGATGATTTTTCCGGGGTCACCCAGTCAGTCTGAATCTAAGGCAAAAATTGAACATCCTGGCTCCAGGGCTAATTATCTACTCAATATGCCACACTGCCTTCTGTATTTTTATGTAGACTCCTAGATCTAGAATTGGAAGGCACTTATAGAGCATTAAACCCACACTCATTTTATAGATGGAGTAGCTGAGGCACAGGTAGACTAAGTAACTTGCCTAAGGTCACACAGATTCGAAGTGTCAGAAGTTGGTTTTAAATTCAGGTACGGTGACCAGAGTCAGTGCTTCTTCTACCATGCTGTCTCCTGTTCATCCTTTCAGGGAGGATCTTGTTTTGGAGTCCATCCCTATTGTGATTTAGCATAAATTTCTTACCAGCAGTACTGTGGATGGGATATAGAAGATCTGTGTTGGGATCTTTTGCTCATAGAGTCTTTTGTTAAACTCTGTGACATAGTACTGTGCTGTCATCTGTCTCTCCACATCGACGAAGTGATGCCAAAGTCCTTTTTGTGATTTATATTCTTTCCCAACGTATCTATGGGGGAGAAAAGCAAACAGATGCTAGAGCAAGCTCCCTAAACTCAGGGCAGAATGGGAGAAGAAATTGATTCAATGTATTTGAACAGGCTTTGAAAAGCTTAACAATATACAACCAATACACAAACTCTATACAAACACAAGGCTTTGCCTCACACTGTCAGTTCTATTTCCTGTATCTAGTGATTTCAATGGTTTTGCCATGACAGAAGCTGAACATATTTTGATCCTTAGCTCTCTTCTATCAGTGCTATTGATCACAAGGAGAAACTATTTAATATTGACATTGCACCAGACACCCATGGGTGCAGGGATCAAGAAGCAGGGTGATTCAGGAAAAAGAGCCTTGGATTTGGATTTAGAGAGTCTCTGATGCTTACCACCTGTGTGATCTTGGGGAAGTCACTTAGCCTGTTTCCTTATCTGTAAAATGAGAGGGTTGGATTGGATGAACTCTTTTTAGCCCTATATCTATAGATTTGACTCAAGTTCGTGACTTTTTAAAAAGCCTACAAACGATCAATTCAACAGAAAGCCTATGGTTGTTGTTTTTTTGTGTAGAGGATTGTTCAACTTGAAGGTGCAGCAGGGAGACGTGGTTCTCCGTAAAGGTTAAAGATATGTGCATTGGCATGTTGTTGAGTGGACTGAGGACATGGCTAATATCTTCAATGTCTTGACTCACTGACCCCTCACTGAGCATGCAAGATCAAGTCTCATTAATTAAGAATGATTTGGTGGGATTTGGCTATTATAGATAAGAGAGGCACATTTGTGCTGGCCCTAAAAAGGAACCTGACAGATTTTGGAAACTCTTACTTGGAAAGTTCCCAAGACAGTTGAGCATAGACAGGAAGACTGTGGAAAAACTATGGATAAACTTGAGTCCCAGGGGATGGGGGAAGGGAACACAATGAAGTTGCATGTCAATCATATGACAAGGGATAGCGGTGAAAGAGCCAGGTACCTAACTTGGAGAGAAGAGGATCCTGGGACCCAGCCTTCTAAAAGAAGGGGTGGTAGTATACCCAAGCAAGACCAGTCTCAGAGAGGAGATCATGCATACAGTCCACAAACTGGAGGAGGAATAGGCCTGAAATATAACAAAAACCTGGACTTTTCTCTCTGCTTTTATAGTGAGTTATTGAGATGTTGCAGTTCCATTGGGCAAGGAGCTTGCCTTTGTAGGAATCCCTAACACATTTTCCTTCTGAAGTAGTCCAAGTCCTTACTTAGGTAAGTACCAAGTAAGGACTTGAAGAAGGGAATTATCAGCATGTCAAGAGATTCCTGCTCTAGCAACCTTAAATTTATTTCTCTTCTACAGAGAGTTAGTATGAGCCCAGAGTCTGGGAATTTGGTGGACTTTAAGTTCAAAATGAATCAACAGGGTGAAGTGAAAGTCCCAAAGAGGAATGCAGTCTTGGGATACATTTAGAGTAGCACAGTCTCCAGGAAAAAGGAGGCGATTCTCTGATTCTCTGCTCTGGTCAGATCATTCCTGGAAAGTTGTGTTTAATTCAGGGTCACAGTTGCTAGAGCTCTGGGCCTAGAGTCAGGAAAACCTCAGACACTTACTAGCTGTGCGATGCTAGGTAAGACACTTAATCCTATTTGCCCGAGTTTCCTCATCTGTAAAATGAGTTAGAGAAGGAAAGGCAAACAACTCCAGTATCTTTGCCAAGAAAATCCCAAAAGGGGTCACGAAAAGTAGGATATGACTGAGCCACCACCACCACCTGCACCAGCACCATTGCCATCATCACCACATTTAAGGAAGAATGTTGATAAATTAGAGAGCACCTAGGATGGTGAAAGGTCTTAAGTCCGTGCTACTGGACAATTTAATGAAGGAACTGTGGACTCTTAGCTTAAAGAAGACAAAGCTCAGAGGGCCAGGATAGCTGCCTTCAAGAACTTGAAAAGCTTCAGAAGGGCTAGACCTGGTTCTGCTTGCCCCCAGAAGATAGGACTAGAAGCAATGAGAGGGTGCCGAAAAGAGGTAAATTTTGGCTTGAGAGAAGGTAACGCTTCTGAACAAGATTTGCTATCGAAAAGCAGAATGGGCTGCCTCAGAAGATAATGGGTTCTTCCTCACTAAAAGCCTTCAAGCAAAGGCAAGATAACCATTTTTCAAGTATGTTATAATGGGGATTCTTTTGGAGGAATGAGTTGGATGTAATGGCAGCTGACCTCAATCTTCTGAACTCTGTGGCACAAAAGCTTGTTTACATCTTGGGATCTGGTTCTGGATTCCTTTGGACTGCATAGCATGGGGTTCACTTGATGGGCTACTATGAGTCCTTTTCTGCATCTGCCATAGGATTGACTCTGATAAGCCAGTCAGTTCATTCCCAATTGTTAAAACTCAAACCCTCATTCTCAGTGAGGTACATATGGATTGACAAGGCCTAGAAAATATCATTAATCCTCTCAACCAAGTATTACTGGGCATGCCTACCCCCCTCTATATGTGATCTCCTCAAATTCATCAAGGAACTTCCTTGAATTGCATTTACATTAATATTTTCCCTCCTTTTTGACCAATACCTTCCCAAAATTTCTTCCTGATGAAGGAGGTGTATCCAAAAGGCATTTCTTTGTTTGCCTTTCTTCTTTACAACCAGGTAGTCACCAAAATACACAAGAGTTTCTTGGGCTGTCCACAATTCTGATTTCTTAGAGTATTTTAACAAAAGAGCATCTGGAAAAAGAAAAGGTGAAATTAGCCATATCTTGAACAAGGCTATTATAATCCAGGAATAAGACTAAAATAAACAGAGCCCTTAAGTTTTAGTACTCCTTCTGGGGAAATTTTTCTTCAAATCCTTGAAAAATATTCCCTCTCAAATCTCCCACATTTTAAACTTCTAACTTCTAGACTAAAAGGTAGTAACATATGATGAATTTGCAACAAAGAGAAGCCTTACACTAATAAAACATTCTGTTGTGGGTGATTGGCAAGGAGCAATATAAGATAAGACAAACATTTATGGAAGAAAAATTCCTGACACATGTGATGTGGGACACAGAAAATAGAAAAGTAATCATTCAGCAAGGGAAATATGACCCCATCATTTTTCGACACCCTGAGGTGACCTTGAAACATAGAATACAGAGGTACAACTGTGTAGGATGGTGTAAAGAAAATAATTTCTCTGGCCTGCTCCTCCATAGATTTGTCAGCATCCTTTCCTGTAAAAGGGTACTCTTTCTTCTCTCCTCCAATTCTGGAACTATCAACCATGATCAAATCAACCCTGCCATTCTTACTGGATGACATGTCAATCTACTCCTCATCCCTATAGCTTCGTGGGCCAAAATACCCTTCCCTGCCCACTGCTCCTTTTTGTATGTCATTTCCCTACGTGGAGGGTAGAGGCTGTCTTTGCTTTCTGTATTCCTGGCATTCACCACAGTACTTGATACATAGTAAGTGCTTAATAAACATTCATTCATTCATTCATTCATTCATTCATTCATTCATTCATTCATTCATTCATTCATCCATCCATCCATTCATTCCAATACCTCATTTGAGTCATTATTTTTCATATTATTAGCTATGAAACTACTGAGCCAGATTGTCTCATTGGAGCTAAAATCATCTTCTGTGTAAAAGGGGGAATCTATCCAACTTGTCTACTTCACAGACATGCAAAGGGGATAATATATGTGAAAGCAACTTGGAGATGTTAAAACAAGAGGCAGAGAAAAGGTGCTCTTGGTTTGTTACGGGATTCCAAGACAGCAACTGTGTAATTAATTTCTGAACCGGTTGCCTGACTGAGGCTTGTGCCTCAACCTGCGGGAGGTGAAAGCTTTATTTGAAATTCACTAGGCCGCCATGCAGCCTATGGCTTCTGCAATATTCACTGGAGTTTGCAAAAACTGACTTCACTTAGACATCACAAGATCCAATGTGCTCTAGAAAGGGAAGAGCCTTAGGGTGGAAATCAAAAATTCATTGGATCCTGGATCTAGAGATGTATGAGACTTCAGCAATTATCTTGTCCAATATCCTTATTTTAACCCAATTAGGGATGGTTAAGGAGGTTGAACAATGTAGCAAAGACCACACTGACTCTACGCATTAGCCGTGGGATTTGAACCTGGGCCCACAAACACCAGAACCATCTTCTTTACACTGTTCTGACTGTGTGCTATTCCCTGTCTCCTCTATTCACTAGCTTTGTGACTTTGGACTGTTTGCCGCTCTAATTTGGGCCTGAGTTTTTTTGTTTGTTTGTTTTTGTTTTTAATGTGTATAATGAGAGAACTGGACTAGAAGATTGTCAAAGTTCCTTCTAGTTCTAATGTTCATTGGATCATAGATTTAGACTTGGAAAAAGCATCTTAGAGACCACTGAATCCAACCCCTTTCTTTTACAAATGAAGAAACTGGGGCACAGAGAGATTAAATGAGTTGCTCACAGTTATACAACTAGCAAGTATCTGAAGCAAAATTTGAACTCAGGTCCTCTTGATTCTAGGCATCATTGTTGTCATCGTCATCATTATCATCATCACCACCACAACCACAATAACAATAATAAATGATGATGATAGATAATATTTATATATCGCCTACTATAAGCCAGTCACTGTATGAAGCACTTTACAGTGATTATCTCATTTGATTCTCACAAATACCCTGGGAAGTAGGTACTATTATTATCCCCATTTTACAGATAAGACAAAAGAGGCTAAGTGACTTTCCCTGAGTCCCACGGTATGTGTCTGAAGCAAGATTTGAACCCAGGTCTAGTCCACTATCTATTAGGTCAAACTGCTTCTGAGTTTATTATTATATTTTTGTGAGAGAGCGCAGGTGGTGCTATTCTCTTTTTTGAACTAAGAAGGACAACTGCATTGGTCAAGCTGGGCTAAAAAGAACATCGCTTGGTCTCTATCTATTATAGTCAAGCTACAAATTCAGTCAAATGCCACATAAAATGTACAATATCCTGTATACATGCCTATCTATCATGTTTGATATTTGCTAGAGGGATCTGAGCCTTTCATGAATTTTATGTCTCAGAGAATATATATATATATATGTATATATATGTATGTATATATGTATATGTGTGTGTGTATATATATATATATATATATATAATTTTTTTTTGGTAATATCTGGGGATCCTAGATTATTGTCACCACCCAACGGTCTCCGCATCCTCCCAACCTTCAAAAGAATCCTTCCCTGGAACAAAGAGTAGTTCAACAAAACAAATCAACATGTATTGCCAATGACACATGCCTCATTCTTCACTCAGTCTCTCCCACCTCTCTTCCAAGAAGGGCAACATCTAGCTATTCAATTGAGCCACACAAGTATTTATCCAAGGTTGCCAATGATGCAGAGGTGGCCATGTTCAGCTTCACAAATCAAAACCCAACTTGTCAGCTTCTTAAAATCAGACCCTTGTTCCCTACACCATTTACTTACTGTGTGCTTGGTGGAGTTCCCTGGGCTTAAAAACTCCTGTGTTCTCTAGTCTCTGGAATAACCAGTCATGCCCTACTCCTGACAGGAGTTTCTCAAAGTCATTTTCCTCCAGGGTTCGTGCTTCTAGGACTTCTTGCTTGGCCCTTCCTGGTATAGATACAAAAGAGCTTCCGCTGGAATTCAGAAATGACAAGGGGCTTCCCGCCCCAGAAGAGCCATTGGAGAAATCAGGTGAGTTGAGCCACCCTGATAAGGAGGAGCTAGAATTCTGTCTATAGTTTCCAAATTCATTCCCCCCACCATGATCCTCTGTGGTGGTATCATCACACAGGCTGGGGAAAGGTCTGCCACTGTTTGCCCAGGAGCTATGAGCATTGTTCACCATCAGACAGGTTTGCTCTCCCAAAGTATTCAGTCTATGAGACCCATTTTTATCTGCCCAGTGGCTCACTTTACTACTAGTGACCTCCGGATCTTTGTCCTCTGTAGATGCATCTGACTCATCTGCTTGCCCTTTTGCCTTTCTTTGTTTCTTTGTAGCCCAGTGATGAGTGAAAGAAGTATCAGTTACAGCGGAATTGTTGGCTAAGGAACAAGCAGAAGAGACTTTGGTATTTTTATGTTGGCCCAAGGCAGCATCTTCTACACTCTCTGTAGTTTCTACTTCTAGATCAACCCAAGAAGTCAGTTCTCTAAACACGGATTCTTTATTTCTTTCAGTTGTTTTTACTCCCTCCTCTTCTCCATTCCTCACTCTGAGATTCCCTTCAGCTTCGGGTAACACATCAGTCTCAAACAAGTCTGATTCTTCCAGGGAAGGCAATGAGATCATCTCAGTAGACCCGATGGAGGTAGGGGAACAACAAGAAGAGACCTTTGAATGTCCAAAAAATGGAGAGCCATTTTTGGATTCTGTATTTCTGATTTCCTGGACATTTTCTATTTCTATTTCTCTGTTGACTAAGATCGCTTTATCAGAGACTGTGCCTATTGTCTTGTGGGGAGTTAAGGGAGTTTGCTTACATTGCTGATTTTGAGAAGCATCCAAACAGTCTTCTTTAGAGTTCTTGACAGAGGGAGGGTGAGGCGCTGAAACATGGAGATCACTGTTTTCATCATGGTTCTCCAGGTCTTCAGTTAGGGCTGTAGAACACTGAGTGTCTACTAGTCTTTTTTCTTGAATGGTCTCCCTCCTGACTAGCCCATCATCAGCAAGATCATCTACTTCCTCCCAGCTACTAGAAAAGCTGGATCCTGATATCTTGCTCCAAGAGCTAGATGTCTGACTTCCATTCAGAGAGTTGCTAGAAACATCAGTTTCCCTATTATGGAGGTGGTCTGGTTGTTCAGTTTCTGTCTCTTCATCAAGTGAGACATGAGCTGCATTTGACTGGGGCCATTTTCTTTGTTCTTTTACTTGGAGCTTCCCATGATTCTGTGGGGTTTTTTGTGAAGAAGGAATATCAATGCTTTTTTCACTTAACAATTTGTCATCACTAGTACTCAAGGTGTCCATGCTTTTGGTTTCAGTTTTCAAGGATGTGATACAGGCTCCTGTTTTTATTTCCTCTTCCCCCCTCCTGTGGCTCCTACATATACTTTCAAATACTTCACACACTGAAGCATGGTGTTGGGAATGCCTTTCAAGGACTCCTTTGAAATCCACTTTGCCATGCAACATAGGCTGATCAATCCAAGATTTGTAACTTTCTGGGACATAAGATCTGTCATCTAAATTGTGGAAACTTTGGACTTGCAAATACTTCTTAACCTGCTCAATATTAGACATGATCTCCTGGGCCAGTGTTTCTTTGTCTTGAGTCCCCCTTGAAGCAGAATAAGCATACAGTTTCCCCACTGCTTCTCTACAAAGTTTATCCGAAACACAGACAGCTTCAGTCTCCCCACTGAGGCTCCGGTGTACTGTGGTAAGGCAGAAAGCAGCTTTGATAAAACTATGAAGTTCCTGTTTTCCAGCAACTAGGTCAGTGCCTTTTTTGGTGAGGAGGCCAATTTCAAAGGCCTCTTTGGCTTCAGATAAATACAACTTTTTCTTTTCTGGAGGACAGTCATTAGAATTAATATAGGACAATAAACATGTGCCTTGGATGTTCTGTGGGAAAAACAACAAAATAGATGTTGAGTTAAAAACCTGGGATTTTCTTTTACCAGAGCTTAGGATGGAAAGATCTCAGAGCTAAGGCACCTTTAGAGAATACTGCAGAATGGTTTTGGAAATGCATAATTAAGCAGCACAGAAAGATAAGGGATGTTGTATGTGTCTATTTACCATTCCATTGTGACCGTGACATTTTTCTGTTAAAGATGATTGACCCATGATTTCTTGCCCATAGAGCCAAGGCATGGACCTTCCATTCAAAATAAGGCAATTGAACATGTATACACACACAAACTGATCTTTGCATCAATATGCATTCAGATAATAATACTTAGTACTCAAGGGCAGATGGCATTTTATTGCTCAAGCAGAATTAACTTAGCTCCTACCATGGTGCTACAATACTAAGTATTAAAGCCTTTACCCTACATGAATAGTCTCTAAACTAATACTGTCAATTACATAGCAGGAAGCCTGGCTTAACTGGATTGATTTTTTTCCCTACCACTGGGTAAATCTGAAAGGCCATAGGGCAAGGAAAGACTAATGGGCTTGCTCTACCACACTTACCACAGCTGTGAGCACAAAAAGTGGGGTGTACTGGCTAAAGGCGGCAGCCAGCTTACAGGCTGCTGCTGCTGATAGTAAATGGTGATCAAACTCTCTGAGAAGGTTCTGCAAGAAAACAGAAGAGACAACAGGACTTAGATACCTTCTTGACCAGGGAAAAAAAGTGAGAGGGAGGGTGCTAAACTGCTCTACTCAAGATTCACACTTGGGCTTCTGAACCATGGCTCTCCTAACATCTACAATGAAAATACAGCAGGAAAGAGGAGTGGGGAGTGGGGCTGGAATTGGAATTCTGTGTATAACACTACTCCTTCCTGCCTTTTCCTTTCTTTCCCTGACTCTCTCCCTTCCCAAAGAGAACAAGATTTCACTTATACCTTTTTCCATATAATAACCAACTAATTGATGATTATTGCATATATATTGGCAAAGACCTCATTAGCTTGTAACTTAATAACAACTAGGATACTGGTATAACTGAGTTCCATCTGTACATATGGAGTTTAAGGTCTAGTAAAAAGTTCTTAGACAGAAGGGACTGCTTTGTTTTCGCCTATATAGCCAAAGCACTCAGCACAATGCCTGGCATATTTTGGGGCTTATATTTATAGCAACTCTCTTTGTGGTGTCAAAGAACTGGAAATTGGGGCAGCTAGATGGCGCAGTGGATAGAGTACCAGCCCTGGAGTCAGGAGTACCTGAGTTCAAATCTGACCTCAGACACTTAACACTTACTAGCTGTGTGACCCTGGGCAAGTCACTTAACCCCAATTGCCTCACCAAAAAAACCAAACAAACAAAGAACTGGAAATTGTGGGGATGCCTGTCAAATGAGGAATGGCTGAACGAGTTGTGGTGTTTGATCATGATGAAATACTACTGTGCCATAAGAAATGATGAGCTTGTTGATTTTAGAAAAAACATGGGTAGACTTGCAGTAAATAATGAAGAGTGAAATGGGGAGAACCAAGAGAGTGTAGAGCATAATATAATATTATATTATATTATACAATACAATGTAATATAATAATACAGTAACAGCAATATTTTAAAGAACAACTTTGAGACACGAAGTCATTTTGACTATCATAAATACCCAAATTAACTACAGAGGACCTATGAAGGAAGTCATTAGCTGCATCTAGAGAAAGAACTGATAAATAAAAGTATGTAAAAATAAAGTATAATACAATTTTACATATCTATATATACATATAGATATTTTTCTTATTAGTGTCTAATGATAGCCATCTCTAGAGCAGGGGGAGGGGAAGGGAAAAAAAGGAAAAAGAGAAAGTTACATGATAATTTTATTACATATTTAAAAGGAATAGCAAGTTGTACATAATTGATTTGCAGTTTCATGTATAATCATCTTTTTAAAAATTCTACTATGTTGTGGAAATGCTTGTTTTATTACAGAAATTAACAATAAAAAAATTTGAAAGCTTGTTGATCAAATAAATAATTGAAGTGTGATATTGTCTGAACCTCCCCATAAAGCAGAATTATTACTTTCAACATTTGATAAATAACTTGATTTTTTTGTTTTATTTTGTGTGTGTGTGTGGGGGGGCAATGAGGGTTAAGTGACTTGCCCAGGGTCACACAGCTAGTAAGTGTCAAGTGTCTGAGGCTGGATCTGAACTCAGGTCCTCCTGAATCCAAAGCCGATGCTTTATCCACTGTGCCACCTAGCTGCCCCATAACTTGATTTTAATAATGTTAATTTTAAAATTCTCAAATTGCCATAGAACATGATCAGATAAACAACTTTGAATTTGCAACAGAACTCCATTATGGCATGTAAGAAGGGCAAGAGACCAAACAAAGAGTCTTAATTTTAGCTGAAATATGTTGAGACTCCTAAGTTGTTATGTTTCCATTTTATCAATTTAATATGCCTAATATGCAACCAAATTGTGGTTTTGTTGCGTTTTTTTGAGGCAATCAGCATTAAGTGACTTGCTTACATAAGTAATGAAGTATTTTAAAATATAATATTTTATGTTATTATAAGGTTCCCTTAAGCTTGTGTTTGCCCAATCTTCACATACATTTTCCCTTTCATATGACAGCTATCATGTTCTGATTTTAATTCTATAATTTTGCATTATTTCACAATTCACCTTTCCATGTTTCTTTGTATTGTAGGAGTGGACTATGCGGGTAAGGAGGGGGGCAGTCTTTGAAACCTACACAGGTATTTCCTTTTTGATCCCTCTGGGAAAGCCAACTTCCCTGTGGCCTGACGGTTCAGGAGGTGGTCTTGTGTCATAATGAGTCATTCAATTGGCTGAAGATCTAGAAGAACTCATGATGGAGAATTACTGAGTGAGGTATCAAAGAGGGTCAATTTGGCCTTTCATTGTTCTCTTCTCCTTTGCACTTCTGAGAAAGCAGGACTAGTTTGATCTGGCCTTGATATTCAGTGGGGGAAGGATGGTAACCCTGTGTCCTAACCAACCATGGTGACTGTGAGCATGTGGCCATCTCTGTCTCTTGGGGTTTATTCTTTCCTGAATTTTGACAAAAAGGTTATTCTGGGATGTAAGTGCACAGGAAACCTGTTGAATTCAGGTGATCCAGAGATTCCATGGGTAGTCCTATTGGTGGTCAGAGCTAAATGGTAGAAGTAGCAGCAGCCACTGGATACTAGTAATGGTGAACAACACTGGAAAGAATTGTAGATGCTGTGGAAAGACATTCAACTAAGGATGATAACCACTTTGGGGAATATGGTTCCTCTTGACAGAGGGAAATGTCAACTATAAAGTCCAGAAAGGCACTGATCTTTGGAATTCATCAGAGATCTATACCTAAAGGGAACTTCATGAGGACTGATTGACTCCTCTAGGGTCGCAAGCTGGCAGGGTATCCCTTTATTACACATGTACTTCATTTCCACTGTATTTTAAGCTTGAGTACACTCTCCCCAGGGACCTTGTGTGTATAAGGAGAGAGTGCATCTTAGGTTTTAGAGGAAATGTTATTATACAAATTCTCCTTACTTTCTGTAAAAGCTAATTGTCTTCCTTGTTAAATGCTAACAGGGAGCAAACTAGTGGAGATTTGTGATCAACAGTCCTAGAAACCCACCCCCTCAGGTTTATTATCCCTATGACCCTGAGAGAGAGAGAGAGGAACAGTCAGCCACTCTCTGTGGACTTACTCTGAGAATGCTTGTGATGGTTGGGGAAGTGAGCCCAGAGGGGATCCTGTGTTTATATTCCTCATACTTATTAATTTTAATTATATAATTCCCTTAGATTGATGTAATAGCATAGCAGCCATTTCCCAACTATGGGATATTAAAGTCATTTCTCATTTTTTTCAATTACAAATAATGTTGCTATAAATATCTTTGAATGGACAGCTATTTTTTTTTCATTTTAATTATACTCTTGGGATACATTTCAAAAATATAATCATTGGGTCAATTATTTTTGTAATTTATAATGTTCAAAAAGATTCTACCAATTTGCAATCCCAACAACAATATATAACTCTACCTGTTTATTCCCAAGTCCACCAACACTGAATTTTGTTACTTTTTTGAATTTTTAGCAATTTGATGGGTTTAGGTTGGCAATTCAATACTATTTTAATTTTCTTTCCTTTGTTTTTTAATGAGGTTGGGCAAATATGCAAGTGATCATTTCAAATTTGTGTTTTGTCTTTTCGTATCTTTGGACTATTCAGCCTTTTTGGTTAAGATAAAAAAATGAAGAAATCAACATGCTGAGGGAATTTTTGTCAGTGATTCTATTCTATAACACGCTTGATAATTACCAGGGTAATTTGAGGGTTGTTTTTAAATTTTTCATAATCCTTCTTGCTCATAGAAATGAAGATATCTGCTAATATACCCAGAGATGTAGCAATTCCCTGTAAAGAAAAACAAAAGAGGTTAAGTGTCAATAAATAATTGGGTCAATTACTGTTTGTGTCCTATAGCATAAATTGAGCCCTCTCTGTAGTTACTACTCCTAAAGATTCCAGAAGCTTATCACTTAGCTTTTTTTTTTTTTTTTTTGCGGGGCAATGGGGGTTAAGTGACTTTCCCAGGGTCACACAGCTAGTAAGTGTCAAGTGTCTGAGGCCAGATTTGAACTCAGGTCCTCCTGAATCCAGGGCCGGTGCTTTATCCACTGCGCCCCCTAGCTGCCCCCAGCACTTAGCTTTTAAATCCAAGGCCATAGACATCATGGGGAAGTGGGATGAGCACTCAGCAGAAGTTGCTGACTCCACCATAAAATCAATCAGTGACATTGAACAAGTTACATTAACTCTGTTTCAGTTTTATCTTCTGCAAAATGAGGAAGTGGTTACTAAGGTCCGTTCTCTCTCCAGGATGCCTGTGAGGGCACATGAATTTACCCAAAGCATTTGCCATTTCTTGGCAAATTTTCTTTGAGTTATCACTACAGGGTCATTCTCAGTGTTTCTAGATAGTAGGAAATGTCACTTAAACCCCGCCCTCAAAAAACCTCACCCCAAACTATATTATAACAGGAGCATATAGACCATAGATTTAGAGCTGGGACCTCAAAGCCATATAATTTTACAGACAAGGAAACTAAGGCTCAGAGGAATGAAATGATTTGTATCATATCAGACAGGTAGCAAATAAGAGGCAGGATTTTAATTTAAACCCTCTGATGGTAGAATTAGATCATTTCCACCGAGGTAGTGTTTCATCTTACAGGCAATGAGGTGGGGCAGTGGACAGAAGTCTGCACTTGTTGTCGGGAAGGAAAGAATGAAAGGAAGAAGAGAGAGAAGTAAGAAAAGAAGGAAGGGAGAGAGGAAGAGAGGAAAGAAAGAAAAGAGGGAAGTAGGAAGCATTTATTGAGTACCTACTATGTGTCAGGTCCTATGCTAAGTGCTTTACAAACCCCATCTTTTTGATCCTTGAAACAACCCCAGGAGGGAGTTGCTGTTATTATCTCCACTTCATAGTTGAGGAACCTGAAGCAGACAGAGGTCAAGTGGACTCATATCTGACCTCAGACACTTCCTGGGTATATGACCCAGCACAAGTCATTTAACTTTCACCTGTAAAATGGGGACATCTACCTCAAATGATTATATGAGATAATATCTGTAAAATGCTATATAAATACTAGCTATCATTATTACTTTACTCAAAGTCTCCCAGAGGTTTAATTAGTGTTTAGAATATTGCCAGATAGTTCCATAGGGTTAGAACATTATTCAAAGATAAAAGAATGCTTTTAAAAGTTGCTACATATAAATATACTATATAAACTATACGAATATTTTAGCTATATCAACTAGGTCTTACAGTAGAGGTTCCCAAAGCTGAGGCTCTGTGCAGTTACTGTGAGGAGTTTATTCAGTTCCAGTAAAACATGCATAGTGAACAATGGGCTAAATGTCAACAGTTTTATATTATTTATGCTTTCTTTGGGCCTAATAGAATTTCCTCCCTGGCCTTTTGGATTAAGACCTTTTCTTTTCCTGTTAAGACTTATAAAATACCAATCACAAAAATGTTATTGGATTCATAGTATATATTATTACATACTTTCTAAATTAATGAATATTAATACTATATATTATTTAGGAGGGCTTGTGAAATGTTTCGATATTAAACAGAGGTCCTTATATAGGTAAAGGTTAGAAACCACTATCTTGAGATATTTTAGAAAACTCCATATCAGGCCCCTTAAATTCTTCTGGAAAGAGGTAAGATAAAAATCCTGAGTAAACAAATAAAAGTAGATAGCTTTAGAAATATGGTTTGCCCAGGATCCAACAGTGAATAAAAGCAGAACCAGACCCAAAAGCATGCTTCTGTATTGTGCTCCCTACCCATCATGCAGAGGAAAAATAAAATTAAGATGATCCAGGCAAATAAAACTTATGCTTTAATCACTTATTTTTTGGTGAGGCAATTGGGGTTAAGTGACTTGCCCAGGGTCACACAGCTAGTAAGTGTTAAGTATCTGAGGCCAGATTTGAACTCAGGTCCTCCTGACTCCAGGGCCAGTACTCTATCCACTGCACCACCTAGCTGCCCCTTTTAATCCCTTTTAAACACACACACACACACACACACACACACACACACACACACACACGGGGGGGGGGGGAGAGAGAGAGAGAGAGAGAGAGAGAGAGAGAGAGAGAGAGAGAGAGAGAGAGAGAGAGAGAGAGAGAGAGAAGGAAGAAGATACTAAGGGAGGGGAGAGAGAAAAGAATTAATTCACCTTTTTATCTGGTTGAGGAAGTTCCAAATACCCAATGATTGAAGCCCAAATTAATTCTGCAGCTTCATACCACATTCCTGAAATAAAGCAGATTAATAGTTAGCAATCATCTGAGCTTCCTCTATATAAAATGCCTCTGAACATCCTTTTAAAACAACAAAAAAAGAATATTCATTCTGTTGATAAAAAGCTGGGTTGGATTCGCAGGTTGATTTTATTTAATCTGTTTTTGACATTTGGTTTATATCTGTCCTTTTTCAGACTTATAGGGAAATGGGTACTGGATTTGTAATATGAAGATGTGAATTCAACTCTTGGTTATGTTGTTTACCAGAATGATCTTGTATAAGTCACTTAACTCCTTTATTGTTTGCTATTAAGTTGTTTCAGTCGTGTCCAATTCTTTTTTGATCCCATTTGGAGTTTTCTTGGAAAAAATAATGGAATGGTTTGCCATTTTCTTCTCCAACTCATTTTACAGATGAGGAAACTGAAACAAATAGGGTTAAGTGACTTGGCCAGGGTCACTTAGCTAGGAAGTGTCAGAGGCCAGATTTGAACTCAGGAAGATGAGTTTTCCTGATTCCAAGCTCAGTGTTCTATTTACTATGGCATTGCCTAGCTGTTCTACTTAACTCCTTCAGATCTTAATTTCCTCATCAGTAAAATGAACGGATTGGCTGAATTGATCTCAAGTCCTTCTAGCTTTAAACTCTAATGCTATGACCCGCTTCTAGTATTAAAACTACTCTCAGGCTTGAAGTTAGAAATTGTTGACAAACAAATCAATTCTCTCAGGCTAATAAGGTTTACTTCTGTATGTATGTATTGAGGCAATGGCTAACTAAATATCATCTTAGAGACCTGAATTTTAATGAAGTTTCCAAAGAAGCTAATCTACAAAAAGGCAGTAATTTTGTCACTAAGAAAATCCAGTCTTGTTAAGTGTTTTGAGGGCAATAGAGAGAGATGATACCTGATCACAAGAATAACTCATTCTTACATTATATTTATGTCTAATTATAATGTCTTATTTTTTGGGGGGTGGGGCAATGACGGTTAAGTGATTTGCCCAAGGTCACACAGCTAGTAAGTGTCAAGTGTCTGAGGCTGGATTTGAACTCAGGTCCTCCTGAATCCAGGGCTGGTGCTCTATGCATTGCGCCACCTAGCTGCCCTACACTGCATTATTCTTTTTTGTTTTGTTTTCGGTAAGGCAATTAGGGTTAAGTGACTTGCCCAGGGTCACACAGCTAGTAAGTGTTAAGTGTCTGAGGCCGGATTTGAACTCAGCTACTCCTGACTCCAGGGCCGGTGCTTTATCCACTGCGCCACCTAGCTGCCCCACAGTGCATTATTCTTAATGTTCACTCTTCCTCGTTTCACATAGCTAATCTTGCCAATGTTGCCAATCCAGGTGCTTTATCTACTGTGCCACCTAGCTGCCCCCTATAATGTTTTATTAAAAGGGATTGGACAGCTAGGTGGCATCATGGATAGAGTGCTGGGCCTGGAGTCAGAAAGACTTATCTTCCTGAGTTCAAATCTGGCCTCAGACACTTATTAGCTATGTGACCCTGGATGACTCCCTGTCACACCTCAGTTTCCTCATATGTAAAATGAGCCGGAGAAGGAAATGGCAAACAATCCAGTATCTTTGTCAAGAAAACCCCAAATGTGGTCACGAAGAGTTGGACGTGACTGAAATAATTGAACAACAACAAAAAGGGTTGGGATTGGAACTATGATTTCATGAGTTGAGAGAACTCCCTGGTGAAGAAACTTCCTCTGTTAATGTAAATTGGTACCTTCTCTATAATTTATTGTCTAAAAGTTGCCTAGAACACTTTCTTTGACTCACATATCCTAGAGAGATTAAGTGATTTACCCAAGATCATACATGTATGTATCAAAGGCAGGACTTGAACTCAGGTCTTTCTGGCTTCAAGAATGGTTCTCTATCCACTATACTACAATGCCTTTTTGTTATAATCTTAAAATTATAATATTTAAATATAATAGGTTAAAAATTCTATTTGGCCAGGACCTGTGGTTATAATGGTGTAGGGAAAATTGTCTAGAGTGCACCTAGAACAAATTCAATTCAATAAACATTTATTAAACATCTATTGGGTGTGAGGCACTGGGATAAGCAGATTAAAATGTAATGGGGGTGGGGTGCA
Organism: Dromiciops gliroides; assembly: GCF_019393635.1. Taxonomy (NCBI): domain Eukaryota; kingdom Metazoa; phylum Chordata; class Mammalia; order Microbiotheria; family Microbiotheriidae; genus Dromiciops; species Dromiciops gliroides. The sequence continues at coordinate 223,110,320 of NC_057866.1, forward strand.
GCTAGGTGGTGCAGTGGATCAAGCACAAGCCCTGGATTCAGGAGGACCTGAGTTCAAGTATAGCCTCAGACACTTGACACTTACTAGCTGTGTAACCTTGGACAAGCCACTTAACCCTCATTGCCTCACCTCCCCCCCACCCCCCAAATGTAATTGGAGAATATCTGAAAAAATAAATAAAATATAAAAGAACATAGATAATGTTAAAATGTGGGTTTCTATGTCAATATGCCACTGCAGGGATCTTTATGTACAATTCAATGGCTCTCTCTTTCTGAATTTGACATCACTGTTGTAGGGAATTCTTGGGAGGAAATCCTCTCTCCCAATGAAGATTGCATTTGTTTTACAATATACATACTTTTTTTTTTTTTTTTTTTTTTTAGGCAATGGGGGTTAAGTGACTTGCCCATGGTCACACAGCTAGTAAGTGTCAAGTGTCTGAGGCTGGATTTGAACTCAGGTACTCCTGAATCCAGGGCTGGTGCTTTAACCACTTCGCCATCTAGCTGTCCCACAAAATACATACTTTTAATAGCTGGGGCACTGAGAAATTTAGTGATTTGCCCAGTGTTACAAAGGCAGTATGTGTCCGAGGTGACACTTAAACCCTTGTCTTCTTGACTCAGAAGCTGGCTCTCTAGTCACTATGTCATACTGTCTCTAAGATTAACCTGTTATTATTATTTTATTCATATCACTTTAAAAAATAACAATCTTTGGAATAGTAATGTCCCATAGGCATCTCAAACTTAACATATCCACAACAGAACTCATTACCTCCCACCCTGCCCCAACCCTCCCTTTTCTCCCTATTTCTGTTTTGGGTGCCACCATGCTTCCATTCACTCAGAATGAAAACCACTACAGTATTTTTAAAATTTATTTTGATTTATCTATCATCTATCTATCTATCAATCTATCTATTTTTTTTCGGGGCAATGAGGGTTAAGTGACTTTCCCAGGGTCACACAGCTAGTAAGTGTCAAATGTCTAAATCTGGATTTGAACTCAGGTCCTCCTGAATCCAGGGCCAGTGCTTTATCCACTGTACCACCTACCTGCCCCCTCCCCACTGCATTATTCTTTTCTTTCTTTTTCCCCACTGCATTATTATTATTATTATTATTATTATGATTATTATGATTATTATGATTATTATTTTAGTGAGGCAATTGGGGTTAAGTGACTTGCCCAGGGTCACACAGCTAGTAAGTGTTAAGTGTCTGAGGCCGGATTTGAACTCAGCTACTCCTGACTCCAGGGCTGGTGCTCTATGCATTGCGCCACCTAGCTGCCCCACACTGCATTATTCTTAATGTTCACTCTTCCTCGTTTCACATAGCTAATCTTGCCAATGTTGCCAAATCTTGTAAATCTAATCTCAACAACATCTCTGACATTCATTACCTTTTCTCCATTCGTGTGACTGCCAGCCTAATTCAAGTCCTTTGCACTTCTAGCCTCGGATGTTGGAGTAAACTCCCTATTGGTATTGGTCTCTCAGGCTCAAGCCTTTCCTCTCTTTAATCTATTCAACAACATAGGAACCAGAAGTGAGGCTTCTAACATAGAGGTTTGGCCATGTTACTCACCTCCTCAATAAGCTTTAGTTACTTCTTACTACTTGTACTCTCAAACACAAATTCATCTGCTTAATATTTAAAACCCTTCCTAACCTGGCTCCTTACCTGTACAGCTAACTTCATGTATTCTAAGATCCAGGAAGACTGACTTTTTTGCTGCTCTTCATTTTATGTATAACCGTCTGTCTTCCAGCTCATTTTGCTTTTGCAAAGGCTGCCTGCCACCAAGCCTGGAATACACTCTATCCTCATCTCCCCTTCTGAGAATCTCTATCTTTCCTCAAAGATCAACTCAAGAACTACCTACTTATCCTGCATTGCTACCTATAGGAATCAAGGAAAGTCGAGTAATCTCTGTCTGCTCCAGTTTCCTCATCTGCATAATAGGGATAATAATAACATGTATCTCCCAGGGCAAAATGAGATAATATCCATAAAGCACTTTGAAAATATCTTAACGAGTTACATAAATGCTATAATATTATTGTTGTTCTTGTTATCTCTTAAATGAACTTCCCTTGCTCCCCTCAACTGTTAGGATTTCCCACTGGTTATTTATCTTGTCTATACTCAAAACCATAAGTATCATTTTTTCCAATAGAATGTAAGCTCCTTGAGGGCAGGAACTGTTTTTATCATATTTGTCTTTGTGTCCCTACTATGTAGTACAGCACCTGACACATTGTAGACCCTTACTTAATAAATGCTTGATTAATTGGTTGAAGTATGTTCCTTATAGTTCTATTAATCTTTTTTAAAATTTTATTTCAGTAGGATATTTCTACAAGTACTATTGGAAATAACTATAACTGTACTGTTCCATATTCCTTGCCAGAGAGTCACTTCTAACTTCCATAAGGACACTTCGGAAGAATGATAGGGCCAGATGTTATGGCAGATTTAGAAAACATCGTTACCATTTCACAGGAAAGCCCTACTGGCAGCAAAATGTCGGGCAGTGGCAAGTATATTAAGAGCAAAAATGCTTCTTCAGTAAGGGTATAACCATGGATAAACTTTGTTTATATCATCGAATGTAAAAGAACTTAGCATGCTGCCTTATTAATCTTCATAACTTCCTTGAAAGGGACAGTGATTATTTTTTTTTCACTTTTTTTTTCCAGGTGGAGAAACTGAATTCAAAAGTCATCACCTATTCCATGGGAAAATTTCCAATGGTTGTCAGTTTTATCAACCCCAGCCTATATTCAACACCAGAACCACAACTAGAAAAATGAGGGCATTTATCTGAGGGTTCCAATATGTATGTGTGGGAGGAAAACTTTCCCATATCTCATCTCCAAGGTCTTGTCTTCTCCTAGGGCAATCCTTCCCCAGAGGCCATTAGGCAAGATGGCTCTCTGCTTTTCCCATCAGAACATGACAGCCTGAATCTCCTTTCTTCTGGTGTGACTGAACCTTCAGTTCAACTGCCCTTTGCACTGCTACATTACTGCTTCCACTTACACAACTATTTTTGCTTGATGTGAAACTATCTACAGTAATGACTCTGCTTGGGAGTCAGCTTTGGTGTGGATACAGAAGTGGATTCAGAACTGGGAGAACCTGGGTTCAGATCTTCCCTCTGACCTATACTGACTTGATGCTGGTCAAGTGTCCTTGGTCTTTCTGTGTTCTGGGTAATTCTCTAAGATTATAAATTGTGAACAATATTCTTGCAATCTGCGTTGATAAAGAGAATTCTTTCATCTGGGAATTCTCTCTAAGGATGAAATCAAGGGCCTAGATTCTATCCTTATTACTTGACATTATAATTTATAATATGAGGTGAATAAAATATTGTATGAATAACTTATTCTTTGTAAATTATTGTGGGAGCAATGCATAGCTCACCTAGTTTCTGTAGGATTTGTCCTCTGATTTGTATACAAACTGACTGGACAAGGATTTTGTCACTTTCCTGGTTATACTTCCATGTGCCTGAAAAGAAAAGAAAAGAAAAGAAAAGAAAAGAAAAGAAAAGAAAAGAAAAGAAAAGAAAAGAAAAGAAAAAAGGGAAGCATGTATCCATCTGAATGGCTATTTACATTTCATTTATTTATTTTAAACATCAATTAAAAGAAAAATTTTGAGTTCCAAATTCTCTCCCTCCTTCCCACCCTTCACCCACCCATGGAGAAGGCAAGCAAAGCACATATTAGGCATATTGCAAAAAACAAACAATAAAAAGCAATAAACATAAAGAAAGTTTAAAAATGCTTCAACCTACACTCAGACTTTATCAGTTATTTCTCTGGAGGTGAATAGCATTTTTCATCATGGGTCCTTTGGAATTGTTTTGGATCATTGTATTAATCAAAGTAGTTAAGTCTTTCAGAATTGTTTATTGTTACAATATTTCTGTTACTGTATACAATGTTTTCCTGGTTCTGTAAACTTCATTTTGCATCAGTTCATATAAGTCTTCCCAGTTTTTTCAAAACCATCCTACTTATCATTTCTTAGTGCATCACAATTATATACCACAATTTGTTCAGCCAAGTCTCAATTGATTCCTTAATTTCCAATTCTTGTCACCACAAAAAGAGCTGCTATAAATATTTTTGTACATTATAGCTCATTTTCCCTTTTCTTTGATCTCTTTGGGATACAAACCTAGTAGTGATATTGCTGAGTCAAAGGGTATGCACAGTTTTAGTTTTATAGGTCTTTGGGCATATTGAATTGCTATTAAAAAACAAACAACTAACCTAAAGATATATTTTGGTAGAAAATGATGACTCAGAACATACACATACAGGTACTTTAAAAACATCTTCACTATATAGGACAGGAAAATGCTTCCATTTTGTAGAAGAAAAATTGATACAGAAAATTTAAATGGATTACTTAACATAGTAGACTGTTACTATTTCAGGTAATTTCCAAAGAAACACCACTAATCTTTGTAGGTAGTCCTCTTATCAAAGCACTGTTGGGCAGGTTGGTTATTTTTTGGGGGGGGATTTTTTTGTTTGTTTTTATTTTCCATGTGGTACAAGGTCACTGCAGTGAATCTTTCTACTTTTTATCTTTTTACTTTTTCCAAATTCAAGCAAGTTTTTATAATGATCTGCTTCAAAATCACATGTACCCCTAAGATTGAAGGAAGATATTCCTGAATTGTTTTGGTCCAACAACACCACATGTGCAATCATTGAGTGAGAGGGCTTCCAATATCACCTTGTAGTCTTTTCCAGGTATCTGGAACTACACTAGAAGTTCCAATTAGTATCTATTTTAGAACAAGCCCAAAATTGTTATCATAATGATACCAAGACATTAATGTATAATATGGTAAATATTATTAGACACAATCAACATAAACAAATGTTCTTTTGGGGTCTTCAATAACTTTTTTGGGGAGGTTCAATAACTTTTAAGAGTATAGGGGATAGCTAGGTAGTGCAGTGGATAAAGCACCGGCCCTGGATTCAGGAGTACCTGAGTTCAAATCTGGCCTCAGACACTTGACACTTACTAGCTGTGTGACCCTGGGCAAGTCACTTAACCCCCATTGCCCTGCCCCCCCCCCAAAAAAAGGATCCTAAGAATAAAAAATTTGAGAACTCCTATCTTATATTATTTATCTTTTTATATAACAATTAAAATAAATTACGAATCATTTTATGAAATTAATAGTAACATGTAACCTGTTAATGCTCATAACACTAAATTTTTAAAAATTTTTTATATCTTAAAATTATTTGTAAAAGTCACATGGTATCCACTCTTTACTTTGTAATTCTTGGTGAAAAGTAATAAAGCATGACCTGGGAGATCACCTTAAGCAGAGGCATCCCCCCTTTCCCAGAGTGAGCTTTACATTCGATTTCATAAAAATTTTTTTAATACTACTAAGGGTTAGGGGGGATGGGAGGTGAGGAAAGAGGGGATGAAATTACAGTCAAAGATTCTCCTGCTGCAAACTGCCTGGCTGTTGTTGCAAAAGCCTGATGGGGCCAACCCTGAGGGAGCTGTCCAGCTAAAGGGACTTCAGAAGAAATTGGAGGGGATGGAGAGGGTGGCAATCACCCAGGACCAGGCATAAAGCACACGCCCAAACAAAACTGAGGGCAACAAATTGAGAAAATTTTTTATCTCATTTGCCGTCCTCTTATCTCACCAGGTACCAAACTACTGAAGTATGGATCCCCTGCCTCATTTTGCACTATTCCCTTCTGACACCTTGGTATTCCTGGTTTTGATATTGACTTTTCTGTGATTCGTTTAACCCTTTTCTTGAGCTTGGTCTGTTTACATGTTGATTCTGACCCATTCTGACCCCGTCGTCTTCAACCTTTCCACTCCCCACAGCTTCCCACCCCAGGGACACTATTCAGCCACAGCCCCTTTTCCTTTGGAGATGTCCAATGTAGAAAGCATGGCAGCTGCTGCCAATGTTGAAATTGATCACTGGCAGTACAGATTTCCTATGGCCCTAACCATTAAAATGTGATTCTTTGCATGTAGGTTCTATATGCAAAGAACATGGTAGCTACTTGGTCTGAATGTAAGGTAACTGTAAAGTCCAGTACTTGGAGTTTAAATGCTGCCTCAGAACCTTGCTAGCTGTATGAACTAGAGAAAGTGCCTTAACCTCTCCCAGTCTCGCTTTGCTTTATCTGCAAAATGAGGATAACAATAGATTCTACTTCCCAGGGTTGTTCTGAGGATCCAATGAGATAAAACATGTACATTATTTTACCTTAAGGTACCAGGTTCGTGCTAGCTATTGTTATATGATTAGATTTTGAACAAAGAAATACTTTCCAAACATTTATTCTAATTAAAATTCTTAAATGGTTAAATTAAGTCAAAGAGCTAAATTGTTTTCTTAAAAATCCAAAGGCCACACACTTGCTCTTAAAACATCCTATTCTTAGCCACAGAGTTTCTTCTGAATTTCCTTTTCTAAAATGGTTTCTGAGAACTCTCCAAGATTTCAGTCTGGTTTTCACACATTATTCCATTAGACCATACAGAAATATTCAGGGGAGCACTGGGACCCCCTTTTCAAAGTAAGGAAAACCAAGAGACAAAAAAGGATATTAACTAATATTAACTGTATTAACTAATACAGGCAGCACTGTAGTATGAGTTAAAGCTGAAGCCAACATTAGACATCAAAAAGTGCAGAACATGAAAGAGTCATTCTGTTTCTTCTAAATTAGAAGTGTTGTACTTGGGATAATCATAGTTTGAATGTACATTTATTTACCTGTTGCTCCTTTGTTGCTGATAAGGCTGCTTAGGATATATTCAGCTTTCAACAGTTTTCCTAAAAAGAAACAAGCAAACTCCTATCAATTCATTTGGGGTGGGGGGCAGGGCAATGAGGGTTAAGTGACCTGCCCAGAGTCACATAGCTCTAGTAAGTGTCAAGTGTCTGAGGTCAGATTTGAACTCAGGTCCTCCTGAATCCAGGGCAGGCCACTGCACCACCTACCTGCCCCAATTCATATTGAAAGGAAAATGTAGTTCAGGTTCCAAGATCACTGACTTAAAGCCCATAATCAAATTAACTAAATTCTAAGATCAGATCTTTGTGTCTATTAGAATTTACTTTGTTGTGAGGATCAAATGAGATAATATTTGTAAAGACTTTAGCTCAGTGCCAGGCACACAGTAGGTGCTTAACAAATGCTTGTTTCTTTCCAGTTAAGGTAACTTTGTCTTTTGTTCATTTTTAGGTGACGCTTATATTTCTGTTCTCAGGAATGAAAGTAATGCATCACGCTTCAAAATAAATCAGAAGCAATCTAAGTCATTCCAGATTTAGAAGCTGCCATTAAAAAATTAAATAATTGATATAACTAAATAATCCTCCAATCCCCCCACCTCAAGATAAATAGGTTAGTCTCATTTTTAGTTTGGTTTAAGAGGTAACAGGGGAGAACCTCCCTCTACTCCCCCCAGTATTTTAAAGCATCTTCAGGTAGAGCTACCCCATGAATAGTGAAAATATCAAGTTACTTTGGGGGACCTGTCAGCTGCATTGTTTGTATAGTCAAGTGACCCTATAGAAAAGAGACAGGGGGAACTAAGAGAAAATGCTAGAATTCTAATCTGCTTTTTAAAGTCTCTTGGTCCGAAGTATAGCAATTCAGATACCCCTGTTTGAAAGCAGCAGGACAGATTTGTTAGGAGACAAAGGCTCCAATTAGTATTTTCCACACCCTTTCACAATTTTCTCTACTGCTGTTGGCTCTGGAATCCTTTATGCCAGGGCTTTTGTGCTGGCAAGGGGTGGGTGGAAGGGCATGGAGACAGAGATGGGAGGGGGCGGGGGCTGGGACAGAGGCTTGAACGATGGCACACTGGGATCTTAGAAGTGCCATCTTCCTCACCAGACAAAGTGCCTTCTCAAAAGTCAAGTGGCTTTTGAGTGAAGTGGAATTAAAGACACCATGGTGGCTCAACAAATGGAGGTGAGCCTGGCAGGAGGGAGACCTTACCTGTGTTGACTGAGATCCGGGCTTGTCGGATGACCACCTGGGGGGCAATTGGGATTGTTGGATGCAACCTGTGTAGACTTTTGGCGACCTGCAGGAGTTTGCCAGAGGCATCAAGTCCATACAAGAACCTGTCCATCAAGAACACGAGAGCAGCCGCTGTCATGAAGTCCTGGACCAGGATGGAGGCTTTCAAGTATGCCTGGAAAGAACAGGCAGAGAATCAACTAACTGGAAAGAAGTAGAGAAGGTTAGAAAATCCCTTGGAGTGGGATACAGTCTCAGGATGCCTCTGCCCTGCATTTCAGCCTTTTTCAGCATGGACTTGGGATTTCACTGACGTAAGGAGCTCCTGGTGCAGAAACTCCCTCTGAGATTGCATGCGATGATGCTCCAGCCACGCCATCTCCACTCTGGTCATCACTGCCACCCCCTCCCCACTAAGAAATTGGGGTTTGCCCCTGGGATGTCCCTGGAGTTTATGATAGGCCAGCTCTGGCCTTATATTAATCCACTCCAGGCCACCAAATCACTCCCGGACATCTCCAGTCATGTCACTGGGTGGGGATCCCTCTCCTTCCCGTCCTTTCCCTCCCCTCCCAATTTCTGTCTCTCCTTTATGGTTTCTCTTTCCCCATTAAAGTGTAATTACTTGACAGAAGGGACTGTCTAGCTTGGCATTACTTGTATTTCCAACACTTAGCAGGGTATCTGAAACTTAGAAAGTGTTTAATAAATGGTTTATCTATATTTTCTATTACTATTCATCCATCCATCCATCCATCCATCTATCTATCTATCTATCTATCTATCTATCTATCTATCTATCTATCTATCTTCTATCATAACCTTAGAGAGTTGCTGTGCCATTGAGAGGTTAAGAGACTTGCTTAGGGTCACAGATATGGACATTATGTGTTAGAGGTGAAATTTGAACCCAGGTTTTCCTGGCTCTGCTCTCTATTTTAGTCTTTACTCTAAAAAAAGTAAAGGAAAAATGTTCATATCACTGACAAAAGAGAGGGGAGAGACAAGGAGACAAGGAGAAAGGAAGTCCCAAAAAAGAAAGAGATGGGATAGCTAGCATGGCAAAGGGACAGGTAGACAGAGAAATGCTCTGCATCTGTGTGGCCTTCAGTGTGTGTTTTCTGCTCACTCTGTTTCTAGTTGGCCCGTTTCAGGTCATACCACAGTGGTTTTGATACCAATCAGACGAATATGCACCTGTAGGTAGAGAATATGCAGCTGCGATGTCAAGCATAAATAGAAATGGGGGCCATGGGGTCATAGGTAAGGATCCTTGGAGGCCACATATTAACTTAGTTTTAAAATGTACTATTATCTATATTTTATTGTATTTTTACTTATTTTGTTAAATATTTCCCAGTCATGTTTTAAGTTTGGGCTGCACTCAGAAGTGTTGTGGGCAGCATGAGGCCCTCAGGCCATGTGTCTGACACCCCTGGTAGGGTGGGTAGAGAGCTAGACTTGGAGTTGAAAGCCTGGGTATTCTTACAGTCATTTGTTAGCTGTATGACCTTGGGCAAGTCTCTTAACCTCTCTTATCTTGTTTCCTCCTCTATTAAATGGGAATAATATCAGCTACCTCACAGGGTTATTATGAGGATCAAACTGGATAATATATCTAAAGCACTATGTAAGCCACTTATTATTATTATTATTATTACTATTAGCCTTTCCCTTCCTCTAATTACCAAATTACAAAAAGAGATTTAGACTATCAAGCTGGCAAGTGGAGAATCCCGGGAGAGGCTGTCATGGAGGCCGGGTCAAGGTGAAACATGGGCAATGGCCAACATACGGGTAGTGGGTGGTCTATGGCTCGTGGGTCATTTAAAGGCTCACAGGACAATAGATAGATAGATGTGTAAGATCTAGATAGATATTGATGGAAGATAGATGGATGGTAGATTATCTAACAATTATCCCTGAGCTACAGTGTGGACCAGACCCTTTTTAACAGCTGTGACATTTTAGAAAATGTAGTTTAATCTGAGGTATATCTGAATGGATGAAATAACAAACTTTATCATTGTGTAAACGCTACTGGATGTAGTCAGCAAGAAGGGAGGATATTGTTATTGCTCAGTCAGTTCAGTTGTGTTGGACTCTTTGTGACCTCAGTTGGGGTTTTGGCAGAGAGACTGGAGAGGTTTGCAATTTCCTTCTCCAGCTCATTTGACAGATGAGGAAACTGACGCAAACAGGGTTAAGTGACTTGTCCAGGATCACAGAGCAAGTAAGTGTCTGAAGACAGATATGAACTCAAGTCCTTTTTGACAATGGCTCCAGGCTATAAATCTTTAAGGCTGAGCCACAAATGGTTTCAGGACCTAAAATAAGGGGACTGTATCTACAAACTTGTTTGTGAGCAAGTAATTTCAGCTATAACCTCATCTCCAATGTACACACACACACACACACACACACACACACACACACACACACACACACACACACACGCCCTGCCAGGAGCCATGTTAAAAGCATCATCTCTGAAGGTGGAAATATGAAAGAATAAGAAGGATTTCCAAAAGGCTGAAAGTTTAGTGCGGCCTATGCAGCCTGAGTCCTGTCACATCTCAAGCTTACTTCATTTTGTAAAACCACCAAAATGCCTCTTTGCCACTCAGATACTTCAGTGCATGTGTAATCTCATCAATATGGATAGTCCAGTGATGCAGACTGTAACCTATCCATGTCTGGTAATTCTGAGAGACTCCAATGTGATAGAAGTCTTCCTTCATTTGCTCTGACATTGGGAGGGTATGAGTGGAATTCTCTGGCCTCTCACTACTCATCATTCACTCTTACCAAGTCCATCTTCTCTCCTTATCAAACACTTCCCTGATAGCACCTTTGAAACAGTCCCTCTTAAATCCAATAGGCTTTGATGAGGAGGTCCCCCTATACTTTTATTTCTACAATTGCTTTAGTTTCTTTCTTTCTTTCTTTCTTTCTTTCTTTATTTCTTTCTTTCTTTCTTTCTTTCTTTCTTTCTTTCTTTCTTTCTTTCTTTCTTCCTTCCTTCCTTCCTTCCTTTCTTTCTTCCTTTCTCTCTCTCTCTCTCTCTCTCTCTCTCTCTCTCTCTCTCTCTCTCTCTCTCTCTCTCTCTCCTCCCTCCCTCCTTCCCTTCCTTCCTTTTTAGAATTAAAAGGATTTTATTATAAGTAGGCAGGGTAGCAACACATTAACAGGATGATAACTGAAGATCAGCAATGGAGTCAAGGTGGGGCCAGCTTTTATAGGTAACTTTAAGATAATTCAGATAGGTCCACCTCAGTAGAATAAATTGAGCCCTTTGCTGCTCAGTTCTTCCCCGAGGTAAATTGCCTTAGTTTCAAGGCACAAGTTTTAGAAATTAAAATTATAGATTAAAAAAAAACCCAGGACATCTTTCAAAGAGATGACAGGATCTCTTCAGCTAAAGATCTGCTATTCATGGGGAAGATAAAAATACAAGGAAGAAAGACACTGAAATTGGAAACTATTAACAGAAGAAAAAAGACTTAATTTTGTCATTGTGGGTAGTCCTACAACCAACAGTGATCATGATGCTTCTATAATTTATCAGATGCTAGATGTAGAATTCATAGGGACCTTCTAGACCATTTAGTTCAACTCAATTTTATTTTGTTTTTTGCATTCAAGATATTTATCAAATGTTCTTTTGTACATGACCCTCTTAGGAACCATACAGAAGTAATGTGTAAACCTGCCCTCAGGGAATTTACAATCTAAAATGAACAACAGTCATGCAGATGCTACTTTTTGTTACTTAGTTCCTGGTGAGATATCTTGTTGTTTGTCCTTAGTTCTTGAAGAGGATCATGACATCAGGAGGTGATGTCATGACTTGCAATGAATTGGATTTAAGTGAGGGAAGGCTGTGCAAGGTCACCAGCCTCACTCTCTCCTCCAAGAAACATCTGGGTCCATGGCAAGATATACATTAGGACAACTGGAGATCGCCCTGGATGTTTAAGATAATTGGGGTTAAGTGACTTGTTCAGGGTCACACAGCTAGTAAGGTCTGAAGTGAGATTTGAACTCAGGTCCTGTTGACTCCAGGGCCAGTGCTCTCTATCCACTGCACCAGCTAGCTGCCCCTTGTGGAAATATCTAAGGAGAAGAAGGATTGGGGAGTATAGGATTGAAATTAAAAAAAAGAAGAGGGGCTACAAATTCAAGTGACCATACACTCAATGGGAAGTGCCCTTGAAATGTGTGTTATTCAATTTAAAGAAGATGATTAATGTAATACCATGGGCACCTAGGTGGCACAGTGGATAGAGCACTAGGTTTGGAGTCTTAAGTACTTGGGTTCAAATTCAGCCTCAGATATTCATTATCTGTGTGACCCTGGACAAGTCACTTCATCCTGGTTGCCTCAGTTTCCTCATCTGTAAAATGAGCTGGAGAAGGAAATGGCAAACCCCTTCAGTATCTATGCAAGAAAACCCAAATGGTGTCACAAAGAGTTAGACACAAATGAAAAACAAACCAAACAACTATTACTTATCATTGATATAGTGCTGTAAGGTTCACAAGATGCTTTTTGAATATCATCTAATTTTATCCTCACAACAACCCAGAGGGGAAAGGATATTTTTATCCCCAGTTTCCAGTTGACAAAAATAAGGCTTGATAATCGAGGTTAAGTGACTTGTCCACAGCCATATAGTGTATCTACAGCAGAGTTTGTACTTAAGGCTTGTCAATTTCAGGTCCAGTATGCTACCCACCATGTCCTTTAGTTGTCCCACGTGCTTTAACTACAAATTAAGTGCTGCCACAACACCCTGGTACTTGAAAGTGCTTTGGCTGAGAAATTCTTCACTCTGTGGCTACTTGGTTGATAAGTCTCCCCAAACTCAGAAATGCTGCTCCTTGGACAACAGACAGGCAGGCCTTCCCTAGGCTCATACCCAAAGCCTTTATGGTTAGGGCAAACCCTTCTAGTGTTGGTGATCCATTAACATAGCCTTCGGTAACCCTGGGTAGCCTCCACAACACGGTGAGGCATCACAGTAGGATATCAATGAAATAATGGAGCAAAGTGTGGAAAAAAAAATTTGCTAACTCAGACTAATGAGAGAGTCTCCTGGTTCATGTTCTTTCTTTCTAAAATTACAGCAGTGGTAGAATTTGTCTCATCAAAATTTTAATTTTTACATTCATTTTAGAAATTGTTGGTTCCGAATTCTCTCTCCACCTCTCTCTAGCACTTCCCCAACTCATTGAGTAGACAAACACTATGATTACCCGTTATAGATCATCAACCTTTTTAAAAGAGAAAGAGCCTGTTTCTCCCCTCCCCCAATCTCTATTGTGCTTATCCCAGAAAAATTCCAAGACTCTTGACTCAGGGATTCTTAATGTGGGGTCCATGGACTTCTTCCTCCCCCATTAGCCTGTGAATATGGATGAGAAAAAACTAGTTTAAATAACTTTTGAAATCCTATATATTTTATTCTTTTCATTAAAAATTATTCTGAAAAAGGGTGTACCAGATTGCCAAAGGAAATCCGTGACCCTAAAAAGATTAAGAATCCCTCCTCCAACTCGTTTCCTACCTCTTCCCTCTTCTCCTTTAGTAGCACTTAGAAATGAACTGGCTAGGGGGAAAAAAAGGAGAAAGCCAAGACAAGTGAGCAGATCCTGTCATCTGCATCTGCTGAAAAGAGGCCAGTTCTTTAAAGGGGATGCCTTCGCTCCATGCACGTGGGGCAGGGCTTTGGGCTGCCCACAATGAAGGAATCCCTCTCCAGGCACCTGTAAACTGCTGCTGCGAGCACCCCATTCTGCATCCCCCATGAACATGCTCTATATTTTAGCGGAGAACATTGCCTAATCTATTTTTCCCCCTTTTACCCTTAATAGATTGGAGCACAAAAGCCTGAGAGAGGGTGACCTGGTTAACAAAAGGACCTTTGAGTTCCTTGCAAAAGTAGACTTGGAGGAGGATGGAAGAAATCCAAGTGGCCCTATTATTTCCACTTGCACTAATTAGACATTTTTCTGTCAGCTATTGAGCACTGCTGAGAGGCCAAACTCACTGAATTCATTTCTAAAGTGTTTACAGAAGTTTGCATCTGTTTGTGTCTCTTCAGGAGGAAAATAAGCACTTCAATAGCATTGTGGAAAATCTAAACGAAGCATCCTATTCTGGGGGACCTGGCATCCCTGCAGCTGCATAATTTAATTCTACTCATTGCTGAAATCTCTCGCATCTCTCTCCAAAACCCAAGCAATACAAAATGCAGAAAAGTCAACTTGGGAGAATCTTTTCTTCCCTTTTTCTTCTTTCCTTTTTCTTCCTCTCCTTTAAAATGGCTGCCTGCTGTGCACCACATACAGATTTTGGTGGGTATCATTCTTGCAGTTACACTCGGGTGTTCCTACCGAACACACTGAGAAATTAATACCCGTGTCTTTCATTTGCTGCCAAGAGAGAGGGTAGTAAATTCCTTAGCAGCGAGGCAGCCAAATACATCACCATCCTGGGAATTTCCACAAAATGTACACTGGGGATCATTCCTGACACCAGGGAGAGAAGAAAGGAAAGACAGACGGGGTATGTTATAGGGGAGAGCCACTAAAAGTGTCCTTATAGAGTCAGATACTCTTGGGGGACCCACAGTTAGACTGGCATGAGAAAGTCACATTTTCAAAACAAAACAGAATGAAAAATTACGACAATATGAGCAGTAACCTTTCTGACTCCACCTCTGCAAAATGTACGTTGGACTATTTGGAGTTTGACTAGAGTCTCTGCTTGGGGTTTGATTTATTCCTTGAGATCTTAAATGGTCAAAAAATAATGTGGTTATTCTGGGGTAGACACGGGGAGGTTCCAGTGTTAGCATATAGTTAAAAATGAATAGAAATTTCATCCCTTTGCTTTAATTAGGAGGTGTTTTTTTAAATTAAAGGTCTAGGTTTCAAAAACTCTGCTAAACCCAGTTATGATAATAAGTCTAATTGGGAATTCATGGAAAGAGAGACAAGAGAGAGTAAGAGTTCTGCGTCCCTTTAGAGAGAGCTTTGCCTGCACAGACATACAAATGCACAAACATCACAGGCACACACACCACACACACATGTCCATGGGTATGTATGCAACATGCACCACAATCCACAGTTGTGGTTGCTTAATTTTTCATCAGTTTCCAGTTTGGGAAATGCAGGGGCTATAATTGAGTTTCTGGCACAAAGGGGACCTCATGGCTAAGAAGCTGAGTCAGGTGGAGAAGGAATTAAACTCTGTGATGAGATTTCTATACACAGATGATTGAAGAAAACACTAGAGAGGCCTTTCTTGAGGGCTATTGCTTAACAGGGAGGGAGGGAGAGAAAGTGTGTGCTGTTTTCATGGTTTCTTGCATTAGTGTGCTAGCCCCTCCTCCCATTCCGCCTCAAGTTTGGGTCTCAGCTATGGGTTCAAAGCCGGGGTGTGTTCATAGCAATGACAATGGCAGCTGTTCTCAAGGGGGGTTAGGGGAGCTCAGAACCGCAGCCATCTGGCATTGCAATTGGCAGAAGTGTAAAGGGAAATTATTTCTGCATAGCAAATTGGAAGATTGGGAAGGGAAGGGGGGCGAGGGGGAGGGTGTTTTGAGGTGAGAGTTGATTCTGTAGGAATTAGAAGAATACACAAGTGAAATATTGATTCCAGCCAGCACAGTTATGACCAAGATAAAACAAAACAAAAATAGAAAAAAGCAAAACAACAAAACAAACAGGAGAGAAAGAGCTGAGGAGGCCGAAGTACATGTAAAATTGGGTATGGCATGTTGAACATGTATTCTGTGCTCTGGAATTGAATGGCAGAGAGAAAGAAATAATCCTGGGCCTGGGGCCTAGTCAAATTCTCCTTGACGATCATTAGGGTTTGCCATTATTTCATAAAAAAAATAGAATATGGAAGTTTGAAATATTTTTGGAACTTAATTGGGAGCTTTTTCTTTCTCTTTAGTCTAGCCTAGCTACTCCTTTTGCCTAAAGAAAGCATTTCATGAAGTAGATCCCAGTGTGGTCCAAAGACCTCTGGGGTCCCCAAGACCCTTTCAGGGGGTCTGTGAGGTCAAAATGATTTTCATAATAATACTAAGACATTTCAATTATAAATATTGTAAATACCAAGAGATATAAAGATATAACCCACATAAACAAAAGCTCTTTGGAGTCCTCCATGATTTTTAAGAGTATAAAGAGGTTCTGAGACCACAAAGTTTGAGAACTACTGATATGAAAACAGAAAATAATGTATTTTAGAGTTGGGAGGGACACCAGAGCTCATGTAGTTCAAATCATATCTAAAACATAAATCTACTTGGCAATATCTATCTTTTGCCTTTCTTCATATCCCCAACATGTAGCAATGTGCCTAGTAGGTGCTTAATAAATGCTTATTGTGGGGGTAGCTAGATGGCGCAGTGGATAAAACACCGACCCTGGATTCAGGAGGACCTGAGTTCAAATCCAGCCTCAGACACTAGCTGTGTGACCCTGGGCAAGTCACTTAACCCCCACTACCCCACAGATAAATAAATAGATAAACAAACAAACAAACAAACAAACAAATAAATAAATGCTTATTGTTTGACTGACTAATATCCCAAGCAGTCATCCAATCTCTGGTTGAAAACTTCCGTGGAAAATGGAAACATTCACCATCTCCTGAGGCAGCTGATTCTATTTTTGGCCCACTCTGTGACAAAATTCTTCCTTATACTAGGTCAAACCTGCCTCCCTACAACATCTACCTACTGGTCCTATTTCTGCCCTCTGGAACCAAGAAGAATAAATCTAATCCCTTTTCCATGTGGCAATGCTGGAAAAAATTGAAAACAAACACTGTGTCTCTTGTAAATTTTTTTTCCCCCTGGACAAATCATCCCCACTCCCCCCCCCCCAATACTCTTATCTTGGTATGATGTGATTTTAATTCTTCTCTTCCTTATTTAGATACCATCTAAACTGTCAATGTTCTTCCTCATTTGTGACCCACAGAACCGAATACAATGTTCAAGATGTGGCCTGACCAGAGTGGAATGGGGCTGAATCATCACTTCTTTTGTTATAGAAGCCATGCAGTGAAGGCTTCAGTTAGGATGTTTGGCTGCTGCATCATTGTTGATTCCGATTTAATTTACTGCCTCCCCCTTATTTACCCCCGACTGTTTCACATGAACTTTTCTTCAGCCCAGGCACCTCCAA
The DNA here is from genome assembly GCF_019393635.1 of Dromiciops gliroides. Taxonomy (NCBI): domain Eukaryota; kingdom Metazoa; phylum Chordata; class Mammalia; order Microbiotheria; family Microbiotheriidae; genus Dromiciops; species Dromiciops gliroides. The sequence continues at coordinate 223,127,604 of NC_057866.1, forward strand.
ATTGTCTACATGCAGCTAAGTTTAGAACCCAAGTACTGGCCGTTACATTTATCTTTATTAAATGTCATATTATTAGATTTATCTTTTTTCCACCAAACTATCGACTTTAAAAAAAATCTGCTCAAATGTATTAACTTTTCCCAGTCATATTTGTATCATCTGTAGTTTTGATAAAGAGATGGCGAGGCTGAAGACATAGATTAGGAGGTTATTCCAAAAGTGACAAGTAAGAAGCAATAAAGACCTGCACTAAGATGGCAGATAAGAAAAGACTAGGTGTGAGAAAGGTCACGAAGGCAGAATTAACAAGATTTGGCAACTGATCAGCTATAGGGGCTGAGAGAGAGAGGGAAAAAAAAATTAAAGCTGATTTGGAGCCTGGGAGACTGGAAGTCAACTCCGGTAGAATGATAGAACTGGTAGCTGGGTCAAAAGCAATGAGAAATGGGTAACAATGGAAGTAAAGGCAGTAAGTTGGAGAATTCAAGGAAGGTGAAGACTGAGAAAAAGACCAAAGGAGTTATTCTTTTGAAGATCCCTGGTGAGCAATGAATGGCCAATGACTATAGATATCTGGGGCACTGAGAGATTTCTTACAGTGACCCATGGTAGAAACCCATTTGACCTGAGAGGATAGTCCATGAACAATGTACGTGAAATACGTGAACTCCAAACTTCTATGTGAAAGAGGGGATACTTCGAATTCCCTAAGCAGAAAGATGCATGTCGAACTTATCCTTCCAGCCAGAGGAAGGACATTTTCTTGTCATCACCACAGGGATAACCCCAAGTTTGAAGGTTTCCAAGTTTGAGAGTTTGGAAACTGGAACTTTAAGAGGGAGGATGGGGTTTTCATTGTATATTTCTTGGAGAAGGAAGACAATGATCAATCTGGCCATGGAAACTGAGGACACTATGGGTAGGAATCCAGATAGATCTTGCCACCCCCCTGCTATTACCACAAGTTACTCAGTACAGGGCCAATGAGAAGAGGATAATTTATTTAGTAACTCCCCAAATATGGTTACCTATCTGAAGGAATTATCATAGTACTATGACTATAGGTGAATAGGAGAATAAAGAAGAATAAGGTTTTGTAGAAAAGAGTAAGTCACCAGAATATGCAAAGATTGCTCATATACCATCTCCAAGTTTAGTTCTCTTTAGGGGGAATTTACTTGTCTCTTCTTGTTTATGAGATCCTAGGATTTCTTTGTGCCTTCTCTGTTTCCTGTAGACCATCCTGAACCTGATATACATTTGGTCCCTTACATGTCTATATGACAGACGAGGACCCCTTTTGTCCACAGCTGGGGAAATTTGGACATGAGTTATCACATAAGTATATCTAAGATTTTTTTTGGAACAACCCCAGGTACAGCTAATGAGTCAAACAGAAAAAAAAAATGACCCATTTATGGAGTCAGCCTTCATGATCTATGTGAGTACAGAATCCTTGTAGGGTTCCATATGTATGAAAATAGAACTGGAAAGAATCAAGATTCTAGATTTTCAAATGACCCCTCCTTTTTGAATCATCTTGAATATGCAAATGAAACACATATTTCACAAATAGATACAAAACTAAGCTGCAGGTAGAATTGCTTTGTTTGAGGCACAATGAATTATTGTCTTAAAATGAAGGGCGAGAGATATTTTCTAGGGACATCTCATTATTGGAGGCAAGATGACATCTATACTTTTCCAATGATTATTATTAAGCTGTTTTAATTTGTAAATGCTTTAATTATAAACAATTATGTTTTAGTAAAAATTTGGTTATATATACATATATACATATACATACATACATATATATATATGTGTATCTACATCTATATCCATCCTTCTATCTATCTATCTATCTGAGAAAATCTACCCAAACTATTTTATGTGTACTTGAGTTCAGAATTCAAACCATCAATGTCAGTGCCTAGGACTGGGACAAACTCTAGTCCTTGGCATTAGAGGTAGAACCCTTAGAGGCTAAATCATCTTATGATAATGGGGCCTCCTGACTAGTCTATTAGAAGTTCAGTTTTAGAGATAGAAGGAATCTTAGAAACCATTAAATCTCACCTCTTCATTTTGTAGATGAGTAAACTGAAGTACAGAAAGGTCAAGTTACTTGCCTGGAGTCATAGAGCTAGTAAGAATCAGGTGGGATTTGATCCCAGGTCTTCATGACTCTGATACATGTCTAATCCAACATTCTCTAGCGCCTAACTAACAGACCTTATGAGGAAAGTGTCACCTGTGTGGAGCTCTAAGTGTTACCAAAGATGTGACCTTTCTATCATGAGGGGTGTTAAGTACTAGGGGGAATGAGGGGAATATCCCAGTTCCTAAGAACTAAAACCTTATAATACATGAATAAATCCCCTTTAACAATTAATGACCTGTGATAAGGAAATGGAGAAAATCTTATCTTGAACTCTAAGAATAAAAAAGTCAATAAGTCAGTCAATAAATGCTTACTGAGTACTTAGTAATTGTGTGGGTTCTACCCCCAAAAGAATACATAGTGAGACTATTATTTGATTTATATAAATATAATATATTAACGTAGATGGCAACTGGTGGTACAGTGGACAAAGTACCAGACCTGGAGTTGGGAAAACCTGACTTCAAATCTGGCCTCAGACCCCTATTAGCTGTGTGAATGTGGGCAAATAACTTAACCTTGATTTGCCTTAGTTTCCTCAACTAGTAAGCAGGAATAATAATAGCACCAGGGTTGTTCTGAGGATCAAATGAGATATTATTTGTAAAAAGGGCTTAGCATAGTGTCTGGTACTATCTTTTGGTCTTAATTTGTCTCAGTCAATAAATGCTTATTGACCAACTAAAAGGTCACATTTTCTCCTCAGGTAATCTCTTATTCTTTGCAACAGTTTCCTTTGTCTTTGTTCCTGATATAAGGCCTCTCTGCCTGACAAGAACCTTGCCCTTACCTAGTCACTTTGCCCTTGTCCTTATTTTGCCTGACAATAGACTCCTATACCCAAGCCATTTGCCCTGACCTGTGTTTGGCCCAGCCTCACCTGATTTCTTCCTAGCCTGACCGTGACCACTTCATCCTGTCCCAACCATAAACAAAACCAGTAGACCAACCAACTACATTTGTATCTGATGGGTCTCACACATACAATGTTCATAAATTGGTTGGTGTTAATACAGATGGAGGTCTCCAGTGTTCTGATACAGGGTTTTCTTTTGTTCAGTGAAATGATCAGGATGGACACATAGGGATGGATGATGACAAGAAGAAGGAAAGGAGAATTCCCAGTAAACAAGAGAATTGAAATTCCAAAAGAAATCACTGGACTGAAATGATGAACCGAATCTAATAAGATTAAATTTAATAGGAGGTAATAAATGCAAAGTCCTGCTCTGGGGTTTAAAAAAAAATCAGCTGTTCAGGTACAGACTATAGAGAAACATTCATGTGAAAAAGGCTTTGTTGTTGTTCAGTCATTTCGGTTGTGTCCAACTCTTCATGACCCCATTTGGGTTTTTCTTGGCAAAGACACTGGAGTGGTTTGCCATTTCCTTCTCCAGCTTATTTTACAGATGAAGAAACTGAAGCACAGGGTTATTTGACTTACCCAGGGCCACACAGCTGGTAGTGTCCAAAGCTGGATTTGCACTCAAGGAGATGAATCTTCCTGATTCCATGCTTAGCATTCTATCCACTGCACCCTCTATATGAGTCAATGGTCTGATGTGGTTGCCCAGATATCTGGTGTGAACTTTCACTTTACTGGCAGGGAAAGAGGAAAAGGAACATATATATATATATATATATATACACACACACACACACACACACATATATATATATATACACACACACATATATATACACACACGCATATATACATATATATACACATACATACATATATATATAATACCTACTATATTCCAGCCATATAGTTTCAAGTGTTTCTTTTGTTGTTGTTGTTGTTGTTTTGTGGGGCAATGAGGGTTAAGTGACTTGCCCAGGGTCATACAACTAGTAAGTGTCAAGTGTCTGAGGCCAGATTTGAACTCAGGAAGATGAGTCTTCCTGATCCCATGCCCAGTGTTCTATCCATTGCTCCACCTATCTGGCAAAGTCATTTAACATCTTAGTGGTTTTGGCAGCTCCATAAGAATAGAAATTGCACAGAGTGTGGTGACCTGCTTTGGAAGAGAATGTTTTCTCATCTTGGAATATCCTAACCCAATGAAATCATAGGTGTAGTACCCATCTGTATCTACTCTGATAAGCACTATTCTCCTAAAGAATTGTAAAGCCCTAGTAGTGACCCATCTCTAAATTAAAAGGCTCAGTTGCCCCACTTTAGTTATGTCTCTGCACAATAAAAATTTTATAGGTCCCACTGATCTAGTATCTTAATTTGTCCTTAGGTTATCTGCCTCCCCATCAAAATACATTTAATCACCTGATTATGCAGAGTGTGGCCCTAGATGCCACACAAAAAGAAATACATAGAATTGCTTTCTACGTTAAAATGGGCAGCTAGGTAGGGAAGTGGATGGAGTGCCAGACCTGGAGTCAGGAAGTCCTCAGTTCAAATCCTGCCTCAGATAGCTGTGTGACCCTGGGCAAGTCACCTCACCCTGGTTGCCTCAGTTTTCTCATCTGTAAAATGAGTTGAAGAAGGAAATGGCAAACCACTGCAGTATCTTTGGCAAGAAAACCCCAAATGGGGTCATGAAGAGTCGGACATGACTGAAATGACTGAACAACAATGACAAAATGGGATACCGCAAATGACAATGACTAAGCTTGTTCCCAAAGAAGGGATATGAGAAAGCACCTCCTTCTACTTCTTTGCTAGAGGTGGGAGACTGTGGTTATGGGACATTGGTAAGTTTTGCTAAACTCTTTATTCCTCCTCTTTTTAATTCTTTGTTATAAGGAATGCCTCTCGGAAACTGGGGGAGCTGGGAGCTAGGAAATGTTGGGAAATGGTTGGGAAATATAGGTAATGTGGAAACAAAAGAGATCAATAAAATATTTTTTAAAGAATTAGTCTCTACATTGTAGACATTTATGATGTAAAAAGCCACATCTGCACAGATTCAACAGAATTTATGTATTAATTCATAGCTAGGAAGTTTTGCTTGAAGAAATTTCTATATCACAAAATCTAAGGGCCAAGTTCATCTGGGATTGCTAACACTATGAAAAGGTTCTTTACTAGTGGATTCCTGGAAATGCCCTTTATATAATGTCTCCTCTTTCTAATAAAAAAAATAACTCAATTAATTATAATGTATATTACAGATAAGAGGAGTTATTTGATAGAATGCTACCTCCTTGAGAACAAGGATTGTGTCACTCTTGTTTTTGTATATGGTGCTGTGTAAAGAGAACGTGAGTTGAAGTCAGGAGTTTGAATCTTGCCTTGAACACTTAGTTGCTGTGTGAGCCTGGGCAACTCATTTACCCTCCTTCAGAATCAATGTCCTCATCTGAAAAAATATAGTTTGATTATCTATATAGATCAAGTTCATGGGACAACCCCCAAGTCTTTACTTCATTTTATGCTATGTAAAAGCTTCTCTAATAGAGGATGGAATCCAAGACATGACATGAGAGGGACTTAATTTCCAGGGCACCTTTGTCTTTAAGATGCAGTGGAAGATGTTGGCATCCTCATTATTATGTATGCTATGAGCCAGAAGAATCCACACTAGTCAGGGAAAATTGCAAGGAGCAAGAAATTGAGTATGGTTGTAGAACACATAACATTTTACTCATTTTAAATTTAGTGCGAACAGCACTGGACATGTACCAGGAGAGGTTGGTTCAAGTTCCAGACTTGCCAATCATTAGCTAGTGACATAAACAGCTTGACCATGGGCAAGACAATTTCTCTCTCTGCAGCTCACATTCTCATCTGTGAAATGGGAATAATATCTACACTGCTTACTTCATGGTGTGTGTGTGTGTGTGCACGCGCACATGTGTATCAAATGAGAACAATAGATGGCAATGTGCTTTGCAATCTAGACAGCATTACTGAACTCTAAGCCATAATTACTAATAAGCTATGATTATTTGCTTGCTAGCCTACATTTGACTACATCTCCAGAGCCCCCTGGATTTGTCTCTTTATAAATGTCATCTTCTCTTGTCTGCTCTCCACTCCTCTGTCTGTTCATGAGGCTGCTGGCGTTTTGAGCAGGGTTTCTTTCAATCTAATCACCTCCTCCGGGGGCTTGGCTCAATCTTCAGTGCCTCATTATTGGAGACTTATAGGACTCATGCCATAGGGTTAATTTTCATCAAAGGGATAGTTTGCATGCCTGGTTATGTGGCAACGGGCAGATCAATTTCGTTGGTAGAATTTTAAGGAAGAGCCACCATTTTAATTTCCTATTGAAACCTGAAGGTACTAACGAGTAAAGTTTTGCATAGTTTTGGGGCAAAATTTTTAAATCCTTTAGTATTTGAATGAAATTTTAAAAACATAATTACAGGTGCTGATATGTGTTGAATCTTCTTGGCACCTATTTCCCCCTCCTTGTGTAAGAGCAAATCTCTTTGCAAGAAATTTCAACTTTTTGTGTAGGTTCCTTTAAAACAAAATCCAGGGCTTTTCAAAAGAAACTAAAAGACTGAACTTCAACATTTGCAAGTCATGAAATTTGCTTTAATGAGCTCTGTTGTGAATGGTGAGCTAAATCACAAACACAGAAAATGACCAGTGACCAAGTCTTATCTAAATTTTGTGTCTCTCCAGTGCCTGTAATTGTGATCTTCATACGGTAAGTACTTAATAAATGTTGTTTGTTGCTATTTAATTAGTCCCACAGACCTTGCAGCTACCAAGTGGGCAGAGCAGTAAGTTAGAAGATGACATAGAATATCAGACTCCAATTAGTGAAAGGGAATTGGGTAACTGAGAAAAGACATTAGGACTCCATAAGCATTCTTAAAAGTAGTATTAGAAAAACATTACATTTTCATATGGCTAAAATATTCGTTTTCTATGCATTATCAAAGGAAATCTGGCTATTGCTGAATGTTGGTGATCAGAGACTAATTACAGATTTCTCCGGCAGTCCAGAGGAAGAAGTAATTACTCTGAGTAAAGCAAATTAAATCTTTCATTTAAAAAAAAGTCATTTAGTTGTTCAATGAATTGTTCAATGTTCAGTAGATGTTCAATCATTCCCCCTTGTGAACTTCCCTGTTTCTATATTGCACCATCTTTTAGTCACCGGGTTCACAACCTCAGAATCATCCTCTTCTTCTCTTTCTCCCTCAACCCATATAACCATATGACAATTTCTGCCTCTGAGATATCTTTTATATCTATTGTCTCTTCTCTCTTTTCTCATGGCCACTACTCAGGTACTCATCATTTCTCCTCTGGACTATTAAAATAACCCCTTAGTTTATCTCATTATCTTAAATTTCTAGTGGGGTTCCTTTTCCAATCCGTCCTTGATAAAACTGCTAAAGTGATTTTCCTAAAGAACAAGTGTGAAAATGTCATTCCTTTACTCAATAAACTTCAATAGCTTCCTATTATGTTCAGGATAAAATATGAACTCTGGCCTTTAAAGTTCTACACAACTTGTCCCTAGTGTACCTTTCCAAATTTGTTATATATCATTCATTTTCCCAAACTCTTCAGTCAACCAGAATAGACTTCTTTCTGTCTCCTATTTTCACTTTCTATCCTCTCTTTATTCCTCACACATGGACTATCCATCTTCTCTCTCTTTGTCCTTGCACTAGCTATTCTCACGGCTGGAGTGCAATCTCTCTTCACTTCCACTTCTTAGAATCTCTTGTTTCCTTCAAAACTGAGAGTAAACACTACCTTCCTCATGAAGCCTTTCTTTATACCCCTCACTGCTGGTGTCCTCCTCCTCCAAAATACCATTGCTATCTGTTTTTTAAATACCTAAAAAAAATTCCAGATAGAATGTAAGTTCCTTGAGGGCAAATACATTTCACTTTTGTCTTTCTACTACCAGGACTAGCAGAATGCTTGGCACTTAGTAGGCATTTAATTACTTCTTGATCAACTATTGTTTTCTTTTTCAATTACGAGATTTATATTTTGTCCTGTCATTTTATTGGTAGGAGGAACTTGTGGTGAGGAAACTGCCTCAGTCCAAACAGATTAGAAACTGATTTGAAACCTATAGCCTTAAGAGAGTTGTTTGGGGGCACTCAGAGGTTTTGGGATTTGCCCAGTATCACACAGCCTGTGTGAGTCAGAGGAAAGATGTAAGCCTAGGTCTTCCCCATCCATCCACTATACCATGCTACCTTATAAGATAAGGAAAAAAGAGAATCTGTATTTTAGCTCAGAAGAAAGTTGTGAAAAGCCACACACTTTAACCCAGGCTTTTATATGCAGAAGGGTCTCAAAGACCAATATAGTAAAAACAATAACAAAAAATAAACCAATGACCTAACACTTGGGAAAGGAATATAGAGTATGCTCTGATCTATGTAGCAGCTCTCAATGTTTCCAGAACTGAATATATCATCTTTTTCCTAAAATCTGATGGTCTCCCTGATTTACCGATTTGAGTCAAAGATGCCATCACCCTTTCAGTCAACCAGGCTTGATCTCACACCCAGACTATTATATTACCCTGCTGGGTGGTCTCCCTGCCTCAAGTCTTTCCCCATTCTAGTCCATCTTCCACTCAGCTGTCAAAGTGATCTTCCAAAAGCATGCCAACCCCACCAGTGAATAAACCTCCTCTGGCTCCCTCTTGCTTCCAGGATCAAATATAAATTTTCTATTTGGAATTCAAAGCCCTAAATTATCCCCCACCCCCTACCTTTCCAATCTTCTTAGACCTTACACTCACCAACTCCCATGTACTCTTCAATCCAGTGACACTGGCTTTCTTGCTATCTCTTCAACACAACAATCCATCTTTTGATCTCTTTCCTCTGGTTTTCACCAGTTGTCTTCCATGACTGGAAATCTCTCCATACTTATTTCTTCTTCCTGGCTTCCTTCAAGTCCTAGCTAAAATCTTGCCTTACAAGATTCCTTTCCCATTACTCCTTAATGCCAATTCCTTCCCTCTGTTGATTATTCTCAGTTTATCTTTTACAAATCTTGTTTCTACACAGTTGTTTTCATGTTGTCCCTCCCATCAGACTGTGATCTCCTTTTTTGCCTTCCTTTGTATCCCAGTGCTTAGTACTGGCAGATGTCTGGCAGATAGTAGGTCCTTAATAAATGCATATTGACTGATCGACTGATCCTAGACCCTCACATCTGGTCATTAAGTTATGTAATTTTAGCCCTTCAATATTTTCTTAGCCATCATCTTCCGTATATTCTTGCAGCCACCACCTAAATTCTAGACTTCACTTTTCTTGCTTGTCCTCTTTGCAATGTCTCTGTCTCTGTCTCTGTCTCTATCTCCTATTCTCTTAATGGTCTTCCTGTTCTCCCCATTTCAATTTGCTCCATACACTGTGATGCCATATTGAGCTTCCTAAAGCAAAGTTCTGATCATGTCACTCCTTTATTAAGGCAAGTTCCTCCCTAACTAAAGGAAGACTTCCAGTGACTATCCCATATGTACCAAATAAAGACCCAAATCCTTAGCCTGGCATTTAAAACCTTCTAAGATTTGACCCCAATTTGACTCCCTTGTCTCCTTCTACTTCCCTCCTGCTATCATGTACTCCAAACTATATTGCTTGCTATTCCTCGAACAGCCTTCCATATCTTTGCTCATGCTATTTATTCCCCTCTAACTTAAATGTTCTTCCTGCCCCTGGCTCTGTGTAATTCATATCCAGCCTTCAAAGTCCAGCTCAGATGCCATCTCCTCCATGATTCCTCCAGTCAGAACCAATCTCTCCCCTTTCTGAAGGAACATGGCATTTTGCGCCTGTCTGATTACATTTTCACATCCTACCTGCTGTCATTATTCAGACATTCAGTCTGACTCTTTATGACCCCATTTGGAGTTTTCTTTTTTTAAAATTTTGTTGTTGTTTTTGTGGGGCAATGAGGGTTAAGTGACTTGCCCAAGGTCACACAGCTAATAAGTGTCAAGTGTCTGAGGCTGGATTTGAACTCAGGTTCTCCTGAATCTAAGTCCAGTGCTTTATCCACTGCGCCACCTAGCTGGAGTTTTCTTGACAAAGACACTGTAGTCCTTTGCCATTTCCTTCGCCAGCTCACTTTACATACAGATGACGAAACTAAGGCAAACAGGGTTAAGTGACTTGCTCAGGGTCACACAGCTAGTAAATATCTGAGGCCAGATTTGAACTCAGGAAGATGAGTCTTCCTGACTTTAAGCCTGCCACTCTATCTATGGTGCTTGTGTGGTTATTGTTTGATTTTTTTGTTTTTGTTTTTTAAGGTTTAGCATCATGCTTAGCAGTTCTTCTGTGATTTCATTGGTATAAAGAACTTCCAGTGAGAATTGTCCCTCTGCCAATGCAGGTCTGCAATGCTTTGCAACTTATCTGCTTAGACAGTTGACTGGGACCCTAAGATGTTAAGCAATAATGTCGATGCTGCTACACAGAATATATTGATTTTTTAAAAAATCAGTAAAAATAGTAAGTCTGAATTGTAGGGACTCCTCAATGCCTGAAGAAGTTAATTAAGATTCTAAGGCAATTATTGGTGCATTACAGAACACATTGGATTAGCTATTGGCAACATGTTGGAACTATCTCCCATAAACAACATAATTTAACCCATCAATTCCATATTGGAACAATTGAGGCAGCCTGGCACAGTGGCTAGAAAATGGGTTTTAGAGTCAGGAAGACCTAAACTTAAGTCTGCCTCTACCACGTACTGACTTTGTGACTCTGGGCAAAGTCATTTTAACCTCCTACTTCTCTATGCATTTCTCTAACACAGAAATCTCAAGCTCAAAAAGAAAATGGGAAAAGAGGAGCTAGTCCCTACCTAAAGATCCCTACAGCCCTGCATATTGACTTAGCTGTAAAATGCACTGTTATTACATGTTTTGTTGTATTTTTATTTATTTTGTTAAATTTTTCCCAATTTCATTTTAATCTTATTTGGGCTACACTAGGGAGTGTTGCTGCCCACCAGCAGCATCTTTGGCACTTGTCCTCTGAGAGAATAAATCATGGAGCAGTTTCCAATCTGCTTTGGTAGTTTCCCCACCCCGGGGAATGGTATATTCCAACGAAACTACAGGCATTATTAAAAAATCCCTAGGCATCTAATATGTATTTACCACTGATTTAAGTAGGTGAACAATAGGTAAAAATTATTTTAGAAATCTAATTTACATTGCCCATGTTTCCTCATGAAACAAAACAGCTGGTGCTAGACTGTTTTCCTTTGGGGAATTCTTTGAGTTCTACAGGTTGCAGATGCCAGTAGACATTGGTGTTCCATGATTATTGTGCTCTGGAATAGTGAGAACAAGGGGACATGCTGGGTCAGTTCAGCATTCTGCACTGACACAGGACCTAAAGAAAACTGAGGCTGTCCTATACACTGCCTGCTCATAATCATGAAGTCGTCAAATATTCTTTCCTTTTCTTTGTTTTCCCTATTCCAATTCTTTATCTTATCTCACATACTCATCTGTAGTAAATATTTCCTGCATCTGAAGCAAATTTTCAATTTCTGAAAATGTTACTTTACTGATGGAAAAACTCAATGGGTTGTTTTTCATTTTCCTTTAATGTGTTGTCTTCCTCATTAGACAACAAGCTCCTTGAGGACAGGAACTCTTTTTTTCTTTTTTCTTTTTGCTTCTATTTGTAATCCCAGCACTTAGTATAGTGCCTGGCATATATAAGAACTTAATAAATGCTTGTTGACTGACTGGTGGCTAGGTGGTGCTTGTTTGAATAAGGAAGACTGGTGATCACATCTGGTCCCAGACACTTACTAGCTGTGTAACCTTGCCAAAACACTTAGCTTCTGTCTGCCTCAGTTTCCTCAACTGTCAAATGGAGCGTTGTTGTAAGGATACAAAGAGATAATCTGTGTAAAGCCATTAATTGGAAAAAATTATGTAAATGCTAGCTGTTATTATAGGCATTCTTCATCTACCTGGATTTTTCTGCATACACAGTTGGGATCAACCCTACTGAGGGATCTCCTGGATGGATGGATTCTCCATTAGGAGCCTCTGAAAAGTTCTGTGGCTTGATAGGATCAGCATAATGGCATCCAGCAAGGTGACACAGTGGATAGAGATCTGGACCTGGAGTCAGGAAGACCCAAGTTCAAATTCAGCTTCAGACACTGATTAAGTTCCTTAACCTTCACCTTCCTTAGGGTCTTCATTCATAAAATGATAATAATAATAGCATCTACCCTACAGAGTTGTGAGGATCAAATGAGATAACATTCGTAAAGTACTTTGCAAACCTTAAAGTGCTATATAAATGCTAGCGATTATTATTATAATTATTCACAAAAGGAGACTCTAGAGGACTACCATTTATAAGGATTGACCTCTGCATTAGACATCATTCAAGAGACTGCTAAACTCCTTCTTCAGTGAGCATGCCTTTACCCATCTTATGCCTTTTTTGATAATCATCAGAGAGTTTTTTGGGAAAAAAGTTATTTCAAACTGTTGATAGGTTCAGAATTGAATACAAGGAACAGGGGAGTAGCCTATACTGCCAATTGCTGAAAGGCACAACATCTCATGTCCCAGCTTCCTGCCTTCATTGGTTGTTCATCATGCCTAGAGTGCTCTCTCTCCTTACTTCCTCCTAGAACCCCTCGTTTACTCAATGTTAGGTCAAGTACAGTCCTTTACATGGAGCCTTTCCTGATATTCCCAAACTGTTAGTCCCCCTCTTCACCGACCAAACCTTGTACCTATATTACATATACCTAGATATGTATGTGTTGTTTTCCCTGGCTCTTCGAAGGCAGAGACTGTTTTCATTTTTCCCTCATATTCCAAGCACAGTGCACAGTGATTCACTGGTGGAGTAGTTATTGACAATGATGAGCACAACAATGGTACAAAGTCTTAAAATATTCAAGTATAGGGGCAGCTAGTTCAAATCTGGTCTCAGGCACTTGACACTTACTAGCTGTGTGACTCTGGGCAAGTCACTTAACTCTCATTGCCCTGCAAAAACACACACACACACACAGACACAAACACAAAATATTCAAGTATAGATGGAAGCTTGAGAGTATACATAACTTTTCATTCCATAAACCCTAATATTCATCTAGCTTCTAAGTGCTTCTTGGATTATCATAATCCCTGATCAATGATTTCTCTGAATATCTCCTTGACTCTAATTTATTTTATTTTTTTTTTTATTTTTTTTTTTAGTGAGGCAATTGGGGTTAAGTGACTTGCCCATGGTCACACAGCTAGTAAGTGTTAAGTGTCTGAGGCCAGATTTGAACTCAGGTACTCCTGACTCCAGGGCCAGTGCTCTATCCACTGCGCCACCTAGCTGCCCCCTTGACTCTAATTTATAACAGCAATGAAGGATCATCTTTTCCTTCTTGGAAGCCTTCTTCGAATTACTGCTTGGATCAAAGTAAAATTCCTGTTCATGGATGTCAATTCCCTTGCATATCGGCATACTTTTATCCAATTGCCTTTGTCCTCCAATAAACCCTTGTCATGTTCTTGAATGAAGAACCCTGCAAATCTTATCATTTAAAACATAGAATATCCTGCCTTTTCTTCATAGGACATTTCTTCCTTTCTATGAAATCATGTTCTTCCCTTTATTTGAAACTGCTCAAATCTAGAAGTATAGGAATTCTTCATAGCCTTACACCTAACTGCCCCATATATGTATATACACATACATAGACATAATCTACATAGAGACATTTACTCTGTATATGCCCACATAATATCCATTCACATGTATCTATGAATTTATGGATTTTAACAGACTCAGCATTTCTATGTATTTGTTAATGTAATTGACCTGGTTTATTTCTCTTGCAGAGAGACTGAAATTTTTGCTGGCTAAAATCCAATAGCAAAACACTCCAGCTTGGCTGCTGACATACATGAATTTTATAGACAGCAATTTGTAGCAAAAATTTCAGTGTCACTATACTCCATAGACTATGTGCTTTTTATAGACAGGGAATTTATCTTCATTTGTATATGCTTAGTAAGGAGAATTTCAATAAATGTTAAAGAGTGATTTTGGATCTTAGAAGTTTGGAAATGTTTTGAAATACAGACCCTTCTTGCTTCTCTTAACTTCACTGTTTAATAGTTTTAGCAAGCCAAAATGTCACTTTTTTCTCATCTGTAAAATAAGGGGATAGGCTCAAATAGTGTCTGAGGTTAGTTCTAGCTCTAAAATTCAAAGACTTGTGGACTGCAGAGGATTTTTCTCCTGAAGCTCATGAGTAAAATATCCAGCTTGAACACTTCAAAAAGAATAGGTACATCATTTGCAATTGCCTCTCATTTTTCAGCCAATTAAGGAAATTTCAGCTATTAAAGCCCAAGAGGAGATATTTAGAGATAAATGACCCATCCATGAAAGCCAGTCACAGAGAGGAAACCTAAGTGCAAAATGTACCTGCTGCCACCTTTGTGTTCTCTTCCTGACATGAAGATTTGCTTCTGAATGGTTAAATTACCTCCACTGGTTACCTGTATTCATTGTGGCAATATTTATTTCAAGAGCACCTTCCCTCTCAGTCTGCTTTCTGAAGGTACTTTATTGTTGCTTCCCAGACACAGTCCTTCAGCCTTCAGATTCATTAGTCCCTCACACTGCTACACATCTGCTTTTCTCACATTTGGAATTATCACTTACTGATGGTTGTTTCTCTGGCTTCTCCACTCCTAGGCTCCCCTCATTAGATGTTGTAGCTACTTTGCTATTTCGCAACACTCAGTGACTTTGGATTCATACATATCTGATTATTTTCTAATTCTTTGATGTTTAGGAAACTATTTCATTTTGATCACTATCAAACTTTCAAAAATTGAGTAAATTGCAAGGGCTTGGACTAAATGGGGGAAATTTCCTTCCTTCCTTCCTTCCTTCCTTCCTTCCTTCCTTCCTTCCTTCCTTCCTTCCTTCCTTCCTTCCTTCCTTCCTTCCTTCCTTCCTTCCTTCCTTCCTTCCTTCCTTCCTTCCTTCCTTCTTTCCTATTTCCCTCTCTCCCTCCCTCTTTCCCTTGAGTCATTCACAATGCATTGTTTTATTAAGTTACTACAAGGAAAATGAAAATGAAAATGAAAAACATTTGATTCCTCCTCCCTCCCATTCCCTCCCCTCCCCTCTAGTCCCAGGCTCATAGCTTCATAGCACCAAGAATCTGGAATTGGAAGGGATGTAAGAGTCAGTTAGCCTGCCCAACTCTCCTTATAAATGATGAAATTGAAGACTGGGGAGATTTAAGTGTATCATGAAAGTAGCACAGATACGAAAATAATATTCTTGGCAGACAATAAGAGTACAATTTCAGAACTATATAACAGTTGGAAAGTTAGAAAAAAGGCCCCTACCATGAATTTCTTTCCAGTACTTCTCTCTTTCTCTCTCTCTGCATATGTGTGTGTATGTACATATGTGTATATGTATACATACATATATGTGTGTATATTTACGTATATCTCTATCTAGACACCTGTCTCACATCTTTGGGTCCCAATCTTTTTACCTTAGTTTTAGTAAAAATTGGGTCTCTTTAAAGCCTATGAAAAGCAACCACTACTCCCAAATTGAATTCAGCATTGCATTGGTTGGGATGGGAGTGAGGGGGTGGGGAAGAACCATTGGTAGAGAAAAGATCAGAAAGAATCCAATCCCACTACCTATCAATAGAACCCCCAATTCTGTAGAAAGAGGACTTCCATTCATAATAATCACAGTTGTTTTTATAGTGTTTTAAGGTTTATGAAGTGCTTTGCACATGGTATCTCATTCAGTCCTCCCAACACCCCTTATAATGTAGGCAGTGCAATACTATGATTTTATAGAAGGAACTGAAGTTCAGAAAAATAAAATGATCTTCTCATCATCATGCAGTTAATAAAATAAAAATGTCAATACAATATTATAATTATAAAATTATAAAATGTACTTATAATAATTTATAATATAATTTATTATTATTTTATAATGCTAGCTATTAGTAAATAACAGAAACAAGACTAGAACCGAAGGCCTCTGAATCCCAATATGCTGGTTTCTTTCTGTTCTACCACACAATCTCTTGCTCCCCTAGCCGTACTTTCCAATTTAACACAATCTGACCCATTTCACTGCTTATTCAATAAATGCTCTCAGGGTTACAAATTAAATCATTTCCCCTTGTTTTTTTTAAATAGCTTTTCAGAATTTTCACATCTGTTTTTTGTTAGATTTTTAAAAGTTAATATTACAAAAAAAAATAAGGGGGGGGGAACTCCATGGAAAAAGACAATGGTCTTTCTCAGTTTACTGTGACTGCTCATGCCCACTGACAAAGCCAGCCTTCAGGAGTCAGAGCCCAACTTCATTCATCCAACCAAAATGGAACAAAATCAACGTAAAACTAGATGCTTCTAATAGGTTTTGATGATCACCATCAAAGGTTTTGCTGCATAATATTTATGAGGCCCTTACTGTTTTCTTTCATGGGGAACCCTCTTCGCCCCAACACTTGAAAAAAGTTGCTCAAGCTTTTAATCTTTTTCTATCAAATTGTAAACACTGTTTTTTGTCAAAAGGGCTGAAGGAGCTCTTGCTTTCCCTTGAAATTTTATTTTATTTTTTTTTAAGAGAGAGAGAGAGAAAATCCCCTTTCTTGACTAATACTAATAATACAGGTCAAAGTGTCAGGAGATCTACAATAAATGGAAAACAAAAAAAGGTTTCCCTCTTTTTTCTCTTGTAGTACAATAGCCCTGGAATATAAATTACCAACGGAGATGAAATAATACTTCAAAGCCCACGGGGCAAGGCAGTGCTGTGTTTACAAAGTATTTTGGCCGGCAGGATGAAACATTAAAGAGATGGTAACCCATGGACTTGGGGGGGAGGTGTTGGTGAATGGCCTAAAACTAGCATGCAGGAGAGTTTTTCGGTCCCTAGAGCCTGTGACCCCACGATATGCTTTGTTTGACACGGGCAGCTGCAGTTATCAACAGATGTTTCAGCAATAAATAATTGGTATCATCTCGGAAAAGGCCCATCTACCTGGGGAGAGGGCATAATACCCAAAACACTACTCTGCTATTACAGCCGCATTAATCTCCCATCTATCCAGGTTTCTTGGAGAGCTTACTGCAGGTGTTTTTTCTGGGAGAGAGCAGACAAACTCTCTCAAGCTTTGTGTGTATTGTAAAGGAGGTTGGCCCCTGCCATAAATTTCTGTCCGAGGCCACACACCAAAGAGAAAAAGGAAGGGGAGGGGATGGTGAGGATAGGAGAGAAAAAAGAAGGCAAAATATAGAAGGAATATAAATATTCCATTCTAGTTGAGGTGGCCAAAAGTGTCGGTTTCTCCAGTCCTACTGAGCTTGCTATACGTGGAACAACATATATTTATAACTTTCTTTTTCTCAGCTCTTCTTTCTTTGCCTTTACTTTTAATCAAGGGAGGAAGCTAAAGAGGCATAGCTTACATCCCAATTGCTCTGTGGTTACTCCCTCCCCTTTAACAAAGTGAGAACTTATTATGGGGATGGGATTGTTCTGGAGCATTAAAAAAATAAAGCAAAAAAACCCCTCACACCTTCATATGAAAAATGAACTTATTGGTGAGGAAGGGTCTCATGAAGAGAAGGGAGAATCTGAGAGAGAAAAGGGAAAATACATAAACTAACACACAGAGTGAAACTGATTATGAAAGCCAAGTTGTCCAGCTTCAGTGAAGTTTAACTTAGAAACAAACAGCACAGCAGCTTCAAGCAAATCTCTCTCTCTCACACACACACAGATGTATAATAACAACTATGGTTGTTTTGTTTCGCTTTTTAACAAACTAAAATAATATTAGTAGCCTAGGTTAAAAGTTGCTGGGTCTGACGTTCTATTAGGGTGGTAAATTTGTTATTATTTATAAAAGCGGGTCCTTTATCACCAGGGAGCTACACAAAAGGGAAAGATTGAAAGGGTCTTTGCAAAGTATATATATTTTTAAAAAATTAGAGCTCACTGAGTAAGCAGATATAAACTGGTGCTCAGAAAGCACCCAGAGTAAATATATCAGTAGAGATAAATGGAGATTTAATAGCCTAAATTCTTGAAGGCTCCAATAACTGACCTTATGAACTGGGTATCCAAATTTTAAATTCTCAATGTCACAAAGTTTCTGTTTGCCAGATGTATAGAATAAAGAGAGAAATCTGATGGTGAATAATGGATGCATATCTGTAAGGGTATTCTTAAAATATGAAGTACACAAACCAGATAATGATAATCATACTTGCCCCATATTTAGTGAGCTTTTAAAAAATAGGTAGCTTTTCAGTTGAAGTTAACATAAAGCTCTCAGTGAGATATGTCCTAGAAGAATTGAATGAGTAAAATATGGGGAATAACATTATAATAGACCACCTTTCCACGAGTCCTCAGCTGAAGCAAAGACAAAGCCCTAAGCAATGAAGGTCCAATTAATGGCCCATCCATTTGCATGGGTATTCTGTCATCACCTGCCAACATCCCATCTCCTAAACAATTCCTAAAACTTTTAACCCCTCTATTAAGCCTTTCTGGATTGATCAGGGCAGAAATGATTGTTGCATCATGACGGCCTGTCTGACCATTTCTGACTGTTTCTCCCTCGTATCCAAGCCCTATTGTGTTGGAGTTGTGTATCAGTATGCTGTGTGCTGTCATGTTTTCCCTTCATGTTTCTGTTAGGCCGTCTGTCGTGGGCTCAGGTTCTCTGAGGTCCTTTCCAGCTCTAGATCTATGATCCTATACACGTGTGTCTGTGTTGGTGTACATTTCTTAGATGTTACTAGTAGACAAGGACCAGTCAGTGGGATACTGCTCCTTGGTCGGCACTGTGTACACTCGGATATAATGAATAGTGATACTAATGTTGTTACAAAGGCCTGCGCTCTGCCTTGTGTGTGTGTGTGTGTGTGTGTGTGTGTGTGAAAAGCATCATGAGACAGTAGATTTCTTTTTCCACAGCATTCAGGAAAAAGGGAAGTTTAGGGAAACAACCAAAAATAGTCCTTTCAATGGCATTCTTGATGATGTTCCTGAGCCTTGATG
This sequence comes from Dromiciops gliroides, assembly GCF_019393635.1. Lineage (NCBI taxonomy): Eukaryota > Metazoa > Chordata > Mammalia > Microbiotheria > Microbiotheriidae > Dromiciops > Dromiciops gliroides. The sequence goes on from NC_057866.1 coordinate 223,146,802, forward strand.
TAATAAGGGACCGGCCAATGGGTTTACAGGAGCAGGCATGGTGTCATGCATGTGAAAGCTCAGTGAATCTGTTTCCAGAAATTCATGATACAATGGAGGGGCCTTTCCCTGATTCAGAGTATTCTGAGTTATTCTGTTTTGTGTCAATTTATTCCATAGGGATAAAAAACTAGAGGCAGCTTACCTAGGTGGCACAGCAGATAGAACACAGGGCCTGGACTCAAGACCTGAGTTAAAATTTGGCATTAGACACTTACTGGCTGTGTGATCCTGGACTAGTCACTTAAATTCTCTTTGTTTCAGTTTTGCCAAATGTAAAATGAGGAAAATAATAGCACCGCACATGTTGTTATCGGGATCAACTGAGATAATATTTTTTAGGTGCTATATAATACCTATCCTTTTCTTTTCACCTAATTGGCGGCTGAACTGGAATGAAAGTAAATACAAAAAAACCCTGAACAGACAAAAGGTCTCTCTCCCCATGGTGGTTTTCCAGAACCCAAGGAAGAACTGTTATAAGTCTCTAGGTGGAGGGTACGAGGCAACTGTTTTGGATAACTTATCTCCCCCCTGGGACATCTTGAGGCCAGTAAACTTGCTGCTGCTGTTTAGTGCTGGTGGGTTAATACTTTCCTTATCTTAGGTTAATGAATACTGAAGGCTCAATGGACCAGGCTACGAAGAGCCACCTCAGTCCCTAGGGAGAGTAGACCAAGAATTAAATTGGCTACTACCAAACATTCCTCCAAACATTCCTCCCAGAAGGTTCACTCCTGGACTCAGCACAGCCAATGGGAAGAATAACTTCTTTGCTCGTAAGATGCAGTGTGTTGGCTGTCTGGTCAAACCATTGTTGGGCTGGGTCAAGCTAGCTCCTCATCAAGTCAACAAACATTGCTACATACTCCAGTAGTTGAAGCTCACAAGTTTGTGACTTGGTTTTATTCTACCTTCATTACTCATTCACCTAAAGAGGAAGGAAGAACAAACATGAGAGAGACACCAACAACAGTGCCATGTGTTCAAGGACACATGACAGCTTGGGTGGGGAGATAGGCAGTTGGCGGCTACAGGCCACAGCTAACGCCTTGCTTCACACCTAGAGGCATATGGCATTTCTTCGTCCTCCTTTGAATGCTGCCAGGAAGAGAGGTGAAGTTTTCCCACTGAAGCCTTTTGAATTCACACACAATTCCAGCTCAGCGGTTAATTAAAAGACTTTTTATCACCATAGATGAAGTCAACAGGAAACAGGAAATCTGCACATGTACATAAGCAGAGAAGATTTCCTCTGTCACATTTCTGGAAGCTTGCTCACCAAGCCTCCATATAAGCTGATGTTAAACAGAAGGTACCAAGGATTGTATTCCCACTGGCCAGTCCCATTACACTGAGTTCAGGTGTGAAAATGGAACCTGGAGTAGTGGTGTGAGTGCAGCCCAGCATGGTACATCCATGCTCATAGTGAAGTTTCTATAATTGAGTTCAATGACTGAAGGATAAAAGTATTGGTCTTTCTGGAGCTCCCTAGATTGATGAGTAAGGAAAAGGGGAGGTCAGACTAAGAACCAACTGGAGGTGCATGTCAAACCCCACACAACAAGACTTGAGATAAGGTGCACATGACCACACCACCCCGAGCACACCTGGTCTCAGAAGCTAAGCAGGGTTGGGGTTGGGTAGCATTTGCACAGGAAAGGTATAAGTTAAAAGCTAAAGTTCCCTTAGCCCCCAAAGCAAAAACACTTTTGAAAATGCTGTGGATTTTTAAAAACCATAGTCAAATTTAGCAAAGTACAAAACAAAACTACATGAGAAATAATAGGATCCAATGTACTATTTCTAGCATCAAAATGGACCCGCGAATGCTTCAATACAATTGGTTGTAGATGAGCTCTGTGACCACCGATGCCTTAGCTGTTTGGGCTTCCCCCGGGACAGACTTCTGGATGACCAGTCATTTTCGGATAGCTTCTTCCTCTCAGTAGGAAGCCTAGCAGAGCCACCATAAGGGACGAAGGCATCTTGTGCTTCAAGAAATCTGATCTCGGGAGTCGTTTTTTAGACTAAAATGTTACACTTGTGGGTTTTAAAGGAACAGGTGCTGGGGGGGGCTCCCTACCAGTAACTCCTGCAGCCTGGCGCCGATCACATCTTGCAGATTTGTTTTGTCTTCGGGCCCCACGTCTTGTTTGTACTGCCACTTCTCCGGCACGAAGGGCCACTTCATTTCCTTGGCCTCTTGGATTAGGGTCCTTAACTCGCTGGGGAGTGAAGCTGAAAAGGTCAGAGTTCAGGTAAGGAAATTGCAGACAAAGAAAAGGCAACCTAGTCACTCGTGTTATGATGAAGCACCTCCGCGAGAAAAAAAAAAAGCAGCCCCCTCCCCCACTCAGCTTCTCCTTACATGCTACAAGCTGTTGGTTCTCAGAGAGTAATAATGAGGAACTAGCTGTCAGGGGCTGCCATCTTCTGCTCTGCCCTACAGGTAAATTGGGGTACTCAGGCATTAAAAAGTGTTTTTAGCAGGAAGCAAAGCACTCCAGTGACTACCTTTGCATGAAGAATCAGAGAAAGGAATGGAGGAAATATTATTTTCACTGTCAAATGAGGAACATAATGGCATTTGGGAGGGGGGTGTCAAGTGGCTAGAGGGACAACAGAGAGTATGGGGAGAACGACTCATCCAACACATTCTTACTTAGAGTGTTCCAAACTTTCACTAACAATGAGTCAGGATAGAGAAAGTTTAGAAAAAAAGGAAGAAAAATCAAAGACTAAAAATATACAAATCATATTCGAAAGGGAATAATCAAAACTGAAGACTGTCATAAGATTAGAGGAATCTTGGGGGGGGGCAGAGGGAGTGTTGAATTGATCCGTCAACAAGTATTTTGTTAAGCATCGACTATGTGTCAGCCACTGTGCTGGGCACTGGAAATGGAGACAGAGACAAAAATGAAACAGTTACATACTATTGGTAGAAACACATATAGAGACATATGCAAAATACATACAAAGTAGATACAAGATAACCTTGTAGAAGAGGACACTAAACAGCTGAAGGGATCAGGAAAAGTTTCCTACTGAAGGTATAGCCTGAGCTCAAAAGAATATTTTGAGCTGTGTTGAAAGAAATTGGGGATTCCAAGAGGGAGAGTGCTCCAGGCATGGGGCACAGGGCACAGCAGTGCTTGGAGGTGGAAGATGGATTGTCCTGCATGAGAGATGTTAGGGATCTTTCTGCTCAATCCCTTCATTTTAGAGGCAAAGAAACTGATACTCAGAGTTGCCAAAGGAAGAAAGGGAAATAAACATCTGTTAAGTATCTACTCGGTACCAGGAACTTTACAAATATTATTTGAATTGATCCTCATAACAACCCCACATATAGATGTTAGTATTATCCCCATTTTTACAGTTGAAGAAAATGCGTCAGAGAGAGGTTAAGTTACTTGTCCAGGGTCACACAGCTAATAAGTATCTGAGACTGGATTTGAATCCAAGTCTTCTGATTCTAGACCCAGTGGTCTTTTTCATTGCTCCACCTTTTGTTCAGTTGTTTTTCAGGCTTGTCTGACTTTTTTTGATCCCCATTTGGAGTTTTCTTGGCAAAGATACTGGAGTGGTTTGCCATTTCCTTCTCCAGCTCATTTGACAGATGAGGAAACTGAGGCAAACAGGGTTAAGTGACACACAGCTAGTAAGTGAGGCTGAATTTGAGCTCAGAAAGATGAATCTTCCTGACTGCAGGCCCAGTACTCTATCTACAGAGCCACCTAGGTGCCCCTACTGCTTCACCTAGCTGCCACTCTAGTCATATAAGTAGGAGATTGGAAATTTGGGACTTAAATCTCTATCCTTTGACTCTTTCCACTAGGCCACACAAATACCATGGGATTATATATAAACCATGTAAGACATAGAAAAAAAGGAGTTGTTAAATTAGGGGCAAATGTTGTTACATAGGGATGGAATACTGGAAATTGATTACATATTACTGATATCTTTAAGGAAGACTTGAGTACCAAATTGGAAATCAGTGGAAGATTATGGCTACTAAAATACCTTCTCTAATAAATAACAATCTTCGAACTCTTTTGAATCATTAATTACCTTTTTTTTTTGTGGGGCAATGGGGGTTAAGTGACTTGCCCAGGGTCACACAGCTAGTAAGTGTCAAGTGTCTGAGGCCGGATTTGAACTCAGGTACTCCTAAATCCAGGGCCAGTGCTATATCCACTGCACCACCTAGCTGCCCCCCATTAATTACCTTTTAAACCTGTCTATCCAACCAGAATTCATCTGATTGTATTGCCAATTAATCCAAATCTTATCTTCTTCCCAATAATAGTATTCACCACATTCCCCTTATCTATTAGATCAGTCATGGTATCAGAAAAAAAAAAGGAAAGGAGATTAGGTTGGCATGACTTATTCTTTTTTTTTTTTTTGTTGGGGCAATGAGGGTCAAGTGGCTTGCCCAAGATCACACAACTAGTAAGTGTCAAGTGTCTGAGGGCAGATTTGAACTCAGGTCCTCCTGAATCCAGGGCTGCTGCTTTATCCACTGTACAGCCTAGCTGCCCCCTGCACAATTTATTCTTGATGAAACCATGCTGGCTCTTTGTAATAAACTTCCCTTTCTAGTTTGTCAAATATCTCTATCCACCTCCCCCTACCCACTTTTTTTTTTCTGCAGGGCTATGGGGATTAAATGACTTGCCCAGGGTCATATAGCTAGCAAGTGTCAAGTGTCTGAGGCCGGATTTGAACTCAGGTCCTCCTGAATCCAAGGTTGGTTCTCTGTCCACTGTGCCACCTAGCTGCCCCACCCACTTTAAAAAAATTGTGACATTTGTTCTTCTTCAATATTTCAGCTAGGTGGCACAGTGGATAGAGTGCTAGGCTTGAGTCAGGAAGACTCATCTTCCTGAGGTCAAATACAGCCTCAGACCCTTACTAGCTGTGTGACCCTGGGTAAGTTCACAATGCTCTTTGCCTCAGTTTTTTCATCTATAAAAGGAGCTGGGAAAGGCTATGGGAAACCACTCCAAGAAAACCACATATTGGGTTATAAAGAGTTGGACACTACTGAAAGGACTGAACAACAGATATTGTGGGACCTCTCCTGCCTTTCTCTGTCTTTCAAATATCACTGACGGTGGCTCAGCAATCATATATGCCAGCTCTTTCAGGAGCCAGGATGCAGTTCAATGAGACCAGGAGACTTGAATTTATCAAAGGTAGCTAAGTGCCTTCTTACTATATCCTCACTTATCTGGGGGTATTGGCTCCATGGTAGTTATTTTTGTTGTCATTTACAGTGTAAAGGTCATTAACTTTTGCATTGAAAACAGAAATAGTTAAGATTGAACTATGCCTTCTTTCTCTTGTCAGTTATCATTGTCTCATCCACCCCAAGTAAGGATCCCATTCTTTCTGTGATCCTTCTTTTTAAATTTTAAAAAATTATTTTTGTTTGTTTGTTTGAAGGGCAATGAGGGTTAAGTGACTTGCCCAGGGTCACACAGCTAGTAAGTGTCTGTGGTCAGATTTGAACTCAGATCCTCCTCAATCCAGGGCAAGTGCTTTATCCACTACACCAGCTAGCTGCCCCCCCCATCCTTCTTTTTTTCAAAACAAACAAATAAAACACTTTTTGTGGTCTTTATCTTTCCTCACCAGCCTTAGCTCATTCTGAGCTTTAGTATTCCTAGCTTTATTTTTATAGGACTATGCTAATCTTATATTCCTTGGCCTTGCCTCAAACTTCAGTACATTTCTTTTTAAAATCTAAATAGTTTGGTGAGTTCCTTGTGGATAGACATTGGTCCCTTCACATAAATTCCATTTTTTCTTTATTTCTTCAGAATTTCATTATTGACCATTTTCCATCCCTCTTAGGCTGACTTGGTCAGAAACATTTCACTTGATGTGATTCTATCTTTCCCCGGAACTCTTTGAAATCTGCTTTCCTAAAATCTAAGGTCCATGTCAGATTATGCCCAGATTGCCTCTCCTCTTATCACTAACCATATGGTAAAAGGGTTATTTCCCACCACCCAGAATTTGCTATTATTTTCACCCTCGCAATCAGTTCCTCCATGGGAGTGAGAATTAGATGCAGAATAAAATATCTCCTTGTTTCTTCCTCCCCTTTCTGAAGGATGACACTATCATTAGAGTAAATCAAGAAGTTGTTAGTTGCTCTGTTGACAGAGAGGGAGCTCCGGACAATGCTTGGATTGCTGAAGTTTCCCCATCCCTAGATGTATTCTAGAGCCCTCAAAAACTGGCTCCTGCGAGCCAGCTGTTAAATTTTCAGTGTGAATATGGACATCTCAGAAACAGCAATAGTTACACACCGGGGCTTAATTTATCATTTATTTTATAGTCTACACTTTAAAAAGTGAAAGGAAAATGTTAATTAGGCATAAATGTATGCATTGTAAAACACCCCCTCCTGGAAAGCTGGTTGTTAAACATTTACCAGCTTCTCATTACTCTAAGCTGTCTCTATGCCAGGATTGTGATTTGTTTTCTGAATGCCTAATCTACTGCCTCTTTTTTGTCCAGGTGATCTTTGTCAGTGACAAAGTTACTCCTATTTTTTCCTCCTTTGATCTTCACTGAAATATTTACTCCATTTTTACTACACAGGCAGTTGGTGGTACAGGGGATAGAGCCCTGGGCCTGGAGTCAAAAAGACCTGAGTTAAAATTTGGCCTTAGACACTTAGTAGCTATGTAACCCTAGATAAGTCATTTCGACTCTGTTTGACTCAGTTTCTTCAACTGTAAAATGGGACATAAAAATAATACTTACCTTGCAGAGCTGCTGTGTGGATAAAATGAGAGAATATTTATAAAACACTTAGAACACTGCCTGGCACATAGCAGTCACTATATAATTGTATATTCCCTTCCTCCCCCATATTTTCCTTCTTTGATTCCCAGATTTCCTGGTATGAAAATAACAGCTTAATATACATTACTGTACCATCCTCTCCTTTTATCTACTCTATTTCTTTTCATGTTTTTTGTTTGTTTGTTTTTGTGGGGCAATGAGGGTTAAGTAAGTGACTTGCCCAGGGTCACACAGATAGTGTCAAGTGTCTGAGGCCAGATTCGAATTCAGGTCCTCCTGAATCCAGGACTGGTGCTTTATCCACTGCACCACCTAGCTGCCTCCTCTACTCTGTTTCTTTTCAATAAGGTATACAATCCAGGGTATTCAGCCATTTAGAGCTGAACCACAACAGTGGTTCTCAAAGTATGGGCCAAAGCACCACAGTGGGCTCCTTACCTGGAGGGCCGTGTCTAATTTCACTAGATATGCTGCAAAAATTTGAATGTTACATTATTGTAGATGAATTTGCTTGTCCTGCCTGTGCAGTATGGGAACTATAGTATCAACAAAACTTGCCCATTACATGCATAGAGCAACCTCAAAGCACATTAGACCCTTGAACCTGAAAAAACAAACTCCCCCAAAACAGTTGGTCTTATTAAAGGAAAAGGCACATACACAAGCCTCCCAAAATGCTGCCAACTTAAATATGCAGACTGCCTTGGGTTCTCAGGAAAAGGAAAACTGGTGTATGAACAAAAAAGGCTTTAAACCACTGCTGTATGCCTATGTGTATAACTATTCATTTTTGCCATCAATTTCTGGGAATATTTCTAATGTGGGCCTGGCTTTCCTTTTTGTTAAGGATCTTCTTTGGGTGAATCAAATATTAGATAACAGTACTTGGTATGCTGTTGTGTTTTGCTATAGCATATGATTTCCATACATGGATGAATTACTCAGTAGTTTTGAAGAAATTCAAAAACATTTTAATGGGCTAGGACCCATCTCATTCTAGCCTCCTCCATATCAAACTTTCTCTAAACTCTCTATCAGCAAAGTCCAGTGGAAAATACCATAATGGGGGGGGGAATCCCCAGAATAAGCCTTTTCCACTTATGTATTTGGCTTTCAGTTCCTTTTTTCCTCTTTTAAATCTCTTTGGAGAGACTTGCCCATGCTGGCAAGAACAATATCTGAGGGAAAGTGTGGGATTGGGGGGGAGGGAGGAAAAAGAGGAATAAAAAAGGCTGTGTTTGTGTTCAGAGAATCCCTTTGGCTCAAACTGCTGCCATAAGTGACCCTGTGCTAATGGCATTCTGTTGTCACACATGCAGGCTTGATGAAATCAGTTAGCACAATCCGCCTGCTCGGGCTGTTCAGAAACCACCTGCCAGAGGAGAAGGGATCTGCCGTGCAAGGCCAGCCGGCCTCCCCGCCAATCCATGCCCTCCAGTGGCATGTCCACGCACGGCAATTGTGCTCTGTTATTAAGAAGGCTGTCTCGGGCTCTGTAGAGAAGCTTGCTCCTTCTCTCCATTTATTCTCTTCAACCAGCCCAGAGCAGTGGTTTGCAGCACAAGCGGTAGCCTCCCTTTGCCCTTTGATCGCCTACTTCCTCAAGCTCCTTACCTGAAGGGCCGTGTCTAATTTCACGATTATAAAGTGTTGATTTGCCTTATCTGGAACTAAACTGATTATTTCTCCCATTCTGTGGCATTTGAGAGGAAAGAGAAGGAGAAAAAAACTATACCTGATTAAGGGGTTCAGGGGATCCCCTAAAAGGAGATCACAAAGTTTAAAGGAATTTGTTACAAGGAGGAAAAGGGTCCTGTGGAGAAAAAAGGGTATCAACATCAATGACAGAACATTACATGCTGCCCATGGAGAGAACCACGGACAGCTACTCAGTCTATTTTTTAAAGACCAGCGGACCTGTCAGTGAGGGCCGATGGGATACTTGTATAAAAATCCAGATCACAGAGCAATAAGTGTGCTTTTAGATAATGGCCTGATTAATACTCCTGACTGAGACATGCTAACTAAAGTTGACAAATGACTGGTGATACAACAAGTTATATTGAAGGGAACACAAAAGGCAGGTCACACAAAAAAACTGAGACATAAAAACAGAAAAAGAATCTTGCATTAGAAAAAAAAGATACCTGAATCACCATACACATATTAATGTGTGTGTAATGTTTAAAATCTCTCATATTAATTTGTATCCTTTGCAGAATAACCAAAATGAGAATAGAAGTGTGAAATTAAGATGGAAAAATGTCTTTCTATTTACAAAAACAAACAAACAAACAAGAACAATAAAGTATCAAATTCTCCACCACCACCCCCCAAAAACGAAGGAATGAGGAGACAAAGACACAATCAAGTTGACTGGGCTAGAGAAAAACCAAGCCAGACTAAAAGTGGGTTGTCACTTTTAAAACTGGAATGAGAACATGTAGATCAGAATCCTTTCTGATCTAAAAATCACACCTTTTCCCTCACAAACTTTTTCAGACTATGAAATTGAACACAAACCAAAACAATGGTGTAACTAATGGTTTTCATGGCATTCATTCCACATCTAAATTATGTTTTATTAAATGATAGAGTTGGTTGATTTCATATCTCTTTGTGTCATCAGAAGATTATGATATAAATCTGCTGATGCCCTTCAAAGGGGAGATTGGGCTTGGGGCATAAAACAAGAGAAACTTTAGAAATCTTCAAGTAGAGGCACAAACTCTGAGGTTTATTTGTTGTTTGTCTTTTTTTTTTTTAAGAAGTAGCACCATTCAGAAGTTCATTTTTTTAATAATTAAAATTTATGTGCAGCAGCAAACTTGGAGCCATTGTTCCTCTTGAACTAAACTGTTCCTTGTGGTCTCATGTTTACTGGAGCCTAAAATTGGAACTGACAGCAATTCACTTCAACAAAGTGGGCTTCCTCCCCTGCCTGTGTGCAGCCCATGTCCCATTCATGCCCTAGAAATCCAGCCATCTCTCACTGCTCATCTGCCAAGGAGAGATAAATAGGGCAGGGAGGAGGATAGGCATCATGCAGGACAGGGTGAGAACATGGAACCAGTGGGCTGCTTTCTGGTATCTTTCCCCCGGATCTCACCTTGGCACTGTTCGTATTGTCTCTTGCCTTCCTTCCCCATTGCCCACGAGAGTGTGTCCAGCGCCTGTTTGCACTCCTGCAGTAGCCCAGCCACAGCTTTTTGATTATTCATGATGATTACTCCCCCTCAACTATGAATTGGGTGTCCCTGGGTGCAGAGTGATCAATTACCCGGGAGAAGACACAGATTCTCAATAAAAGGATCCCCTTCAAGGCGGAGGTACCTGGTGAACAAAAGAGATGGGGGAGATAATTAACTAAAGCATCATCAATTATCTGCAAGGCTCAAGCAGGGAGAGATAATAGGGGCAATGCATGGAAATACATGACAGCCTCTGAGGACTTTATTAGAAGACAGTGTGAAATGACCACAGGGTCTGCTCCAGAGAGAGAGCCCCTCAGAGGAACTAGAGAGCAGAAGGGAAAGAGCCCCAGTGTGGGCCGGCAGCAAAGGGAGGAGGCCGAGCATGTGACCAAAAGCGAGCAGTGCACACTCGATTTCTCTACCCTTTTTTTGTTGAATTTCCGTGCATTTGGATGCTTTTAGGGACAGTCAGGGACCAGGCTCTCTTTCCCTGGAAGCCTACAGGAAACAACTATGTGATTGTAGTCTTGAAATTCACTAAGTTGGCAAATATTTATTGAGTAGTTACTATCTGTTGGGAAGTCTGCTTAGTGCTAGGGATATAAGGAAGGGAATAAATAGGGAGGAGTACTTGATAGATCGATCGATCGATCGATCAATCGATAGATAGATAGATAGATAGATGATAGACAGATAGATGATAGATAGGTGGATAGATAGATAATGGAAGATAATCTCAGAGGGAAGGGCGAGGGAAAGGGAGCCACCTACAATGAGCCATATTATCTTATTTGATCCTCACAACAATCTTGGGAATTGAGTGCTGTGGTTGCCCCTTTTACAGCTGAGGAAACTGAAGCAGGCAGAGGTTAAGTGACTTGCTCAGGGTCACATATAGCTAATATGTGCCTGAGGCCAGATTTGAACTCCTGTCTTCCTGACTCTAGGCCCAGTGTTCTATTCAGTGACCCATGTAGCTGGCTCTAGGGCAGGGAAGGACTGGGAAATCCCATTCAAGACGGGATTTGAGCTGAGTCTTGAGGGACCCAAGAACCTGGTCATGTGAAGAAAGCACTGAGTGTATCCTCATAAGAACTGTGGAGTCCTTCATGCAGCATTCTACATATGAATACTTTGAGGGGTGTTTGAGTGTTCAGGGAGCACTAGCACCTCCAATGTGAGGGCTGTCGAGCCCTTTTCAGGGCTGCTCATCCACCTTCAGTGTCCAGCCGGCATACATGGCTCCAAGAAGCTGTGGCACATGCAGCGGCAGCACCCTGGTAAAACTGACTTGGCAGACAACCAGGTTGAAGGTAACAAACAAGCTTCAAACCCATCGATGAGTTAGGGGGTGTCTACCCCAAGCACGTGGAGACTTCCCCTGGTGGAATGGGCAAATGAGAACAATTTGCTCCAATGGTCATGAAGGCAGCTGAAGCAGGCGCTATGGGGCACTTAGAGTTTGGTCAGGCATCAAAGATGCCAAGCTCATCTACTGCATTTTTGGCCATCACCAGTCATCTTGACTTTGCCCTGCCAATGGACTTTGTTAATTCTGGAAGAGTGAGGCTGATGGACTTCGTGCAATTCTGCCAGGCTCAAGTCAAGACATCACCCTGTGATGTCATTGGTCCTCTTTGAAAATGAAGGACAGACCACAACAACTCTGAGGGATACTAAGATCTGGAGTTACAGAGGCCAATACATTTTCAATCTCTATGGCCAACACAGAGAGAAACAGCATACAGACTTAGAAAAAGAAGATTAATGTAAAAACTAAGATCTGGAAAACATTTTCTCTCTGCAACTTTATGGACAGCACAGGAGCATGGCACAGTTACTATGACCACAAGAACAGGATAGTTTGTTTACCCTGCACAGAAACCTTACTGGGAATTCACATTGAGTCCTTAGCTAAATCACCTCCCCACATTGTACCTCAGTTTTGTAATTTGTAAATGAGAGGGGCTGGACTATATGATCCTTAAGAGCTTTTCTAGTTATCCCATTCTGTGATTGTAAATAAATATCCCTAAAATAACCAGATTGACAAACTTTTGTCCTATATTCAATCAATCAATCAATCACCAAACATTTATTAAGTGTCTCCTTTGTGCCAGGCACTGTGCTAAGTAAACTCTGGGGTTACAAAAAAAGAGGCAAAAGCTAATCCCTGCCCTCAAGGAGCTTACAATCTAATGGTGGAGACAACCCATAAACAAATATATGCAAAACAAGCTATATATAAGATAGATAGGAAATATTTTAAGGAGTCTAGCTGGGCCCCCATTAATGTGAAGAATGAATCCCCCTGGAGTGGTCACATTATTAGAGTTAGTGAATAGTGCAAATTTGAATACATGTGGGGATTCATTATTTGCAATTATTCATTCTGAGGATTTATTATTCATACAAATCAGGAACTACCTGTATTTCTTACCATTTCCTGTGTATAAATCAACACCCACCCTGCTAAGCAGATAAGTAGATATATAGGAGGTTCTTCTGAGGGGGTTAGATTATTCTGGAGTGCATCTGGACACAGGACCAGAGTCCATGGCAGTGGTAATGCATAAGGGGAGCAGAGAGTAGCTGTACACATCCATTCCATTCCCTTCGGCTTTGACCTACCCCGGCCCCCCCCCCCACCCCGTGTGAAATGCAGTGATGTGAGAATTCAGCTTTTAACACCAGTGTAGAAAAAAATAGGCCCTTCTTCTGAATGGGTTCATTTTGAACTGGAAAAATTGTATGAGGTTTGAAGAGATGGCAAAGCTTTCTCTTCTTTTCTGGGAATCAAGAGCAAGAAGATGTAGAATGAATTAGTGACATAAACTAGAATCAAGAATCACAAGAATTGTGGCAAGAATCACAGATCTAGGAGAGTTCTGAGGCCTCTGCTCCAACAAGGCTTCTTCCTCTTACAGCAAGGAAACAGACTCAGACAAGTAAAAGAATTTGCTCAGTGTTACATAGTAGGTGACAGAAGGTGGAGTCAAACCTACATCCTCTGGAGTAATATCAAAAGCACCTTTCCCACTAAAACCATGCTATCAAGTCTAATCAAATCCAATAAGGGTGAACTATGTGAAATGAATAAAATATTTCTTGAGCACTCAATATTTGCAAAGTAGGTAGCGCAGTGGATAGAGTGCCAAGCCTGGAGTCAGGAAGACTCATCTTCATGAGGTCAAATCTGGCCTCAGACACTTATAAGCTGTGTGACACTGGGCAAGTCACTTAACCCTGTCTGCTTCAGTTTCCTCATCTGTAAAAGGAATTGAAGAAGGAAATGGCAAACCACTCCAGTGTCTTAAAGAGTCAGACACAACTGAAAAATATCTGAATAACAACAGAAGTCAGTGCAGTTTTAAGCTTATTAGGGCTATTAGAGCTTATAACTGCACTATGACTTTTGGGACACCTTGCATATCTATATCTATCTATATCTATGTCTATGCTCTATTTCTGTGTCTATACCTTTATATCCATCTTACATGTCTATGTTTCAGAAAATAGTTAAATACAAAGTAGTTTGGACCCTAGCAGTTTGGAGATCAGGAAAGACTTTCTGCAGAAGAATTTGCAGGGATAGAGGGCATTCCAGGTGTAAGGGATGGCCACTACAAGGACACAAAGACGGGTAGAGTGGAGCGTAGCATCATAAAGGAAGAAGAGAGAGAAGACCAGTTTCAATGGATCATAGATGTGGGAGGGACAGTGTAATGTCCACTGGGAAAGCAGGTTGAGGTCAGGTAGTGTAAGGCTGTAGAAGCTACGCAGAGAAGCTCATGTTTTGTTCTAGAGGCAAGAAGAAGGCACTGGAGTTGACTGAATAGTGAAGTCGCATGGTCAGATCTGGGCTTAAGGAAATTCACAGTAGAGTATAGAGGTAAGAGGCCCAAGGTAGGGAGACTAATAAGGAGGCTTTTGTAACAATCTGGGTGAGAAGTCCTGAGTACTTGAGCTGAAGTGGTAACTGTGAGTAGAAAGAAGAAACTGGACAAAAGAGATATTGTGAAAGTAGAAACGATAAGGTTTGGCAAGTGATTGGATATGAGGGGTGAGGCAAAGGATCAAAAATACTGCTGAGATTATGAACCAGAGACACTGGAAGGATGTCAAAGCCTCTGACAGAAATAGGGAAGTTTGGAATAAGGGAGGGTTTAGAGGGAAAGATCTTGAACTTAAGATGTCTCCATGGGGAAATGTCCAACGGGGAGTTTTCTATGACTAGAAACATTGTATGTAGCGTGAAGCAATGATTGACTCCCTCTGAATAAAGTGAAGCCAGAGGGAGAAAGCCAAAACAGAACTTCGTGGCTTGAGGAGAGAAAAAACGAAGTGGTCAGCATGAATAAATACCTGGAGTAGCAGCATTGGCACAACTACCCCTACCATGTGTTACCATGCCTTGGCACTTTCTGTCCCCAAGCCTGGACTCCTCTCCCTCTTCACCTTTGCCCTTTAGAATCCCTGAATCTCTGGCTTCTTTTAAGATTCAGCTCAAGCCCTATTTTCTGCAGGAAGCCTTCCCTGGTCCTCCCAGATAGTAGAGTAGAACCTTACCCTCTATGATTATTGTCAACCCACACAGTATATATCATATATATGGACATATACATGTACATATATCTATACACATATACATATATCGCTATATGGATTTCTTTATGTTATCTTTCCTGTTAAAATATAAGCTCTTTGAGGGCAGGAATTGTTTTTGCCTTTCTTTGTATCCTCACCACAGTGCCTGTGGCATATTATAAGTATTTAATAAATGCTTGCTGACTGACAACAAACTGACTTTGTATTTGTCTACAATGAATAGTGTCCCATTGCAACAGTAAAGTTGGATGGGGAAGAGTTTGAGTCAAGTCTTGGAGTCATAAGAAAAGAGGAAGAGATTAGGACACAATAAGTAGTATGGTTTGGCTGGAACATATACATAAAGGAGAATTACTGACTGTAAAGATACATTGGAACCAAATTGTCGAGGGTTTCGAATGCCAAGGGAAGGAATTTGGTAGGCAGTGGGGAGCAGCTGAAGGTTTTTGAGTAGAAGAGTGACATTATCATAGTGATCCATTAGGAAGACCATTCAGGAAGTACAACAGATGGGTTGGAGACAGGATAGTCTGGCAATAAGACCAGGTAGGAAGCAAAGGTTCAGGTGAGAGGGTTATAAAAGCCTGCACTAGAGAAATGGAAGTAGGAACAGAATGGAGGAGATGGATGAAAGGAATGCTCCAGGATTAGAGTCACTCTGACCTGGCTACTGATGGGAGGGTGGGGAGAGTGAAAAGTAAGCATTGAGGCAGATCATGGGAAGAAGATGTGGGATTCAGTTTTGCTCATGTTGGGGCTGATAGAAAGTATTGGGTGGAGATGTCCAGCTGGCAATCAGAGATGTGAGGTTGGAGCAGGGAGCTGGGGGAGTGGTTAGACATGGAAATAGGGTGTCCCCAAAGTCTTAGTCTAGTTTCCTCTAATTAAAAACTTAAAACTTCATTCACTAAGACTTTTGGGACACCCTTTATAGATCTAAAATGATATTGTTGCATGATATTGTTCACGATGTTGTGGGATGAGATAATGTAACATGAGATAAAGAAGGCCAAGGGTAGAAGTTTGAGGTCTGTTAATTGTTTTTAGCAACTAACTCTTCATAGAAACAAATATGTATGAATGACACAAGTTTAATCTGTATTTTAAATTTAATCAGCATTTTCTTAATCACTTTATTATTTGGTACAGTGGAGAGAGCATGGTACTAGGGTCAGGAAGACCTGAGTTCAAATCCCACCCCAGATACTTACTGGCTATGTGACTCTGGGCAAGTCACTTAACTCTGTTTACCCCAGTTTCCTCATGCAACAATTGTAAAGTGCTTAGCACAGGGTCTGATCCTTAGTAGATGCTTTATAAATTATTATGTCTAGACAATCAAAAAACAATAATTCAAGCCCTGCTTTGTAGCATTTTCCAGTTTCTGGGGTGTAAAGCCAGCAGGAGCCAGCTTTAGCATGCTACTGACAATACTCATGTTAAATAAATGGGAGGAGGCAGGAAAGCTAGCAAAAGAGATAGAGGTGAAGGTATCAGAGAGCTAGGGAAAGAACCATCCAAGTTCAGTGTAATGGAAGCTGTAGGAGGAGATAGCATCAAGAAGGAAGGCATAGTGATCAATAAAAAAATGAGCTCCATTTTACTGGATCCTGAATAGTGAGATTCAGGGGTGTGATGGAAACAATTCCCACCAGCTCTGGAGAGCTGAATGTTAAATTTTCAGTGTGAACATTTTTACCCAGGAAATTGGCCAATGTTAAAAATCAGAGCTTGAGCAAGTGTTTTGTTAATTATGTAGACTTCAGGAGAAAATGTTAATAATGCAGATGAAACTTAAGAATGTATTGGGCATGAATTTCCCCCCACCCCAATAGCTGGTTGTCAAACATTTACTGGGCAGCTAGGTGGAGCAGTGGATAGAGCACTGACCCTGGATTCAGGAGGACCTGAGTTCAAATCTGGCCTCAGACCCTTGACACTTACTAGCTGTGTGACTCTGGGCTAGTCACTTAACCCCAATTGCCTCACGTACACACAAAAAAACATTTACCAATACATTTCTGGGAGAGTTTTCCATACCCATTTATGGGCCAGTTCTCCTGACCCATCCTTGTGACCTCAATGACCAAAACAGCCCTCATTAGACATCACTCTATTATATGTATTGTTTTCCATTGTTAGAATGTAAGCTCCTTGAGAGCAGGGACTGTTTTGCTTTTGGGGTTTGTTATGCCCAGGATTTAGCACAGTGTCTGGCATAGAATAAGTGCTTAATAAATGATTTTCATTCATTCATTCATTCACTTGTTTATTCATTCTTCTAGCCCAAGATATATCTAAACCATAAATACCATTTTCCAGTCCCAAATTTAAGCAGTTTCCTATTATTTTAATCAAATATGGGTAGAAGAATGAATTGTTTCATACTGCTCAAGCTATGACTATAAAGATCTATTACTAAACTCAAAAATCAATTTCTTTTTAAAGAGCAGCTTTGTATCAGTGCTGTGAAGAGCTCTGTGTTTGATTGCTTCAATTCCTTTAAAACTATTTTTCATGTAAAGTTCTATAAAATTCTATAATCAAAACTCCAACTTAGAGTCCAAAAAGAGCAATTAGCTTTTGCAAGTAATCAGCTCTTCATATCTATACTAATAAAAGAAAGGAGAGGCATAATACAGAATAAGAGATAACAAAATGTTACTTGAAATTGACTCTCAAATGAGTTCAGATATTCATATGTGGGGGGAAAAACCTACAAGACACAGGCACATACTTGTGCCTTCCTTTCCATCCATTTGATACGATGTCCCTTCACAGTTCAGTCCTACTGCTATCAGGAGGGGAGGAAGGGAGCTGTCCCTTGTTGTTTGGGGATAATTGGCTAATCCTATAATTTACTTACCAATTTCCAACCCTATAGTTTATCTGAACCCCTTGTTTCTTGGTGGTTAGCTGCCTCTGGGACACATTCTAGCACCTTTGCTAGAAAGAGGGAAAGAAATACAAGGAACAGAAAGCCTCAGTGGGTCAATTTTTCCCTGCTTGTTTCTTCCATCAACAGACAGCCCACAAATCAGTTTGCCAATAAATATTATTGAACAAGGCACAGAGTCAAACACATTGTTGTCTAGGGGAACGAATACAGGAAATGGAGTTGAGAAACCTGTGTCTGAATCCTGCCTGAGACACTTGTTATTATAGGATCCCAAATTTTAAGTTTGAAAGGGTTATGTGACTTGCCCAAGGTCACACAAGTAGTAAGTTGGGAGAGACTGGATTTGAATGTTTTCTGGTTCCAAATCCACCACATTTTACTAGTTGTGTGACTATAGGTAAATCACAACCCCTCAGAACCTCAATTTGCTCATCTCTAAAATGGGAATAATAACAGTACTTGCACTACCTCACAGAGTTATTATAAGTAACTGCTTTCTTTGCAAACCTTAATGCACTAGAGAAAATCATGTTTATTATTATTATTATTGTTAATAGCATTATTACTGTTACTAATGTTCCATACTCTCAAGGAATTTATCATATAGTTATAGGGCAACACGGGAAGCCCCCCCCCCCCAATTTACAAGTAGATTATAATCCCAAAGTTCATAGTAAATTAGGCTGTTCAGAATTTAGAACTCATTTTCCCATTAAAAAAATACAGAAGTTAGGTCCCTGTCTAACTCACAAACACCCATTAAGCCTCATGATAGCACTGCTTTACAAGGATTATTTTGCCCTAACTTCCCCCACACCCTTTGCTGTTTTTTTGCAATTGTTGTCTTTAAGTCTCAACCCTGATCAGTCTTGATCATCTACTTTCTCCATTCCATCTCTGAGGCTGCCAAATGTTTTAATTCATCCTCTCTAATCTCTGCTCTTTAGTGTTTTGTTTTGTCTTTTTTCATTCAATTCATTTTCACTATTTATTTCATGTCACACACTGACTGTTCTCATCTCGACTTCATGTCCACCCTCCATACTTTCTACAGGTAGCCTCAAGTTCTACTTTACTAAAAAGAGCCAAGCTCAACCTCTGTGGGATCCTTCAACTCCTGCCATCTACATCTTGATACACGGCTCTATTTTCACTCAACCTCTTTTTTTCTTAACCAAGATGAAGAAGTAGCTTTCCTTCCAATGAGGGCCAACCCTCACCACTTGTGCCTTTGCATTCATTCTCTGTCTTCTGATAATATTTTGCTCTATCAAACATAAAAGATCATATTTCCCTAGAGCTTTGGGGTTTATAAAGCATTATCCTCATGACAGTCACCAAGGAAGGTGGTGCAAACAATAGTCTCTCCATTTAACAGATAAGGAAACTGAGGCCTAGGGAAGTAAGTGCCTTTGCATCACAGCCTCATCGTTGATGAGTACCAGGGACTAGATTAGAACTCTGATGTTTTAGAACTCTGATTTCCAACTTCACCCAAGAAAGATCCCATCTCTTTTCCATATCTTTAATTTTCCCTTTTTCATTAGCTCTTTCCACTCTCTCTACAAATATGTTCAGGTCTCCTCTATTCTTAAAATGACAATTAAAAAAAAAACCCCAAACCATCTTTCCTCAGCCAATATCCACCCTCTCAGGTAATCATCTCTTCTAGACTTGTTACAAAAATTATCTACACTTACCGTCTCTATTTTCTTGCCACCCTTTCAGTCTTCAATCCTTTGCAATCCTTAGCTGAAACTGCTCTCACAAAAGTCACCAACAACCTGCTAATTGCTAAATCTAATAGCTTTTTTATTAGTGGCCCTCTGACCTCTCTGCTGCTTCTGGCATTCTTACCCCTCCCCCCTTCTTGATTCTCTCTATGGCTTTTGTGAGATACTGGCTTCTCCTCATTCCCAAATGTCTCTTATCTATAAACCCATGATTTCATTAACAAAGGAAACTCTAGGTGAGGGACTCCTTTTACCAATCCAGATTGGCACCTGTTCTGCAATGAACAATCTTGAAGGGTTGCCTGGAGGCAATGAGAGGTTAAGTGACCACCCCAGTTTAGCACTCTACTACTTCATGGAGTAACTTTAAGTATTCCTTAGAATGCCAAGACTAGAATTTGGAGGGACTTAGATAATCTGGTCTGACCCCATCATTTTATAGATGATAGTCTTCTGTTTCCTTATCTGTAAAGTGAGAGTATTGTACCTAATCACCTCTATAGCCTAAATCTATGATTCATGCTCCAATAAGCTTAGTGAAGAATGTAGTATATGATGGCAAAGAAGACTACAAAGATAGATTGGAGGCAGAATGTAGAGGGCCTTGAATGCTAGGCTAAGGGATTTATAATTTTTTTAGCAGGCGATGGAGAGCCATAGAGCAGGGGAATGATATGGCATTCCCTGCCCCCTGCCCATTTTTTCAGTTTTATTGATGTGTTTTGTTTTTACATTACAAATATTTACAAATATCTTTTACAATTACCTACATGAAACATCTCTTGTAATGAAGTAAAACAGTATACAGTGACCTTGTCTGAAAGTGCATGCAACATTTCACATCTGTAACATCCCCATCTATTTTTTTTTAGTGAGGCAATTGGGGTTAAGTAACTTGCCCAGGGTCACACAGCTAGTAAGTGTTAAGTGTCTGAGGTCGGATTTGAACTCAGGTACTCCTGACTCCAGGGCCGGTGCTCTATCCACTGCGCCACCTAGCTGCCCCCCCATCTATTTTTAAAATTAACAGAAATCTATTTTATCTTCTTCCCAGTCCCTGACCTATTTGAAAAAAAGTAAATTTCTCATAACAAACATTCAGTCAAGCAAAATAAATCTCCCCAAAGAATACAAATACAAAAAGACATATATCTATCAATTGATTGATTGACAGATTGATAGATGTTACATTCCAAACCTAAATCCATCTCCTCTGTTTACAGAGAGCATTTTTCATCATTGGTCCTTTGGAATAATGAGTGGTCATGGTATTGACCTATGCATTATGATGTTTACTTTGTCAGGGGTCTATTTACCTTCCTTGATTTTGGTGCAAGAAGGTAAAGAACAGGAATAACTGTTAGGAAATTATTACAATTTTCTAGGCAAGAAGTAAGGAAGGACTGGTTTAGAATTATGGATGTAGGAATGGAAAGGGAGGAATGGATTTGAGAGCTATGTTCAAGGTAACATCAATAGGCCTTGTCAACAGAAGTCAGTTGTATGTCAGAGGTGAGGAAGAGAAAAAGATAAGCTCTCTATAAAATCAAAAAGCTCTTCTATACTCTCATTCCAGTCATGAGCTCATCCCAATGGCTCAGTGTTGCCTACTAGGTAAAGATTTCTTCTGTTCAGGCCTTTATTTCACCTTGTTTAGTTGGGTTAGGGACTAGACCTAGTCACTGGTATAGGAAACTTCTGGCTGAGGAAAAGTCCCTTTAGGGAGTTAGATGGCACAGTGATCACTGGGAAGGAATCAGAAAGAACCAAGTCGAAATCTGTCCTCAGACACTTACTAGCTGTGTGACCCTGGACAAGTCACTTAACTTAGCAAAGTCAGACCTTGGCCTCAGTTTCCATCACTGTAAAATGGGAAAAATAACAATCCCACTATATGCTACCCAGCATATAGTAGGTTGTTGGGGTTTTGTTGTTGTTGTTTGTTTGTTTGGTTGGTTTTTGTGTGGGACAATGAGGGTTAAGTGACTTGCCCAGGGTCACACAGCTAGTAAGTGTTAAATGTCTGAGGCTGGATTTGAACTCATGTCCTCCTGAATCCAGGGCCAGTGCTTTATCCACAGTGCCACCTAGCTGCCCCCAATATAGTAGGTTTATAATAAATGTCTGTCCTTTCACCCTCTAGCAATGCAGGTTAGCACACTGCAATTTATAATCTTAAAGAGTTTAGAGCAGTGATGTTAAACTCAAACAGAAACAGGAATGGGGGGGCACTGAACCTAATAAAAGGATCCCTCTGGGCCACCTAATGACTTAGGGTTTTGTTTGTTTGTTTGTTTGTTTTGGAGTGTGTGTGTGTGTGTGTGTGTTTTATCTTAGTTTTAAATATAATGTTATCTGTGTTTTATTGTTTTTTAATTTATTTTGTTAAATATTTTCCAATGACATTTTAATCTGGTTCAGGTCACACACAGGCAATGTTGCTGTTGAAGGGGGTGTGTTTGATCCCTCTGGCTCCAGAGCATTGAGAATCTAAGTGAGTGTCCACTCTTTCACTCAGCAGTATTCATCAGAGAAGGCCCTAGAATGCAGGTCTCCCTGGGCTCCAAGGTCAGCTCTGGATCCCCTGAACCATACTGCTTCTTGCCTATTATTCAGTGATAAACAACATCTGAGCCAATAGTTTTATGACTGCCCCTGCTCTCCACAATAAGTTCTAGAAATCACCAGTCCTTTCAAATATCTTTCTCATATCATGCCTATGGCTCTTTGTAAACAAAATCTATGGGCAGATACTTTCCCCCTCCTAATTCATTGAAATTTAAAGTTGTCTTGATCATATTCCCAAATAAATATATATTTAACCTATATATATATATATAGTGAGGCAATTGGTGTTAAGTGACTTGCCCAGGGCCACACAGCTAGTAAGTGTTAAGTGTCTGAGGCTGGATTTGAACTCAGGTACTCCTGACTCCGGGACCAGTGCTCTATCCACTGTGCCACCTAGCTGCCCATTTCACCTACATTTGATGGATTCAGTCCTTTCCTAACTTTCCTAACATATGACTTCAGCAATGTCTAGAAATTCCAATTTCATTCTCAGACATCATTGCTCCCTGTTCTTCTGCTCAGACCACCCCCGTACGTTCCAGCAAAGAGGTGTCAGCTATCATAACTTGTATCTTCTTCCTCTCACCAACAATGGGTAGCACCTCTACAGGTGACACCTGGGGGAGGAAGCTTATCATAATCTGAAGAACAAAAAGAGTTGCTTCTTCCTCAGAGGAACCCGATATTTCCCTTTGGAAAGAATCTCCTACTTACTGATGAGGCCACTCTCTTGATCAAAAATCTTCAATAATTCTTTGCTGCTTGCTTAATAGGCGACAAATCCCTTTGCCTAGTATTCAAGGCTTGACACAATCTGGTTTCACCCTACTTTTCCAGGTTCAGTTTACCTTGCTACCATTCACATAGCCTGTGTTTCAGACAAACTGGATTACCTACCATGGCCCAAATACATTTCTTATTCTTTCTGACTGTAACTCTCAAACCTGAAATGCTTATTCTACCCCTCCCATTGGCACTGGGTGAAATCTGATACATAGTTTAAGGCTCAACACAAATGACTCTTTCCATGAAATGTTCCTTGATCTCTCTAGCTAAAAGTAAATACTCTTATTCTGAATTTTATGTACCTCTCTTATGTACACATTTAATTTTCTATTACAGTTTTAGGGTGACTCAAGACACATGGGCTTGTGAAAGGCTGGAGTTTGGAACAATATATTTGAGGTGGAGAGCAGATACATTGAGCCTTCTTGATCCTGCCCAACCTATTCATTTACATGTGAGAGCAAGAAGAGCTAAGGGAAGCTATGGTGCTTCAGATATACATGGTCCTTTAAGTTGTATTTTTGTTTCTGTTTTTGGTATTGTTGTTTTTTTGTATGTGACCCTACAAAAATGGTTGTGAGGGGGGATTTGGGTTGATAATACAGCACTGACTAGAGTTAAAGGGACTTTATGATTCTAAGTCAGATGGAGACTTGGTATTAGGACTTTGATCCTTGCTGGCAGAAGAAAGTAGGTTTAAAAGATAAAATGGATGGGGCAGCTAGGTGGCGCAGTGGTAGAGCACCGGCCCTGGAATCAGGAGTACCTGAGTTCAAATCCAGCCTCAGACACTTAACACTTACTAGCTGGGTGACCCTGGGCAAGTCACTTAACCCCAATTGCCTCACCAAAAAAAAAGATAAAATGGAGCTTGTAGGATCTATTTAACTTAATGGTTAGTCTGTGTTCTAGAAAAGTTTATGGCCTGGGCTATAGCAAAGACTCTGGGATCTGAACAGATGTTTCTCTTTAAGATGATCATGCTACACAAAGCTGAGGTTTTTTTCTTGGTCTAACTGTAAGTGTGAGGGTCTTCCTTTCTCACCAAAAGAGCTAAAAGGCAGTGACTTGGCTATGAGCTAAAAAGAGCCAACACAGCTAATTCCTCTTTTCATGAGAGGTTACTCCTCAGCTAAAGAATAAAGCTGAGGCTCTGTAGGTAGAAGCATTAAGGAAAGCCTATTGGCATAGGAGTAAGAATGATAGCATGCAGCAAAGCCATAAAGATACCTGTATGTTTCTCCACTTATTGTGCCCATAGGCATGATCCCTGTGTGTGTGTGTGTATGTGCACTCTTTCCACTGATGTTATGTGATGTGTGGAAGAGTATGCCCAGGTTTGTTAGTGGAAAGTTCTATTGCTACTTTTAAAAATTACTCCTTTATTGCTATTGTATTAAACACCTTTCCTTTGGATTAATTGTGTCCTCTGGCTGTCTAGTAACAATAACCACATTGATGGGGACTTCTAAGCTATGGGTTGTTGTTTTTTTTTAATTTTTATTGTGGGGCAATGAGGGTTAAGTGACTTGCCCAAGGTCACACAGCTAGTGTCAAGTGTCTGAGGCCAGATTTGAACTCAGGTCCTCCTGAATCCAGATCTGGTGCTTTATCCACTGCGCCACCTAGCTGCCCCTTAAGCTATGGTTTTGAGTGAATGTGAAGCCACAGAGTACTCAGAAGTTGGGCAACTTTTCTGGAGAACGAGAAAACTATAGCTAGAGTAGTGCTTTGCCAATGTAACATCTCCCTAACCAGACTTTTTAAAAAGTATTTTATTATTTTCCAGTTATATATTACATATAAGGATAGTTTTCAACATTTGTTTTCACAGGATTTTTAGTTCCAATTTTTTTCTCTCTCCCCTCCCTTCCCTCCCTCCTCCCCAAGATGGAAAGCAGTTTGATATAGGTTGTATATGTACAATCACATTAAAAATATTTCTACATTAGTCATCTTGTGAAAGATGAATCAGAGCACAAAGGAAGAACCTCAAAACAAGAAGGGAAAAAACAGTCCAAAGTAGAAACAGTATGGCTCAATCTGTATTCATAATTCACAGTTCATTTTTCTGGATGTTGAGAACATTTTCTATGATGAGTTCTTTGAAACTGTTTTGGATCATTGCACTGCTGAGAAGAGCCAAGTCTATCCCCATTGTTCATCACACAATAATGCTGTGTACAACGTACAACCAGGAGGTTCTGCTCCTCTCAGTCAGCATCAGTTCATTTAAGTCCTTCCAGGTTTCTCAGAACTCCTCCTACTCATTATTTCTTATAGCACAATAGCATTCCATTCCATTCATATACTACAACTTGTTTAGCCATTACCCTATTGATGGGCATTCCCTTGATTCTTTGCCACCACAAAGAGAGATGCTATAAATATTTTTGTACATGTGAGTCCTTTTCCCTTTTCTATGGTCTCTTTGGGATACAGACCTAGCAGTGGTACCACTGGGTCAAAGGGTATGAACAGTCCCATAGCCCTTTGGGCATAGTTCCAAATTGCTCTCCAGAATGGTTGGATCAGTTCACAGCTCCACCAACAATGCATTAGTGCCTAACTAGACTTTAATAATAATAATGTGAATTATTATTATTGGCATAATAGTGGCATGGATTGTCTTACTTTTTCTTTATATCTTCATCAACATATAAAACAGTGTTTTGCACGAAAGGGATAATGAAATAAATGACTTGTCATGGGTCATACAGCCAGTAGATGTCAGAAATGCAATTTGAACCCCAAGTCTTCCTGGCTCCAAGGGCAGTTCTCTATTGCACATAGTAGGGTATTTAATAAATGTTTATTGAATGTGAACTATCAAATTTCTGTGTATAACTTTCAGAAAATGCTTTCCAAATTCACAACAGGGTAAAGGACATATTTCCTCTTATCTAGAGGTGGTAATAGAGACTTCCTCAGCCTTCAGAGGTGTCAGTGGTTAAAGAAACTTCTTTTTAAGGGAGCAGGAGTTGAATCATAGTGAATTGGCAGGAGGTAGTAGTATAAATCTTGGGTACCTGCAACTTGGGACCTTTCCAACTGTAAGAAAACCAACCTTTTTGGGTATTCATATAAGAAGAAAACTTTTTACATCAGCCACTTCCCAGATATTCTAAATTGAGGAACTATGATCAATTACTCCCCTGGATAATGCTGCTGCTGCTTCTGCTGAATTGCTATCCTCCAGTGAGTGGTAAGACCATTGCTACAGTAGTCCACAAGTTGAAAACTCCCTTGGTGGCTGGCAGGGGCAGTAAAGTTTTTATGGAAGAGGAGTACTTAAGCCAAGTCTCTCAAGACAGTAGGGTTTAGATAAGGAGAACATTCAAAGCAAAGGTTTGAAGGCAGCAATGTACAAAGTATGTTCAAGCGACAGTAAGTATACCTAGGAATGATCCCTGCATGTCCCTTCTTTCCAAAGATAGCTTGAGTATTTCTGGAAGTCTGTGCCTAGTTTCATGGGAGAAATGTTTTATTGCTCTCTCCCTAATGTAAATACTATCATCAGTGGGAAGAATGGACACACAGGGGCATGGATAAGTGCAAAGACATATATATATATATAATGTTTTATTGCTCTCTCCCTAATGTAAATACTATCATCAGTGGGAAGAATGGACACACAGGGGCATGGATAAGTGCAAAGACATATATATATATATAAACGATGTATGTCACTAGAACAGATAGAAAAGATGCATGTTCAATGCATGCAGGTGCAGGGGGAGGCATCCAACAGTGAAGACTAATTATGAGAAATTTAACTTAGTAGCTAAAATGATTTCCAATATTTTCAGTAGATTTAATTCAACTATTTCTCTGTTGTGTACAGAGAACAGAGTAGAATGTAATGAAATTATTCATTGAAGTAGGCACTTAAGAAAGTCATTACCACAAATTTGAAAATTAATCTCTTTTGTTCTCTATATCAAGTCAGCCTTCACATTATTTAAAGTAGCAAAGTTGAGAAAATGAAATATTTTGAGAAGCCAAATTCTGTCCTTCCAGTAGTTCTAAGTCAGTCACCAAATCCCCCACTGCATTGAAGCTGGATCTGTTTACCAAACTCTGCTGTGCAGGTAAGTGGGATTGTTCAGTTAGGGTGGGAGAGTCTTTGGGGTCATGATGGGTTACCTGTCACTCTCAGGAAGAAAGGAAAGGAAAGGGCCATGCCTGCTGAGGATAATGTGAACGTAACTCGGCTACAGTTACCCACTCCATCAGCCCATGATGACATCTGACAATGGAGTCATCTGATTAGACTGGCCCTGATGGCAAGAAGAGAGGCATGTGACTGTCTCCTGAGAGCATGCCAGGTCAAGGTGAGTCATCCCTGCCATCTGGTCCTGGCTCCAGGCTCCTACACAGATGTCTTTGAAATACTGCTTCCTGGAGTTCTTCCCTTACAATTCCAAACCCAAAAGAGAAGACTCATTTATGTCCAAGAAAATCTCCACTCTCCCCATCTGTCCCTAATATTCTCAGAATTGATGAGAGACTCCTGGAGAGTAGACAGACCCTGAAGAAACATTTAAAAGTGCTGAGCAACCCTAGCTATGCCCCAGAGGGGCAGGTATTGTCGTTCAATAGTTGAGGTAAAGAAGTTGAAAGTAAAGATGTATAGAGGGGTGGGGGTGGGGGAAGGGAAGCAGTGATTTTGAAGTGATTTGCTCAAGGCCACACAGTGAGTCAGTCCCCGTGAGGATGAGAATTCTGAGATTTTGACCTCCCAGTCATGGTAGGAAGACCTTAAGGTCCCATTGTTTTCCATGCACATTGATTCAAGTGCTATGGCAATAACTTGTGATGTCTGCTTTGCTGGAAGAAGAGCGCTGTGACATAAGCAGAACTTAAGTCAATAAAAATTGATGAAGCATCTACTATGTGTCAGGCACTGTGCTAAGCTCTGGGAGTACAAAAAAGAGAGGCGGGGAGCAGCTAGGTGGCGTAGTGGATAGAGCACCGGTCCTGGAGTCAGGAGGACCTGAGTTCAAATCCAGCCTCAGACACTTAACACTTACTAGCTGTGTGACCCTGGGCAAGTCACTTAACCCCAATTGCCTCACTAAAATAAAAAAATAAATAAAAAAAACAAAAAAAACAAAAAAGAGAGGCAAAATAGTCCTTGCCCTCAATTAAGCTCATAGGAAAATGGAGAAAATGACATATCTTTGTACAAATACAATATGTGCCAGGTAAATTGGAAGTACTCTCAGACATTAGCCTTGAGGGGGATGGGGAAAGGCTTCTAATGGAAGGTGGGATTTTAGTTGAGATTTGAAGGAAGTAAGGGAAAGCTGGAGACAGAGATGAGAAGAGAGAGCATTCCAAGCATGGAGGACAGCCAGGAAAAATGTTCAGAGTCGAGCACATTCTGTGTGAGGTACAGCAATATCACTGGATCTTGGAGGAGGAGGAATGAGATAAGATTTAAGAAAACTGGAAGGAGAAGGGCAGGTTATGAAGGGTTATAATAAAGGTTAATAAAGACCCCTCTGATAGCTAAGTGGAGAAGAGACTGGACAAGGGAGAGATTGAGGCAGGGAGATCAACAAGACGACCTTTAGAATAGCCCAGGAGTGAGGTGATGAGGAACTACGACAGCATGTGACACGTCAGAGAACATGTAAGATAGGACCAAAGTGTAAATGGCAGGATTTGACAACTGATTGAATAAGTGAATGACAAAGATTGAGGATTTGAGAATGACATCTTCAAGAGTAGGAGAGAAGTTAGAAGAAGGGAGATTTTGTAGGAGATAGGGAGTTCATTTTTTGCAGGGCAATGAGGGTTAAGTGACTTGCCCAGGCTCACATAGCTAGTAAGGTCACATTTGAACTCAGGTCCTGTTGAATCCAGTGCCAGTGCTTTATCCACTGCACCACCTAGCTGCCCCCAGGGGTTCATTTTTTGAAGGAAGACAGGAAGTCATACTTTTATTTAGCTGTTGCTTGTCTTTGAAAATGTCAGGCAATCTTTATAGATCGTCTCCCTGAACAGAGCTGGAATGACAAGTCTGTGGTGTGCTCACAGCAAATCTTGCTAGACCAGGGATCAAAGTGAAGACAAGTCCAGTCTTCAGGATGATTGCTGGAAGAGGAGAATGACAAGGAGCGACCGACAACCTGGTGCATGTATCCTCCCCTCAGCCATCTTGCCTACCCCAGGAGGTGTCACCCCTCTGTGCAAAGCACTGATACTGATGGTGATCCAAATTAAAATCAAACCCAACCCATGCCCTCAACATTATAACAACAATAACAATTCACATTATAATCTAGTTTGGGAGATAAGACATATTGGTAAAGAATGATTGTAATTCCTGGAACATTCTCACATTCATTGGCCTTCCCAGGGAGGTACCTTATGTTTGGGGTATTCTGTGTTTACGACCATTTGAAAGTAGGATTCTGTGTCGTCTGTCAGTCTCCTTTTTCTAGCTGCCTTGCTGCCACAGGACTCACTCACATTTGGGATCTGCTAGGGGATCAGGAGGGCAGCTCAGTGGCACAGTGGATAGAGTGCTGGTCCTGAAGTCAGGAGGACTCATCTTACTGAGTTCAAATCTGGCCTCAGACACTTGCTAGCGGTGTGACTCTGGGCAAGTCACTTAACCCTGTTTGCCTCAGTTTCCTCATCTATAAGGAGAGGTGGAGAAGGAAATGGCAAACCACTCAGAATCTCTACTAAGAAAACCCCAAATAGGGTTGAAGAGTTGGACATGACTGAAAATGCCTCGTCATTATCAACAACAACAAAAACACAACAAAAACAAGAACAACAACAGGGAATCAGCCACAAATGGGGCAAAGGGTGGAGGGAAGAGTCTGGCACACACTCTGCCCCTGCTCGTCCACAATAAATGACATTATATCTTCCTAGTCTTTATCCCTTTCTGCCCTATATTTCCATGACTTCACCAGACTTCTCCTTCACAATGGAAAAGTAGCTGGATTTAGATTTAAAAGACCTAACTTACTAGTTGTGTGACTTTGCCTAAGTTATTTAACCTCTTTGGGCCTCAGTATCTCGATCTATAAAATGAAGGGTTGGATAATCTCTATGGTATCTTCCATCTCTAAATCTACAATTCTATGATTCTGTTTCTCCTTCTAGGAGAACAAATAATCTCCTAATAGACTCTTTCTATTTATTTATTTGATGCTCACTGAAACAAAGCCTTCTTTTAAAGACACATAATCTCTTGGCACCCTCTCCTCAAATCTCAGAAGTTTCGAGTTGGGAAGACCTCTGTGGCTGTGTAGTCCAGCCCACCCATGAATAATCTTCCCCATTATAACCTGACAAACAAGTGCTCACCCACTTCAAGGCCTCCAAGAAGGGAGAATCCACCACCTTTTGAGCCTGCTTTGTTGAACCTAAGTTTGCCCTTTTTTTTTTTTTTTTTTGGCCACTTTCACTTATCACTCACAGTTCAACCCTCCGGGACCAAATAAAACAAATATCTTCTCTACATAAAAGTCCTTCATTAATGTAAACTGTCATGCGCCCCCCCCCCCCCCCCCCCCCCCCGCCAAGTCTTCTCTTCTCCAGGCTAAACATATCCAGTTCTTTCAATAGGTTCTTGCTAGATAGGCATACAAGGTTCTTTACCATCCTAGTCCATTGGATACTCTTCAGCTTATCAAAGAAGAGCGGAGTGGAACTTTTGTTGGTGTTCAATCATGTCTGACTCTTTATGACTCCATGAGGTTTTTTGGGCAAAGATACTAGAGCTGTTTGCCATTTCCTTCTCTAGTGGATTTAAGGCAAACAGAGGTTAAGTGACTTGCCCAGGGTCACACAGCTAGGAAGTATGTGAGGCTGGATTTTAACTCAGATCTTCTTGATTCTAGGCCCTGTGCTCTATCCACTGAGCCACCTAGCTGCCCCAGTAGTGGAACTATTACCTTCTTATTCCTGAATCTATTCCCTTCTTAACTGTAGCCCCAAATCATGTTAGCTTCTTTGGCTGCTACATAATGCTACTCACTCGTATTGACCTTGTAGTACACTAAGACCCCCAGATACCTTTTGTTTTGTTTTGGTTTTTTTGCAGGCAATGGGGGTTAAGTGACTTGCCCAGGGTCACACAGCTAGTAAGTGTTAAGTGTCTGAGGCCAGATTTGAATTCAGGTCCTCCTGACTCCAGGGCCAGTGCTTTAACCACTGTGCCATCTAGCTGCCCCCCCCAGATACTTTTAAAAAGATTTAAAAAAAATACTTGTGAAATTGATTTTTGATACCAAAGTGCAAAACTTTACATTTATCCTTAGCAATTTTCATCTTATTGAACTCAGCCCAATGTTCTAGCTTGTGAATATTCCTTTGGATCTTGATTCTGTAATGAGTCTCCAAGGCTAGCTATATCTTCATTCACAATTCCATCCCCACCCCCCACCCCCCACCCCCCAGCAGGGCAGGAGGGATTGGTATATTCCTTCCTCCCCATTGCCATGTTCATACCCTCCCTCTGCCACCATCACCCAACAATCACAAAACAATCACAAACAAAGCTCTCTCCACTCAGTCCAGAGCCCTGATGCTATTATCTATGGGCTTCTAGGTTATGTATCTGATTGCAGGGTTTATACTTTTAGAAGATGCATACCTGGGATAGGGGTAGCTAGATTGTTTAGTGAATAGAAGCACTGAGTCTGGAGTCAGGGAGATCTGAGTTCAAATCTGGCTTCAGACACTTATTAACTCTATGACCCTTGGGCAAGTCACTTAACTTCTGTCTTTTTTTTTTTTTAGTGAGGCAATTGGGGTTAAGTGACTTGCCCAGGGTCACACAGCTAGTAAGTATTAAGTGTCTGAGGCCGGATTTGAACTCAGGTACTCCTGACTCCAGGGCCGGTGCTCTATCCACTGCGCCATCTAGCTGCCCCTTTAACTTCTGTCTTAATCCACTGGAGAAGGAAATGACAAACCAGTATCTTTGCCAAGCTAATGAAGAGCCATACACAACTGAACGATAACAACAACCTGGGATACATACATCCTGTTATGATACTATGAGGTCATAGCATACTCATTTAACATATCAGTAAGTATTCATTAAGCAATCAATGTGCTAGGCAGAAAGGCATTATGGCATTATGTCTAGAGACCCAGAATTGAGGCCAGGAAGACTTGGATTAAAGTCTCTGCTCTGACACACACTGGCTGTCAAATCCTGGGCGAGTCACTTAACTTCTCAGACACCCAGTAACTTCCTCATGCTTTACAGTGTGGGGAAGGTGCTGAGCTACATTGGTAGAGGAGGCTTCCCCAATTGGGAGTTCCCTGCATTCATGATATCATAAGTCGAGGCCCTATCTCCACCCCCCTCCTTAACCCTGTGTTCAAAGCACTAGGGAAAGTGCTAGGAATATAAAGACAACTATGAAACAGACACTCAAGGAACCTAAATCACATCTGGAGAAACCACATGTACATGTACATGTATACATACACAAAATGCATGAATACAAAGAAGGAATCTGAAACCGCCTCATGAAAAATAATTAAGATGTTTTAGAAATGATAGTCCATTCACTCACTCACTCACTCATCCATTCACTCATTCAACAACATTTAGATGCCTGCTTTAGGCAAATTCACTGTACTAATCTTCAACTCCTCTCCTCTCCTTCCCCTTCCCCTTCCCCTTCCCCTTCCCCTTCCCCTTCCCCTTCCCCTTCCCCTTCCCCTTCCCCTTCCCCTTCCCCTTCCCCTTCCCTTCCCCTTCCCTTCCCCTTCCCCTTCCCCTTCCCTTCCCCTTCCCTTCCCTTCCCTTCCCTTCCCTTCCCTTCCCTTCCCTTCCCTTCCCTTCCCTTCCCTTCCCTTCCCTTCCCTTCCCTTCCCTTCCCTTCCCTTCCCTTCCCTTCCCTTCCCTTCCCTTCCCTTCCCTTCCCTTCCCTTCCCTTCCCTTCCCTTCCCTTCCCTTCCCTTCCCTTCCCTTCCCTTCCCTGCCCTGCCCTTTCCTTTCCTTTCCCTTTCCCTTTCTTTTTTTTTTTCCCTTGAAAATAAAGATGGTATCTGTTCTCTGTTGGTTGTCTGTTATTTATATTTGGGTTTCCTGTTGGTCTTACTGGCGTCTGCATTTTTGAGAAGGGTAGGTTTTATGGCCACAATTTGCATTTGACCCCCAACACTCCTGAGCTGGGTTTCTAGTGCAAAGTACTAAAAGCGTGAGGAGAATCCCCCTAAATTACCCAGTAGATCCACGTTCTATCACCAAGCAGAGATTCCACTCAAAAGACTTGAAGTGTTATGACCAATTAGACATTTTTCAGGGAGAAAGATATGAGCTTTATTTGCTTTTCTTTCTTTCTTTTAAAAAGGTAATTCATCCCCAGTCTGTAATCTCCTGGTCTGCTGAGCTCCTGCTATGTTCCATTGTTCGCTTCCCCAGCCCTCTGTCTGGGGTGTCAGGAGAGCGAGCACTGCTGTGGCTGGAGGGAAAGAAGAGTCCATCGGATTACAGATCAGACAGGAACATTCCCCCAGCCCCTCCTCTCCTTCACCCTGAGACACACAAAAAGCTCTTATTTATTTTATACTTAGAATGTCAAAGGAGCCTGGGGGTGGGCCTCCCGAGCTGTGGATTGGCAGATCACACTCCGGCTCTGAAATAATAAAGATTCACCATGTGGCTGTGTGATCTACACAGAATGGGCATGTCACCCGCAATCGATGGGTCTTGGCAGGCAGCCTCCTGCTGGCCTAGGGACAAATAGAGGGCTACATTTCCTAGAGCTGTGTCCCAGAGCCACTGGATGCAGAGAGCCACAGACAGGGGCAATTCGGGGCTGCTCAGAAGTTATATGGAAATTTTTTGGTTGAACAGGACAGGCATCCAAATACTGACTGTCATTTTAAACGGAAGCGTGACCAAGTGTAGTGGAACAGCAGAAGTTCTGAGACAGGATTTTACTGCAAACATGTTGTGCCACCTCATGGTGCCAAACTCCCTTGTTTATTTCCCTAGTCCTGTATCACTGAAGCATTTGTGCTGTCTGTCTGTCTTGCTCTCCGTCTCTCCTTCTCTCCTCCCCCGCTCCTTTCTCTCTTCCTCTTTCCCCTATCTCCCTCTCTGTCTGTCTCTGTTTCTCCAGCTCTCCTCTCTCTCTTCCTCTCCCTCTCACCCTCTGTATCACTCTCTTCTGTGTTTCACGTCTCTCCCCTGTTTGTCTTACTATATATCTCTTCCTCCTTGTCCCTCCTCTTCTCTGTTTCTGTCTCTTTCCTTCCCTCTCTCTCTCTCTCAACAGGTTCTGTTGTCTCTGTTTATGTCTGTTTCCTCTAAAGTTATCCAAAAAGTTTTGCTTGGGAAAAGCATACTACTTCTACTACCTGGATGACTTTGAGAACTCGGGTCACCAGGCAGTCCTGAAAAATGAGGGCCGTTGGTGCAAATGGGCTTCTTTCTGAAGACTCTGCTTCTCAGGGAAATGGTGCTCAGAAGTCTAAGCAGTCAATTTGGTGCTGTATCTATTGTTTTTGTGTATATGGTTTTATTCTTCACTGTCTCTCCTAGTTCAAAGGCCAAAGGGCCTCATTTCCTCATTAAAAATGAGGACCTCAGGGGCAGCTAGGTAGCGCAGTGGATAAAGCACTGGCCCTGGATTCAGGAGTACCTGAGTTCAAATCCGACCTCAGACACTTGACACTTACTAGCTGTGCGACCTTGGGCAAGTCACTTAACCCCCATTGCCCCCCACACAAAAAAAATGAGGACCTCAGAGGTCTCATTTCCTCATTAAAAAAAGTGAGACAAGAAGAGAGAGACAGAGACAGTGAAAGATAGAAAGGAAGAGAGAGGGAGAGAGAAAGAGGAAGGGGGGAAAGGGAGAGAGAGGAGGAGGAGAAAAAGAGGAGGGGAGAGAGAAGAGGAGATAGGGAAAGAGGAGAGACAGAGAGATAGAGAGAGACAGAGAGAGGAAGAAAAAGGAAGAGAGGAGCGAGAGAGAAAGAACTTGACATGAATTCTACTTTTCTATTTGAGATGGCATTTGTAAAGAGCGCAAGATGATGGTGTTACATGACCTCAGGTTCAACTCTCACTATCTCCGTGACTTTAGACAAATCACTTTGCTTCCCTAGCCCTTCATTTCCTCAACTGTAAAATAAGGGAAGGAGATGGGCTAAATAATCTCTGAGATCCCATTCAGCTCCAAATCTATGATCCTACTGTTTACTAAGGACAGTACTCACCCAGAAACAGAAATAACATTTATTTATTTATTTTGCGGGGCAATGGGGGTTAAGTGACTTGCCCAGGGTCACACAGCTAGGAAGTGTTAAGTGTCTGAGGCCGAATTTGAACTCAGGTCCTCCTGAATCCAGGGCCAGTGTTTTATCCACTGGGCCACCTAGCTGTCCCCCAGAAATAAAATTTAAATGAAAGTTGTCAAAATGCAATCAACAAGAATTTAGTAAGTACCTACTATGTGCCAGTCATTGTGCTATTGGCATTGGGGACCCAAATACAGGGGAGAAAAGCATCCCTATTCTCAAGGACTTTACATTCTATTAGGCACAGCACATAACAACAATGCTAACACATTATAGGATCTGAGGAAGTAACTTAAATGTTTTTATTATTCCTTTGTGACCAGGGGATACTCTGTATATTACTCAGAAAAACAAAAAAAGAGAAATATTATATATGGTATTTGCATTGTGATTTTCTTGAAGAATCATTTTTGAACACTCAAAATGTACATAACAAAATACTTGGCATTATTGGTGGCTATGAAAAATATAGGAAAAAATAGTTCTTGCTTTCATGAAACTTACAACCTCTGTGGGAAGCAAAACATGAAATACACCAAAAGCAATTACAGCCCATTGATTAGGGAATGGCTAATCCATTGTCTACAGGATGTAATGGAATGTTATTGTTCCATAAGAAATGGTGATTATGAATAATACCAAGAAGCATGGGATGTTCTATGTGAACTGTTACAAAGTAGAGTAAGCAGAACCAGGAAAACAATCTGCATATTAACTAAAACAATGTAAATGAAAGAACAACAAAAATGAAGGCAATGCAATTAAAGTGATCAAGTCTGACCTGAAAAAGAAAGGAGAAAATGCATTTCTTTCCCTTCTTTGTGGAGGTAGGGAACTATATGTGTGTATATATGCGATATATCGCATATATACGTGATATTCCCCGCCCATGGTTACGCATATATACACATATTTGTATACATATACATATACATACACACACAAAGATGCTAGTTTTGCTGAACTGTTATTTTTCTTTCCCTTTTTTCCCCTCTTTTTTTGTTACAAAGGATCACTCTCTGGGGAAGAGAAGAGAGAAAAATATTTGGAAATGGAAGTGATCTAAAATGATAAATTGTTTTTCAAATGTAGAAAGCAATTGCAAAGTGACACGAAATGGGATTTACTACTATTCTGACTCACAAGTTGCTCTTTTGAATCTGAGGAGGATTTTTCTGGGTTGTGGAAAATTCACCTTTCCCTTTCTGCCATCTTAATGATTAGCATTTCTTGGGAGGAGAGGGAGACATTGTTACTCCTTGAAAAGAGAAGACATGAAACGATTTTCCTACAAACTTCCACAAGCTCATCAGAGGAAGGCAGTAAAGGGGACTGCCCCGTTTAACAGAAGAAAATGTGTTAAGTGATTTGATAGAACTCCCATAACAATCCGGAAGCACTTTCCAAACACCTATAATGTACAAAGTAACAAAAACCAATCCTCACCCTCATGAAAAATCTTTCCAGGAGTTGGAGCAAAGCCTTTGCTTTTCACTCAAACACACTCTCTCTAGAGATGTACATGGTATCCTCTGCCTGTTAAAGAGTTGAGCAAACTCTGAAGTGCAAGAAAGAACATCAGGGTAGTTTACTTGAACGAGAAAATCTCCTTCCAGTTCTGGTTGTAGGAGCCCTAATTTTTAAAGCACCAAAGCAACAACTACCATGTCCTAGAATAAAAAACCAATCCTCATTTTGATCTTATTCAAGAAGCAAGACAATTCCAGAGGGGCCAATGAAGGGGAAGAAAAGAACTGATGAGTTCCATGTGGGGACTGCATTTATGTATTAATCCTGACAGGGAGCAAATAACCTTCTTCCCAGGGGCATTCAGTAGAGGCCCAATGCAGCCAAGTGAGAAATGGGGTTGTTATTTATAGCTACACTGGTTTTTCTTATTAAATAAACATTTTTAATTACTGTAAGTGCAACATTCTTTGTTGGGGAAGGAAGCTAAAAAAATAAGTACTATATTATGCCAATTTGCATATCAGTTGGGGTCTTGGCCCCCTTCTTTCCTTATATTATGCTAAAGGCAGCAGTTTGTACCAATGAGTAATGTGACATTGATATAAATCCTTCATGTAAGTCATATCAGCAAAGATTCCAAGGATCTAACTGCATACAAAGTCATACGGTGAGACTAAAATGTTTTTTTCTCCCATAAATTAATTATAAAGCATTTACTAAGCACATACTATATACCATCCACTTACTACCTCTGTGCTATTCTTGGGCCAGTGGCGGGGGGCAGACAATAATATATGAAAGTTCCTCACATTTACACATGGATTCAAACACCCACTGAGGCACATACAAATCACACACCTCACTTCAATCTAGTACATAATATGAAAACTATTCATTCCAATATTAGAATAATAAAAATTATTGGCATTTATATAGCATTTTAAGGTTTGCGAAGTGCTTTACAACTATTATCTCATTTTAGTCTCACAATAATCCCAGGCAGTAGGTGCTATTATCATCCCCATTTTGTAGATGAGAAAACTGAGGCACAGACAAGTGACTTGTCCAGGTTTGGACACCTAGTAGGTGTCTGAGGTGAAATTTGAACTCAGGACTCCAGTTCATTATCCATTGCACCTTAGCTGCTAACAATCAAAACAACTCATTGGACTAATCAGGACTGAATCATGAATTTCTGGCATAAGACAGTGAGCTTTGATGACTGCAAGGAACAAGAGACAGTCTTGATCATCTTTAAGGAGTAGCTTTAATGATGCCATCATCCTGAAGCTTCTCTAGTTACAAAGCCCCCAGCTCTAAATAGAGCTAGGTCCTCAATAGCGTAGATAACGAGTCCCATGATGTGATCACATATAGTCACATTTGAGCTACTCGATGTTATAATCGTGTACAATATGATCATTGGTTCCATCCAATGCAGGAAAGATGCAGTGTGAATTCAAATAACGTGACCTCTTCATGGAATTTATTATTTGGGCTAGTTAGGACCTAGCTGTTCTAACGGACTGGATTTCAGTCTCTTTTACACTTTTATTATTCTGTAGGATGAAGCCATTGCTTCCTTTTAGAACAGTAGCTAATTTTGACTTTGCGTTTGGACGGCCTTTGTAGATTACACATAATTGAGGGTTATTGAATCATAGAATCATAGATTTTGAGCTGGAAGGGACCTTAAAAGAGGCCATCAAATCCAGACCCCTAAATTTTTCAAATAAGGAAATAGAAAATCAGAAATTAAGTGACTTGCCCAGGACCACATAGTTATTAAATGTCTGAGGCAAGGTTCAAACTCAGGTCTTCCTGATTGCGAGTCCAGCATTCTATCCACAATAGCCTCCAGCTGCTATACAATATTCCCTCTATTTTATCATCACCATCACCATCACCATCACCACCACCATCAGACTTAAGAGAGTGGGAAGCTAGGTGGTGCAGTGGCTTAGAATGCCAGGCCTGAAGTCAGGAAGACTCATCTTCCTGAGTTCAAACCTGGCCTGAGTTCAAATTGCTTCAGTATCTTTGCCAAAAAAACCTAAGTAGGGTCATAAAAAGTTAAACATGACTAAAATGATGAACAACAACAATACTTATCAAGTACTTTGTGGATTTCAAAGTACTGTTTTGTTTTGGTTTTGAGGTTGGGTCTCCATATCTCGTTTGGGCTGGAAATGCAGTGAGCATATGTGAGCTGATCCTTCTACTGATCAGCATGGAAGCTTTGACCTGCTCAATTTCTGAGCTGGGCTGGTTCACCCCCCCCCCCCCCCCCGGCAGTCCTGTCAGTCCCCAATCCTCATGACTCACTATATTGGTGTAAGGCTTGGGTATGGACACCAAATCAATTTTAGCCTCACTACAACTCAGAACTCCCAAATCAAGCCATCTACCAGCCTCAGCCTCCTATGCATAACCCCATGCCCAGCTCAGTGCACTTTCTGAAGAACAGCACTATAAGGTAAATATCACAATATTGTCACCTCCACTTTAGAGCGGATGAAACTGACACTTAGGGGGGTCAGATTTGATTTGCTCATGATCTCTTAGGTCACCCAGATATAAGAACTGAGCCTCAAACCCAGCTCTTCTAACTCCAACCCTGGGACTCTCTTCATTATACCATCTTACCTATGCTCCCAGATGAAAATACCATTATTAGAACAAGAGAATCCCAGGATTTAGAGCTGGCAACATTTTTAAGGAGATAAATCTGTTACAACATTCGGTATATCACAAAATCCAAAAGCCAAAGGTAAGTCATTCTTGGAAGATCAATTGTTTTTCTCATTTAATGTAGATAGTTAAGAGCTGAGTAAGAAATGGAGCTTATCATTTTTTTCAGGATCCTTTTCAGGTCATTAGTATTAGACTAGACCCTAGATGAATTTAAAAGATTCACCGAGCATAGTTTTACTTGTTTTCTAAATCACTTTGAGATGGGTAATTAGGCAGAATATCTATTTCTTTTACTCCACCTCACAGAATAAACACAAATATTTATACTTCACAGCTGTCAGAAGAGAGCCCACCAATCCATCTTTTTGTTTCATCTTTTAAAATCGTAACAAAATCCCACTGGCTCCAACTCCTAATGTTTTCTTACTATATAACTATCAGATTTGACCAACTGTTTACCATAAAATAGCTTACTGACTTTGTCCCATGTGACAAATCAAGATGTGACTCAATCAAGATAGCATTTGCTTTTTTAAGAAAACGTGGTGATCTGAGCAAGCCACAATCAGGAGACACTGTAAAGTGAGACTTCTGGATCTTATTTTGTGTCACGGTCCCCTTTAGGAATATGGTGAAATCTATGGATCCCTTGTCAGAAGAACATTTTGAAATGGAGAAAAGAAAATGCATAGTATTACAAAGGAAATTTGTTATGTAGTTACCAATAAAAATAAATTTTTTATAACATTCCAATTGTATTTTGATAACTGTATAGAAATACATATATAAATATATTTGTGCATATGTATAGACATTATATATAATATATATTTTTAAACAACTTCAGAGGGATTTTCATGTGTCTCCCTTTAAAAGATAGTTCCATAAATATCCTAGTATGTATATTGGTTACCCAGAAATACCTTCTTCCACATCACTAACAAATCCATCCTTGTGTAGGTCCTCCCCGAGAGCTAAAAAAAAAATTTATTAAGTGCCTACTATGTACCAGGCACTATGCTTTCCAAATATTATCTTATTTGAAATTTAAAAAATACAGAGCTCCAGAAATTCCTAATATAGTAAACCAAATTCAGGAGGGAATATTGGGCAACATTTCACCTTCTCACTCTTACAATTATCTACTAGGAAAGACAAGAGTCCTTAGTGGATCAATTCCAAAGTTTACCTAAATTTTAGTTGTCATCTATTTCCTAATTCCTCACAGAAGATTTGTCTAATAACTGATAATAAAAGATGCAGCTGGACTTATTTGCTAGGTTTCATTTTACTGTTTTCTTTCTCTTTTTCTTTATTTTTTCTCCCTCCTTTTCTCTTTTTCTTTCTCTCTTTCTCTGCTTCTTCCTCTATCTCTCTCTTCTTTTTTTTAACTTCTCCAGTTTAAAGATTAGAAATTTCTTTTTTGTGGAGCTGGGTATACCAACTGGCATGGGCTGTATTAAAATCAAGAAAACCCCCACTCCCAAGGCCTCTCCGAAGGCAGACTTTCTTGTTAATATGCACTAACATGAAAAGCTCTCTTTTCATCCTATACAACTACAGTGTGGGTAAATTGCAGGGGGCTCATTGGCATAAATCTCGGCTGCGACCTCTGAGGTAAACTGGATTTACATTACTTTCTGACAAGAATTAAATGAAGGCCTTGTGGATATATGAACAGCCTTCTAGACTGCAACAGATGGGCATGAATGTGCTCCCTAGGCAAACTATCAGTGACATCTGTGTCCTTCGAATTCTGGTGGTCTCAGCCAATTAACAGGCAAAAAAAAAAAAAAAGAAACCCCAACCAGTGGGGTTGGGGGTGGGGAGAGACCACTGCACAGCCACGGCCCTGACTGGAGCAGAAGTGTTTGTGTTTGGAGATGGGATCAGAGTCGGGGCCTCAGCATCCAGAGAGCTCCCGTCATTATTATCGCCGCCATCGTCCACATAGGATACGGTGGCTTCCAAGCTCCCTGTAGGTATGGGTGAGGGGAATATGATCTCTGAATGGGCAGAGGGGTCACTAGGCAAGAGCTTTGCTCCCACTTTAGGGCAGCATGTTGGGGAATGGAGTTTATGACTCAGTGATCTAAGACTGGAGGGTTGAAGCTGTTGCCCAGCGGACTTCTTTAGGGGATATGCCATCTGTGTTTCCCTCAGGTGTTGTGTAACAGTTAAAATTCTTTGAATGTTATCCATCAAAAAAGAAAAACACTTTTTTTTCAAAGCGTTCCTCCTCCCCTCCTCTTCTCCCTCCACCTTTCTACTCTTTCACCCCTATACAGTATTTCTTTATTTCACTGGAAAGACCTAATGAAGATTTCTTGGTTAAAATTCACAAGAGAAATAATCGAATGTTAAGGCTTAAAAGGATCTAATCTAGACACGTTCTAGCTCAATTTCACAAATTAGAGGAATGTAGATTTCAAGCTGGAAATGAGCATTAGAGGCCATCTAGTCCAGCCCCCTAATTTTGCAGATGAAGATATTAAGTCACAAAGAGAATCAGAGACTCGCCTGGAATCACACAGCTAGTAAATTGTCTGAGGTAGAATTTGGACCCAGATTATCCTGATTCTAAATGCACCATCCAAACCCTACTTAGATGAGGAAATCATGGCCCAAGTGAAATCGTCACACGACTAGTGTCTCAGGCAGAATTTGAACCCAGGTCTTCCCTAAATCCAGCACTCCATCCACTACACTGCCCAGCTACATGAAAAATAAAAGCAGCTAGGTATATAGAATGGTGAGCCTGCAATCAGGAAGACAAGTTCATTTATAGCCTCAGATACTTCCTAGCTGTGTGACCTTGGGAAAGTCACAGCCTCTACCTCAGCTTCCTCAACTGTAAAGTGGGAATAATAATAACATCTAATAGGCCCTTAGAGCAGCTAGGTGGCACAGTGGATAGAGTGCTGGGCCTGGAGTCAGGAACTCATTTCCTGAGTTTAAATCTATCCCCAGACACTAATCAGCTGTGTGACTTGGGACAAGTTACTTAATCCTGTTTGCCTCAGTTTCCTCATCTGTAAAATGAGCTGGACAAAAAAATGGCAAAACACTCTAGTATTACTGCCAAGACTCCAAATGGAGTCACGAAGAGTCAGACAGGACTAAAACAGTTGAACAATAAAAGAATAAGCACTTAATAAATGCTTGTTCCCTTCCCTACCTCCCCAAGAGAAGCTAAATGGCTTGTCTAAGGTAACACAGCTGGTTTATGACCTACCCAGGATTACAAAACAGCTTCTCCTGATCCCACTTAGTCTAGTGTGCTCCCCACTGAACTTCGATAACTATATGAAAAGGTTCCTCCAAGTGACATAGAATAACGTTTCTTCATAACACTGTTCATCTTACTGACTTGATTTTTACCTAATTGGTTCATGTTAACTTGCTGGTTCACCTGGGAACTACAAGATTTCCATACCCTTTCTGTTTATGCACCTTGGCAGCCATCTCCTTGGGTGCAAGTAAGAAATAGAGTCTGACATTCAGGTGCCCAGAAGCTCCTAAACCCTCCGGGAAGCAGTCAAAGCATTCTTCCTCAGGCTTACATTTGGGAGATGGCTCCATAGAGTCAAGTATCATGGGGACCAACCAGAAGACTGGGCACTGGATGGATGCAGAATGTTCTACATACTGAGGATTCAGGAAATAATGACTTTCTAAACCAAAGTTTCATTGCTTTTTCTATGATTTTTGAGGTTAGCTGTCTCAAGTAGGAAAGAATTTTCTGAAGATCTAGAAGTAATACCTGGTAGCTTGTATCCAAGTTATTCATGCTTTTTCATCTTCAAATCAACTCATTTAATTAAATGCCTACTTGTTGTATCCTCCCAGCAGCAGAAGGTAAGCTCCATGAAGACAGGGATTTTTTTTGGGGGGGGGGGTTATTGTATCCCTAATGCCTAGCACACAGTGGATGCTTGATGAGTTGAATTGAGGATTCCATTTGGAAGAAATAGAACTTTTTTTTTTTTCTGGGGCAATGAGGGTTAAGTGACTTGCCCAGGGTCACAAGCTAGTGTCAAGTGTCTGAGGCTGTATTTGAACTCAGGTCCTCCTGAATCCAGGGCTGGCACTTTATCCACTGCACCACCTAGCTGCCTCAGAAATATAACTTTTAAAGTAGTAGTTTGGGCGTGGTCAATTTAAGTGCCTCTTTTCCCTT
Organism: Dromiciops gliroides; assembly: GCF_019393635.1. NCBI lineage: Eukaryota > Metazoa > Chordata > Mammalia > Microbiotheria > Microbiotheriidae > Dromiciops > Dromiciops gliroides. The sequence goes on from NC_057866.1 coordinate 223,190,104, forward strand.
AATGCTTTATTATTATTATTATTATTATTATCAATAATAACAATAACAACAACAGCAATAACGATGATGATAATTAATAATAATGAAAATGATAATAATAATAAGTGCAGGTATGCCCCCAGAAAAGGTATTCCTGACCAATGTTGTTTCTCAATCAATTTATTAGACACATTACAACTAAACCCTAGTGCAAAAGAGTTACAGAAATATGTTGCAACATCTCCTGGCTGACAGCCCATTCATGACACTGTTCTTAGGAGACTGCCCCCTGTAACATTGCTTCCTCTAAAATCAGGTTTTTGTGAAACCAATTAAGACATTATGTGGTGCATGCTTGTAAATTTCACTTGAGCAATAAGTTACTTAAAACACAAAAGCCGGAAAAGGGTACGTATATCCCTTCCGAGCAGGATAAAATAATTAACAACAACATCTGTTTTTTTCATCTTTAAAGAAGATGGAACTTGTATGTTTAATGTGATGTTGTACATATACTTACATATTTTAGCACCACTACACAGGGATTAATTTTGTTTGATATGTATGTATGTATGTATATATATATTCATACAAGGAATTTTTTTCCCTAGTAATGGGGGAAGGGTAGAAGAGAAAATAAATTTTTAATTGAAAAAAAATTAATTTAAAAACAATCAACATATCTACTAGTGCCTATAATTGTGTGGCTGTAATCAAAACCTAGGAATTTAATAAGACGGATCTTACATTGTAGACTGGCTTCTAAAGAAGCCATACCATTCTCAACAGTTGGTCAAATCCATGATTTCCACAGTGAAAAACATTAGTTCGATCCAAGTAGATTTTTGTTGGAATTCTTAAAATGAAACAAACAGGCAAACAAACGAAAAAGATGCATCTTGCTAGTCAGCAAGATTCATTTTTTTCGGATCAATTGTTCAAACACTATTGGATCTGACTTGAATCCCAGAAGAACTACATGAGGATAAAAACAGTTTAGAGCTCTGTATTTTATAAATAGTAAAGTTCTTATCTTGGACACATTGAAAGTCTCAGATCTAACCTAGCCTCTATCTCATTGATATTACTGTTATCTTGGTAAGAATTGGTAGATGGCCCTTTGTATCAAAAGTTAAGAGTATCAGTAGACAATCAGTCCTTATGAAACAAAAGCACCTGTTGTTTAGCAAGAGTGTAATGACCTTAAAAGTGACCATTTTGGGCAGGACGCCCCCCCCTCCAGTCCTTCCCTGCACTCCTCCCAACTACCATCTCACACATCATTATTAGATGTTAAAGGGGAATAATTGAGGAGATCAATAAATTTAAAAGCTCTTTAAAAAAAGACATAATGAATTTGGTACAGCACATATTTTTAGATCAAAGATGCCTTTGAAGTGACAAAACCCCAATCCATAAACTACTGAGGCACTTCCTTTCTTTCCCAAAGTGCTTGTTGCCCAATAAAATGGAAGTTAAGGAAATCATCTTTATCTCGAAATGGCCAAAAGAAGTCATCACCTAATGACAGCCTTGTCACAAGTGACAATTGGGGAAATTGTTAGGAAGGCAAGGTCTAACAACTGGAGGAGTAAGCTTGATGTTGGCACTAATCTGGCCATGCAGCGACTCCCTCCCCCTCCTCAACTTTCTCTCCTTCACTCCCTCCCCACCCCCCCAATACATACACACAATTCCACTCAGCTTGCTGTGTGAAACAGCTAAGTCTTTGTCAATGTTAACAGGGGCTGGAAAGAGTCGTCTTTCATGAATATGTATTACCACCCCTCCATGTCTACAGAGACAAACCCTTCAAAACTGAGATATAAAACACACACATACACATCAACGACCAACAGAAACACACACACACACACATATACATACATACACAAAAAACCCCTAAGCTGAGTGTGCTGAAATGCTGGTAACTAATGAAAGCTCACGCTTTGGAAATCAAACCAGAGGAACATTGGCTGCAAATGATTCCTAGGAGCTAAAACTTCAGGGTGCTTTAGAAAAGCAGGAATAAAGTCTAAGTGACTTGTGTTCAAATGTGCTATGCAAACCTACATGGAATTCAATCCCTGAACCTACGTGGGATTCACATCACAGTTTTTTTTTTTACTGTGAATTCAGTTTCACATGGTTAAAATACAGTATGAATTACTCCATGTTTGCATAGCACTTTAACACTAATTATGGTGAGGAAGAATTTATTTCTTTTTAAGAAACTGGTCAGTTTCAAATCAATTTCTTATGAGGTAGTAAAAAGAAAGAAAATAAACTCCAAATAGAACATTTTCTAGTGTTACACACTGAAAGGTTTCCATTCAGACAAAAATTGGGGAAAATGACCAATGAGGATGTTTTAGAATAAAATAAGATAAAAGGGAAACAGATTCTCTCAGCATTGTGTATATCATGTAAATGTTTTCTTTCCCATGAGACAATTGTTAAATATTCACTGCCATTCAAGATTTTTGGAATATCTTTTCGTTTGACTGAATTTTATTTTGCTGCTTGGTAGGGCAATAAGTTGAATCTTAATTTATTTTAAATCTATACATATTTCATTTTACTTGGTACAGGGGTGTTTCTCTAAGCCACTGAAGGATCTCTCTTTCTCCTTTTTTCTCTCCCGATATGATAAAGTTTGACTTCCAACGGTGCAAGAGACAAAGCTCAATTTTGAGGGTTTTTCAATATTATGCAATGTTTGCTGTAGACATTTACATTTAATTAGCATATTCTACTTTACATGAAATCCATCGATGAATGCTCCTGGTGAGTGAAGGCTAATCCTCTTTAAAGAGCTACAGACCCTTTACATGTGGCCACAGCGGCAGTTACGCCATCGCTGAATCACTTTGAAGACTATTGAACAGAGATCTCTTGTGAGTCTGTATACCACCCTATAAACCATTGCCTTCTGTGTTGTGAAATCCTTCTGTGTTCATCAAGGAGAATTATAAGGGGGATAAAACCCATGCTACCATTCTGAACACTGTGCTATACTTGAAGAGGAGTTTTTCTGTTTTTCACTTTTTCTTGAGTGTCCACCTATAATCTTCTCAAGTAGGAGGAAAAATAAAACTAATTCAAAGTTTCTTGGCCCTTTGATTATAGATCAAGTGCTAACAACATCTTTCTTAGGAGCGACCTGAGCCAGGATGGACAGGGAGAATACACCCAGTGAATGACGGATGTCACTGACCTTTCTTTCCCTTTTCTTTTTCTGATGTTATTAAATATATACATATACATATATACACATACATATATGTATATGTGCACACACACAGAGCAGGATCTCATGGTCTTCCCCTTGGGCAACTGCAATGGTTTTCTTCTCCCCACCTCAAACTATACAAAGTTACCAAAGTGATTTTCCAATTTCCTTAAACACAAGTCTGACCATGTTACCCTTTCTATTCACTAAATGGCAGGGGCTCCTTAGTGGCAGCCAGGTGGTACAGTATATAATTTGGACACAGGAGGATCTGAGTTTGAATCTTGTTGCAGACACTTATTAACTGTGTGACCCCAGGCAAATCATTTAACTTCTGTCCCTCATTTTCCTCATCTGTAAAATGGGGATAATAATACAGCACCTACCAAGATTGTTAGGAGAATCAAGTAAGCTCATGTCTCTAAAGCATTTTGCAAACCTTAAAGCATTATATAAATACTCTCTCTTATTGTTACCTTAAAGATCAAATATAAACTCCTCTGTTTGGCATTTAAGCCCTTCACAACCTGGCTCCATTTTAACTTTCTAGCCTTGTTACAATTCATTCTCTACAGTCACCCAAACTAGATATTCTTGCTTTTCCTCACACATAACATACCATCTCCCTCTTCTGTGTCTCTGGACTAGCTGTGTCCCATGGGAAGAATGTTCTCCCCCCTCACCTCTGGCTCCTTTTAAGTCTCAGCTAAAGCAGTGTTGTCAGCATGAAGCCATTCCTGGTCTTCCTATTAGCCTTAATCAATCAATGAATCAATCAATTAATTGATTAATTGGTTAAATTAATGCTTTCTCTTCACAATTATCCCTCCATGTCACCTTGTATCTGTTTTGTGTATACTCTGTGTGTATATGTATACATTCTGTATATGTATGTGTACATGTGCTATGCAAATGAGCTATGCTGTGTGTATATATTTTACATGTGTATGTGTATATGTAATATATTCTGTATGTATATTTATTCTAAATGTATATATGCCATCTTCTATAATATATAAGCTCTGTGAGGGCAAGAATTATTTCTCTTTTTTTCCAGGGGATGGGGGTGGGGGTGGGGGTGGGGAGGTTGGGAATCATAGTCTCTAATGTAGTGTCTGTAACTGGCTTAACATTTGATTGTTGATTGATAAGATAGAATTACATTTTTTGAAGGAATAATCAATAACTGATCATGCTCTCCCTCCGCCACCATCTTCATCAACAACATGTTACTCAAAAGTAACACTTTAGTAAAATATCAAGGCCAAAATAAGTATCATGATGTAGAAGATAGAAAGCTAGTTACAAGACCTGGGTTCAAGTCCCATTGCTCCTACATACTGGCTGTGTGTGACTCTGGGCAAGTCACTTAAATTTACTTTGAGACCATAAATTGCAGAGGAGGTAAAAATCTGCCTTCAAAGAGAAAATGTCTCCTTAGGTGTTTCCTATATCAATGAAATCATAATTCTAGTTTTTTAAAAAAGGTTAAATTAATCCAGGATCATAAAATTTTATCTGGAAAGAACCTTAGAAATCATCTAGTTTAAGTCCCTTATTTCACAAATGAAGAAACTGAGGTCCATAGAAAATAAGTTACTTGCTCAAGCTTGAACTGATATGAAGTGGCAGAGCTGAGGTTTGAAGTCAGGGTTTGGACTTCAAAGCCAGTGCTTTTTTTTTAATTACTAATAAAGAATGATAATTAACATTTAAATTGCACTTCACTTACTTTATCTCATTGGATTCTTGAAATAATTCTGTGGGTTAGGTACTGAAAGAATTATTATCCCCATTTTATAGATGAAGAAATTGAGACTGAGACCTAGTAATATGGCAAGAAATATACCAATACACATATCAATCCAGTACAAACAATTTACAAGGTGATTATTATACATGGCCAGAGGACTATCTAATTTTCTGGGGAAGTCCAAGGAAAATCAACAAAATCTACAGTTTGCTCAATGAGTTTCCTTCAAATCAGGAAATAGAGTAAAGATTTGTTCATTTAAATCATTTATTTAATTTGTTTTTACTCAGCTGCTAATCTAATTTAGTCACATCTTCATGACCACACAGTACAAAATACATGCTTTTGTGCATTTGCTGTGAGCTCATAATTTTAGGTTGAATTATATAACATAAAACTTTCTAAAAAGGGCTTTTCTTGATTTCACAGAAAATGTGAACTTTAAATTCTGGCATGCTGCCATCAGGGGGCAGTAGTGCCTTAGTCTTGTGGTTCTAACCATGAAAAGCCTGTGTGTGTGTGTGTGTGTGCGCGCGCGCGCGTGCGTGCGTGCATGGGCTCTACTGCAGTTCAATAAGGGAGGGAACTCTTTGCTCAAGTCCCCACAAATATTTAAGGATGATTTTCCAATATCTTATTATTTTTTCATCTTAATTTTGAACATGTGAACTTGGAGTTTCAGCAACTTGATCGAGTTGTTACAGACCCAGGGACCAGTTCCCCACAACAATACCAGAGAGAAAACCAACAGACCATAGCCTCCTTCCCATCCCCAATGTTCTAAGGAGCTAAAACCCTGTTACAACTGCCAGACCCATTCTAGCTGGCTGTTCTACAGCTAGGGATAGGAGAGGAGTGAAGGGAGAGAAGAGAGGAAAGATATGGGAACAGAGAGAGAATAGAGGGGGAGAGATAGGGGATTAGATAGAGACTGAGAGAGATAAAGACAGACAGGGAGACAAATACAGACACACACAGACAGACACACACATGCACACATATACATGTATGCATACATACATACATAGTGAGGGAGGGAAGAGAAAGAGAGAGAGAGAGAGAGAGAGAGAGAGAGAGAGAGTGTACGCTATGTCTAGGCTACAAATACAAGCATAATGTAAGCTCCAGAAGCTTACATTCTAATGGGGAAAGAAAATATTGAGAAGAAACTAAAAGGTGAAGCTTGGGGTGGGGGAGGAGGAGAGAAGTTACTTCCTGGAAGTCTGTTCTCAGGAAGTGGAGAAGTAGAGTGAGTTGAGCCACAAACATGGTTTTCCCCTCACGAAAGAGTACAGTTCAAGGTGAGGACTCATCAGTTAAAGGACCGATTCTTTGGGCCAGCCGGTCATTACGAGAATGAGAAGGTTGTACAAGGTGGAAGAGAGCCCAGAGAGATGGAATTGAGCCTGGAGCACAGTACAGGATCATTGATTTAGAGATGGAAGGTCAGCAAGTCCAACACCCTTATTTTGTAGATAAGGAAACTGAGGTTTAGAGAGGTTAAATAACAGGCCCTGAGTCACACAGCTAGTTAATATCTGAGATGGGATTTGAACCCAGGTCTTGCTGCCTCCAAGTCTAGCATCCAGTCCTTTCACTATACCATATTGCCTCTCTGTGGGGCCGGGTAGAGAGAAGACTGGCTGTTGCCCGGGGGTTGCTGCTGGGGAGAGGAGGAGAGAGTGACTGTCAAGGGGTAAAACATCAGAACCTGATATGATTTTATTAGCTGAAATAATGTTAAAGAAGATGCATTAGTATCTGCTTTGCTGTTATATCCTATGGACCATGAGACTTTTCCATGTGACTTGCAGCTGAAATCTTCCTTATGTGCGGTCTCCCCCATTAGAATGTGAACTTCTTGAGGGAAGGGACAGTCTGACTTTTCTATTTGTTCCCCTCCCCCACCCCTTCTCCACGCTTTGCGCAAAGCAAACACTCATATGTTTTTCCCATTCATTCATTCAGGTGCTTACCCAGAGGAAGGGGCTGACCCTACCAGGAGTTGCCTAAGAAGGGGCAGCTAGGTGGTGCAGTAGATAAAGCACCGGACCTGGATTCAGCAGGACCTAAGTCCAAATCTGGCCTCAGACACTTGACACTAGCTGTGTGACCCTAGGCAAGTCACTTAACCCTTATTGCCCTGCAAAAACAAAACAAAACACAAAAAAGCCCCTAAAGATGAGAGCTCAGTAACAGGAAAAGAAGGAGGGAAAGGTGATGTAGCTTCCTCCTTTAGGAGGACTATGGAGAGTTCTTAGGAAAAAGACATCCTGAGTCAGCTTGTTCCCCCTTCCCACTCCCCACCATGATACTCCAAGACTAGAAGTATTTTTGTTTTTTTTGTTTTTTTGTTTTTTGGTAGGGCAATGAGGGTTAAGTGGCTTGCCCAGGGTCACACAGCTAGTAAGTGTCAAGTGTCTGCGGCCAGATTTGAACTCAGGTACTCCTGAATCCAGGGCCGGAGCTTTACCACTGCGCCATCTAGCTGCCCCCAAGACTAGAAGTAAAGAAAGATGAAAAGGGAACCTGGAGAGATCATAGCAGCTGCAGTTGTCTTGAAATCCCTGGGAGACTGACCTAGAGAGGGACAGATAAGGAGTTTAGCCTCTGTAGTCTTGTCCTCAGGGTGGAGAAGGACTGAGAAGGGACCCAAAGATGGAGCCAGAGTAGCCAAAATCTTACATATATCACCAGTGTCCGCTCCTTCTTCACTGATACACCCCCACCCAACCCTCCAAAGTGCTGCAAAAAGAGCTGAAGAAGGAAATGCAGATGAAGTAGTTATGTGATGCCCCAAGTCTTAGAGAGAGAATAAGTTAGGAGAAGGTGGGGAAACATGTAAAACCATCACTATAAAGTAGCCTAAAGGGATAGCAGGACTCAGTAACATGCATTGTACCCCCAAAATCTTAGATTACTAAAAGAAACTCTCCTCCCCAGCATGCTAGAATAGGTATGAGAATACAAGCCAGACTATTAGCAAAGTGATGGAAGAAATACCAAAAGATGAAATAAACTGGAAAATAAAATGTATTAAAGGGAGATCCTAATTCGCTTTATTTATTTATTTATTTTTTGTGGGGCAATGAGGATTAAGTGACTTGCTCAGGGTCACACAGCTAGTAACTGTCAAGTGTCTGAGGCCAGATTTGAACTCAGGTCCTCCTGAATCCAGGGCCTGTGCTTTATCCATTGTACCACCTAGTTCCCCGCCCCCCAATTCACTTTATTTTGGTTTTGGTTTTGGTTTTGGGGTTTTTTTTGCGGGGCAATGGGGGTTAAGTGACTTGCCCAGGGTCACACAGCTGGTGAGTGTCAAGTGTCTGAGGTCAGATTTGAACTCAGGTACTCCTGAATCCAGGGCCGGTGCTTTATCCACTGCGCCACCTAGCCGCCCCCCCCCCCAATTCACTTTAAAACCAAAACCAATGGAAGAGATCAAATAAATAACTGATACAAATAAAAATCAACATGGAAGGGCTTATTTTCTGTCTTTGTACCTCTAGAACCTAGCACACTGTCTGACCCATAATAGGTGCTTAATAAATGCTAAGAAAGTGACTACATTGTCCATCTGCACCTTTGACCCAGAGATCCCACTAGTATGGATATACCCAAAGGAAATCAAAGATAGAAGAGTGTCATATACAACAAATTCTTGTGGTAGCACAGAACTGGAAACAAAGTGCATGCCCATCCATTAAGAAATGGCTAAAGAAATTGTGGCGTGTAAATGTGATAGAATATTATTGTCCTACATATAAGATGAATACATTGAATATAGAAAAAAGATGGAAAGACTTGTGAACTGATGTAAAATGAAGAAAGCAGAGACAAAAAAGCAATATATGCAATAACAAGAATATAAATGTAAGGAATAACAATATTGAAACTGAATGTTGTGTAATTGTAATGACCAAGTTTGACCTTGGAGATTGTATATGAGATAATATCATCGCCCTCCCTTCTTTGTAGAGATGGGAAATTATGGTTGTGGATCACTACATATACTGTGGGACTTTGTTGATATACTGGGGAATTTTGCTGTAGTTATTTTTTTTTTCTTTTAAAAATCCTTAATTATCATAGTTATCTCTGGGGGTGGGGGAGAGAAAAGCAATACATTTGGATATGAAGGTGATGTGAAAAACAAATAATAAAGTTTAAGTATAATATAATTCAATGAAAATGACATAACTTGCAAATTTGAACTTTATACTCAGAGGGCATTCTAGTTGGCCAAACCAACGCATAAAACAAATAAAATGAGGGGCAGCTAGGTGGCACAGTGCTTAAAGCACTGGCCCTGGATTCAGGAGGACCTGAGTTCAAATCCGGACTCAGACACTTGACACTTACTAGCTGTGTGACCCTGGGCAAGTCACTTAACCCTCATTGCCCTGCAAAGAATAAAAATAAAAAATAAAAAACCAAATAAGATGAGATTTGCCAACATTTTTTTCTCTTGTCAATTATTGGGGGAGGTGCATGGAACTGGGGAGGGTGGCACAATCCTCATGCTCATTTGGAGAACTACATAGGTCCCCAAGAATGCAGATGCCCAGCAGAGACAGCATGGTAGTTTGACACTCTTGTTCTTGATAGACATCTATTTGGATGAAGACTTTGACCTTGGCAGCACACCAAACAAAAATATAAAGATCTCCTGTGGGGAGTCCCCATTTAGATTAATACTATAAATCTAGAAGATTACATAAGTCCTTGTGCTCTCACCATAAAGTGAAACGAATATATCTTAACTTTTTGAAAGTTCAAATATAAGTTTTTCTTGTTTCCTCTACCTTGTTAAATAAAACTTATTCTGTTCTATCCCTTTCGAACCTAGGTGTTCATAGTGGGGAGTTGATGAGAAGTGCCATATACTGATGCATGATTCTTTCCACCTCTTTAGAAGCCTCAGCTCCCTTCAATGTTTAGCTCAGGTGCAAATTTTCATGCAAAGCATTTCTTGATCTCCTCAGCTTTAGGGAAATCAATTATATTTACTTTTTCTAATAATAGGAATAAGGATTGGGGACTCTGACCCAGGAACATTTTATAGGCCACCTATTTCAACTCCTTTCTTTTTATAGAAAAGAAACTAAAACCAATAAGTGATTTTTCCAAGGTCATACAAGTAGAAAGCTTCAGAACCAGAATTTGAACTCTAGTCCTCTGCCACTAAAGCCCATGTTCTTTCCCCTAAATTATCATGTCCTATAGAGTAATCTCTTTAATCTTTGTATTCATAATGCTTAGAACAGTGCCTTGAACATAGTCAACATTGAATAAAGTAACCTTGTCTAAAGAGGAAGCAAAGTTTTTATTCCCCTACACCCAGAAGTTCTCCCAGTGACCACTTCTTCCGTTTCTAAGTCTTCAAAAGTTCCCTGAATTTTGTTTTTAAAAGAAACTCAATCCTCAGGAATTGTTTTGCTTTTTTAGAGTCTCAGGATATGGGGCAATTTCTACTGTTTCTCTTCATTTTTGAAAGCTTTTCCTAAAGTTTAGGGTATATCCACAACTAGGTTTCACAAACTGTAAGATGATGAGATCACTTTGACCCAATGCATCGCTTCCTTCTTTACCAGCCAGTTCCTCCTTTTTAGTTAGAATTGAGTACAGAGGTGTAATTCCTCTTGATGGCTTCCTTTATTTTCCGAGAAATTAAACGGTTAGCAAAGACAGGTAGGAACTTAACATATGTATTTGGTGCAATGAAATGAATATTAAGTGTCTGTTGATTTGGAGACCTCCATCAGTACTATATTTTCCCAGGTGCCATTTTTTTTTTTTGCTCTGTTTCAGGAAAGTATCATCCATGTCTTCCATCTGGAATCCCTAGTATATCCCCATAATGCCATTTCTTTGGTTTCTTTCCTTTTTCTTTTGTTTTCGCACAAATGCTCTCCACTATGCTTCCTATCATGAGCTCCCATGTAAGGTGTCATACAGGGCTAGTCTAGTACCCCTTTTTAGAGGGACTTCAACATGATAATGCTTGCTATTGGTAAGAAGAGCATAGCGTCATAGATACAGAGTTGGAAGCCTTTGAAGCCATCTTCTCCAGTATCTTCATATTATAGAAAAGAAAACTGAAGTCCATAGAGCTTAAGCTACTTACCCAAGATCACCTAGATACTAAGCTTGAGACACAGATTTTTTAAAAAATTAATTAATTAATTTTTCCGTTACATGTAAAGATAGTTCTCAACTTTTGTTTATACAAGCTTTCCAATTTCAGATTTTTCTCCCTCCCTCCCCTCCCTCCTCTCCCTCCCCCCTCCCCTAGACAGCAGGTAATCTGATATAGGTTATATATATATATATATATATATATATATATATACACACACACACACATAATAACATTAATCCTATTTCTGCATTAGTCATGTTATAAGAGAAAAATCAGAGCAATTGAACTCCAAAGCCATCCTTTTTTTCACTCTACTGCAGCGCTTTGCATAGTACAGAGGTATACCATACAAGCTTGTATTCTGTACTGATTAGCCTACATGTGTAATACTGTGCTCGGTTCTGGGTGCCACATCTTAGGAGGGACATTGATAAACCAGAGCAAGTGAAGAAGATAGAGACCGCGATGGTGAGGGGACTAAAGAATGTGTCTTTGAAGGATCTGACAAGACTTAGGGGGAGTAAATGAGAGCTCTTATCAAGTATTTCAAAAGCTGTTATGTGCAAGAGGGATGCAACTTGTTTTGGGGCCCAGAGAGTAGAATAAAGAGCAAACAAGAAGAACTGCAGAGATTTATGCTGGCTACAAAGGCAAATGTCATAACAATTGGAGCCATCCAAGGAGAATGAGCTGCTTCATGAGACAATGGATTCCCCTCATAAGAAGCCTTTAAATGGAAGGTCAGTGACCATTTCTCAGTCATCTTGCAAAAGGGATTTCTGTTCACATATGGGTTATACCCAGTGAATGCTAAAGTGTCTTCCTACTCTGAGATTCTGTGAGGAGTTGCTTCCCACTGCTGTGCAAATTCGGTACTTTTCTCCTTCCCTGATCCTGTTTATAAAGACTAGCAGCGAGAGACCAATGTTTCCAAATAGGATCATATTTATGGCAGGTGTGGTTTAAGGAACAACATGGTTCAAAATATTTTCATAAATTTTTCTTTACCAGTTCAAGTGAAGTCAACAAGAATTTATGACATGTCTACTATGTGCCAGGAACTGTGCTAAGTGCTGAGGATACAAAGAAATGCCAAACACAGTCCCTATTCTTGAGGAGTTCACGGTCTGATGGGGTAGTCAACTTGCAAATGACTATGTACAGACTATATGCTTGTAAATTGGCTCTAAGATTAAGGAAGACAAGGAAAGGCTTCTTGCAGAGGTGGGTCTTATGTGAGGCTTGAAGGAAGCCAGGCTACCTAGGAGACAGGGATGAAGAGGGAGATGGGTCCAAAAGTGGCAGACAGCCAATGAAAATGCCTGGAGTTGGAAGATAGCTTGTTAAGTGCAAAGAAGAGTGAGGTTGTCAGGATCACTGGGTTCTAGAGTGCATGGGGTGGAGATGGGGGATAAGGGAGTCAGGTGTAAGAAGCCTGGAGAAGTAGAAAAGTACTAAGACTTCCCCTTGCTTTCTTCCTCCTATATCAACATGATGGACTGACTTAAAATACACATTTCATTTCATTAAGTTTTCTGGGATATTTTAAAAACAAAACTTTTTGTTCTCAATCTGATCTAGGCTACGTAAACCTGATTGGAAACACCTATCACCAGGTGGTGGCGGCAGAGAAAATTTCAGGGGAGATGAAAAGAGGAAAACCATTTTCCTTATACTTCTTGGTTCACTAAAAACTTCAGCGAGATTGTATTTATTTCCTTCAGTTAAAATTTCACCTGCATGTTGCTTATTAAGTACATACAAAGTTTAAGAACTTTGAAGAGTGAAGAAAGGCAAGCTTAGGTGCTTAGTTTGTATAATATGGTTTCATAGACATGGGGCACCTGAGCAAATATTGTGTGGCCACTGGACAAATATGAAATCATATGTGTCTCGCTGAATTTTCCCCACATAAATAACCCTGCTGTCATTTTCACAGTAAAATATACATAGGAGCAGCTCGGTGGTGCAGTGGATAGAGCACCGGCCCTGGAGTCAGGAAGACCTGAGTTCAAATCCAGCCTCAGACACTTGACACTTACTAGCTGTGTGACCCTGGGCAAGTCACTTAACCCTCATTGCCCTGCCCAATACACACACACACACACACACACACACACACACACACACATATATACATACATACAGAAAGGAGCTGAGTGAAGGTCTTCTCTACCTCTCTTTGGGATATTGTTCCTAGCCATTCTGGATTTCTTTTTCTAGTTCTTTGCACAGTGGCTGACACAAAGTAAATGGCACTTAATAAATGTTTATTGATCAACTAGTGTTTTAAAAACCAGCTGGGTGGCCTCTCTTCTATATGGCTTTTCCCATACTTTCCTATAAAACTTGCTCTCCATTAACTCATATCATCAGTGAGTGTTCCCTTGATAGACGTGTGATTATATTGGTGTGGGTACACTCTTCATCAATGTAGATTGCAACCCCTCCATGTTTTTTCTTCTTCTGGAATTTATCCATGCCTTTTTAGAAATTTTTCTTATAGAATCCACATATAGGATCAAACTGACAGGGTTCTACTAAAGAAAAGAGTGAAAATAGACTCTTCTTGAGAATGATCACCAGTATACTTATAAACTAAATCAATTCAGCTCAATAAACATTTGAGCACCCACCCTATGGGATGGAGGAGATACAAAGATAACATGATATGGTTCCCATGTTCATGGAACTTAGAATCTAGTGGTGTGGAGAGGGGACCACAGACCTAGAGCTGGAAGGGACCTTGGAGGTCACCTCCTCCAATTGCCCCACGTTACAGAAAAGGAAGCTTGGGTCTAGCATCAGAAGCAAAATTTGAGCCCAAGTGCTCTGAATCTAGAATCGGTGCTCTTTGCCCTTACTATGCTGCCTCATTAAAAAAAACAAAACAGAACAGAACATGGAATGGGTATAAGAGAAATACAGTCTTAGTGCCATGGGATATAGAGGAATTGGCTTTCCTGTTAGGAGGGAAAACATTTATTTCTGTTTCTAAGAAGCTATATTTGAAGCTATATTTGATGAAAAGAACATGTTGGGATCAAAATTTAACTAAAAAAAGAAACACTCACTCACATACTCACTGAAGAGAAAAATCTGTCCAGTACAGATGGCCTTAAATAAGAATACTCATTCAAGAAGGTATTTTCTAAACCATTATAAAGGTATGGGGTGTCAAAGATGTAGGAGACCTGGCTAACAGATTGTGAATATCATGGGAAGCAAAATATCGTGGAATGTATATTTGATGCAAATGAAATCAATTTGTGTTAAAAATCATTGCAGAAGTCTGCCAGAAGTTTAGTGTGAACTCATTATAGAAGGAAGTAAATGTGTATATTTTATATAACACACATATACATATATGTGTATAAATAATACACATATATGTATGTCTATATACAGCACATGTATACACACATTATATATGTATGTGTGTGTGTATGTATATATATATATATATATATATATATATATATATATATATATATAAAATATGTGTGTATACATGTGCTGTTGTTGTTGGTCTGTAGTTCTCAAAGAGGACCATGACATAGGGAGGTGATGTTATGACTTGTTCTGAATTAGATTTAAGTGATGGAGGGCTGGGCAAAGTCATCAACCTCACTCTCTCTTCTAGAGATGTCTGAGTCCAGTGGCAAAATATACATCAGGACAAGTAGAGATGACCCCAGATGTTCTAAGGCAATTGGGGTTAAGTGACTTGCCTAGGGTCACACAGCTAGTATCTGAGGTCAGATTTGAACTCAGGTCCTCCCAACTTGAGTTCCAGTACTCTATCTACTATGCCACCCAACTGCCCCATATGTGTAGATAGATAGATAGATAGATAGATAGATGGATGGATGGATGGATGGATGGATGGATAGATTAGATAGATTAGATTAGATAGATAGATAGATAGATAGATAGATAGATAGATAGATAGAGCGAGCGAGCATGCCATCCACTTCTTGACAGAGGAGTAATAGACTCCAGGATGAGACACATATTTTTGGACATGACCAATATGGAACTTTATTTTCCTTGTCTTTTCTTTCTTCTTCCACCTCGCCCTCTCTCCCTCCTTTCTCTTTCATTGTTTCTTTCTTAATGAGGGAGGGACGTGAGAAAAAAATAGATTTTTTATTAATTGAAAAAGTAATAAAATTAAAACGAATAAAAAGAAAAGAAAGTGCAAGCCTCTTGAGAGCAGGAAACATTTCCCTTCAATTTTTGTATACTTAGTGCCTGGCACATAAGTGTCTTCCAAGGTTGCAATCTAGTGGGGGAGAGCATGCAAGCAGCCATGTAGAAACAAGGTTGTAGAGGAAAAATGAGCTACTCATGGAGGGAAGGCATTAATATTAAGGAGCATTAACGATGCTCATCCTCCATATCCCATCAGTTGCTAAGTTTTGATCAATCTACTTTTATAACATCTCTCACCTCCGTCCCCTTTACTAACACTGGGGCTCTTTACTCAAGAAGCTTCAGTGGCTTCCTATTTTGCTAAGGGGAAGAGGGACCTAGCATTTATTAATTATTTTTATTCTTTTTTTGTGGGACAATGAGGGTTAAGTGACTTACCCAGGGTCACACAGCTAGTAAGTGTCAAGTGTCTGAGGCTGGATTTGAACTCAGGTCCTCCTGAATCCAGGGCTGGTGCTCTATTCACTGTGCCTCCTAGCTGCCCTAGCATTTATTAAATACCTACCTTCTGCCAGACATCATGCTAAGTACTTTACAAATATTATTTCATACAACCCTGGGTGGTAGGTACTATTATTACCTTCATTTTACAGTTGAAGAAACTGAGGCAGAGGTTAAGTGACTTGCCCAGGGTCATACAACTAGTAAATGTCTGAGTCACATTTGAACTCAGGTCCTCTTAACTCCAGACCCAGCACTCTGTCTTCTGTACCCAGTAGCTAGGATAAAACATAAACACTTTTCTTTAGCATTAAAAGTTACTCATTGGGGTTAGCTAGGTGGCGCAGTGGATAAAGCACTGCCCTTAGATTCAGGAGGACCTGAGTTCAAATCCAGCCTCAGACACTTGACACTAGCTGTGTGACCCTGCGCAAGTCACTTAACCCTCACTGCCCTGAAAAAAAAAAGTTACTCATAATTTGGCTCAAAGAGATCTTTCCAAGCTTATTACATATTACCACCACACACATATTCTAAGTTCCTTGAGGGCAGGGACTGTTTTGTTTTTATCTTTGTACTATCTCAGCTTAGTATGGTGCCTGGCACATACACAGTCGCAGCTTAAATATTTGTTTGTTGAACTGAAGGAAAGAAAATACTACAGAGTTGTTGCTGTGGTGGTGGTGCTTGTTGTTCAATCATGTCTGACTCTGGCCCTTCTATCCTCCACTCTCTTTCTAAGTCTTTTCAAGCTGGTAACTCAGATGCCCCAGAGGACTTCCATGGCTGGCTCCAATAGGCCCCCTGGTACCTCTCTAGTGTTGTGATCACAGGCCTAGTAGAAGCCAGCATTTGCCTTGTGGAGTCCATGGAAGTTTACACCATGGAAGTTTAGCTGCTTCCAGAATATGGCTGGACTAATTTCCCTTCATGGGGCAGAGCTGGAAATATTTGGGGAAGTCAGAACGGATAACATCGGTCAGAATGGATAACATAACATCGAGCAAGAAGTTTTGTGTTCTAGGAAGTAGTGCCTTCCCTTCTCCTCCTTCCCCAGCAACATCAGTACTGGGATCTTGTGATGAAGAACCCAGTCATATCAGATTTTATAATGCACACTCTAACAGAATGCCCAGTTCCCAAGCTCCCTTTAGTCTCCATAAAGAAAGGAGTTATTATATTAAGTGGGGGCAAGAAGGACAACCTAAAGGAGAGCAGACTCATTGAAAGTGGTGGTTCCTAAAAAATCCTGAGCTCTTTCCACTACATTGATAATGTTGAAGGAATCTCAATTACACCAGGGGCTTTAATTTGCCATAAAGCAAAGGAAGTAGGTGTCCAAGTGGACAGGCTGGAGTCGTACTCATAGTTGTATTAGCTGGAAGAACGAATTTGTAAAACTATGTTCACCTCTTAAAGTGCCTCCATTGGGGTTTTCATTCCCACTGTCTCTGGCCAGGGCAATTTGCTTTATTTAGTTTTGATGGCTGTGAGATTCAAACCAGAGCGGGGGCCAGGAGCTCAAAAGTGAGGTTGGATGGAAGGCTTGGCTGAACTCTAGGAATCAGAGCTAAGTCATCACTAGTTAGGCGAAAACTAGATCATTGTTGTGGCAAGAAGAAAATTTGCCAAGAGCCTTTGCAGCAGGGTGTTGGTAAATGTTTTACAACCGGCTCTCTAAAAAAATGTAGGCATAGAACTTTTCAGTTTAACCTGCATTATTAACATTTTCTCCATCGTTTTCTTGAGTTTAGACAAATGACAAAGAATAAACACTAGCTTTTTTGTAATGTTTGCTGATTTCTGAGATGTAAATGCTCACACTGAAAATTTAACAATTGGCTCCAGTTCAAGCTGGCTCCAGTATACTCCTGGTCCTTTGTAATACAGTTTAGCCTCATTGTTTCCTTAAAATGTAAACTGTCTTGTAGACTTGATTGACCTAAGGGCATTGACAAGGCTTCCTGGTTACCTGAGTACAAAAGAATGTTGGAACAATGATCTCTGGCTGCTCCTTCAGGCTCTGACCAGGAGACCATGGGACAACATAGAGGCAAGAAAGCTGTGATCAACTGAATCAATGTTGGATCCTTGCTAAATATCATTTCCTTGTCCTATCCTTTTCCTGCTATAGCTAAGTAAATATTTTTTATTAGCTGCTAAATATTCCCCAAGGGTCTCCTTTTGTCCCAATCTCTAGTCTGCTTCAATAGTGAAAATACTAAGGTTAAGGCTGACCAGATAAAAAAGGCAGATGTCAAGGTCAGGGTCTAAAAAAGCACCTGGGATCACTCCCAGAAGGTCTTGTAGCATTTTGGCAAGCTTGCTGTCCAGTGTGGCCTTTTAGTTGGAAGCACTCTCACCCCAGAGCAGCCCATTGGCCTTTTAAAGGACCTGCTCCAGCCTGTCAATCTGGTTCCTCTAAGTGCCTGTGTCTGAAGCCAGTTCCATTTCCTCTGAGCTAGACACTGGATGGAGGGTGATTTATCTGCTTCCTAGAATGCTGCCCCAGAGCCAAAGTACTGGCAACTGGGCTTCTGCTTAAGGCCTAAATAAGATGGGAGAGAGACATGTGCCTTTATGAGTTCAACAAGGTACCTGTTTTATCTTCATCTTCTTATGTTTACACCTCACTCTCCCTGACTTTTCATCTCTACTGTCTTTGCATTTTCAGATTCTAGATGGTGATTAAGAGCTACCCTGGTTCTGGCCCGAGCCCAGCTATCTAAACTCTAAGCTTTGCTCTATTGATTAAATAAACTGAGTCCTTGCTTTCCACCTCCAAGGACTGATCCTTCATTGTCATCCTGTTTGGTCCCCTGCTTCTGTCGTAGCCTAAAGTCAGTCCGCCTGTCTCTGTCTCCTATCTTATCTCCTGCTCTAAGCATGATCCATTTAATGGGCTCTGATTGATTCATTGTATGATTTTCCTATTTACCATCACTTCCTTATACCAGCGATTAGGTTCCTGGACATTGCCCTTGATGGCAACAGGGGCAAGATAGTGGCATGTGGACAATCTCATTCTCTAAACTTGAACAGCAGTGTTTCTAGGATGAATTTGCAAGTAATTCTATTATTTCTTTTTTTTTTTTTTTTGCCAGGCAGTGGGAGTTAAGTGACTTGCCCAGGGTCACACAGCTAGTAAGTGTCAAGTGTCTGAGGCTGGATTTGAACTCAGGTACTCCTGAATCTAGGGCCAGTGCTTTATCCACTACGCCACCTAGCAGCCCCCATAATTCTATTATTTCTTAAATATCCATGAGGAAGTGTAGCACAGGAGAGAGAGAGAGAAGAAAGAGGAAAAAAAGAAGAAAAGAAGGAGAGAGAGAAGAAAGAGAAAGAAGAAAGGAAGGAAAGAGAGAGAGAGAGTAAAAAGGATAGATGGAAAGAGAAAGAAGAAAGGAGGGAAAGAGAGTGATAGAGAAGAAAGAAAGAAGATAGGAAGGAAAGAGAGAAAGAAGGAAGGAGAGAGAGAAAGAAAGAAGAAAGGAAGGAATGAGAAAGAAAGAAGGAAAGAAAGGGAGAGAAGAAAGTGAAAGAGGAAGGAAAGAGAGAGCAAGACCAAGAGAGAATAAAGAAAGAAGAAAGGAAAGAGACAGAGACAGAGACAGAGACAGAGACAGAGACAGAGACAGAGACAGGTTTGAAGTCCTGCCTCTTTCACATACTGTTTTGGGGAGTAGACAAACCCCTGACCACATCAATCCTTGGCTCAGTGAGTTTCAGTTGGCTCTCTATTATCTCCAGGATAAACTCTTCTGTTTGGCATTGACGGCTCTTTGTAACCGTCCTCATTTTTCAGTCTTCTTCTATTTAACTCCCCTCCATTCCTCCTCGCCCTATATGATCCAGCCACTCTTACTTCTTTTCATTTCCATAAACAGAGGGCTTCCTCTCCCTCTCTGTGCCTTTACACAGGCTATCCCCCTTGCCTGGAATGCTCTGCCTATCACATCTACCTCTTGCCTAGAATAGAAAGTGGCCTGGTCCATTGAGAGGTTTTCGCTTGACAAGCATTCACTAAGCTCTTAGTACTGTGAGGTTCTAAGACTATAAAGATTTCAGAGCAGTATCTGCATTGGTTAAGGGAATCCCTCTCTCAATGCTTCCTACCCTGATGAAATTACAGGTTCTGCAAAAAATCCTTAAATGTAGAATTCTAAGTAAATTTGTTAAGTGGGGGGTATTAAAATACAACAAAACCAACACATTTGTCTTCAAAGACAAATCTTGCCTAGGCTCCCTATCCAGCCAAGGCCATGCCAATATTAATCAGAACAAGAGCTTTAACCTTTGTTTTTTCCAGCCCCTGAGTGTTCACCCCTCCTGAGGAAGACTGGTAGTCCTCTACTCCCAGGGGCTCACCATCTTCATGCCTGACAGTGTAGACACCTCATCATCTTTGGCCCCACCAAAGCTCAGAATTCCTGAACTCAGCCACCAGCCTCAGCTTCCCCAGTGCCAAGGATTAACAGGCTTGTAACACCAAACCAGGTTCTAATTTCTAATTTTTAGTTACCTCCTAGAAATGATTACAGTGAGTTGCTACTTCCTTAACACTCTCATATTCCAAATTTATAATTTGTGCATCATGAGAAGCCTTGTGTAGGTACTTACATTGTCAGATGTGTGTCCTAAACTGGTCATTGCTGCAAAAGCAACCTCTTTTTTTTTTTTTAAGTGAGGCAGTTGGGGTTAAGTGACTTGCCCAGGGTAACACAGCTAGTAAGTGTTAAGTGTCTGAAGCTGGATTTGAACTCAGGTACTCCTGAATCCAGGGCTGGTGTTCTATCCACTGCGCCACTTAGCTGCCCTCAAAAGCAACTTCTTTTAATACAAGATTCTCCTGGTCAATTTGTTTGGTTATAAATCACAGTGAATCAGAATTTGATAAGTTCCAGGGTAGCTGAGGATAAGCGGGTTTCAGTATATTCCTAATGATGACTTGCACACCAGAAGGAGTGGAAAAATTTTTCTCTCTTCATTCATCTTCGGGCTAATATCCATCAGTGATCAGCAGTGGACAGACTTGTAACACAAAGTAGGATATTATGGGAAAAACCTGGTTCCAAGCAGGCCCACAGCAGTGGCCAAAAACTCCATTAAGAGTACCAAATGCCAAACACAGCCTTCCAGAAATCTCAGAAACTGGAATCCTGTCAGGAAAGGATAATAGTTGGTCCCTGGAGAATTATAATATGCAATGCACAAATATTCGCTGTGGCCAAATGTGAGAAAGGATATACATAATCATTTTCTCAGATTAAAGGATACGGTTACTTTGGACAATGTAGTAGATTCCCCAGTAATTTAATTATCTCACCATCCATATTGAAATAGGTAAGACTTCTGAAGCCTTTAATAGACTTTTCAGAAAATCCAAGTTTTACTCACTTGATATGACTTTTTCATTCCTGGGACTAGTTACAAACACCCTTGTGAGGACTTGGCCACCATATTTTATTCTGACTTTTACTTAATGGTTGAATCACTGCTCTGTTATAATGAATACAGAAGGAGTAAGTAGATACCCAAACTGCTTAACCTTCTGATTCATGGGTATTTGTAACATGGCCCTGAAGATAGAGTGCCAGACACAGAGTCAAGGAGAAGTCCATCTTACTCCTACTGGCTGTGTGACCATGGGCAAGTCACAACCTCTCACAGCCTCATTTCCCACGTCTGTAAAGGTTGTTGTGAGGATCCAATGAGATGATGTATATAAAGTGCTTTGCAAATGACTTGCCCAGAGTCACAGAGCCTGTGTATATTCCAAGCAGGACTTGAACATAGATCTTCCTGTTTTCAATACTAGCTCTCTGTCCATTATACCATTCCACTATTATTATCATTATCATTATTATTATTAGTAGTAGTAGTAGCAGCAGTAGTGGTGGTGGTGGTGGTAGGGAGAGGGGGTGAGGGGGAGTAGCAGCAGAACATTTGATCAGGTAGGAATACAATTGTTTCAAGGGATAGTAAACTATCTGCTTCATCTCTTTGTTTTGCTTGATTACCATCACTTTCCTCCCCTGCTTTGCTCTCCTTTCTTTTAATCTTTTCTTTCCATGACCTGTATACTATACCTAGATTTCAGGTCAGAGAGTGTATTTCAATAGTCAGGTTTACAGTAAACCTTCCAAAGCTAAAGTTGTATGGTGAGGAAAGAAACCTGCTGAAATTGATAGAAATTCATTCAAATATTCAGAAGTTATGTGGATAGATTTAGTTAGCTATGTCAGTAAGACAAGCCCTTTTTCAAGTATTAAATTTATTTCAACCCAATATGAAAACCACAATTTCATTTGTACCAGGGGAAGCCTAGAGTGTTCGTTCACCTTGTTCAAGGTATACATTCAGGAAATTCCCATTTATACAACCCATTCACAACCTGGTTCTGATTTATTCCAGCATTATCACACATTATTCCATCTTATGAACTCTTTGATCCAGCCAAACTCACCTTCTTGCTGTTTGTCACACATGGTATTCATATTCTCTTTCTGACTATCCCTCATGCCTGTAATATGCCATCTCCCTCATCACCTTTGTCTCTTAGGATCCATAGTTATCTTCAAAGTTCTATTAAAGCACCACCTCTTACACAAAACCTTTCCTGATTCTCCCAGCTGCTAGTTATTTTAAGTCTTGGGAGAAAATATATTTTTGTTAATTGGAACAAATTTTTTTGTTAATTGGAACAAAATTTTAATTTAAAAGCATTTGGGAGGGGCAGCTAGGTGGCACAGTGGATAAAGCACCAGCCCTTGATTCAGGAGGACCTGAGTTCAAATCCGACCTCAGACACTTGACACTTACTAGCTGTGTGACCAGGGCAAGTTACTTAACCCCAATTGCCTCCCCCCCAAAAAAATACCTCTAAATGTAAGCCTTCCTTAGAATCTCTTCTTTTCAGTCTTATGTGACAGACATTCTCTGACCAGTCAATTAGTGCGGATCTCATTATCCTTACCAGAAATTCTTATTATAATTCTTCTTTATGCTGATCATGATATTCTAGACAGATATTCTAGAAACAAGTGATGTGTGTTTATTATTCAAGAAAAAATGTTGCTGAATTTTAGCTTCTTGAACTATCTGTACTACCCAACCATATAATCATAGATTTAGATGATGGTAGTATATTAGAATCAGAAGGGACTTATGGTCTATTGGTCTTCTAGTATAATTTCTACCTGATGCTTGAATATATTCTTATAGCTGTCCCAATAAGCACTTATCTAGCTTCCTTTGGATGACCATTTTATCCTAAGGCTAAATAGCCTACCTTATCTTTTTGTGTCTCAAAATTAATGTGAATGTATTATTAGCCTCATAGTTTTTGTCTTAAAAAAGAAGTCAAGTCCCATCAAGTCAACAAGCATTTATTACTGTTGTTTAGTCATTTTCAGTTGTGTATGACTTTTTGTGATCCCTTTTTTGGGGGTTTCTTGGCAAAGATACTGGAAAGGTTTGCCATTTCCTTCTCCAGATCATTTTACAGATGAAGAAACTGAGGCAAATAGGGGAAAGTAACTTATTCAGGGTCACACAGTAAGTGTCTGGGGCCGATTTGAACTCAATTCTTCCTGACTCCAGTCCTGACATTCTATCCACTGAATCACCTAGATGCCCTAAACACTTATTAAGCACCTACTATGTGACAAGTATACTGAGAGCTAACTAAGCTAAAATAAGTTAGTTGGAGTCATTAACTAGGTAACAATAAAATGACATATGGGGGGACAGCTAGGTGGCACAGTGGATAAAGCACTGGCCCTGGATTCAGGAGAACCTGGGTTCAAATCCAGCTTCAGACACTTGAAACTTACTAGCTGTGTGACCCTGGGCAAGTCATTGCCCCTACCCCCCCACCCCAAAGATCATCTTATGGAGATACATTAAAATAACTTTTCAAATCATTATTGCAGAAGTGACCAGGTAAAATAACTCATTCTTAATACTAATGTTTCTTTGATAATATTGGACTTAGATCTGAATATTTACAATGACTTGAATATTTACTTTAGCAGTAGCTTTCCTTGACTGAGAGTTTGGAATAGAAATAAAATCATAAACATAATAAATGTTACACCTTTGAGAGAGTTGGGAAGTCCTGAGATGGATAGACCCTCAATCACCATATATTTCTCACATAATCAAAAATTTCATGTAATTTAAAGTACAGAAAGATGTTTCTCATGCATCGCTGTCGCCCCCTCGTGGTGAGAAATAGTAAATCGCTGGTGTTTAGCATCCATTTATTACAATGCTTTTTTTTTGTTTACTTTGTTAAAAACGCAAAATTTCATTACATTTGATCCTGCATCATGCTTTGAAAAAATCTCTTAATGGGAGAGAAAATTTCTTGAAACATTAAAAGCAAAAAAATAAGACACCTATTAATTGCCTTTAATTTTTAATTAAATACAATGCAGCTAACTATTTTAAATGGGAATTTATTTGTATCACAACTCTGCAACTTAGTATCTGTGGGGCCTTGGGCAACATTTCTAGACTCAGTTTCCTCATCTGTAAAATTAAGAGGCAACTAAATTTTCATTCAGCTATGATTCTGTGACCTTCCTAGTATTTTTTTTGGTTTGTTTTTGTTTTTTGTTTTTTGTTTTTTTTGCGGGGCAGTGGGGGTTAAGTGACTTGTCCAAGGTCACACAGCTAGTAAGTGTCAAGTGTCTGAGGCCGGATTTGAACTCAGGAACTCCTGAATCCAGGGCTGGTGCTTTATCCACTGCGCCACCTAGCCGCCCCCCCCCTTCCTAGTATTTTGCCTAAGTTTTTAGCACACCAAAACTCACTAATTTTCTCCCAGTGATTCAGATTTTGTCTTTCTATTCCCTAATGCAGTTCTTTGTACATCTTGGGCCCTTTTAAAAAATGTTGTTTGGATTGGATGGGACGGTAACTTAACCTGATTAGTATTAAATTCACCTTTTAAAGGTTAGTTTTGCTAATCTTTAAATCAAACAAAATAGCATAGACAATTTAAACTGACCGGGCATACAAATTTTAAAGAGGTGTTTTCACGCTAATTATATGAACACAGATGCTGCTAATTTAAATTGGCTTTACCTGTGCATTAAAGCAAACAATGGAGTTCTAAATTATAAACAAGTTGTTACCAGTGAATTCCAAGTACATAAATGCCATTAAAAGTAATAAAACACCATTTCTTTATGAAATCCCACAATTCTGGGTGTGTTTTTTTTTTTTATAAATTCAGACTAGCTTTCCCTAAACTTGATCTGAATTAGTGAGAACTTACTGTATTTCTATTACTACGATGTATTGATTGCATTTTTCTGTTGTACTTTTATAATGGGAAATTTATTATTTTTGTCTTAAAAACCTTCTGGTCTGACAATTTTATTCCATTTAGAGACTGTAATATTTTCTTATGAAACTCAGAATTTTGAAAGCTCACTCAAGACTTATCTTCTGTATATTTCAAACCAGTCCTGATTTAGAGAAACTTTGTAGCCTTAAGCAAATGAACAAATGAAGGTCAGTTATTAGAATAAACTATTAGAATTAAAAATTATTCCTGAGTCTGACATCATTAAAATATCTGAAAGAGAATTTAATTCAATAATAGACAAACTAAAGTGATATTGAACTTACATTAAAATGTAACTGGTACATGATAAAAATTAATATCTATTCTTTCTTTTTTTTTCCTTCAGGGCAATGAAGGTTAAGTGACTTGCCCAGGGTCACACAGCTAGTAAATATCAAGTGTCTGAGGTCATATCTGAACTCAGGCCCTCCTGAATTCAGGGCTGGTGCTTTATCCATCATACTATCTAGCTGCCCATGCATAATCTATTCTTGAAAACTATTGCAAATGCTGGGGAGGTTTTTTTTTTTTTTTAATGCTACAAAAAAGCAAGAGCTACCACTGTCTCCAAAAGTGAGTCAAGAACTCTGACAAATTTAAGCATCTTTTCAAAATACTTTCTTTCAGAAACATGAATGAAAAGCTGTCAACTTTATACTAGAGAAAGTATGAGTACTACACATTCAGACACAGCTCATATGGAAATCAAACTAGCGCACATATATGACAGATTTTTTTTTCCAGGAAAAAAAGAAAATTCATCTTGAGTCATTTATTCACCTAGTAAATTTATCTGTCTAATAGGCCAAGGAAACTGTATGCTGATAATGATCTTAATAAACAAAGGATCCTGAACAAGTTAGAGTAAAAAATTCTTCTGAAATTAAACAGTAACCAGAATGAAGGAACTAGACAAGAAAACATGTTTTGTTATTTAGTTATGTAATCCCAGCTGTATAGCTAGAGCAAGAATCTGACCTCCCTCAAGGGCCCGAATAAGAACTGAAAGTAGGTCCTGGGTCATATATGTTTTTAATCCATCTCCCTGGGGATAATAGAGGCAGTTGTTATCAAAAGTCAAGTTGCCCAAACCCACCTTCTTGTTGTTCAGTTGTATCTGACTCTTCATGGACTACATTTAGGGTTGTTGCTTTTTTTTGGGCAAAGATACTGGAATGGTTTTCCATTTCCTTCTCCAACTCATTTTGAGATGAGGAAATTGAGGCAAAGACGGTTAAGTAACTTGCCCAGGGTCATATAGCTAGTAAGTGTCTGAAGCTACATTTGAACTCAGGTCTTCCTGACTCTAGGCCTTACACTCTTATCGACTGCACTACTTAGCAGTCCTGTAAACTGACTTTATGCCTACAGTTTTGGGAACCATGTCTGCTTTACTAATCTCAAGACAATGAAGGGAAAGGGCATCTGACTTGATTTTAGGAAGGTTGTAAACTCAGGTGACGTTTGTTATGCTTACCCATAGAAAGACAAGGACTTGCCTTCTATCAGAGAAGGGAGATTTTTAGGTAGCACTAGTTCTGGGTGTCATCTGAAGAATAAGCTTAAGTTCAAGAGTTTAGAAATGTGATTTTCTGGTCAAAGGATATGAACAGGCAGCTTTCAGAAGAAGAAATCAAAACTATCTATTGTCATGTGAAAAAATGCTCTAAATCACTATTGATGAGAGAAATGCAAATTAAAACAACTCTGAGATATCACCTCACAGCTATCAGATTGGCTTATACGACAAAAAAGGAAAATAATAAATATTGGAGAAGCTGTGGAAAATTTGGAACACTAATTCATTGTTGGTGGTTTTGCAAACTGATCCAACCATTCTGGAGAGCAATTTGGAATTATGCCCAAAGGGCTATGGGACTGTGCATACCCTTTGACCCAGTAATACCACTACTAGGTCTATATTCCAAAGAGATCATAAAAAAGGGAAAAGGACCCACACGTACAAAAATATTTATAGCAGCTCTTTGTGGTGGAAAATAATTGGAAATTGAGGGAATGCTCATCAGCTGGGGAATGGCTGAACAAACTGTGGTAAATGAATGTAATGGAATACTATTGTGCTGTAAGAAATGATGAGCAGGCAAATTTTAGAAAAACCTGGAAAGATTTAAGTGGACTGATGCTGAGTGAAGTAAGCAGAACCAGAAGATTGTACACAGTATCAGCAACATTGTGTGATGATCAACTGTGATAGATTTATCTCTTCTTAGCAGTGCAATGATCCAAGACAATTCCAAAGAACTCATGATGGAAAATGTTCTCCACATCCAAAACAAACAAACAAAAAAACCAAAAAAATTAAAAACCCAAAAAACTGGATTCTGAATGCAGATTGAACCATACTGTTTCTACTTTTGGTTTTTTTTCTTTTTTTGAGGTTTTTCCCTTTTGTTCTGATTCTTCTTTTACATGACTAATGCAGAAATATGTTTGGTATGAATGTACATATATACCCTATATCAGATTGCTTTCTGTCCTGGGGAGGGGGGAGGGAAGGAAGGGAGGGAGAAAAATTTGGAACTAAAAATCTTATGAAAACAAATGTTGTAAACTATCTTTACATGTAACTGGAAAATAATAAAATACTTTTATTATGGGGAAAAAAAGAAATGTGATTTTCTAGAAAGAGGAAAGTTTCCATGTAGTAGTTTTCTTGGATAAAAATCAGTGATCACCCATGTGATCCCCTTCATCCAGAGGAGCACTGAGGGACTAAAGCCATATCCTAGGTGGGAGACCTATTCTCCCTGACCTCTCTCCCCCCCTCCCATTACCATGAATTGGTTTTTTGGGGGGGTTTTTGTGGGGCAATGGGGGTTAAGTGACTTGCCCAGGGTCACACAGCTAGTAAATGTCAAGTGTCTGAGGCCGGATTTGAACTCAGGAACTCCTAAATCCAGGGCTGGTGTTTTATCCACTGTGCCACCTAGCCGCCCACCATGAATTGTTTTAACAGTGCAAATCCAATGCTGCTATGTGATAACACCAGGGAGGACTACTTTGAGTCCTATGAGAAAGAATTTCACTGAAATTTTAGGGTATTGTTAGAATGGCAACACCCAAGTTCAGTTCTCTTTTAAAAACTTTAGAAATTACTGTGAGTCCTTGGTTTAGTTTTCTGTTTCTCTTGGCGGGCTTCTAAGTTCTTTGCACATCTTCACTTTCTGCATTTTCTGTGAGATAAACTAAAGACTATTTCTCTATGATATACATTACTGGATATTCATTTACTAGCTTGAGCACACATAGCTAGGGTTCCCTACATCTTTGAAAAAGTAGACATGAGTACATTTGGAGTTTTTCCAGAATAATCTCTAGGAGGAAAGACACGAGCTAAAGAAATACTTATCTTTTTCAATAGAACCAGTTCCTTGTGAGTACAGAGCTCAGGGCATCCTGGGTCATAAGTTATATGTTAGAATTCCACCCCTACCCCCAACCCATCCCCAAATGCATAGAAGGCAAAAAGAAAGAAGTATTGGAGATAAAAGGGACCTCCTATAGTTTGGGGGATCAGGCAAGGTCTCATGAAAGAAACTTCAGATGATCTGAGCATTGAAAGCTGGGAAGAATTTCAACATGTGGCAATGTGGAGGGAGTCTATTCTAAAAGTAAGGAGTGGTATAAACAAATTCCCTACAGCAAGGGAGAGCAGAGTGAGGTCTGGAAAAGGCTAGATGTCTCATTTTGTTGGAATATATAATGGATGAATTAAGTTAAAGGTAGACCATGGGATGTCTTAAATACCAGAGTAAAGGGTATCTGTCTCATTCTGTAGGTATCTGAGAGCCTCTAAAGTATTTGGGGCAGGAGTGACATAATAAAATTTATGTATTAAGTGGTATGAAATGTAGACTTGTGGCTTCATATACAACCAATCTTCTTTCTGTTTTGCTATTCTCATTCTCATTCTCTCTCTCTCTCTCTCTCTCTCTCTCTCTCTCTCTCTCTCTCTCTCCCTCTCTCTCTCTCTCAGGTATATTTAAATTCAGAATAAAACGTGAAATTAAAAATAAAAACAGATACATGTTAAGGGATATAGTTGTACAATGAAAAGAGGAATGAAACTGAAGTTACAGGATACAAGTTGTGACCTTGGCAAGAAACTTAACTTGTCTAGGTTTCAGTTTCTCATATTTAAAATGGTGGGGTTGGAGTAGATGAGCTCGGAAGGTCCTTCTATTGTAAGAACCTAGGATTAGGAAGATTACTTTGGCAGCAGAGTAGAAGATGGATTAAAGAAGGGCGAGATGGGAGTCAGAAAGAACAGTTAGGAGGCTACTGCAATGGTCCAGATGTGAAGTCATTTAGGTCTGAATAGGCCAGAAGGAACAGGCCTACAAAGGAAGGCTGGATGCACGAGAGCCTATTGCAAGGCAGATAAGACAGATCTGGTGGGAGAATTCTCAGGGTCTCAGCTAATATCCATAATATCTGGTGTAGATAATGCTTTAAGATCTTAGAGATTATTTTATAACTGAGGGAATTGAGACCCCCCAGAACCCAAGTGGCTTCCCCATGGTTACACAACCAGTAAATAGCTGTCAGGACATGTAGGTGGCTCAGTGGACAGAGTGCCAGACCAGGAGTCAGGAAGATTCATCTTCCTGAATTCAAATCTGGCCTCAGACACTTACTAGCTATGTGAGCCTGGGCAAGCCACTTCACTCTATTTGTCTCAGTTCCTTCATCTATAAAGTGAGCTAGAGAAGGAAATGACAAACCACCCCAGTATCTTTGCCAAGAAAACTCCAAATGGGGTCATGAAGAGTCAGACACAACTAAACAAGCAAAAAAAGCAGTGTCGGAATTGGAGCTCAGGTCCTCTGACCTGTTAAACATTACCAGAGCCTGAAAAGATACCTCTTCTAGGAATTGTCGTTTACATTAGGAAAATGTCCTGGGGGGGGGGGGATGGGAATACTGTGGGACTTTGACCTGTTACATAATAGTTAATGTTTCTTGCTTTCCTTCTCTTTTATTTTTTCAAACTTCCTTTTGAAACTCTGTGTCTAATGGAAAAATTTCCCAGGTTTGTACGTGGAACTCTAGTCAGGCCAGATGCGTGATATGACTACCTAGAAACTGTTAAAATGTCAGCAAACAGCCATTTTATAAAGCTGGGAATCAATATCTAGAAATTCTCTATTTTCAAGAACCCATTGGATCAGCCACAATCACAGTTAGGTCCTGGAAAAGAGATTAAAAACAGGACCGAGCGACCTTCTGCTACTTACATGTGTGACCTCGGGTAAATTAATTCTCATCTCTGGACCTCAGTTTCCTCATTTTTGAGGAAATGAGGGGTTTGGATGAGATGAGCTCTCTTTTTTTGTCTTTTGGCAGGGCAATGAAGGTTAAGTGATTTGGCCGGGGTCACACAGCTAGTAAGTGTCAAGTGTCTGAGGCCGAATTTGAACTCAGGTCCTCCTGAATCCAGGGCCGGTGCTTTAACCACTGCGCCACCTAGCTGCCCCTAGATGATCTCTTAATCCTCTCTTTTTAAACCCTAAATACTATAATCCTTGGAAGGAGGCAGCTAGATGGTATGGTAGATAGTGTGATGGACCTGGAGTCAAGAAGACATGAGTTCAAATTCAGCCTCAGACACTTACTAGCTGTGTGATAGTTTCCTCCACTGTCAAATGGGCATAATAATAGCACAAACCTCCCATGGTTGTTGTAAGAATCAAATTAGTTCATACTTGTAAATGCTTAACATAGTGCCTAGTATGT
This sequence comes from Dromiciops gliroides, assembly GCF_019393635.1. Taxonomy (NCBI): domain Eukaryota; kingdom Metazoa; phylum Chordata; class Mammalia; order Microbiotheria; family Microbiotheriidae; genus Dromiciops; species Dromiciops gliroides. The sequence goes on from NC_057866.1 coordinate 223,220,981, forward strand.
AATACATGTTTGTTATCTTCTCTGCAGGTAGTTTCATTTTCATTTTCTAGGATAACTTTTAGCCTTGTTTTTAATTTTTTTTTTTTTTTAGTGAGGCAATTGGGGTTAAATGACTTGCCCAGGGTCACACAGCTAGTAAGTGTTAAGTGTCTGAGGCCGGATTTGAACTCAGGTACTCCTGACTCCAGGGCCAGTGCTCTATCCACTGTGCCACCTAGCTGCCCTCTTTTAGCCTTGTTTTTATGGTTTGACAAGTGATTTATCATGAGCAATTAGATCACATTCTGGCTAGTGCCCTTGACCAATTCTCAGGACCTGTGAGCTAGAAGCAATAAGTAAAGGCCTTTCTGTACTGCATTTTCCCCCTTCATTCCCTTATTGCTAATTTCTTTTCATTTGCTTCTTTTTAAAAAAAGAAATCACAAATACTCACATTAGAAAGGAAGCTAACTCCACGGTCATTGAGGCATACCTAGCACACTCAAATCCAGGTACTTGCTAATTCATGTGTCCTAAATGGATGATACAAATGGAAGGATAAGATGATTAATTTAATTATAACTTATTTGTTGAATGGCAATCACATTTTAGGTTAACCAAATGTACCTGATGGAAGTATATACTTCTTGGAGGAATACACTCCATGCTACATTCCAAAGAAACAGATTTATCTATTAGGGTGAATTCCTGATCAGAAGTCACTTTTGCTCAGTGGACACTTTTCTAACATGAGGGTTCTCCACATGGGGTCCGTGGCCTCCCAAGGGAACTATAGATAGCTTTCAAGAATTTGTATGAAAAAAACAACTATATCTAACCTCTATCTAAAATTCAGCATTTCTTTCAATCATGAATTTTTAAGAAGAAACATTATTCTCAAATGGAGTGAAAAGGCTACATTCAGTTTGCCAAAGGGGTCTATAACACAAAAATGGTTAAGAACACCTGCTGGGAGGGGCAGCTAGGTGGCACAGTGGACAGAGCACCAGTCCTGGAGTCAGGAGTACCTGAGTTCAAATCCAGCCTCAGACACTTGACACTTACTAGCTGTGTGACCCTGGGCAAGTCACTTAACCCCCATTGCCCTGCAAAAAAAATAATAATAAAATTTTAAAAAAAGAACACCTGCTGGGGCAGCTAGATAGTGCAGTGGATAAAACACCAGCTCTGGATTCAAGAGGACCTGAGTTCAAATCCAGCCTCAGACACTTGACACTTACTAGCTGTGTGACCCTGGGCAAGTCACTTAACCCTCATTGACCTCGCCCCCAAAAGAAAGAGGAACACCTGCTGATGAATATTCATTCACTTACATACAAACATGCATGTTTTTGCTTCCGGGACTGCTCACATGTTAGGCACTTGGTAAGTCATATTGGGTATAGTGATAGTATTAAGTCACTGAAAGGGAGACTATGAAGAGGCCTCCTCAGCTCAGCCATTCTTGGAAATATCATAGCAAATAACTGCTAGACTCCTAGTTGTTTGTTTTGTTTTGTTTTTTGGCAGGGCCATGGGGGTTAAGTGACTTGCTCAGGGTCACACAGCTAGTAAGTGTAAAGTGTCTGAGGCTGGATTTGAACTCAGGTACTCCTGAATCCAGGGCCAGTGCTTTATCCACTGCGCCACCTAGCTGCCCCCAACTCCTAGTTGTTTGAATGTTAAGGGCACAAAGGAGTAGGAACTGGAATAATACACCCCTGCTTCACTTGGCTTCAACTAGTCCAGGACTGACCCCAATAAGATGCAACTGTCATGTTCCCCGCAGAGTTTTCCCTTCTCCAGGTTAAACACCACAATATTCTTGTATGGTGTGATTTTACCTCCCCTTACCGGCCTTACTGACTGCATCTGAACGTGCTCTAGCTCAGTGATGTCCTTTCTAATTGGCAGACCCTCTTCCAGATGTGATATGACCAGAACAGAGTATGGAGGAACTGTCACTTCTCTCATTTCCCTGGTTAATAAATTCTAGTGGTTTCCAAGGTCCTTGAGGTCTAAATCTGTAACAAGGGATGGGCCAATTCTCACACATGAACTTTATAGAACATACTAGTATCCCCTTACTTTTTTTTTTTTGCTCACTTACTATGTGGCAAAGAAGAACCTTTTGATTGGCTGCTGAACGGGAACTCATCATTAACCAGCTAACTTGATCTCTTTCCTGAGGGTGACTGAGGCAGTACCTGCTGTAAGCATGTGGTTTGGAAGAGAGGTTTTGCCATGCCCCAAGGCCTATTCTCCTCTTCCAGGCCTGGGCATGACCAGGAATATGTGATGCCTCTGGTCTTAGTCTCCTTGTGCCTGTTTTTTGTTGCTATGAGGTGAAGAAATATTAGAGATGGAATGGACTAGGATGCCGCCTTGTGAACTTCTAAAGGTCGAGGATGCCACTAAGGGTCAGGAATCAGAGTTCATATCAGTTTGCTGGCATTTGAGCCCAGAAATGGATGGACTCTGAGATACCATGACCTGCTGCCAGAAGGGAACAATTCATCTGGTTATCCTGAAACTGGTGGGGTAGATTCTTTGTAGCGGCCATTTTACGTTTGAGACCACTCTCCCCCAAAGACCAAAGTGGTCGAGTATATCTGTACTGATGCAGCTTCTTCCACCACTCACAATGCGGAATACACTCAGGCCCCTCGCCCTTCCCTCTCTGTACAGGGATTAGCTTTACCCAAAAGGAGACAAAGTTATCTCCAGGGCCTGATTGGGCCTGACTTCCCCATGAAGCTTCTTGTACATATGAATGCGTAAAAAGTCCCAGCCATGGACAGTTGGGGCTCTTTGACTTGGTTTTCTGAAGACCACGTGAATCACTTTGTCCTTCACCCCCTCCTGCACTGACAACCAGACAAGTTTTCATCTGGAGACTAGAGAGGAAATGTCAGTATATCCTTGATTCATATCCTTGCCATGTGGGGGGGGGAAATGAAACCTTTTGTTAACTGTTCAGTGACCTTCAAGTGCTTCCTTTCAACCCAACATCAAACCTGAATGGAGTGCTAGCATTTGAGCCTTCTCCAAAAAGGGGAAAATGTGCCTCTGGTTTGGGAGGGAGAGGTAGATTTTTTGTACTTCAGCTCTTCCTATGTCTTCTCAGCAAATATCCCTTTGGAAGAGCGGGTTAATGTTAATTGGTTGGGTGTTAGTGTGGCACTAATGGGTCAACCATGATATAAGAGAGACACTAACTGTAACTGCCAATTAATATTAGAGAGAACATACCTTAAAAGGGACTTGTACCAAAAAAACCAGAAAGACACTGACAACCTCTCACACATACCCCTGGACTCCCAAGAGCGAGGTGGAGCCAGCCAGCCTTGTTCTGTTAGATCCAGTTCATAAGAGTGAGTGAGAATTAGAAGAATAAAACTTCTCCACTTAGTATTATGACAGGTAGGGGATGCAGTGGTGTGGCCTAAAGTTAGGAGGACATGAGTTCAAAGCTAGCTTCAAATACCTACTATAGTTGAATGACCTTCAGCAAGTTTCCCCATATGTAAAATGAGGCTAATAATACCACTTAGCTCACTGTATTTTTTGTTTTGTTTTGTTTTGTTTTTTGGTGAGGCAATTGGGGTTAAATGACTTGCCCAGGGTCACACAGCTAGTAAGTGTCAAGTGTCTGAGGTTGGATTTGATCTCAGGTCCTCCTGACTCCAGGACCAGTGCTCTATCCACTGCACCACCTAGCTGCCCCAGCTCACTGTATTTTTGTGAGGGTCAACTGAGATAACAAATTGTAAAGTACTTAGCATAGTGCTGGCACATATAAATGTTAGCTATTGTTATTGTTATTATTATTATTATTATTATTATTATTATTATTAAAGACCCCAAAAGCTTATAAAGGGAATGAATAGAAACTCCTCTGCTTAGCATTAGGTCTGCTAAGTGGTGCAGTAGGCAGAGCATGGGCCTGAAGTCAGAACCTGAGTTCAAAGTCAGGCACAGAACACTAACTGAGTGAACCTGGGCAAGTCACTCAAGTCCTCATCTGTAAAATGGAGATAATAATAACACTTACCTCCTAGGGTTGTTTGAGAATCAAATGGGATACTAATTGTAAAGTGCTTAGCATATAGCAAGTGCTATATAGATTTTATTATTATTGTTATTATTTTTAAAAGTCCTTCAAAATCTGGCTCCAACACACCTTTTTAGCCTTATTTTGCAATCCTTCCCACACACTTTATGATGCCAGCAAACAGGCCTTCTTGCTGTCCCCCTCACCTAATATTCCTTGCCTCTGCAGGTATCAGAAGCCACCCATCACTTCATGTTACTAGGTAACATGGGTGTTACTAGGTAACACTCCCCCTGACTCATAACCTTTCCTGATTTCCCAAGTTGGTGCTTTCCCTTTGCCACTCTCCAAATTACTTTGTATCTATTTCTACAAACTTTTAGCTATGCATGTTGCTTTTACTAATAGAATGAAAGCTCTTTGAGGGCAGGGATTGCTTCACTTTGTTTTTATATCTCAAGTGCCTAGTGCCCAGGAGGATGTGCTTTCATAGGTTCAGGGAGTTCCTGGATAAGGAAACTCCTACCAATGCACACAACACTCCCCTCTTTCCTCTCCCCTTCCCTCCCCTCCAACTTACAGGTTTGGGGAGATGCCCACAGCAGAAATGTCAAACATGCTGCCTGGGGAGGGGTATGGACCACAATACTCCCTTGTGCTGCCCCAACCAGATTAAAATCCAACCAGGAAATATTCAACAAATTAAAAAATTAAAAAGACAATTTGTGGTTTTCTAAGTCATTATGTTGCCCACAGGGTTCTTTATACACTTTGTAGTGTCCCCTCCATACCACCCACAGTTTCTGTTTCAGTTGAACATCACTGGTCCCTCTGGACCAGTATTTACCCTGGATCACAAAGACATCAGAGGTGGCACCTGAACCCAGGTCTTTCTAGCTCCAAGGCTGGTTCTCTAGGCATTATCTCATGATACCTCACTGCACATTGCTCACAAAGGTTTGTTAATCACTAGGCTAACATTAATGCTTTTCCAGCTCCTGTGTCACACTGTGGAGAACTCATTGATCGCATAGTCAAGTATTCCCCTAAAAGCCCTAGATTATTTTCTCACACCATCATCTTAATTAATGGTGTGACATAGACATACACGCACACATATATACATAGTTGATGAGTCATGTCCAACTCTTCATTACCCCATTGGGGTTTTCTTGGCAAAGATACTAGAGTATTTTGTCATTTCTTTCTCCAGCTCACTTTATGGATGCAAACAAGGTTAAGTGACTTGCCCTGGGTCACACAGCTAGTAAGCATCTGAGGCCAGAACTGGCTACTCAGACAAATACATATATACAAAACATGCACATATTAACACATATTAACACATATACACAAATACATACAAATTTACAAATGCATGTACATACAATATGTGTACATAAGCATATATACACACATAAAACACACACAAAACACAATGCGCATTGTATATATATGTGTATGTATGTATGTGTGTATGGGTGCATGCATGTATATATGTATACAGTACTCCCTCAAACACTATATTACCACAGCTATGATGTGGGATAGGTGGTGATTCTGAATCCCAAAAGTTCAGTCCTGATCTAGCCTCCATTCCTGGTTCTCTGCATCACTGTGGCCAAGTCACTCCTCGCACAAAGCATTTTGCTTGTTGATTCATTGGTTCCCACAGAAAAAGACTTCATCACCAAAGGGCAGGCCCATGGCAGGGCCCCTTTTCATTGTCTTTCCAGCCTTTCTGGGCACAAGCACATATGCACTAGAGCCAGCTTACACAGCCTTGCAAGGGCCTGTTCTTAAATTTTTAGCAGATACCTTGGAAATTAGCAAATGCTATAAAAGGCTTTGTTTATTGTATTTGTGCTTTTTTTTCTAGACTTAATAAAGTGAGGGAAAAACACTAATGATACAGATTAAACTTAAAGGTGTGTTGTAAGTACATTTACCCATCTCTCCCTCCCTAGAGCCGGTTATTAAATGTTTACCAGCATACCACAGGGCATAACTTACCAGGGCTTGTTTTCTGTTGGCACGGTTTTCAAGAACTCTTAGTTACATCCATGCATGATGAGGAATCCAAGATCCACAAATCTGAAATGTGGAAGGGAGCTGAGAAGCCATTTAACTCAGCCTACACACAAATGGGCTCTCCCTATCACAGAACAGCCTACCTGGCAAGTGGTCCTCTTGGCTCTGCATGAAGATTTCCCAGGAGGAGGAGCTCATCATCCGGAAAATCCCGTTCTACTGTGCACGGTTCTAATTGTTGGGAAGTTTCCCCTGACCTCGAGTCTAAATTGACTTCTTTGCAACATCCACCCATCCTCCTGACTGTGCCCTAGGAAGCCAAACAGTGAGGCTCAGCATGACTGTCCAGGGCCAGGAGGACAACCCCGGCTCCCTGCTCTCTCTCTTCCAGAAACTGAGTGTCAGGAGAAGGTCAGTCCTTGCCGCATGGAGACTTCAAGGTCCTGCCCACACAGGATGACCTCTTTGCCTATGTGGGCTTCTGGGATCAGAATGGGCCATTCCTTGTCTTCCTTAGCCTGTGCTCCACCAGCCAGGAGGCATTGCTGAAAATGCTCCCTGTGACCACCAGACAGGGCAGCCCTGATGCTCATCACCCACAAGGGGCCACCAGGAGGGGAGTGTACTGACCCTGCATGACTCATTCTGGCCCCTAGGGAGGGGCTGCTGCTCAAATCCCCCTTGTCTCCTCTCCCCATTGTGTCTTTATTATATTTTCGTGAGTGTTTGTAGGACTGGGGGTGGGGCTGGATTTTTTTTTAACTATTAAAGATGCCAAGAAAAACAAAATGAACAAACAAACCCCCAAACCAAACCATGATTCAGGAAAGAAAGCTGTATAATGAACTGTGGCAATGCCTTTTCAATACTCATGGTCTGCAGCATGTGTTTTATGTTTGAGATTGGCTGGAGTGAGAAAGGAAGCACTGCAATGATACCCAAAATAAGAAATGAAAAGAACCAATGTTAAGGGACAGGGCTGAGCCAGACATCAAACTCAGCTCATTTTCCCACACAACCTACTAAGAGAGAAGAGAAATGATTGGCTAGGCCAAGGATCAGCTTGAAAGTGGGACCTGCTGGGCAGCCTATGACTGGAAGTCTTTGGGATACCATGGGGCATTTAATAAGATAGAATGGAATTAGATTTAAATAGAAGATGGTATGAACCAGAGACTTTTAGATCATGCTTTTTCTTTCTTTTTTTCTTCTTTTTTTCATGCTGACTTTTCAAAGGGAAGGAAACTAATTGAGAAAATTTAACTACAAGGTAAGTGGGAAAAGTGATGTCCTAACAAAATAAAGGAAGCTGGTGAGCAGTAATGGTCTGGATCCAGCTGTCAATACACAAGCAAGGAACGAGGCTGAAGAGTCAGTGAAGAGCAAGATAATTGCATTTAGTGTGGATGTATCATCAATTAGACCATAAAATCTGCTTCTACCTATGTCCCCCAAAGCCGTTGGCCAGATAAGTAAATCCTACCAGCCATCCTCACCAACTGTCACTTTCCAAGCAGGCAAGCCCACTTTGCTGAAACAGCAATGTACAGAGAGAGAAAAGAGAGATACAGAGACAAAGAGAGAAGGGGGAGAGATACTGAAAAATAGAGAAACAGAGAGAGAAAGAGGGGGACAGAGGGGGCAGGGAGAAAGACAGAGAAGGAGTGAAAGGAAGAGGAGGGGAGGGAAGAGGAGGGAAGGGAAGAAGAGGAAGAGAGAGGAGAGGAGGGAAGGGGAAGGGAGAAGGAAAAGAGACATCACGTGTCAGGATAATCAATGCATTGCTACCATCCTGACAACAACACCTCAGACTGATGGAGATAGACTAGGACCCAGAGGCCAAGAGCCCTGGGCATAATTCTTGCAAAGGTCTTGTAACAACATCCTAATTAATCTCCCAACCTTCAGTCTCTACCATCTTGAATCAATGAAATAAATGAAAAAAGCATTTTAAGTATTAGTATGTGGCCAGCATTCTAAAACACACTTCCTGCTGTCAAGGAGCTCACACTTCAGTTGGAGGAGATGACACTTAAAAGTACAGCATCATATTATGCCTCAGCTAAAGTAAAAAAGGCAGGGGTAGCAATCCTTATCTCAGACAAAGTGCAGGCAAAAATAGATCTCATTAAACGAGATAAGGAAGGAAATTACATATTACTTAAAGGTACTATAGATAATGAAGTAATATCAATATTAAATATGTATGCACCAAGTGGTATGGCATCCAAGTTCTTAGAGGAGAAGTTAAATGAGTTACAAGAGGAATTAGACAGTAATACTATACTAGTGGGGGACCTGAATCTCCCCCTCTCAGAATTAGATAAATCTAGCCAAAAAATAAATAAGAAAGAAGTGAAAGAGGTGAATAGATTACTAGAAAAGTTAGACATGATAGATGTCTGGAGAAAATTGAATGGGGATAGAAAGGAATATACCTTTTTCTCAGCAGTACATGGCACATTTTCAAAAATGTATTAGGGCACAAAAACATCATAGTCAAATGTAGAAAGGCAGAAATGGTAAATGCATCCTTCTCAGATCATGATGCAATAAAAATTACATGTAAGAAAGAGCCAGGGAAAAGTAGAATGAAAACCAATTGGAAACTAAATAATTTCATTCTAAAGAACGAATGGGCCAAACAAGAAATCATAGAAACAATCAATAACTTTATCCAAGAGAATGACAATAATGAGACAACATACCAAAATCTATGGGATGCAACCAAAGCAGTGCTTAGGGGAGAATTTATAGCTCTAAATGCTTACATGAATAAAAAAGAGAAAGAGGAGATTAATGAATTGGGCATGCAACTTAAAAAGCCAGAAAAAGAACAAATTAGAAATCCCCAATTAGACACAAAATTAGAGATCCTGAAAATTAAAGGAGAAATTAATAAGATTGAAAGCAAAAAACTATAGAATTAATCAATAAAACTAAGAGCTGGCTTTATGAAAAAAAAACAATAAAATAGATAAAATATTGGTTAATTTGATTAAAAAAAAGAAAGAAGAAAACCAAATTACCAGTATCAAAAATGAAAAGGGTGATGTTACCACCAATGAAGTGGAAATTAAGTCAATAATTAGGAATTATTTTGCCCAACTGTATGCCAATAAATTTGACAATCTAAATGAAATGGATGACTATTTACAAAAATACAAACTGCCCAGGTTAACTGAAGAGGAAATAAAATCCTTAAATAAACCCATATTAGAAAAAGAAATTGAACAAGCCATTAATGAACTCCCTAAGAAAAAATCCCCAGGGCCAGATGGGTTTACGGCTGAATTTTACCAAACATTTAAAGAACAATTAATTCCAATATTATACAAATTATTTGGAAAAATAGGTGAAGAAGGAGTTCTACCAAATTCATTTTATGACACAAATATGGTGGTGATACCAAAACCAGGCAAAGCAAAAACAGAGAAAGAAAATTATAGACCAATTTCCCTAATGAATATTGATGCTAAAATCTTAAATAAGATATTAGCAAGGAGATTACAGCAAGTGATCACCAGGATAATACACTATGACCAGGTGGGATTTATACCAGGAATACAGGGCTGGTTCAACATTAGGAAAACTATTAACATAATCAACCATATCCATAAGTCAACTAACCAAAATCATATGATTATCTCAATAGATGCAGAGAAAGCTTTTGACAAAGTACAACACCCATTCCTAATAAAAACACTAGAGAGTTTAGGAATAGGTGGAGCTTTCCTTAGAATAATAAACAGTATCTACCTAAAGCCATCAGCAAGTATTATATGCAATGGAGATAAATTAGAGGCCTTCCCAATAAGATCAGGGGTGAAACAGGGATGTCCATTATCACCCCTATTATTTAATATTGTCCTAGAAATGTTAGCTTTAGCAATCAGGGAAGAGAAAGGAATTAAAGGAATTAGAATAGGCAAGGAGGAAACAAAACTATCACTCTTTGCAGATGATATGATGGTATACTTAAAGAATCCTAGAGAATCAACTCAAAAATTACTTGAAACAATTAACAACTTTAGCAAAGTTGCAGGATATAAAATAAATCCACATAAATCATCAGCATTTCTATACATGACCAACAAAGTCCAGCAGCAAGAGATAGAAAGAGAAATTCCATTTAAAGTAACGGTAGATAATATAAAATACTTGGGAGTCTACTTGCCAAGACAAACCCAGGAACTCTATGAACACAACTACCAAACACTCTTCACACAAATCAAGTCAGATCTAAATAATTGGAAAGATATCAATTGCTCATGGATAGGCAGAGCTAATATAGTAAAAATGACAATACTGCCTAAATTAATTTACTTATTCAGTGCCATACCAATCAGATTACCTAAAAATTATTTTATACAGCTAGAAAAAATAGTAACAAAATTCATCTGGAAAAACAAAAAATCAAGAATATCCAGGGAAATAATGAAAAAAAATTCACAGGAAGGTGGGTTAGCGGTACCAAACCTGGAGCTTTACTATAAAGCAGCAGTCATCAAAACTATCTGGTACTGGCTAAAAAATAGAGTGGTAGATCAATGGAATAGGCTAGCCTCAGGAAATGCAGTAGTAAATGACACTAGTAATGTAGTGTTTGATAAACCCAAAGACTCCAGCTTCTGGGATAGGAACTCAGTATTTGACAAAAACTGCTGGGAAAACTGGAAGATAGTATGGTAGAAATTAGGCTTAGACCAACATCTTACACCTTATACTAAAATAAGGTCAAAATGGATACATGATTTAGACATAAGAGGTGATACCATAGGTAAATTAGGAGAGAAAGGAATAGTGTACCTGTCAGATCTTTGGAAAGGAAAACAGTTTTTGACCAAATGAGAGATAGAGTATATTATAAAATGCAAAATGGATGATTTTGATTATATTAAATTAAAAAAATTTTGTACAAACAGAAGCAATGCATCCAAAATTGGAAGGGAGGCAGAAAGCTGGGAAACAATTTTTGAGGCCAGTACTTCTGATAAAGGCCTCATCTCTAAAATATATAGGGAATTAAATCAAATTTATAAGAATCCAAGTCATTCCCCAATTGAGAAATGGTCAAAGGATATGAACAGGCAGTTTTCTGATGAAGAAACCAAAGCTATCTATTCCCATATGAAAAAATGCTCTAAATCTCTAATGATTAGAGAGATGCAAATTAAAACAATTCTGAGGTACTACCTGACACCTATCAGATTGGCTAAAATGACAAAAAAGGAAGATAATAAATGTTGGAGAAGCTGTGGAAAAATTGGAACACTAATGCATTGTTGGTGGAGCTGTGAACTGATCCAACCATTCTGGAGAGCAATTTGGAATTATGCCCAAAGGGCGATAAAGCTGTGCATACCCTTCGACCCAGCAATTCCACTTTTAGGTCTTTTTCCCAAAGAAATCATGGAAGGGGAAAAGGGACCCACATGTACAAAAATATTTATAGCTGCTCTTTACATGGTAGCAAGGAATTTGAAGTTGAGGGGGTGCTCATCAATTGGGGAATGGCTGGACAAGTTGTGGTATATGAATACAATGGAATACTATTGTGCTGTAAGAAATGATGAGCAGGAGGAGTTCAGAGAAACCTGGAGGGTCTTACGTGAGCTGATGATGAGTGAGATGAGCAGAACCAGAAGAACATTGTACACAGTATCATCAACATTGAGTGCTGACCTACTGTGATGGACTATATTCTTCTCACCAATGCAATGGTACAGAAGAGTTCCAGGGAACTCATGATAGAAGACGATCTCCAAATCCAAGAAAAAAAAAAAAAAAGAACCGTGGAGTATAGATGCTGATTGAACCATATTATTTCTTTTGTTTTGGGTACTGGTTTTTTTTTTTTCTATTTTGAGGTTTTGCATCACTGCTCTGATTTTTTCTCTTGTAACAGGTTTAATGCAGAAATAGGATTAATGTTATTATGTGTATATATATGTGTGTGTATATATATGTATATGTATATAGATATATAGATATAACCTATATCAGATTACCTGCTGTCTAGGGGAGGGGGGAGGGAGGGGAGGGAGGGAGAAAAATCTGAAATTGTAAAGCTTGTATAAACAAAAGTTGAGAACTATCTTTACATGTAACGGAAAAAATAAAATACCTTATATGTAAAAAAAAAAAAAAAAGTACAGCATCAGGGAATATGGCAAAGCCAAGATGTACCAAGGATGCAATAGTGGGGACAGTGAGGACTGGAGGATGACAGGAAGCAGTGGCAGGTAGATGATAAGCCATTGGTGGTTCTCCATTTCATGGGAAGGAATAGAATTGTGGGTTCCCATCTCATTCAAGCAGCCCTGGTGAAGAAAAGAGGGTACCTCCAATTGTAGTGAGGCTCCCTGCTATCTAGCCATCCCAGAGGACTTCTCGGACTGCCAGACCAGGGGAGAAGGTGGAAAGGAAATGCAATCCATCCTGTATACTACAGTCATACTAACCTTCCTAAAATATAGGCTTTATCATGTCAACTCACACTTCCTCCACCCCTCTACAAAAATGTATACATTTTCCCAACGCGTACAATATAAAGTTCCTATATCAGTTGTTCAAGGTCTTCCATGAGCTGGCCTCAATTTACCTGTTCAGTTTTATTTTCCATTTCACTCCGCTTCACTCTGCTTCACTCCAGTCAAACTGGAATACCTGCTGTCTCCTAAAAAGGTACTTCAAGTCAGGTTGCATGGCCCACCCTGTTTCCTCTTTCTAGAATGTCTTCCTCTCCCACCTGCCTTTCCTGTGCTTCCTGTTTGATTCCTATGCATCCTGCAAAGCCTAGTTCAAAGGCAATCTGCTTTCCCTCAACATAACTAATCCCTGCTTCACCTGCATTCTCATAGGCACCATAGTCAATAGACCTGGAGTACAGGTAGGGTATGGGGAGAGGGAGAGGAAGAGGGAGAGGGAAAGGAAGAAGGAGAGCGAGAAAGACGACAGAGACAGAAAGAGAGAAAATAGAGAGACACGCAGAGAGAGAAAGAAACAGACAGAGAGAGAGACACACACACACAGAAAGAGAGAGCCAGGGGAGAGAGAGGGGGAGAGAGAGAGAGAGAGTGAGAGAGAGAGAGAGAGAGAGAGAGAGAGAGAGAGAGAGAGAGAGAGAGAGAGAGAGAGCTAGCTCCTTGCACAGGTCACATAAAGTCTGATGAATTGTTGATTAACCAGTGAACTAAATTTACCAGAACAATCAATTCATTGAAAATCTGGTTTAATTGACCTTATACTATACTTAAAAGTCATCTAAAACTCTTTTCTACTTCCAAATAAGCAAATTACTTGGATTTCAAAGAACTGTAACGAAGGAAATCATCTCCCATTTTTATCCAACAATAGGTGATGTTGTCTTGGTAGCACAGAGAGGTAACCCAGATCTAACATTCCTTCTCTTTAGGAATTTGGGCAAGTCACCCTTCCTGTGAGTCACCTTTTCAAAAAAGGGATAATTATAAAGTATAAATCATCAACTGTATTATTGAAATACCATGATGAGTCAAGTGAAATAAACATTACAGACATTTATGTGAGTTGGGTAAAACATTTCCTTAACCACTGGATGCTTAGTGTGTATGCGCATACTAATGTTTGGTCTTTCTCGGGATTTAGTTGGTATTAGAACTAAAGTTCTTGTGTTGAATGTCCTTATTGTTGAGTGCATATCTATCTATCTATCTATCTATCTAGCTATCTATCTATCTGTCTATCATCTATGTATCTTCTATAATCTATCACTATTCATCTGCATATATATCTTTTATACATATAAATTTTCTAAAGTACACACATATACATGTATATATGCATACATGTACACATGCACACACGTACATGTATACATACATGTGTACATATGTGTATATTGTAAGGGACTAAAATTCTAGCTAGTCTCTCCAAAACATCTAATGAGTGGTCACCAATAAATTATAAGCTTTAGCAAGAGTTTAGACTTTTAAGCATTTATTAAGGAGAATAAGAATTTGGCGAAGAGAGAGAGAAAGGCCTAGTTTCACCTATCTATTAAAGGGAGAGTGCATTTTTAGCTCCACTCTCCACCAGAGTCCTCACAAAAGCACATGAGAGAGCCAGCCTTGCCCCTTCTTCCCACAAGCAAATGTCACTTCCTGACACCAAAGAAAAGCCACATGGTTTGCCCTCAGGTGCCTTCTCCTCATGGTGGAGCTTTCCTACAGTAGCTCTCCAGCAGGTGGTGTCATTCCAATCGTTACAATACATAAAGGTTAGAAAATTTATATACATAAAAGATATAGAGATAGATGAATAGTGATAGATTATAGAAGATAGATAGATAGATAGATAGATAGATAGATAGATAGATAGATAGATAGATATTTACTGAATAAGGACATTCAACACAAGAACTTTAGTTCTAATACCAACTAAATTCCAAGAAAGACCAGACATTAGTACCTTATTCGTAAGAGGTCTGCTCTGGACAGCAATCCCTGCCTAAATGGGATTTGGATTATGTCAATTTCTTTCCATTTTTCCGACATAAAAGAATATAGACAGCAGAGAAGAAGCTTAACTTAAAATTTCAAGAACCAGACACTATAAGCTTAGTAAACAAAGTAAACCACAATGGCTTATAACTTCCCTAAGCACTCTTTAGTTTACGATGACTAAGAAGGGGAGAAAAAGCATCCTCTTTATTCAGAAAACCACTAACCTTAGCAAAACATCTAAAATAAGGCTTAATACCAACTGTTTCAACCAATTACACTCACATTTTGGATAAATCCAACTATAAATGTTTTTGTCATAGAGAGGCTTACGATTTGAGAGAAAAAGAATATTTAAAATGGATATTTCTTGACATGAAGTCCACAATTTTGAAACTAAGTCCAAGTAATAATGGTACAGGTATTATACTCAATGGAAGGCAGAGTTTCTCAAACGGGGGCACATTCTGCCTTTGGAAGTCTGGAGATGCTCTGTGGGTAGGAAGCAAGGCTATAGCCAGAGTAGCTACTTCTTTTTCAGGTGTAATTCCCCCATAAATACATCCAATTTTTGTCAATAAAAACAAGGTTCCTATCCAATTTGACACAAGGAAAACCAACCTAGAGAATGGGTTCCAACTTGACGGCAAATATGACAGCGATTATTTACCATGGTATATGACGACAAGATTATATTTCATTTAGAAGATAATAGAATATGGAAATCAGCATGATCTGCCATTGTCGGTCTACATAAGTTCATAATATAGATCAGCTAGAGTGTCAAGCTGCTTGCTGACCTTAAACATGATGTGAAAACCCAGATAATTCTTTGTGTGGAAATCAAAAGTATGATAATATCTATTACATTCTCAGCCTTATTCACTTCAACAAGCAGAATATAAACTCTAGAATGACTGTAGTCATGTGTTCCGTTGATTACATATGTATGACATGCTGTTAAAATTGAAGTTAGAGAAGACCTATTGCTTTTGCAAAGCTATTGATAACAATACTTCATCAAGAGAAAGTTTCACCCTAAGTGATGGGTTTTTAAATAAAAAATATATAACATCTAGAAAAACTGTAGACATGCTGCCCGGATAGAGCTCAATCATGAGTCATAGATCTAGAGATGAAGATAGATCAACCAACTATTTAGTCTACTCCCCTCCCCCACCCCTGACATTTTACAAATGAGGAAATTGAGGCATAGGAAGCTAAGAAATTTAATCCAAAGTGTCAGAGGTGTGACTGACATCAAGATGAAAAGCATGTCTTCAAACACTACTTTAAAATGTGGCTCTTCAGGCTATAATGGACATACTGTATTTTTCATAATCCACTTTTATTGAGAAATGAATAAGCAAGTTTATAAAATTTTTCAAGCCATTACAAGACCAATGAACTTTATAAAAATAATACACTGAAAGGAAGATTGCAAAAGGTTGTAGGTGGACAAAGGATAGGGCACTTTTTCTATATTACTGAAAAATAAGCTAGATTTTTTCTGCCAAATACTTTGAAGGTTGTTGGCACCACAATAACTTGCCATTTTTCTTTTTTTCACTTAATAGTATTTTTTTCAGGTAAAGATAGTTTCAACATTAATTTTTGTAAGATTTTGAGTTCCAATTTTTTTTCCTTCCTCCCTTCCCTCTCCCCTCCCCAAGACAGAGAGCAATCTGATATAGGTTATATAGTACAATCACATTAAACATATTTCCACATTAGTCATGTTGTGAAAGAAAAATCATAACAAAAGGCTAAAACCATGTGAAAGAAAAAACAAAACAAAAAAGTGAAAACAGTATGCCTCCATCCACATTCAGACTCCATAGTTCTTTCTCTGGATGTGGGAAGCATTTTCCCTTATAAGCGGTTGTTTTTCTCCATGATAATAAAGAAGCAAATTTATTTTATAATAAAATGTTCTTCTGAAGCTTGCATATTTGGTGGAGAGATCTAGATCTAGATCTAGATATATATTAAACTGAGTATCCTAAAACATCAGTGTAAGGTCCTCAAATCTGAACTGTGATCTAGAAAGACAAATGTCAATACTCATGAAAAGGTCAGTGCTTTGGAGAATTAATTTATAAAATACTATTTCTGACATTTTCCCCAATTTTAAAAATACCCACTCTCCAAAAGAAATAAAATAAAGGCCTACTTATTAGTCACTTGACTGGTCTAAAAAAGTAGTTTCCATTTTAGTTGAAATACCTACATATTTCTAAATTGTTGGTTTTTGTCCTTTGTTCTCAAAGAGGACCACAACATCAGGGTCATGTCATGACTTGCAGTGAATTGGATTTAAGTGAGTTAGGACTGCAAGGACACCAGTCTCACTCTCTCTTCCAGAGCCATCTGGGTCTGGTTGGCAAGATCACATATGTGTGTGTATACATATACACACATGCATACACATAGGTATATATACACATACACACATGCACATATACACACATATATGTATATGTATATGTGTGTGTAAATGTGTATGTGTATGTGTGCGTGTATATCAGGATGACTGGAGATGGCTCCTGATGTTTAAGGCAATTGGGATTAAGTGACTTGGCCAGGGTCACATAGCTACTTGAAACTTAACAGGAGAGTTATGAGGGAATAGTTAAACAAATTTCCTACTCTTGACGGAAGAATTAAAGAGGGGAGGGGAAGAAGAAAAGAAAAGGGAGAGGAAAGAAAAGAACAAACAAAACAAAAGAAAATTTCTGAAAATCAAAGGGTCACCCACTAGTTGGAGAATGACTGAAAAAAATGTGGCATTTTAATATAATGAAATATTATTGCTCCACAAGAAGTGATAAAAGAGACAGTTCAGAGAATCCTAGGAAGTTTGAACTGATACCAAGTGAAGTAAGTAGAACCAAGAGAACAATTCAAACTAGCATAAAAATTTCGTAATGAAAACAATGTTATAAAACCTGAGAACTGTGATCAATACAATGACAGTCATATTTACAGAGCTGATGGATTCAAGGGGTGGAGAAAGACGTAATTTTGGATGTAGTGATGGTATAGATTCGTTTTACTTGACTATGCATATTTGTTGCAAGGCTTTTGCTTTGTTTTGTTTTCTGTTTTTAATTGCAGAAAAGTAATCAGGGTGTAGAAATACCCTTATTGCCCCCCAAAAAGATGAGGGTCATTGAGATAGTTTAAAAATGTAGAAAGGAGATCAGAAGGAATTTCAGAAGGAAGCACAGACAAGCAAGACAGCTTCGAAAGTAAGGTGGAATTTCTATACACTTTTTTTAAAGCAAGTAGTATAGGGAAAAGATTACAATTTCACATAGAACCATCTTTTCATGTTTTACTTTGAAAATAGAAATGTTTATTTAGGGGGACATCTGTTAAATTTGGAATAAAAACATATATTTAAAATCTTTTTTTTTTTTTAAGAAACAAAAAAAAGAAACTGCATGAGTGTTTTGATAATCCTCAACCAATTGTTAGCACAAAAGTCCATATCCTTAGCACCAAGGCTTTCCCAATGATTTCCATTAATCATGTAAACCCAGAAGAATCAAAACTAAAATTAATTCACAGGACAACAGAAAGATATAAAGGATCACAAGTCTGGAAGGACAATAGAGCTCAATTAGTCTGAACTCCTCTTTTGATGGATGAGGAAGAGAAACCCCAAGAGGTTAAGTGATTTCCCCAAGTTCAAACAGATAGGAGTAAGTGGCAGAGCCAGGATCTGGCATTCAAATTCAGGTCCTGTGACTCCAATTTCAGCCCTTTTCCCACTGCACCACACTCCCTCTTGTCCAGTGGTTATAAGTCATCTTCACTATATTACTAGTTGATGATTTGTATGTAAGAAGTGATATGAGACAACCCATATAACTGGAAAAAACTGGTGAGGTATTCCTATATAAGAATAAAAAAAGGATAGCCTGATTGTGAAATTGATATCCCAAATATATGAAAAGAATCAGAGAAATCAGAGCCAAGATTGCGGAGAAAAGGCAGGAAGTTGCCTGAACTCTCCCCAAATTCCCTCAAAACAATTTAAAATCACATCTCGAAATGAATTCTGGAATGACAGAACTCACAAAAGGATGAGGTAAACAATTTTCCAGTCCAAGATCACTTGGAAGGGCTGCAGGAAAGGTCTGCTTCACTTGGGTAAAAGGAAAGCACAGTCCAGCACAGGTAGTATCTAAACAAGGCATTGGCTGGCCCCTAGCCTTAGCAAGGATCAGCAACTGAGGATCTACTTCCCAGTTCAACAGGTCAGCAACATAGCAGGCCAGCTGTGAGACCTCCAACTCGCTCCACCCCCTACAGCAGGCTAGTGGTCAGGCCTGGCAGGCCAGTTAGACTAGGCTAATAGATCCAGGAGAGATAATTTAAGAATTATTGGACTGCCTGAAAGAGATGTTAAAGATATCCGTATATGTGTGTGTGTTTCCATTAATTCTAGCAACTTCTTGGCTTGTCCTTAGTAATTTCTCTTGACTATAGTCAAATTTCTACCACCATGGAAGTTTCAAGGCAGGCTATTTTTTACTCTTTTTATTAAAGATACAAGGGAAGTTCACTTGTGGGTGCCAAATTGTGGTTTTAGAGATCTCCGTAGGTCTGTTAGTTACTGAAAAATTAAAAGTAAAATTCTGACTTTTTTCCTAGAAAATATACTTAACTACTTAATTTTTTTCTGCTTTATGACCTAAAGGATTTTAATTTTTATGCCTTCTGTGTTAACATTTGGTGAGGGGGGGTAAGTAATTTTTTTCTATACATACCTTACACTCTGAAGATCAAGAAAAAAATTGCTTTTTAAAAATTTGGTATCTGGCAAGATACCAAAAACCTGTGTATACCATACACATATATGTGTATGACTATGTGTATATACATACATGCATGTATGAGTAAATATGTGTATCTATATATTAAATTTAATCAGATTTTGTCATGTCTATTCCAAGTCCTTTCTTGGCTTTTTTCCAGTTTTCAACACTATTCAATAGCAATATTTTCTCAGTTGAAATTGTATATCCTTATGTCTGTTCCTTGTGACTTGGTGTGCTGACCTGACTTGGGCTGTGGCTTATGGTTATGAGGAAAAGGGTAACCAGTGCAGGAAGTGTATAAGCAAGCAAGCTTTAATGTGGGAAGAGGCATATTCACAATCCAATAGTTAGAAAGAGAGGCTGAGCATTGTGGGACAAGTTGTCGATCTTTGCTTTCTCTCTTTCTCTCTGACTGTCTCTGTTTCTTTCTGCCCCTCTGTTTCCCTCTCTGTCTTTGTCTCTCTCAAGTATAGACTTGTCCCCTTTCTCTGAGTCTTATACTCAGTTTTCATTTTGGCAGGAAAATTTATAAGAGTTTCCATTAAGGTAAATAAGGGTGTGGCTGGTCACAATTAGGTGCTTGGGTAGGACTATTTTTCCTTGGTCTCCAAGCAGTGCTCTCAAAACTAAAAGTTTGGGGCAGGGGCAAGGGGTGTCACAGTGGTTCATCTAACCCCTTTATCTTTGATTTGTCATACTTAGTTTCTACATCTGTGGAATGAGAGGGTTGGAATCAATGTCCTCTAATCTTTTTTCCAGCTTTAAATTTAAATCTAAATCTATGAATCCTTTTGCCAGTCATGGATACCAACAGAGAAAAAATGAATCTACTTAATTCTAATTTTCTTCTATTTTTTCTGCCAAGGAAAATGACTTTTGGATTAGAGAGTCTGGAACAAAGATAGCTAATACTTATGTACAAGAGAAGTTAATACTTCTGTGCAAAGAGATAATAAAAGAACACCATCTATCTTTTTATTAATTCAAGTCACCAGGCCTACATAAACTCTGGTTCTAAAAGAACTGGCAGAGATGACTCCTGAGCCTCTACCAAGGAGCCTTTGAAAGAAGACAGAGAATGCAAGTTACTACTGAATTAGAAGAGAAGAACTGTTGCCTCAGATTTCAAGGGAGGAAAGAGAATGGAACCTGAAAAGTACATGTGTAACCCTGTGAGTTTGGCTTCAATTCCAGGCAAAATTCTTTTGTCTTGTTGTTTTTCAGTTGTGTCTGATTCTTTGTGACCCCGTTTGGGGTTTTCTTGGCAGAAATCCTGGAGTGGTTTGCCATTTTCTTCTCCAGCTCATTTTACAGATGAAACTCAGACCTACAGGGTTAAGTGACTTGCCCAGGATCACACAGCTAGTATGTGTCTGAGGCCAGATTTGAACTGAGGAAGTGGAATTTTTCTGATGCCAGGCCCAGTTTTCTATCCCTGTGCTACCTAGCTGCCCTCGGCAAAATTCTAGCACATATTATTAAAGAGATGGTTAGTGAAAATAAGTGGTGACCACAACAAACAGCATGATCTCATCAAGAATACGTCAGATAGGCTCAGTGGATAGAGCACTGACCCTGGAGTCAGGAGTACCTGAGTACAAATCCGGCCTCAGACACCTAACACTTACTAGCTGTGTGACCCTTGGCAAGTCACTTAACCCCAATTGCCTCACTAAAAAAAAAAAAAAGAAAAAGAAAAAAAAAGAAAACGTCAGATGAGTGTATGGCATGTATGGCAGGAGTAAAGTGCTGTGAATTAAGGCAGAGAGCCAAACCTCTGCCTAAATATTAGGGATTTTTCTAACTGGGGGCTTGGAGCAATTGTGATTATACTTGTACTTTTTTACTTAATATAAACTTCCTAAGGAATCAGAAGGGAAAACCATTCAGACCTGGGGAGCTTTTATGCTGCCCTTTAGACAATTATTTGATCAGAGTGTTACATTTCTACCAAGGGGGGATGCCGAACAGGGAGTCATCTGTGTGCGTTCCACCTTCACCCCCACCCCAATCATATTAGACGCAGGTTTGCAGGATTCTCCCCACACAAGCCCCATCCCTTTTGAGGCCTCCGTGGGGTGTATTGTATAGAACATCCTTCAATCAATCTATTTGAATACGTAAGTTTTGTGCATGGGCTTTCTCCCCACCCTCCAGTCTGATTTACACGGATTTACCACATTATCACTCATCTGGAGAGACATTTGACAACAAACATGGGAATCGAAATGGGTAGAACAGGATCATTTCATTTCAAGGAAAACTCTTACAAACCTAGGTAAATTGCACTAATTCAAACTGGTTCCGAGATTGGGCTAACCCAAATACTTATCAAATTTGTAGATGACACAAGGATGAGAAAAAAGCTCATATTCTACATAACAGAATCAGTATCTAAAAAGTCCATTGATAGGCTAGACCATCCAACTGAATCCGGTAAGCTGAAATAAAATAGGAATAAAGGTAGAGATTTACCTTTGCTCTCCACAAATCGGCATCACAGAACGGGGGTAGACATGACTAGACAATTTGCCTGAAAAAGGATCTGATATTTTAGTGGACTGTAAGGGATAATTGTATGATGTGGTAGCCAAGAAAATTAACACAGTCTTAGGCTGGTTTAAGAGAGGAAGTGAGTTAAAGAGGCAACAGTCTTACTATATTCTGTTCTGGTTAAAGCATATTTGAAACACTTTTTTGTTCTGTATGCCACATTTGTGGAAGGATACTGATATACCAAGTGGCACCCAAAATTAGGCAACCAGGATGGTGAAGGACCTTGAGGTCATAGCATGAAGAAATGGGCTGTGTAGCCTGAAGAAGATTTAGTGAGGGACACAGGACAGGTGCCTTCAAGTATTTGAAGGTCTGTCATGTAGAAAAAACAATGAGGTTTGTTCTGCTTGGCCCAATAGGACAAAATTGATAGGTAGAAGTTATAAAGAACCTCAGCTTGAGGAAAAACTGAAGAATGATAACTTATTATCCAAAAGCAGGGGGCAGCTAGGTGGCGCAGTAGATAAAGCACTGGCCCTGGATTCAGGAGTACCTGAGCTCAAATCGGCCTCAGACACTCGACACTTACTAGCTGTGTGACCCTGGGCAAGTCACTGAACCCCCATTGCCCACAAAAATGAACAAACAAACAAAACAAAACAAAACATAACAAAAACAACCAGACATCCAAAAGGGGAATGGACAGCTTCAGTTGGTCTTTAAGCAAAAGCAGGATGGTCATTTGTCAGGTATATTGGTGAAGGAATTCTCTTCCAGTTACGAGTTAGACCACAAAGTCATTGAGGTTCCTTCTAGCGCTGAAATTCTGCAATTTTGTTCTGCTACCTTTCCAAGATGGGATATTTGAAATAAATCTGTAGCTCTAATGCCAAATAGACACAAAAACTTCTCATATTACAAAAGCTAATACAATATCACACACAAAACCACACTAAAATGACAAAAGCCAGGACAATATCGGTTAACAGCAATTTCTTTCTATCAGAGACTGACAGGACTTGCACATAAAGGTTTTTCTTTATCCATTTCCCTATGTGTCCTTTTCCACACCTAGAATCTGACTCCAGTTATTCCAGTATCCGTTGAGGAAATTCTAAGGGCCTAATTCCCGGTAAGGTCATTGATACTATCATAAAAGTGAATGATAGTTTTTATGATAATTTCTCGTATACTCTAGATAAAAAGATATATGTATGTTGTCGTTCAGTCGTGGCCAACTTTGTAACCTCACCTGGTGTTTTCTTGGCAAAGATACTGAAGTGGTTTGTCATTTCCTTTTCCAGCACATTTTACAGATGAGGAAACTGAGGCAAACAGGTTTAAGTGACTTGCCCAGGGTCATACAGCTAGTTAGTGTCCAAGGAAGGATTTAAACTAAGATGAGAGACACTTGACACTTACTAGCTGTGTGACCTTGGGCAAGTCACCTAACCATCATTGCCCTACAGAAAAAAAACAAAAAAAACAAAAAAAAACCTAAGATGAGTTTTCCAAACTCCAGGCCTGGTGCTTTATCCACTGTACCACCTAGCTGCCTCTGTATGTGGATCTGTGTATATACACATACATATGCAATTATATAATATATTACATAGGATAACATATAATAATATAGACATGTGTGTGTGTGTGTGTGTATATATATATATATATATATATTAGCTTTAAGTCTAGAAAGAGACTAGACTTGTGATTTTGTATTATAAGAAACTTCTGAATAAGGAAACTCCCTTTACAAATGCAGGTCAGCCCTTCTCTGCTTCCTATAGTCTTAGTGAGTTGCCTAGAGTATTAAAAAGTTAAGTGACTTCCCAGAATCACACAGTCTAAATATAAAACAGGAAGGCCACCCCCAACCTATGTCTTCCTGCCAGAAACCTTCTGAAGTGTGTGAATATGAAATATTTATATGTATTTATATATTATATATAAACATATATATGCATGTGTATATGATATATTGTGCATATACATGTGTACATGTCAGAAGGAATGTGGCACACACACATATATACATCTTATATACACACATATATATCATATACACATTTATAAGATACACAGTGTGAATGTATACACGCATATGTAAATCTACTACAAATTAAGAAAACCTGATATATGCAGAATGCTAGACGTAGCAAAAAATAATAATAAAAGCCCATGTTGATGGTCTTGAGGAACATACATATATACATATACATGTGCTGTTCTTATGCATGTACATGTGTGTACATGAATACGCAAATGTCCCCTACCTTGTCACCATCGAGGGGCTTGTGTAGCTCAATGAAACTATAAGCTGTGCCTGCAGGGTTGCCCAAGACAGACAGGTCATAGTGCAGAGCTCTGACGAAAGGTGATGCACTGGACAAGGAAATAGCAAATAATTCTAGTATCTTTGCCAAGAAAACTCCATGGGCAGAATGCTAAGAGATATGCTGTCAGAAGACGAGCCTCACTCAGCTGAACAACAGCAAATATACAACTATTCGTATGCATTTTCCTCAAAGATCTCAACATAGACTTTTATTATTTTTTGCTATCTTTACCATTTCTCTCTTGAGATAGAGATAGATCTATGAAACAAAGTGGAGAATAGTGACTAGAGAGTCATCCTAGAAGTCAGGAAGCCCTGGGATCAGGTTTTGCCTGTGACATGTACTGGCTGTGTGATCCTGGACATGTCACTTAACCTTTTTGTACTCCCACATTGCCACATTGTTGGAGATTCTAAGAAAGTACAGATCCAGACACTTCCAAGAAAACAGGCAACCTATATGAAGAGATGCAGAACAGATCATGCCTTTTGATTCAGAGATCTCACTGTTAGAAGTTTATTTTTTTAGCCACCTTCCCCCATCCCCACCGCAAGAAGGATAAAAGGTCTTTCCTGCACACACACAAAAAATCATTGTTGTTTTATTTGTAGTAGCAAATACAAAAACAAAACAAAAAACTGAAAGCAACTTGTATTTCCAATGATAAATTATGGTATGGTGGTATAACAGTATGCCAACAAATCCTCAAATAACAGAGAAGAATACAAGGAAATTTAGAAAGACCTACACACAATGAAGCAAAGTGAGATCAGCAGAACCACAGCTGTCTAAATATCAACCGCAAATCTACATCTATGTTAATCAACAAATATTTAAGTCCTACGTCAGGCACCATGTCATATGTATATGGGATCCCTCAAAAATATACACACATATATGTATACATATATACATGTAGCTCATTTAGGATACAAATATGCACAGTGCAATCACAGTCCGTGTTTATACAAACACGTGCATATATACACAGGAAATTACCATTTATTCTACTATGTCACACTGTCATATGTGTACACATACATACTTATGTACCTACAAAGGGCAGCTAGGTGGCTACCTCTGATACTTAGTAGCCGTGTGACCGTGGGCAGCCACTTAGCTTCCTCATCTATAAAACGGGGATAAAAATAACCTCTACCTCCCGGAGGTTTTGTGAGGATGAAATGAATTAATAATTGTAAAGCCCTTAACATAGTGCTTTGCATCTACCAAGCACTAAACTGTTATTATAAATAGAAATGTCCATATGTGTATATATGTGTGTGTACATATAAATGTGTGTATATATACATATAAATGTATATATGTGTGTGTACATATAAATTATATATACATAGTATGACATAGTAAATAGAGAGAACTGGCCTTAGACTGAGGAAGACTTGGATTCAAATCCCACCTCTCACACTGGCTGTATGACCCGAAGCAAATGCCCTTCCCTCTCAGTACTCCCAGGCAATTATCTAAAATTACAACATTAGTAGAGGGGGGGGTTCCTCATCTGGAATTTCCCACAATGCCATACCAGGACTGGTCCAAAAAACACATTTATAACAAAGCCAAATGTAACAGAACTTCAGATAAACTTGGAAAGGGACTCCAAGAAAACATTTGTGTCATCTTTTTTTTTGGCCGGGCAATCGGGGTTAAGTGACTTGCCCAGGGTCACACAGCTAGTAAGTGTCAAGTGTCTGAGGCCGGATTTGAACTCAGGTCCTCCTGAATCCAGGGCCCGTGCTTTATCCACTGAGCCACCTAGCCGGAATCATTCATTCTCACCCGTTAAATGCTTATACGTTATTCATAGATTTTTATAGCTGGAAGGCCCCTCCAAAGTCCCTACCTTCTTAAACTGTGGGTCGCGACACCACATGGGGTAGTGTAACTGAATGTGGGGGTCGTGAAAAATCTGGCAACAGTAAAAGGTTATGTATACCCATTTTATGTACCTATATGCCAGGGGTCGTGTAAACGTTTCTCGAGCGAAAAGGGGTCGCGAATGGAAAAAGTTTAAGAAGCCCTGATCTAGTCCAACCCGCTCATTTTACCGATGAAGAAACTGAGGTGCAGAGAGATGATGTGATTTCCCCGGGCCCCCGCAGCTTTGTAAGTTTGTAATAAAATCTTGTTCTCTGCACCCACGCTGCTATCAATGGGTATTAAGTTTATTTTGAAAGCTATGTTAAAAACAAATTTCAGGCTTCTGTGGTTGCAGCGAGGGGACACCACAAACTCAAATAACAGCTGGGATCTAGATCGGGAGCTGCCATGGCCGGAAGCTTCAGCAGTCCCTGTCCAGCCTGGGGATGCGGGAAGAGGAGCCGCGCTGAGATTGGCCGGCCAGATCCTCCGTTAACTTACATACTCTCTAGGGCCAGAGAGCTCACTCTCAGAGGGTTGGGCGAGGGGTGGGGGATAGGGAGGAAGTCAAATGCCAACCGTCTGGTCAGTACTTTAGGACTAATCTGATGCACACAGATTTACAGAAAAGAGATGTAGAAGCGAATACTTACCTTCGTCTCTGAGAAGAATATTAAGCAATAAATCAGGGATTTGGTGTACATTGCTATGACCCGGCTACAAATATTCAGTTTCTTAAAAACAGTTCCAGTTCCAGGAAGTAGAGAGAAGAGGGGGAAAAAAAAACCCAACCCAGAGAACAGACATTGGCTCAGCTAAGGATTGTGTAACTTTAGGGACTTTCAACAGCAGCCAGACTTGCAGGATTATACCTCCTCAAATTAAGCTGTTTCGGTAAAAGGAATTCTGGGAGTTGTATTTCTTATGGCCAGCCAGAAAACAAGCATTTATTAAGCGCTTGCTATGTGCCACTCAATGAGCTCAGTCCTGTGAATATAAAGAAAGCCGTAAAAGTCATTGCCATCTGGGAGCTCAGTCTTTTTTTTTTTTACTGAATGCATCTCTTTATTTTTTCAATATTTTAAAATTTTATTTCGTTAAATATTTCCCAATTACATGTAATTTTTTAAACATTCATTTTCTACAGTTTTGAGTTCCAAGTTCTTTCCCTCCTTAGCATCCCTCCTCTCTCCTTGAGAAGGCAAGTAATTTTATATCAATTTTATACATGGGAAGTCATGCAAAATATATTGTATACTAACCATGTTGCAAAAGGAAACACAGGCAAAAAAGAAAAAAATTAAAGGTTTAAAAATGTTTCGATCTGCACTAATTTTACTAGTTTATTAGCTTTCTCTCTGGAAGTGAATAGCATTTTCATCATGGATCCCTTGGAATTGTCTTGATTGGAGTACCTAAGTCTTTTACAGTTGATCATCATACAATATTGCTGTTACTGTATACACTGTCCTTCTGGTTCTCATATAAGTCTTCCCACATTTTCCTGAAACCATCCTGCTCGTCATTTCTTCCATTACAATCATATACCACAGCTGGTTCAGCCATTCTCCAGTTGATGGATCCCCTCAATGAACAATTGTTTGCTACCAAAAGTAGAGCTGCTTAAATATTTTTTGTCCAATAGGTCCTTTTCCCCTTTCGTTGATCTCTTTGGGATATAGCCCTAGTAATAGTATTGCTGAGGCAAAGGAGAGCTTGCATTTTAATGAGGGAGTCTTGGGTGAAATCCTACTTTCTGCAAAAAACTTCTCCTACTCTTCCTTAATCTTCTCTCTGTTGGTTATTTCTAAGCTATCTTATATGTACTTTGTTTGTTATGTAGTTACTGGAATGTTGTCTTTCCGCATTACACCATGAGTTCCTTGAGAGCAGGGACTATCTTTTTACCTTTCTCTGTATCCTGAGCATTTAGCACAGCACATAACAAATTGTTATTATTTTTAATTATCAGCTAAGTGTTGTGTGACCCTGGGCAAGTCACTTAACCCTCATTGCTCAGCCCCCCCCCCAATTATCAGCTAGGTGTTTATATGCTTTTTTTTTATTTAAATTTTTTATTTTTTAGGGAGGCAGTTGGGGTTAAGTGACTTGCCCAGGGTCACACAGCAAGTAAGTGTTAAGTGTCAAAGGCCGGATTTGAACTCAGGTACTCCTGACTCCAGGGCCAGTGCTTTATCCACTGTGCCACCTAGCTGCCCCATGCTTAATTCTTAATAAATGTTGACTAACTGACTGATTTGGGGAGGGAAAAGACTGAGGCAGGCACTGAACTCATTGAGAAAGGAAGGAGGACATCTTGGGGTGGGGGGGATCTATAAAGAACACAAAAGCCTCCTTTCCCTTAAAGAGAGCAAGATTAAAGACCATATTAAAAATTAGATTTTTTTCAGTAATCAGAATTTCCTTTTGGACTATGTTAGAGCTTCCTATCGTGGATCTTTTCTAGATTATTTTTTATAACTTGAGAAACGGTCCTGCCCTCAGGCTGATGCTCTTCTCCAGCGGGGTAAACCTGGGAGTCTATGGGGCTTCACAATTTTCTGATAGATTTAGAAGTTAAGTGTTTTGCCCAACTTCATACAAGTGGCAAATGGCAAGGCCAAGATTAAAATCCAGACCATTTGACTACCAATTTAGTATTCATTAATCTGTACCAACCAATTTTCTACTGGAATAAATAGTATTCCACTGGAAATATCAGTAGACTTTGAGTAACAAGTGATGAGTTCAAATCCTGACTCTGTTACTTACTTTTTGTGTGAATTTGGGCAAATCTCATCTGCCTAATGAGGAAGTTGGACAAGAGAGCCTTGCAGCCCCTCCTGGCTCTAAATCTATGATCTTATGATCTTAATTCTAGGAATCAAGTTGCAAATTATTCCATTCTTTCCCCTCCCCGCCCCCCACCCCCACCAAACTGCAGTCCTACTATTTTCCCAAGAACATTCTTAAAGGAAATTTCTCAGCAGCATGAGCTAAGCAAACTATTATTTCAGCAATGTTAAAAGTCCAGCCTGCTCCCAAAGTACTTCTTCCACTGCCACAGTGCCCAAAATGATCACTATTAGAGCTACTCTTTTAGGTTAACACTTTGTCAACTTAGCCTGGATTTTAGTTCAACTTTGTTCTTCAGAGGAATAACCCACTAGCACTCATTAAACACATTAATAGAGGTTCATCTATGATATTGGTCAATTGAAATGGCAGAACTTAGTGGACATTTGTCTCAATGATAGCTTTTAGAGGTCTAGAGCTCTCAACCACTTTCAACTTTTGTGAACCTCGGTCATTTTAAAAGTGAAAATACAAAATGTGACACCCCAGAAAGTGAAATATACATTGCATTTTTTCCACTTAATAATTGCTTTCTTGGCCCTTTTCTTTGTATAAATTATTGAAGAAAAATCAAGCTTTTGTACAAAATCATAATAGGCATTAATTATAACAAAACCATTAATTCCTTCATCTCAGAGTTGGATGAAGGGTGGTGGTTCTTTATCTGCCATATTTGAGGCCTCTTTTGAGGCTGAGTTCCAAGTGAAGATCAAGAGAAGTCTGGGAGGGGGCAGCTAGGTGGCATACTAGACAGAACACTGGTCCTGGAATCAGGACAATCCAAGTTCAAATCCAGCCTCAGACACTTTCTAGCTTTGTGACCCTGGGCAAGTCACTTAACCCCAAATGCAAAGGAAGGAAGGAAGGAAGGAAAATCTGGAGCCTGGATTCATGCAGAGGAGGGCAGGTCTGGATAAGATGCTGCAGAAAGAAGCCCAGGACATCCAGGAATTGGCATAAGGCTCAGTGGACTGTGAGGGGGCCAGTGCCTGCCTGAAGCTGATGGAAATGGGAAATCTGTCCTCAAGAACTTTATCCAAGATAAATATAAAAAACAAGAATGCCCCCCAAATCTTACCTATTTAACAATTATAATTTTAGCTACATTATGAGTCGTGTATGGTGGAAGGCACCCTGGCCTTGGAGTCAAATGACAGGGTTTTGAATCTTTTCTCTGACAAATACTAGCTAATCCTTTACCTCTCTGGACCTCAACTTCCACAACTTTGAAATGGGCCATCCAACTCTTAACATACTAGGGCTTTTGAGGGTTAACCTAGGGACCTAACCACCATTTATAGAGTTGTTTCTGTGAGAAAAAGCATTCTACATTCCAGACAAGTGACTTCAGATGAACTCTTAAACATAAAATCTTCATTAACTTGGATATACGTCAAAGAAATTTGACTTTGTGAAGAATAGCAGTACAATTTTACCTTACCACTAATTACATGTAGAATAAATTAATAAATGTGATAATAAATACAATCAATAATAAAATTAATGTGTATTTTTAAAATTTCAAAATATTCAGAATTGAATATTAATATAATTAATATAATTGAATATTAAGCACTTACTGTCTCCCCATGTGTCAGGCTCTTTTAGTCTCCTTCCTTTGCACAGGGTCTGGCACTTAATATAGGTTTATTGGCTGACTCGTTGATTCTGTGATGATGCCCTGTGGCAATGTTTTGGATGTTTCTTTATATCACCAGCAGCTAGCAGTGTCTGGCATATAGTAAGTCATTAATAAAAATTCATTCATTCTTTAGTACCTAGCACAGTGCCTGACACATGGGTAGATAGTAAGTGCTTAATAAATGCTTGTTGATTGATTTAGCCCATACTGCCTCTATGCCCAATGCTCTTGTTCACTTTTCTTTACTTGTGTGAATGTGGTGAAGGGGTGTTCAGGTGTGAGGGCTTACTGAGCCCTTTTTAGAGCTTCATCCACTTTCATCCAACACTCACCAGTGGCCACACCCTGGTAAACCATCTTGGCAGATGGGCAAAACCAGGTTGAGGGTAACCAGCAGGTATCAAATGCATCGGTGAGTCAGTGGGATATCTGCTCCAAGTTCGTGAAGACTTTCCCTGGCACAATGGGTGGATGAGAATAATTTGTTCCAATGGTCATGGAGGTGGTCAAAGCAGATCCTGTGGAGGGTCTAGAGTTTGGTCAGATGTTCAAGATGCCAAAGTCATCTAGTGCATCCTAGGCCATCACCAATCGTCTTGACTTTTGTCCTGCCACTGGACTTTGATGACTTAGGAAAAGCGAGTGAGGCTGACAGCTTTATGCAACTCTGCTTCACTTAAATCCAATCCACACTCAAGTCAAGACATTACTCATGATGTCAGTGGTACTCTTTGAGAATGAAGGATGACCCCCCTCCCCCAAAAAAAGAGAGAATGAGGGATGAACAACAACATTCCTCTCTCCTGTTTCTCCTATCAGTCTGACTCTTCTTTTTTAAATTCTCTCCTTTTTTAAACCAATCTACTTCTTTCCCTTTAATTGTGGATCTACCCCCACTCTCTATAAAATGCTCCAATAGCCCATGCATCTCAAATAGCCTCTGACAACTGAAGCCCAACTCCTGGCCTTCTCGTGGCAGAACTGTTTCCACTAACAGGAGAAGGGGCAAAGGCGAGTCATTGGCGCCTTAAAACCAATTGCTTCGAGCAGGTGGGGCTTGTCAGCCTTGGCAGGCAACTCGCCTAGGGGAAGGAACCCTGATTTTAAACCTCCGATGCCTTGCAGCTATACCCATATATGGGAAAGCCTTCGAGTGTTAACCCTGAGGAAAAATCAGGAGTCAGAGTCCCTTAGGCAGTTGGATGTTGGACATCACATCCCTCTGGCAACTCCTGTGGTGGCACTGGTGCCAAACTGTACTGGCTCTGCCTCTCCTTTAGATCCACCAATGTCGCGGAGAGGGAAAACCTGCTGCATAGGCAATTGATCCACCCAGGCCAGCGCCCTGGAGAGGACACTCCAGCTACTCCTCATGGGGTAGATACAACACGGGATGCAGCAGTTACTGGTTATAAGTCACTCAGGAGCTGCGGATCCCTTATCGGACTGCACAGCTACACTGTGGCCCGTGGCTCTTCAAGGTGCTGATCCATGGTTGTCCACGACTGGTGGAGGCCTACCTACCCCCAAAACTGTCTCTGCCTTTGTTTTCTCTCTTCCTCCTCCTCTCCCTCCTTTCCCTCACCCCCTCTCAATTATCTATGTTTATAGCATAAATGAAATTGTCACCGCTATACAGGCGAACTCCAAATCTACATACCCATCCTCAAACATGCCCCTGCCACCAGTCCCAGATTTCCAGCTGCCCATTGTATCTCTCCACCTGGACGGCCTAACAGCACTTGAGAGCCAACATGTGTAACACTGAGCACATCACTCTGTTCCCAAAACCTGCCCCTTCTTCCATCTTTCCTTGTATCAAATTTGTGCCTACATGTTCTCCTAGAAGGCAGGGAGATTCATTATATTTTTCATCTTAGAATCCCTAGCGTTGTGACATGAGCACAGTAGGTTTGATATCGATTGAATTGTTGAATCATAGATAGAGTCACCTGAAAGTCTGCAAATACTTTGGATATGTGTATGTGTGTATGTTTATATATGTATGTATGTATATATATACACATCCATAAAATAAATTCCTAGAGGAAAGAGATTACTTCATTTTGATTTCATATCCCCAGTATTTAGTGTAGTGCCTTACACATAGTAGGGATAGAGTAAGGGACTGGGCCTATGATTTCATTCGTATAAGGAACTTCCTCTAATGATGCACATCAGTACCTTCTAGAGAGAAGTGGTGCCAAACTCAAACAAAAATACAGGCTTCGTATTGTTTTAGAAAACCCAAAATTGATATTTTATATATATACATATATATATATACACATATATGTACATATATTTTTTTCCTTAAATATTTCCTAATTATACTTTGATCTAGTTTGAGTTGAACTGGCCACCAAGCTCCTGATACATCTGAGCCCTCTGGCCTAGAGCACTAAGAGGTTAAATGACTTGCCTAGGGTCACGTAGCCAGTATGTCAGAAGCAGGACTTGAACCCAGGTTTCCTTGACTTCCAGGACAGCTGTCTATCTATTGTGCTATATTAAACCTAATGAATGCTAAATAAATACTTGTCGACTGAATGGACTTAAATATCTATTTAACTTATTTCTATTCATTCAGTAACTATTCTTGACAAATGATTGGATTTGGTGCCTGCTTTGTTCAACGCACTTTGGTAGGCCCTCAGAGAGACACAGGTCAGAGAGTTCCTGTCCTCAATGAGTTTATAATATATCAGAATCCCAGTCCATCTCGTGGTGTGTTGGGTTTTTGCTTTTGAAGAGCATTTCTACCACATCCAAATGCCAGCATCCTTTCATTTCATAAGAAAAAAGTTGAGCATCAAAACCTCTTCACAGCTTTTAAAGGATGAAAAGCCCAAAATCAAATCTGCCCAATAGGCAGAATTCTTGGTTATTAAAATACAGCCCCAGTGATTTATATTTTATTCTCTTTGTTTTCTTACAAGGCCAAGTCAAGAAAACTGCATCTAAAGATGGCTGTTGTAAATCCTGATTCTAATGATGTATGTTTGGGATAGCACATGACCTATCATTATGGCTTGAGGTCTTTTCACTAAGCCTGTATTTTCAGGCATTATCTTTGAAAAAGAAAAATCACCATTTGGGATGAAAATGATTATAGGAATGCTTTCCTAAAAATCTCAGTAATGTTTTCTTTGTGTTATTGAATTACTAGTTCTATTATTATCCTACTATAATTTTCCTGTTACCCTAAAAATGTTTCCTGTATTATATCTGTTTATGTTCTGACCTTTGAGAACTGCAAAAGAAAAATCTAAGGATAAAATTGTAAAATGTCTTTTTTTGTTTGTTTGTTGTTTTGTTTTTTGGGGGGGGTTAAGTGACTTGCCCAGGGTCACACAGCTAGTAAGTGTTAAGTGTCCAAGGCTGGATTTGAACTCAGGTACTCCTGAATCCAGGGTCGGTGCTCTATCCCCTGCGCCATCTAGCTGCCCCTAAAATGTCGTTTTAGGAACTTAATTTTAATTTTAATTTAGGAGAAATAGTAATAAAATACAGAATACAGATTATTTTATATCATTTAGGGGTTGCATGTATTTAATGTGCTTTCATGAAATAGACTTGAAATATTTGGCCACCTCAGTGATTTAGACATGGAATCCCAAAACAATCCTTTTATTTGGAGGGAACAAAGAATGAGTATAGGGAGACTACTTCTTATCCCACTGAAATCTGAATAGAGAACTTTTTTTTTTGAGGGGCAATGAGGGTTAAGTGACTTGACCAAGGTCACACAGCTAGTAAGTGTCAAGTGTCTGAGGCCAGATTTGAACTCAGGACCTCCTGAATCCAGGGCCAGTGCTTTATCCACTGTGCCACCCAGCTGCCCCTATAGAGAACTTTTAAATGAGCCTAAGCCTCTTGTCAATCCTCAAGAAAAGCCAAGGCAATCAGTGTCCCATGTTATATGGAGAGATACCTAGGCAAAATCCATTTTGCTCTATTAAACAATCTCTGTTGACTGTTTAGTAACATAACTATGCGAAATTCACCTTACTAAACAGTTAATCCAAGCCGCCGATTCAAGGTTGTGAGGATGATTGGGAGGAAGGGAAGGAAATAAATATTTATATAGTGTCTACTACATGCCAGGCCCTGTGCTTTATAAATATTACCTCATTTGATCTTCACAAAAACCCTGTGAAGTAGGTGCTGTTATTATTCCCATTTTATAGTTGAGGAAACTGAGGCAAACAGGGGTTAAGTGAAATTAACCAGGGTCACAGAATTAGTAAATATCTGAGGTAGGATTTGAACTCAGGTCATTCTGACTCTAAGCCCAGTATTCTATCCACTATGACAATTAACTGCCTAATTGCTTAGACAAGCGGGTGCCTCCATTAGTCAATAGCAACAAAAATAATAACTAAGATCTGTCATGTCTAATTTCATTGTTGGAGGGATAATGTTGCCAACAACGGAATCAGCCAAATTATTTTTTTAAATCATAAAACTACATTATTATTTTCCAGTTACATGTAAAAATAGTTTTCAACATTTATTTTCATAAGATTTCTAGTTCCAAATTTTTCTCCCTCCCTCCCTTCTTCCCCTCCTCAAGACAGCAAACCATCTGATGCAAGTCATATATGTACAGTCATATTAAACATATTTCTGCATTAGCCACGTTGTGAAAGAAGAATCAAAGCAAAAAAGGAAAAACCTCAAAACAAAAACAAAACAAAAGTAGAAACAGTATGGTTTAATCTGCATTAAGAATCCACAGTTCTTTTTTTCTGGATGTGGAGAGCATTTTCCATCATAGGTTCTTTGGAATTGTCTAGAATCATTGTGTTGCTGAGAAGAGCTAAGTCTATCATAGTCGATCATCACATACTGTTGCTGTTACTGTGTACAATGTTCTCCTGGTTCTGCTCACTTCACTCAGCATCAGTCCACTTAAGTCTTTCCAGGCTTTTCTGAAATCTGCCTGCTCATCATTTCTTACAGCACAGTAGTATTCCATTACATTCACATACCACAACTTGTTCAGCCATTCCCCAACTGATGGGCATTCCCTTGATTTCCAATTCTTTGCCACCACAAAGAGAGCAGCTATAAATATTTTTGTACATGGGGGTCCTTTTCCTTTTTTATGATCTCTTTGGGATATAGACCTAGTAATGGTATTACTGGGTCAAAGGCTATGCACAGTCCCATAACCCTTTGGGCATGGTTCCAACTTGCTCTCCAGAATGATTGGATCAGTTCACAGCTCCACCAACAATGCATTAATGTTCCAATTTTTCCACAGCTTCTCCAACATTTATTATTTTCCTTTTTTTGTCATACTAGCCAATCTGATAGGTGTGAGGTGGTACCTCGGCGTTGTTTTAATTTAATCAGTCAAATTATTCAAGGCAAATTTTATATCTAAAATATCATAGATTTAAACCTAGAAAATACCTCAGGGACCATCTAATCCAATACCCTCATTTTACAGTTGAAATTGAGGCCCGAGTAGATTAAGTGATTTGCCTAAGGACACACAGGGAAAAAGTACAAGAGATGAGACTTGAACCTAGGTCCACTATACCTCAGATGGAAGTAATTTCTGTAAACTAAGGCATGCATTTTAAAGAGAATCTAATCATTAGACAAAAAAGAGGAATGGTACAGCATTTTGACTATTATAACATTATTGCACTTTCTTTAAAGTGACTGGACATCAGAAATTTGCAAATCTGCTAGAAATTGGAATTTTAATGTATCCCATTATAATTGTGAACCTGAAATTACATTTTTTCTTTCTCCCACCCTCTCAAGTGTTGATGAAGACACCAACAAAGGCCGCTATCTCCTTAGGAGTTATAAATTTTGTTGATAATTCACTAGCAATGGCAATCTATTTCCTAATCTGGTTAACACAGACTTAGCTCATGACTTTGATATTAGCACTATGATTATACCTTCCTCTGAAGAGTTCAAAGAAGAAGTAACCCCACCCTAAAAGCCACCTGTCAAAAAGAAGAGTCAGCAAGTGTCACTTGGATGGACAGAGAAACTTGTCTAGACACAGGCTGAGCTACCTTGCTGAGATTATGGGGTCCAAAGTTTAGAACTAGAAGGGACCTCAGAGGCAATCACATTTTATCAGTGGAGGAACTGCAGTCTCAGGGGTAAAGGAAAAGGATGGGAACAAGTACTTATTAAGTTCCAGGCAGTGTGATAAACACTTTCCAAATATCTTCCCACTTAATACTCATAGCTCCCGGAAGTAGGTGCTATTATTATCATCACCATTTTATAGTTGAGGAAACTTAGCCAGTGACTTAGCCAGAGTCACACCACCAGTATCTGAGGTAGGATTTGAACTCAGGTCTTCCTGATTCCATCTATTAGATTCTATCTAATGTGCCACCTAGCTGGCTTGGAAATAAGTTACTAGGTGATATAGTGGATAGAGCACTGGCCCTAAAGTTGGGGGGACCTGAGTTCAAATCTCATCTCAGACATTTACTCACTGTGTGACCCTGAACAAGTCACTTAACCCTAATTGCCTTAAACATCTGGGGCTATCTGCAGTCATCCTGATGTGTATCTTGCCACTGGACTCAGATGGCTCTGGAGGAGAGAGTGAGGCTGGTGACCTTGCACAGCCCTCCCTCACTTAAATCCAATTCACTGCAAGTCATGCCATCACCTCCCAATGTCATGGTCCTCTTACAGAATGAAGGACAAACAACAACAACAGCAGAAGGTCACATAGATAGAAAATATCTGAAGTAGGATTTGAACCCAACTCCTCTGACTCCAGAGGGCTGTGTTTCTGTTTTGTTTTTGTTTTTTAAACATTCTGCTTCAGATTCTAGCTTGATTCTATTTATATTCTATCTAGTTTTCTGTGACTTTTTTTCAGTTTTGTGAATGAATGAATGAATAAAGGAAGGAAAGAAGGAAATGGTCATTTATTAAGCACCAAGCACTATGCTGTGGATACAAATGCAAAGGTAGAGACAATCCCTACCCTCAGGGAGCGTAAGCTCTAATAGAAGCAGAGGGAGCCTGGTATCTGGAGAGGAGCCATTGTGGTTTGGAAAGTTATGGGAGTTGGTATTAGAATTAGGTGGTACTGCCTGAGTGGTGTCAGCAGTAATTTTTTTGAATGTAATAAACATTTTTATTTATAGTTTTGGGTTCCAATTTTTAACTCTCTTTCCCTCTTCCCTCCCTGAGGCGATGAACAATCAGCTTTGGGTTATCCATGTATGATTATGTAAAACTTGACCATATTTGTCATTTTGTACAAGAAAATTTGATTAAAAGAAAGAAAATGAAAGAAAGTGAAAAAGAGCATGCTTCCATCTGTTCCATCAATATCAGTTCTTTCTTTGGGGGTGGAGAGTATGTTTCATCAATAGACCTTTGGGATTGTCTTGGATCATTGTTTTGTTGAGAATAGTCAAGTCATTCACATTCTTCATCAAACAATATTGCTGTCTCTGTGCACAATGTTCTCTTGGTTCTGCTCACTTCACTGTCATGGGGTGCAGAGCACCCCAGAAGTTCTCTGGGGCACATCAAGGAAGCTTCTCCTTGAGAAACTAAACCAGAGGACAGATAACACCTAGAGAGATAAGCTGAACCAAATCGGACTGAGCTGTCTTGGGATTCCTACCCTTCATTCTGGTCTCCCTTACCCTGGGGAGATAAATTTGGGTGTGGCTGCGGCCTTTGCGTTCTGAAGAGGGATCTGTAGCCACCCCAATTCCCCCAGCTACCACCAGTGGAGGATGGTCCTCTCTCACTAAAGGAACTTTTCACGGGCAGATGGTCCACCCCCATCAGTCCTCTATAAAAGTACCTTCCAGTCTCCTGTTCGAGGAGATTTGGTACCTCTGAGACATGTGCTTTATGCCAATCTCCCCATGAAAGTCCAAGGATTTCTTTCATGGTTTTCCTCCCCCCACCCTTCCCTTCCCTTGCTCCTAAATAAACTACCACCTTATTCTAACTAAGTTTTGTGTGCAAGAGGGTGTAATTCTTTAAAGAGGAATTCCTAAGAACCCCATCCCCTACCCCAACCCATACCCCATCTCCCACCATTACATCACGATACATCATTTCATACATGTCTTTCCAGGCCTTTCTGAAATCATTCTGCTTGTCATTTCTTATAGTACAATAATATTCCATCACCTCATATACCACAGCTCATTTAGCCATTCTCCAATGGATGGGCATTCCTTTGATTTCCAATTCTTAGCCACCACAAAAAGAGCAGCTATAAATATTTTTGTACAAATAGGTCTTTTTCTCTTTTGGGGGATGTCTTTGGGATATAAACCTACCAGTGGTATTGCTGGATCAAAGGGCATGCGCATTTCTATAGCTCTTTGGGCAAAGTTCCAAATTCAGGCAGTAATTTTCTCAGATTTTCTAGGAATTGACTATGAGCAAAAGTGAGAAATCTCCCAAAGTGAATCTGAGCCTTTTATGTTATGAAAGACAAGGGTTGCATTCTGAATATTCAACTGGGGTGAACACTTTGGTATAGTGGAAAGATCACTAGTTCTGGAGTCAGAGGAGCTGGATTCAAATCCTCTTTCTGATTTATATTACCTGTGTGACCTGGGGTGTGTTATTTCACCTCTGTGGGCCTCAAGTTTTCTCAACTGTAGCTGGACCAGATGACTTCTAAGATCCCCTCCTGCTCTAGATGTGTGTCCTGTGATTCAATAAACCATATATCCTCTCCATTTGCAGCAGCTGAACTTAATTAGTGAGTCTGGTGGACAGTGGGTATTGCTGGGAAAATAAGCTGAGGCAATGGTTTACCAGTTTTTAGAGGACTGGTCTGCTGGAATAAACACAAGTCACAGCTGGTTCAAGGAATATTACTGAACTGTGATGAGTGGCACCATCTGGAAAACCCTGCCAACTACTTTGGAATCTCTGGGCAGATACAGGTAAAACGTCGAGGAACAGGCACAGTGGGAATGCTGTTCTCTCTGAATACTCTGAGGCACAAAGCCTTCCAAATTTCCTAGAGAGAATATAAAGAGAGCCATGACTAGAAAGTGATTATAAAACCCCTGCCTTAATCACTGAGTTCTTACAGAGATTGATTTCTTCCCTAGGGAAGGAAGGGAGAACTATTCCACAGATGATGATAGAATACAAGCTTTCATTCTAACTATGGCAATAGAACATAACTTTCTTGAAGATGGGAAGCATTATACTTTTGGCTTTGTAACCCAAGACCTTAGCATACAGTAGACCCTTAATAAATGCTTGCTGATTGGGTTAATTGATATGGCAGTGTGGGAGAATGTTCTTCCCCTCCCAAATATGGTATAACTTGAAGAATGGACACAGGTCTTTGGGGAGATTCTAAGACCAGTATTATAACCACACCCAACAATCTTATCCCTCATAAGAAGCTGCCATCATTCTTAAGGAATGCTGTTGACCTAAAAGGAAAGGAGAAAGGGGAAACCTGGTTGGTATGTTACTGAAATACTCTGAGTATACCATTGTTAGACACAGAAAAGTGAAGATATAGGCTAGAGAGCCTCAGATTTTATGTGCTATATCCGTTAAAAATGGGGCTGCTAGGGACAGCTAGGTGGCACAGTGGATAGAGCACCGGCCCTGGAGTCAGGAGTACCTGAGTTCAAATCCGGCCCCAGACACTTGACACTTACTAGCTGTGTGACCCTGGGCAAGTCACTTAACCCCCATTGCCTCACTAAAAAAAAAAAAGGAATTAAAAAAAATGGGGCTGCTAAATGGTGCAGTGGACAGAGGACCAGGTCTGCAGTCAGGAAGACTCACCTTCCTGAGTTCAAATCTGGTCTCAGACACTAGCTCTGTGACCCTGGGTAAGTCACTTCCCCCTGTTTACCCCAGTTTCCTCATCTGTAAAATGAGCCAGAGAAGGAAATGGCAAACGACTCCAGTATTTGTGCCAAGAAAATCCCAAATGGGGTCATGTAGAGTCAGATATGAATGAAAAAAAAGACTGAAAATCTTTTTTTTTTTTTTTTTGGTGAGGCAATTGGGGTTAAGTGACTTGCCCAGAGTCACACAGCTAGTAATTGTTAAGTGTCTGAGGCCAAATTTGAACTCAGGTACTCCTGACTCCAGGGCCGGTGCTCTATCCACTGTGCCACCTAGCTGCCCCAAGACTGAAAAGCTATGTCAATGTTCATTGTTATTATTGGGATGTTTTCAGTCCCATTGGTACAACAGGTAGAAATTACAGAGAAGCAGATTTAGGAGATTTGGTGTAAATAAAAACATTCCTAGCAATCAGAGCTACCCAGAAGTCAAATAGGCTGCCACAGTGGGTAGTAGGATCTTTTCATACTAGACAGGATCTAGAAAAAGCTAGATGATGGTCTGACAAATATATCATAGAGGAAATCCTTGGTCAGGTACAGTTGAAACTTGAAGGCCTTTGCTCATCCCTTGAGGATTGCCTGGAATTATAAAAGTTACAAAAACTTCAATTAACTGCCTCATGTGAGAGTGGATTTGGACTTTTGACATTATCTTTCTTTGACCAGAATTTCCTTGGTCTTTGGCAGACCATGAGGTCCTTGACACTATACACTATCATGAATTAGCTTATCTACTTTGCAGGTAGGATGCTTATAGTGTTTATAACTCAAGAAACTTTCTCATCTGAACATAAAGTGCCATTCAGTGCATTGACTATGAATAGCATCAGATGCCTTTCTCTTACACACAGAAACCAGTCTGGTATCTAGGGTAATAAAGTGATGGCTACAAGCAGCCTTTTGCTTTTGAACTTGTAAACTATTAACAGACTACGTGACAGGGAGATCCACCCTATTCTATTCACAAGTTGTCAGTGAAAAGTTGGGAGGTTGAGATTAAGAAGCCCAGTTTCAGGCATGTATAGACAGCAACTCACTGACCAATATACTAATGAGTGCCAGGTTGGAGACATGTACACTGAGAAGTAAAAATGAGATAATTTTAGGAGAGAAAGACCAGGAACAATTTTGGGGGTACAATTGGAAGTGGCTTCACATAGCAGGTGGTACTTGACCAGAGCTCTAAAGTCAGTTGGGGGAGCACATTCTAGGCACAGCAGAGTCTGTGCACAGAGCCCAGAAATGTAATGTGGAGTCTTGGATATAGCTACTTCCATAGAATGGTACGAGACATGATATGGAATAAGCTGGCAGTGGCTGACCTGGACACGGTAAGGGTCAGGCTAAGGAGTTTGTATTTTATTCTACAGGCCATATCCAATTTTGAGCAAGGGAGTCCTTCCTGTCCAGACCTGTGGTAGAAGATAGTTAAGTTGGCATTTGTGGGAAGGGTGGCTGAGAGAGGGGACTGGCTGGAGTTAAGGAGGGCCATTTGGAGACGACTGCAATGGTGCAGGCAAGAAGTGAAGAGGGCCTGAACTAGGAATGGAAAATAGAGGGACAGATTAAAAATGTCATGGAGGTAGAATCAACCAGAATTAGGAGCTGATTGAGTAAGGGGGTGATGGAGACGGAAGAGTCACAGAAAAGTCCAAGGCAGAGAACCTTGACGACTAGAAGCTGCTGATGGGGCAGGTTCAGTGGGGAAGATGGGTATGAGATGCGAGTGGGATGTCCAGGTGGCATCTGGTGGCAGAAGACTAGAATCTGGGAGAAAGGCTAGGCATGCATGGAATTAGGAGCCATCTGTTTACTTGGGGATTCTTGGGGAGAGCCCAGAACAAAGCCTTGGTGTACAGCCATACTTCAAGAGTAGGTGATGGCTGATGACTAAGACGGCTAAAAGACAGAGGAGAGCCAGGTGAAAGCAGTGTCATGGAATCCAAGAGAGAATAAAGCACGGCTTTGGCAAGGAGAAAGACTCAGAGCCTGGCACAAAGGAAGAGAGAATGAGTGATGATGAAGATGAGTTCTGAGACATGGAATAAGGGAAAAGAAGGATCTCATTATGTTGTTTTGTTTTTTGTTTTTGTTTTTTTTCCGGTAAGGCAATTGGGGTTAAGTGACTTGCCCAGGGTCACACAGCTAGTAAGTGTTAAGTGTCTAAGGCCGGATTTGAACTCAGGTACTCCTGAATCCAGG
The DNA here is from genome assembly GCF_019393635.1 of Dromiciops gliroides. Lineage (NCBI taxonomy): Eukaryota > Metazoa > Chordata > Mammalia > Microbiotheria > Microbiotheriidae > Dromiciops > Dromiciops gliroides. The sequence goes on from NC_057866.1 coordinate 223,263,633, forward strand.
GTCAGTACTTTACCACTGCGCCATCTAACTGCCCCCCAAATTCAGAATTAAAAAAAAATTAAAATGTAAAATTTGGAACTTTCTCCTTGGAAAGATTAGAATTCTGAACACTGGCTTGGTTAAATGATTTGCACACAAGGTCACACTGCTAGTCAGAGGCTGAAGTAGGATTAGAACCCATATTTCCTGTCTCTCCCTTCATGATACTCTCCTCTACAAAATTATGTACCCAAAACATGGTAAATATTTAACAACCAGCTCTCCAAAGAACAAAGAACCCCCCCCCCTGCAAGACACAATCTTAAACTTAATCTGTATTACCTTTTCCTCCATCACTTTCTTAAATCAAGATAATCAATATAACAAATCAAGACTAATACCTATATTTTAACGATCAGTCTGTAAGAGCTGGCTCCACTATATCTCTAAGCTAGCCAGATAATGTTTAAGATTTTTACACACTTTAACAAGAATGAGTTTTTGGTATTAGTTAGCCAGATGGCTTTTTTGTTTGTTTTGTTTTGTCTTATTGGGGGGGGGGGAGAAGGAAAGAGAGGAGAGAGACTTTGTGGTGGCCTCGAAACCATACCACTGAAGCAGCCACAATTTGTGGGAGAGGTCACACTTCACGAGTGGTCCAATTTCCTTCTCAAGTGTGACTGACAGAAGGAAATGAATGGGTTATTTGCATGGGTTATCGGGACCTTTCTCCCAAACACTTTGGCACCATCTCCATCTTGCCCAACTCCACCCCCGCATCTTCCGATGGTCATACTGCGGGCACAGCTCGCACAGACACAAGTACTTCAGACTTTTTTGGTTTGTTGTTGGTTTGGGTTTTTTTTTTTTTTGGTAGACTTTCATACTTGCCTTGGCCCCTCCCCTCCCAATCCTCACCCCCACTGTCACGGGACTGAGCAGAGGCGGAGAGCTGGCGAAGAGGAGCACAGTCCTACAGATCTCTCTCCTCCGCTACAAATAAAAGGGTTCTTTCACCCAGCTCCCACCTGGGGAGGGGGAAGCCACCGCTCCGTCCAGCCGGGGGTCAGCCTAGCTTTGCTCGTCCCGCCAGCGCCGCGTCGTTGTCTCTCCCAAGCTCAGCTGCATCGGGGACGCCTCCCCGAATCTTGCTGCGTCTAATCGCGTTGGCCTTGGCTTTGGCCCGGATAGGTAAGAGGGAGGGAGGCGGGGAGCCTCCTCGGGAGAGCCCATCCCTCGGGTTTGGCCGTGCCGGGATACCTGGCCCGGGAGGGCGGGGCGCGGCCAGACGGCAGCAGCTTCCCAGTGGGCGCGTGGAGGGAAGGGCGGCTGCCCACGGAGCCAGGCTCTCGGCGTCGGCCTGGCTACTTCTGAAAGCGGGGGGCCAGAGAGGGAAGTGGAGAGAGGCTCTTCTTTCTCATCGATGTGCTTTTCTTGGAGGTTGAGACACCCTTTGGAAAGTGAAACGTAGATGGCCCGAGCAAGGGCACGGAGGTGGGAAGGGGAAGGAAATAACCAAGGAAAACTCCGCAGTGCCCACAAAAATAGCGTGCGCTCTGCTCTGGCGTCCCCGCGCCGGTGCGAGCAGCGAGGCCAAGGGAAGGCGGCCCGACGCAATTGTGAGTGTGGGTTTTCCCGGGAACACTAGTGAGCTCTGGAGGGTGTGTAGCCCAAGTGGCTCGTAAAGGTTGAGACCCCAGGGACCTTAAACGCCTTCCACTTCGCTCATTTTACAGGTAAGAAAGGTTAAGCTCGTACTGCTAAGGTTGCAGCAGCTCTAGGACTCAGACTCCAGTCTTCTGAAGTGAAATTTCGGGTTTGGAAACTTTTCTATGGGTTCCAGCCTCTTTTAGGAGGGCTCAGAGTCTTTATGGAAGAGCAGGGATGCACCATTGCAGGACTGTGTGTTCATGAATGTAGGGAGCTCCCGGTGTGGGAACGTTTCCCACCAATGCAGGATTGCAGTCCAGTCTTACAGAGTTGCCTGGGGAACTGAGAGGCTAAAAATGCGCAGGTTTACACAGCCAGAAAGTATCAGAAAGAGGACTTGAACTCAGTCCTGACTCGCAGGCCAGCTCCGATCTACCCTTATGCTGCCCAGTCATCTGATACGGCTACTTAAAGGTTCATTAAGGGAACATGAACCCAGGTTTCCTAACTCTTGACCATTTTTTGGTTTTTTTTTTTTTTGAGGGGCAATTGGGGTTAAGCAACTTGCCCAGGGTCACACAGCTAGTAAGTGTTAAGTGTCTGAGGCCAGATTTGAACTCAGGTACCCCTGAATCCAGGGCCGGTGCTCTATCCACTGCACCATCTAGCTGCCCCTCTTGACCATTTTTTGCACTGCACAGGGCTTTTTCTAAAGCGGTTACAGCTGTCTTTGTTAGGGTAAGCATCTTTTCTTCCTTAAAACTGGCTGTGTGGGCTACAAAGGAAAGTTGGTTCCTCTGTACTTTCCCGTATCGGCTAATAGAAAGCAGGCTAGTTGAGAAATTTTCTATGATGTTTAGAAATATGAAAACACCCTCCCTCCCATAGGTAATAGATTGATAGATATGATAGAAAGACACAGACAGATGATACACAATATACCAGATTGTTGTTCAAGATAGTTGTGTCTGACTCTTTGTAACCCCACTTGGGTTTGTTTTGTTTTGCTTTTAGCAAAGTTGCCAGAGTGGTTTGCTATTTCTTTCTCCCGCTCACTCTACAGATAAGGAAACTGAGGCTAAACAGGGTTATGACTTGCCCAGGGTCACACAGCTAGTATCTGAAGCAAATTTGAAATCAGGAAGGTGAATCTTCCTGACTTCAGACCCAGCATTCTGTCCAATTTGCCACCTAATTATCAGATAAAGATAGAATTGTCCTCCAGGCAGAACTTGCTCTTACCTGTGAATGGCCAGAGCCAAACAGAGCATGCTAGCGTCGGGAGAGTCAGGAATCCAAGAGAAGTTTTCTTTTCAGAGCGAGGGAAATGGCTTGCAAGCAAGGACACATGTGCTGGGGCCCCAGCCCCTAGTGGGGAGACCCAAGGCAGTGTGGGGAGATCTCAGGACTTATACTAGTGGCTGTCTGGTGAGCTGTAGCCCTGACAATGAGGGGGAACAGAAGAGTGTGACAAATTTGATTCATTGCAGGACTTTCCTAGTTTGTCCTGTGCTTGTTTTTGATCCGAGAACACCTGGTGGTTATGTGATTTTCACAGAGGTGAGATCATCCAGAGGGTGATCACAAAGGATTGTTGTCCTGTCACACTTGGGGCACAGCTTGTCCACTGGGCCTTAGCTCTGGAAAGCAGGGGGTCTCGGAATATTTTGTCAACCAGAAGGTGGGCATGAAGGATTGCTGTTTTGCCAAGCTCAGTGGTATAGCGTGCTTGCTGGGCCTTACCTCTGGAAAGCAGGGTATTTCCTAATATCTTGTCATTTCCCCCTTTTGGTCAAAGGGGTGGGGTCTCTTACCCCCTACCCTTCTGGCCAATAAAGGAGAGGCGGGTATAATCCAAGAGGTCAGTTGGGCCAGGACAAGATGTTGCCCAGGGGGGTCAGTTCCTTGTGGGGACCTATTAGGGAAGAATGTCCCTGGTGTCATTGCTAAGCCATTGTTTGCTTGCAAGCAGAAGGGGGAAGGGTCAAGAATGTAGAAGAAGAGAATGCAGAAACTCATTTATGAGAATTTAGGTTCTCTAGACAGTGGCAGTGTAAGGGTCATCATGATGATGGCCTAGTGCAAGTGCCTTTGAAATAGAGAGGAATGGGGGACATTTCTTACCTGAGAAAAATAACAATCAATTGATAAGACATTCCTGTTTTGGTTTTCCTTGTTTCTTCTGGAAATATTCTTTTTTTCTTTCTTTTCTTTTTCTTTTTCCAGGGCAATGAAGGTTAAGTGACTTGCCCAGGGTCACACAGCTAGTAAGTGTCTGAGACCAGATTTGAACTCAGGTCCTCCTGAATCCAGGGCTGGTGCTTTGTTCAGCTGCCCCACTGGAAACATTTTTAATAGCTCTACCCCTCTAATGCTCATAGCCAACCAAATGCTCTGTTCCCCAGCCTTTTTCTTTTTCTTTTCTTTTCTTTTCTTTTTTTTTGCTGTAGGGCGAGAAGAATAAAGTCATAATTTTGGTGGAGTTTTGATGGATGTTTTGACCAAGGGGGAAATCCTGCCTCCTGCTGCTGCTAGTACATTCAATTCATCATTTATTAACCACCTCCTATGAGCCAAGTGGTGAGGCAGGAAGCGTGGAATCCACAGTAGTTTAACAAGGGCATGTCATTAACCTTTTCACCACACTGGGCAAATCTCTCAAGACTAGGGCTAGCTATTGAGGACTTGTCAGTGGGAACTGGGAAAGTGCCCTGCACTAAAGAAGCAACCAGTGTAGACCAAAACCAAGATAACAGCAGATCCCAAAGGGCAGTGTCTGTCCTTAAGTGGCTTCGAGAGGATCCAGTATTTAAATAGATAAATATAAAGCTATTGAGGAAGCACAGACAATTGACAAAGGTGTGGAAGGAAGGAAAAAGTTTCACTGGGAAGAAAAAAATGAGCTATGTCTGGAAAAATGAGGATTCTAAGAGGCAGAGATCAGGGGGGAATGCGTTTCTGGGATAAGGAACGGGCCTAATTTGGAGAAGAGCCCATCATAAGAAAAAAAAAGAGAACTGCTATTTGCATGCACCTGTGTGGAAGGTAGTCGGAGTCAACCCTAGTCAGACTTGAGAAACTGGCCAAGCTTTTAGAATGCCCAATCTCCCCATTTTGTGCTCCTCCTACCTACTGACCCTGTCCCCTAGAAATCCAGTGCCCTTAGGAGACCATAGGATGTAGAGTGGGGAAGAGCTGTCAGATTTTTAGTCCAGTTCTCTGTCTGTCTGTCTTTCCTTTCCTCTCCCTCTCTATTCTGTTTCCCTCCCCCTCTTTGTCTCTCTGCTGTTTCTATTTCTGTTCTCTCTCCATTCTCTTTTTTCCCCTTCCTCCACTCCTTCGGTCTCTATCTTCTGTCTTTCTTTTCTCTCCCTCCTCTCTTTCTATTTCTTTTCTATCTCTCCATTCTCTCCTCTTTCTCTTTCCTCCTCGTTCACTCTTTTTTCTTTCTTCTCTGTGTCTCTGTGTCTGTGTCTCTTTGTCTCTCTTTGTCTCTGTCTCTCTCTCTCTCTTTCTCTCTATTTCTCTCTCTCTCTCCCCCCTTCTCTCTAAAAGATGAAGAGATAGAGTCCTAGAAATGTAAACTGAGTGTCAAGGTCACTCAGATAGCAACTACCTGAGCCACTGTTTCTGTTCTCTAAGCCTTTCCTTTGCAATCAGAATTAAAAAGATCAGAAATCAGCCATTTGCAGTCGTTGATTGATTATATATTAATCAGAATAAGATTATCTCAACCAGACTTCTTCATTTTAAGCCTTTTATCTTTAATACTCTCTAGAGCTTTGTGCCTGGACTTCTTGGGCTGTCTGGTGAAGCCAATGGACCCCTTTTCAGGATAATGGGTTGGGGTTTTTTTGCTGGGAAATGGGGGTTAAGTGACTTGCCCAGGGTCACACAGCTAGTGTTAAGTGTCTGAGGCTGAATTTGAACTCAGGTCCTCCTGAATTCAGGGCTGGTGCTCTATCCACTGCGCCACCTAGCTGCCCCGGGGATAATGTTTTTAAATGCATAAAATAAAATATATGAGACTACAAGGGAAATGAATTATATTGATTTTAATAATTATACTTTATTTAAACATTCATTAAATTTTTTTTTGAGTTCCAAACTATCATTTATACATGTGAAGTCATGTAAAACATATTTTCATATTAGCCATGTTGCCATAAAAAAGCAAGAAAAATAATGTGAAAAATGTTTGTTTTGTTCTGCTCTCAGAATTCATCCGTTTTCTCTCTGGAGGTAGCTAGCATTTTTCCCTGTGAGTCTTTGGAATTGTCTCGGATCATGGTATTGATTGCAGTAGCTAAGTATTTCACAATTGATTATGTTGCAGTATTGCTGATACTGTGTACATTATTCTTCTGGTTCTATTCACATCATGTGGTATCAGTTCATTTAAGTCTTCCCAGGTTTTTCTGAAAGCATCCTGCTTGTCATTTCTTCTAGCACAATAGTATTCCATTACAATTACATACCACAACTTATTCATCCATTCCCCAACTGAAAGGGCATCCCTTCAGTTTCCAATTCTTTGCCACCACAGAAAGAGCTGCTATGGGTATTTTGTACATATAGGCCCTTTTCCCTTTTCTTTGATCTCTTTGAGATATATACAAGTAATGGTATTTCTGGGTCAAAGGGTATACACAGTTTTATAGCCCTTTGGGTGTAGTTCCAAATTGATCTCTAGAATGGTTGGACTGGAAACCAATTAATTACGTTGAAATAAAGTTATCAAAATATAAGGAAAAACATTTTTATTAACGTCCACGTTAAGAACCCCCACTCTAAAGAGAACAGTTATATCAATAGAAGTATTGTTAATTATGAAATCAAAGGCTTTGTACCTTCTTAAGGGAACTCCAATCAATCAATAAGCATTTCTTAAATACACCATACAATACACAAAGACAAGAATGAAGCAGTCCCTTACCTCAAGGAGTTTACATTTGATAATATAAGTTAGCAGTTGGGTGCATTTGGGGAGCAGCGCTATGACCACCTAGACCCAGGTGGACTTAATAGGAAGGCCTCCCTGAAGGTAAGCCCAATTTAGTTTTTTTAGAGTATAAGGGAATAGACCTTGTGAAAAAGGTCATCTGTGGGGAGGTCTATTTTCCTTTTGCCACTCGTCCAATCTTAGGGTTAAAAGGGAATTTAGAGATAATTTTGTCAAACCTGGCCTCATCCTGCCATTGGAGGTTTCACTGGAAGTATCCTATCATAGGTTTTTGCTAGCCTGGATTCCCTCCTGACCAGATCAATCAGGAGGGGCTCCTGGTCCCCTCCCACTCATCTCTCCCCTTGCCCTAGGATCCCTTGAGTTCATATTGTATACTTTCTAGCTCATTTATTATTTTGATTAACATTTAATGATGCTGTTTTGTATTGTGATACCCCCTTTTTTAAAAAAAATTCTTTTTTCTAAAAATTTTTTCCAGGGCAATGGGGGTTAAGTGACTTGCCCAGGGTCACACAGCTAGTAACTGTCAAGTGTCTGAGGCTGGATTTGAACTCAGGTCCTCCTGAATCCAGGGCCAATGCTCTATCCACTGAGCCACCTGGCTGTTCCCCATTTGTTAATTTTTAAATTAGTATTTTGAGACAAATCTCGCTTTTGAGATTTTAAGCAACCCATTAGTTTGCTATATTGTATGCTCATGAAATTCATGAATATTCTTTATTAATCCAAATAAAACATTATTAAATTTATATTATCATTACCATGTCTTATCCATAAGTGCTTAATAAATATTAAATTGAATGAAGAAACTTTTATCTTTGAACATCAAACAATATGCCCTTTAAATGAAAGGGAATTTTGGATTAGCTATATTACTAGATATCTTCATTAGCACAGACAATTAAGAATTTAATGACTTTTCTTTTTAAATCTTTTTTTTTCAGTTATACTTGCATAACTGCATAATGGGTTAAGATCCTAAAATCATTGATTTGGAAAGGGAACCTCAAGTCTAGCCAGACCAACCCCTTCATTGTACAAATGAGGAACTGAGGTCCACAGAGGTTCAATAAGTTTTGAAAAAAAATTACAATTTAAAAATAAATGACAGTTATGCATATGTTAGATGAATACTTAAGAAGTCATTTCCAGCCATATCTTCAGTTTTGCTAGTTTTTATACACCAGTGATCAAGGAGAGACAACAGAACATACCATGTGCTCCAGGGGAGATAGGCCTATTAACAGCTCCAGGATGTTGAGGTTAACAGTCAATTTGTGGTACTTGTGGTTAGTGATAATTTTTTTTTGGTTGTCAGTTCATCAGAAATAATTGATAAACAACTCTAGTATTGTATTATAATTCTAGTAAACAACATTAAATTATTTTCCTTCTCTTCAATGCCTTTTAAATTTATTTTTAATGTACTTTTTTTCTTTCTTTAAAAAACAGTGTTTCATTAGAGGTAGCATTGTGTGGTAGATGAAGAGCTGGTCTCAAAGCCAGGACAAACCTGGGTTCAGGTCTTACCTCTGACATATCCTGGCTATGTTAACCACTTAACCTTTCTGCCTAGGTGCTGACCTTTGTTTGTATGGGAGTTGCCCAATACCAATAAAATCACAGGTCCGGTTCCTCCATAAATGTTTCGTTGACATGAAAAAACTATCCTGGTCACTTCCCGATGACCTGTATATCTGAAAATAAAACCCTTCTTCATAATAAAGAACAGTTGAACAAACTAGTAGAGCACATTGGTCATGCCTAAGAGGGCATGCCTCATTTTGCACCTGTAGTCCATAGAGTCTGGCTGACAAAAGGAACTTCACTTAAAAAGACGGAGGGTGACCACATTTATCAGAATTCTGAAGCCTGCCAACATAAGCTAAGAACTTAATGGGCTCCTAGAATTATTTCAAGATTTAGAAAATGCTCTCTGGTCCTCCAGTTCTTTGGTTACTAGATAAAATTCCTTTAAGATTTTTTTCATGGTATTAGATTGAATGAGAAGCTATTTTTTCCTGTCCCTTTTCAAAAAGTAACTTAAAATTTCTATCTTTAAAATGACTAGGTAACTTTGTTGTTCAGTTGTGTCCGACTCTTTGTGACAACATTTGGGGTTTTCTTTGGTAAAGATAATAGAGTGGTTTGCCATTTCTTTCTCCAGCTCATTTGTGACTTGTTTAGGGTCACAGCTACTGTCTAAGGCTGCATTTCTTTCTCTTTTTGTGTGATAAGGCTGCATTTCAGCTCAGGAAGACGAGTCTTCCTGATTTCAGGCCTGGTACTCTATCCACTGTACCACCTAGCTGCCCGATTAGATACCTTGCATCCCTGAATTATATTCCATTCTGTTGCTTAACATCATTGGTGTCAAAGAGATTTGTATATATCTTTGGAATCCCTTGGTCCCTTCAAGACTCAGCTCAAGTTCCATCTCCTAAACAAGGAGTCTTCTGATTTTATCCTATCCAGGTGCTTTTTTGGGTCTTTGTGTAACTAGGACTTCTCTTGTTGAATTGAATTTGTTTTATTTCTTACAGGGCCCTGGAGTAAGGGCTTTATTTTACTAAGCAACTATTTTTTTTTTTTAGTGAGGCAATTGGGGTTAAGTAACTTGCCCAGGGTCACACAGCTAGTAAGTGTTAAGTGTCTGAGGCCAGATTTGAACTCAGGTACTCCTGACTCCAGGGCCGGTGCTCTATCCACTGTGCCACCTAGGTGCCCCCTAAGCAACTAAATTTAATCAGAAGTATGCCACATGTGTAACACCTTAATGTTGTTGTTATTATCCTTAACTTCAAACTCAAACAAATCTTTTATGAGAATTTTTATTTTTTAGTGAGGCAATTGGTGTTAAGTGACTTGCCCAGGGTCACACAGCTACTAAGTGTTAAGTGTCTGAGGTCAGATTTGAACTCAGGTCCTCCTGAATCCAGGGCTCTATCCACTGTGCCACCTAGCTGCCCCATTGTAGGGGAAGTCTTAACACGAATACTTGGTGATGTACTAACTTTGCGATTCACTTGTCGTTGGCAGGTCTCTTTCTGATGCCTGCCATGTCCAGCTTTGAAGATGCCGACACTGAGGAGACACTCACTTGCTTCCAAGTTACAGTCTATCACCCCAGCCAAGATAATAATAAGGTGTTTCAGGGGCTGAGGTTTTTCAGTCGAGAAAGACTGTCATCCATGGAAGTGGTAAAGTTTGGCCGCAGTCCCAACCTGTGTCATTATACCTTTCAAGACAAACAAGTCTCTAGAGTACAGTTCTCTCTGCAGGCATTTAAACAATTCAACAGTACAGTACTGTCATTTGAAATTAAAAACCTGAGCAAGAAAACGAACCTGCTTGTGGGCAATGTAGAACTTGGCTATCTCAATAAAGTGGACCTTCCGGGCAGGTGCATTGTGCGGTTTGGAGAATACCAGTTCCTTATGGAGAAAGAAGATGGGGAATCTTTGGAGTATTTTGAGACACGTTTTATCCTGGCCCCACAGTCACTCCTAGAAGAAAGACACTATAGAACGCCTGTACCTGAAAATGGCTTTTCTTCATCCACATTGCCTATGGAAATGGATGAAAATGAATATTGAACAAACAGAGAGGATAACAGGACAATCATAAAGGAGAGAGGAAGGCGGGCAATTTGATGGAGATTATTTGGGCAGAATGAGTTGAACAACAACATTTCTATCTTCCTTGCCATCAAATAGGGTTTTAAAAATTCCGTGCTTTGTTGTTTTTTAAATTCTGTGGCTTTCTTGGGCATTGAAGATCACCAGAGGAAGAGGTTCAGTGCTTTGGGTGGATCCTCTCTAAAGGATTTACAGAAAAGCATGGATGTGAATTGTGCAGGATATAAGGGTGTGTGTGTGTGTGTGTGTGTGTGTGTGTGTGTGTGTGTGTGTGTGTGTGTGTGTGAGTGAGTGAGTGATAGGGGGAGGTTAGGAGCTGCACTGGGAATATGAGACCCAGCACAAATGAGATCATGAGGGTATCTAAGGACCTATCTACCAACCTGGAGCATGATCTTTTTTGGATACGTAAAGAATTAAAGTTAGATTACTGTGGTGTCTTTTGAAGAAGAAAAGCTGTTAGGCATACCTTATAGTGTACATATTTTTAATGTGTGTGTGTGTGTGTGTGTGTGTGTGTGTGTGTGTATATGAATCCATGAAAATGCATTTACATAAGTAAGGGTGTGTATTTGCCATGTGATTTTAGTGGTACAAGGAATTCCCAATGAAGAAACTCCCTCAACCAACGTAGAACAGCCTCTGCTATGACACTTCAGATCTTAGAGATTTGCCCAGATAACAGACTTTTGGTGTTTTGTTTTTGGCCCTTGTTTTTAATTTCGTGTTTTTACTTTTGTCTGGATAATGGGCCATGCCTTGGCTTGGTCAAGTCTTCTTATTACCTAGCATTTTGGTTTCCAAAACTAAAGATCCCGGCCAATTTTTGACCATGTTGTCAGCCTGTGAAAACTGTGATATCCAGACTGGTTCAGACGTTTATCTGTTGTAGCCATATTCCAAGGGAGAGACCACGTTCTGAGGTGGCAGAAATGATAAATTTACCTCTCTGCCTAATCTTTGGCTCTGGAAGAAGGAGTTGAAATTTTTCCTTAGTTTTCTTTTAGTAGAGCCAGAAATAATGTTGCTTCTCAGATAGTTCTCCCCCATACCCCTACCTGAATTATCCAGTATCCCTGGGAAATTTTTAAATATTTTGAAGAAGTACCATGTCAGATGTTGTTTTAGGGAGTATTTTTAATAGTCTGTATTTCATGTTTCAAGGCTCCATAGTTTTGTAAGTATGAGACCTACCTCCATTTATGAAAACTGGAAGCTCTCCATGCCTAAGTAGAAAGTCTGTGGCTGAAAAAAAAAATCATCTGGTGGCCAGTCATGTGGCTGGGTTTAGCTGAGCCCTTTGAACTTGGCTGGTCTGGTCCCTAGACAGCAGACACACAGTCTTTCACAGGGCTTGTACTAGAGACCTGCTGCCTTTTTATACAGGTTGGGCTATATTGGACATGTCCTTAGGTAAGCTACGTGTTAGTGTATTCTGAAGTTGATCTCATTTCATGGCTTGCCAGAAGTGGTATAAAAGACATCATAAAGTGTGATTGGCATAGTCATGTAGGGAGAAGGAAGAGGGCAGGGAGACAGCCTGAGGTGCTTCATTAGCTTTCCCCCAAATGGCAAAAGAAAATCAAATGGCTTCTCCATGAAGGACTTAATCTAAACACATGGAAAAGAATTACGCAGAATAAGTGCATGGGAGGAGTTACCTGCACGTGTATCATGGGGCAGGGGAGACACCCTGAACCCCATGATAAATGTCTGCTTTGTTCATTTGACTTAACCCGTTCAATCCTTGACTAACAAGCTTTTGATGCATATTTTCTATTAAGCATTAATAGAATAAGGTATATAATCCTGTTTCTATGACCACTTGCAATAACCACTCACATTTAAAATTTACAAAGGGCCTTAATTCCACTGCCTTCCCTCTTGGTTATCCCGTTTATCCTGTCTTAATCTTGTTTGTTTATAGTTGTTTGAATATCTCCCCAGTTAGACTGTGCTTCCTTGAGAGTAGACACCACCTTTTGTATGCCCAGTGTTTAGCACCGTGCCTAGTACGTAGTTGGTATTTATAAATGTTTGTTGACTGACTGATTTCATAACAAACCTGAGAATTAGCACAAATAATATGTTCATTTTACAGGTGGGGGTGGTGGAAAATAAGGCTCCAAGAACTTGTGATTTGCTCAAGGCTACAAAGTGTGTGGCAGAGCCGTGCCTGGGAGGGATGCAGGTTTTCAGACTCTTACTTCTCCCTCTTTAACTACAATGTTCTTGGATGGATCTGTGATCTTGACATAGGGCCTTCCTCCTATGTAGATTATAGTCCATCTCGTGCAGCTCTTGTCTACGTCTTCTTGTAAATCCACCACCAAGAAGCCCACCCCACTTGATAGGGATTTTCTAATTTGTTGGATGCCAATAGAATATGTAGGTTTTCTATCACTTAGCCCTCACTTGTCACATGACCAGCCCATTTTTAACCCCCAGTAGTAAATTTCTTTGACATCTTATAAAAATAGTGAGAATGGGGGGAGCTAGGTGGTGCAGTGGGTAGAGCTTTGGCCCTGGAGTCAGGAGTACCTGAGTTCAAATCCTGTCTCAGACACTTAACACTTACTAGCTGTGTGACCCTGGGCAAGTCACTTAACCCCAATTGCCTCACAAAAAAAGTGAGAATGTCAAGATTATTAATAACTGCCATTGTCTTCATTGTACTAATACAATCCAGTTCCTCCAGTAGTAAGTCTGTTTGTTGGCCTAATTGATGGATTGGTCTTTGGGACAAGGCTCTAAACATTTCAAATATAAACAGCTAAGCTAATGTTTAGAGTTGGTCAGAAAACCGATTCTTGGCACTGTTTGCACTGGCATTCCCTCATTGTATCACAGAAGTCGAAAAGACATAACAGAAGGCCATCTTGTGTTTTATTTGCTTCATTGCTTTCTTTGTTGCATAGCCAAAGAATTCATTACCAAGTATCTGGCTTCCTGGTACTTAACCAGGCTGGTTCTACAACAGCATTGCAGATGTAGTCTGTCATTGGGATTGTTCTCTAAGCCTTTCCAACGTCGAGCTCTGCTGTCATAGCTGTCAAGAATGCAGCCCTGCCCCCTGCCCCAAATGAGGCCATGAAAGTGAGACTGTACTGTACTGTCTTTTAAACCAGATGCTGATTCATCCTCAGGAAGGCCCTGGGAAAGGTCATGCTCATCCCTGAGGGAGATCTAATTTCACAGTGTGTAAAGACTTGAAAAGAAGAAGGAGTGTTGAAAATAGTAATATATCAAAATGCCTTGCTCCAGGATATGAAGCCATGTCCACAGCATTCCAGCAGGTCTTAAGTGTGTAAGGAGGGCCAGTGGTGAGTAGTAGCTGTCTACCCAAGATTGTCATCTATCCTGGGCAGCAGTCCCATGTGGCAAGACTGGCTTGGACTCCTGTCATGGTGGGTTTGGCTTTGGGGCCTTGCTTTTCTAAGGAGATCTGACCTACTAGAGATGGTTTTGGGCCTTTCTTGGACCAGAATAGTGAAAATTGAGGCAAGTGTAGTTCCTTGGTAATGTGTAGCATTTCCATATTGTGGTTTCTATACTCTCCCTACATTTGTATAACCAGTAAAAATGAAACAGTCTTCTGGAATGCATGAGTTAGTTTTGGAAGAAGAAACATTGGTGCCATTACAGGTAGTGTTAAGAATGGGTGTTCCCTGCTTTGGTTGGGGCCTCTGACTGAGTCTTATGGGGAGCAGGAATTGAACTTTCTGGAAAGGACTTCTTTAAACATTTCTGTGTAAACAAATGCATAATGTGAAAGTTTATAGTAAAGCAAAGATTTTTTAAAGTGAATTTTCTTTTCAGTTGTCGTTATTTAAAAGAAGCATCTCTTCCTCCGTAATACTTCCCAGAGTGGAGGATAACTACTGGAGAGGAAAGAATAACAACTTGCACCAGTTTTTACTTAAGAATTATATTTTCAAATCTCGAGCTATTTTCCTGAACAAGCCAAAGACTTCCAAACTTTGCCCAATTCCTTCAGCTACCTTTAAAATGTTTCTTTTCAAGTCATCTTAATTTCTGGTTCAGATATGCTTTTCTTCCTGTAGGTTATTTCTAGTTCATTTAGTTTAATTGACCAAAGAGGTTATGATTGTGCATTTGATTCCTTCGTCCCCTTCACTTTAACCAGGTTGGAAAAATAAAACCCACAACTCTTCCATGGCCACACACACTGCCCCGCTTGCACCTATCAGTGATCTGATGAATAGAAGACAGAGATAACACTAATCAAGTCAGAGATAACACTAATCAGTTGCCAAATCTGGAAAATAATATGTATTTTGCAGATACATAGTGGATAGTGGATCACTAGTAGCCCCTTCCAAAAGAGAACAGTATGTCTCCAAGTATATGGAAACATAGACCATAGAGGATAGAGTGCTGGGAAAGAAGTCAGAAAGACTCATTTTTGTGAGTTCAAATCTGGCTTGGCTGTGTGACCCTGAGCAAGTCACTTAACCCTGTTTGCCTCAGTTTCCTCACCTGTAAAATGTGGAGGAGAAAGAAATGGCAAACCACTTAAGTGTCTTTGCCAAGAAAACCCCAAATTGGTTCATGCAAAGTCAGACACAACTGAAAACAACATCACTACCTACAAAACTAGTCAAAGGCATTAACAGATATCAGTAAGATCAAATGGAAGAAGGAATTCCTATAGATGAGAAGGTTTTCCAGAGGCTCCTGTTTGTGAATGATATGTGAGGAAGTAATGGAAAGGGTACTGAGACAGTCAATAAGTTTACGGATTAGGCATTATGCTAAGCTCTGGGGATTCAAAGGCAAAAATAGTCTATGTTCTCAGAGTTCACTGATCAATGCAGGGAGGCAATATGCAAACACCTATGTACAAACAAGCAATATTAAAGACAAATTAGAGGCGGCAGCTAGGTGGCACAGTGGATAAAGCACCGGCACTGGATTCAGGAGTACGTGAGTTCAAATCTGGCCTCAGATACTTGATGCTTACTAGCTGTGTGACCCTGGGCAAGTCACTTAACTCTCATTGCCTCGGGAAAAAAAAAAGACAAATTAGAGATAATCAATAGAGGAAAGGTTCTAGCACTAAGGAGGATCAGAAAAGGCTTCTTGTAAGGATAGAAGATTTTAGCTAAACACTTGAAGAAGTTAGGGAATACAGGAACTGGAGATGAAGGAAAGCATTCCAGGTATGGAGAAAAGGCAGTGAAAATGCCTCAAGTTTGGAGAAAAAGTTGTGTGTGAGGAAAAGCACTGATTGGCAGAGGTGTGTAAGATGGGAGGGGGAGGGAGTAAGGAGTAAGAAGACTGGAAAGGTAGGAGGGGACCAGGTTATGAAAGGCTTTGGATATTGAACTTAGACTTTCTATGGGATCCTAGAAGAGATAAGAATAAAACTGGAGTTTGTTTGGTAGGAGAATGACATGATTAGACTTGCAATCTAGAAAGATCAATTAATTAGCTGAGGACACTGGTGTAGGGAGAAATGTGTCAGGGAGACCAACCAGCAGGTATGAGTTGATGAGGGTCTGGCGGATACGAGAGAGATGTTAAGGCAAAATCAACAGGACTTTTCAATGGATTGGATACGGGAGGCACTGAGGGAGAGTGAAGAATTGAGGATGACTAGGAAAATGAGGGTGCTCTTGAAAGTAATATGGAAGTTTGGAAAGGGGAAGGGATTGAGGGAAAAGATAAGAGTTCTGTTTGGGGCACATTAAGTTTTAAAGTTTGAGAGTGTTATATCAATACTTTCTATTACAGCAGAATCAAGGCTAGTGTTGTTCCTTAAGTAATTTTTTTTTAGTGAGGCAATTGGGGTTAAGTGACTTGCCCAGGGTCACACAGCTAGTAAGTGTTAAGTGTCTGAGGCTGGATTTGAACTCAGGTACTCCTGACTCCAGGGCTGGTGCTCTATCCACTGCGCCACCTAGCTGCCCCTCCTTAAGTATTTTTAGGTTAACTGTTCTAGGAAGAATTTATTTCTTAACTAAAAACCTTACTTTGACATCCAGACTGGAATAACAACAGCAACAATTCAACAAACACTTATAAAAGGCTCGCTATGTATCAGGCACTGGGGATACAAAGACATAACTGACTTTTACATGGTACCTTCAAGTTCGGAAGGCGCTGTATCCTAATTATCTCATTGTAACCTCACAACAGCTCAGCAGGGCTACAAATATTATCTCCTTGGAGTTCACTGGGTCACACACCCACACCTGTAAGGGTCCTCAGGGGCCCTCTAGCCCTAGGTCTTTGTTTTACAGATGCGAAAGCCCAGAGAGGTTACCTGATTCGCTCATGGTCACGTAGGTGTGTGTAGTATCACTGAAGCAATGTGAAGGTGCAGAACATTGTACACAGTCACAGCAATATCGTACGATGCTCAACCGTGAATGGCGATGATCCAAGACAATTCCAAAGGACCCATGATGAAAAATGCTGTCCACCTCCAGGGTGAGAACTGATGGGCTCTGAGTGCAGGTCGAAGCCCTTTTTCTTTCATCATTTTTCTTGCTCTCTTCATTTTGCATGAATAATGTATAATGTATAATGGGTACCATATTTCTTGCCATATCAATGGGTGGGGGAGGGAGAAAATTTGGAACCAAAAATAAACATTTAGAAATAAAAAATGAAGCCAAGGCCGTCTGTCTCTGGAACTCAGATTCTTTCCACTGTACCATGCTGCTGACTCCATCTTGTAAAAATATTTTTAACTAACTGACGGCCTAATCTGTGGATGTTTGACTGGCTGGCTGACTGCTATTAATTTAATATGGGCCATTTATAAAATTCCCCCACACTTGCTCCTCCCAAATTGATAAGCAAAAGATTAAGAAGCCTCTCCCAATTTAACAGCAGAAGGTTTATTTATGAGATACAGTTTAGAAATAAGAATACAGGAAAATAAAATGTACAACCTCCCGATAAGCCTGGAACTTTTTTAGCATCCTCCTGCGTCTCAGTACCAACCGACCTTCTTCTAGCGTTCCTCCTTTCCGTCTAACTTCCCTCTCTGCACCATAGTGATGAACTGAAAACCCCTTACTCCGTCCTGTTGCAAACCCCCTTTCTTTACTGTAGCCACTGTGTCTCTCTCACCTCCTCACTGTCTAACTACCCAGGCATATAAAAAGCTCTCTCCTCACCTGATACTTGGGCTAACCACCTAGGCATGCCAAGCTAATGGCCGAGGGCTCAAGTCTTGAGTGAGCCGTGCTGCATCACACCCAGGGCTTGAGGGGCCCATGCCCCGTGCTGCGTGCCTAGGACCTCCTCGTGGTCTGCGCCAGGGGCCAGCCTGGATGAGCCCGGGATCTCTGGGGTAAATCCCCTCAGGGCGGAGGGAACTGGGCCTTTTTCCCCAGCCCTCTGGCTTGGCATCCTGTAAGGCCCACGGGGCTTCTCAGCTTGCCCGCTGAAGCGGAGGGGGAGGGGCACCAGCCCCTCTTACACAGAGAAGAACCCTGAGGGCCTAAGGCTTTTTAATCTCAGCCCAAAGGCACGGTCCCCAAATCACAATAAATTCCCACAATGTACTGCAGTCTACCCACTCCATTTGTACCGGCTCTCTGTGTATGGATAAATAAACTCCCTCATAGTTACTTCCTAATCTTATTTGATAATTTTCCCCAATCTTCTCTTTTTTGATCATGCTCATTATTAACAACTACTACTATTTATATAGAAGGTTAAGATTTATATTTTTATAATGCTTCAAGGTCTTATCCTGTACTCTTGTTTGTACATGGTGGTTTGAATGTTACTTCCCCCATCAGAATGTGAACTACTTGAGGTAAGAAGCTATTTTTGCCTTTCTTTGTACCCACAGTTTTAGCACAGTGCCTAGCATGCTTCAGGTGCTTAATAAATGCTTGTTGACTTGACTCATGCAGTATTTCCTCCACATTATTACTACCCATATTTGAGGCATGTACCTGATGAATTCAATTTCCAGATATTTCACCTTTCAATAATAGTGGTGAGATTTAGAATGGCCTCCTTTTCAAGAGTACTCTGAGCTTGGCCATTATTCCTTCTCTGCCATCAGAAAACCCTTTAGAAACAACCTCAAATGGCAGAACACAAAAGTGCAGATAATACTAAATACAAGCGCTTTCTATGCAAATACATCTTTTATAGACATCTTATTTTTAGGGATACTTTTTGTTTTTACATCACCTTCATTTCTGAATCTATTCCCTTCTCTACTTCACAAGCCATTTCTTGAAATAAAGATTTTAAAAATGGGGGAAAAGCAGTTCAACAAAATAAACACCAATTTTTTTCTGATGCTATGTACAATATTCTAACATAGTCTCACACCTCTGCAAAGAAGGAAAGCAGTTTCATTTTCTGAACCTTCTCCAGGACCATAGCTGTTATATTTACATGACATTTAGTTTTTGTTTTGTTCTATTTTCTATATTATACTTTATAGATATATATTATATAATACTATATATACTGTATATATACACATACATACACACACACATATGTGTGTGTGTGTGTAGATATGTATACGTATATGTGGCCTTGGCCTTTCTGGTTCTGCTTACTTCACGTCACATAAGTTTTTTTGTTTTGTTTTTTTTTAGTTCACATAAGTTTTGATACTTCTCTGAATTCTTTACAGGGATTACAAGTGTCACTGGTTTGAAATAACAAGAGAAAAGCTAATTTTAAAGGACATCAGATAAAAACCAAAGAACAGGAAAGCAGATAATCATCCTTTTGGCCATTGTCCCAGAGCACAAGGAAATGTCTATTTGAGTCGGATCATCTTTTTTTAGGCAGTCTGTTCAACTATGCTGATCATTTAAAGGAATTTTCAAATAACATCCTAACTATATTTCCAAAAGGAAGCAGCAGCTCAGAAAACTCTATTAAATTATTTTGTAAAACAACTGTTGCTTTCTCTCTCTCTTTTTTGCTAGCATTTATAACTTCATTTTCTTAAGGTTTGCAGTGTTTTACAAATACCTCATTTTATTGTCACACCAACCTTGAGAGAAAGTTAAGTATCATCTCCATTTTATTTTAACATTTTAAAAAGTTTTGAGATCCCAAATCTCTTCTTCCTTCTAGGCTCTTTCCACAGTTATACATGTGAAGTCATGCAAAACATATTTCTATATCAACTACATTGCACACAAAAAGGCAAAAAAAAAATAAAGTGAAAAAAATTGTTTCAGTGTGGACTCAGAATTCATCAGTTCTCTCAAGGTGGATAGCAATTTTTATCATGAATCCTTTGGAATTGACTGATAACTGTTTCTCAGAACATGTTTATATTATTTTTAAATGTAGCATATTAGGTACATATCTATTTAATGGTTAGTATTTTAAAGGCAGAGATGCTAGAGTATATTAGGAATTAAAGAGTTTATCAGGGGGATATTTTTTCAGAACTGGGAAATTCCAATAACGGGACAAATAAATACTAAGGTTATACACATATAGTTATGCACACACAGTTCTTGACTTACACACCTGTCACATATCAAAAGATCATCTGGATGTCAGTTCTTGGGAATATGAACATTTTCACAGAAACAGTGCTATAAATTTTAAATTCCTAGTCTAGTTCACACAACATCCAAATGTAAATATGGGCTCCAACGATCTTTTGGCAAGCTTATCAGTTTTAACTCCACAATTTTTCTTGCATCCACTCTCAATAATCACATAGCCACTCTCCTAGTTTAGGCCTTCATTACCTCTCATCCAGACTACAAAAACCTCATAATTGCCCTCCTTGTCTCCAGTCTCCCTTTCCACCCTAAACCACCATCGCTACTATTTCTAATGCAGCTGGGAAGAATACCATTCATTTCTTATTTGAATTCTTTTGGATTTCTGAGTACTAGTGAAGGCCTAACTAAGGCTTCTTAAACTGACTACATTATTCCTTCCCTCCTCAGCAAAGGATCTTGTGTGTCATTCTCCTGAGAAAACTGAGGCCGTTTGTACTAAGCTTCATATTTTCCTGTATTATATAACTCAAAACCTTCTCATTATTATTCATTTTCTCTTCCTTTGCTCTAATCTGTGATGCAGATATAGTCCCTATTGTCAAGGTCATCCTACTTTTGCTTCCTCTGTTCCTCATTACTTCCAGGAACTTATCCCAATGATCATCATCCTATCTCCTTTAATTTCAACTGTGCCAAGTATGTGCAAACATCCCAAGCCTAACTTCAAAATGAACCAAAAAAACCCCCCAACCCTGCAAAAAACTCCACACGGTTCTAGCCCCTCAAATTATCTGATGTTTCACCTCATTCACAGACGCAAAGGACCCAGACACCACCGCTTAACTGAAATGGTTTCTGCCAATGTTCTCCATGTTAACATTTGCTTTCCCTCAGTCTTTATCCCCCTTGACCTCTTTTTGGCTTCTGACAGTTGGCTTTCTCGTGCACACATCACCATTTCTTCTTGTCCTTTCAGCTTGGCTCTGTCTGATCACTGCTCTTGAACCATCTCCTGCTCCCTTAGCTTGGCTATTCCCCAGGGTTGTCATAAGCCTTTCAGTCATTCTGCCTTGGCAAATTCACCTGCCCCTACTGATTCAATAACAACTCCAATCCCTACATCCGACTTTAGTCTTTCAAACATTCCAGTACTTCACCATCACATGCTGGCTGGACATCTCTATCTACATGTCCCATCTATGCTTCAAATTGCCTTTCCCTCTAAATCCAGCCCTCCTCAACACTTTCCTTCTTCTTCTTCTTTTTTTTTTTTAAGTGAGGCAATTGGGGTTAAGTGACTTGCCCAGGGTCACACAGCTAGTAAGTGTTAAGTGTCTGAGGCCGGATTTGAACTCAGGTACTCCTGACTCCAGGGCCAGTGCTCTATCCACTGCACCATCTAGCTGCCCCACTTTCCTTCTTCTGTTGCAGGAACCACCACAGTTTTTTAAGCTTTTGCTTACCCCACCTCCAGTTCAAGTAATTATGTCTTTTTGATTCTGACTCCAATTTTCTCACCCATCCATCTCATCACTTACTCAGCTGGCATTACACTTCAGGCTCCTGACAACTCTTTCCTGGATTACTAAAACTCTTAAAAGGTCTCTCATAGACCTTTGCCTTAGGTTTTGGTAGCTAAACAAAGAAAGGGGAGATGTCCACTCAATACAAGCTTAGTCTGATAGTTAAGCACAGCATGGCTCCCACTTATCCTCATGACATACTAATCTTCTACATGAACACTGCATTCAAGCCACACAAGACTAGTAGCTATTCCCTGAAATCGATGCTCCATTATTAAAACCTCTGCTTCTGCACAGGCTAGTTAGTGCCCATGACTGGACTCCACTCCCTCATCAAGGATCTTTCCTTCAAGGCTCACCTAAGTTGTTGCCTCATCAATGAAGTCTTCCCTGATATTCTGCAGGTCTTATTCTTCCTCAAACTCCCTTGTACTGTACTAATTTATGAATATGTCATAGAGTAGAATTTAAGATCTTTCAGTGCAGAACAACAGGGCCATTTTCATCTCTGGCTCTCAAGGGACTGGCACACCTTAAGATATAGTTTAGTAAACTGAGTAGAACTTCTTTAGCTTTTGCTAGAAATACTCCCAGCATGCCTACCAATTTAAACTAATTTCTAGTTGGTCAAATTTCAGTGTAACTGTGAAAATGAGGCAATGTTGGAGATGGCATTTTGAGGCAGCCACCACCTTTAAGAGGCCTGTCAAGGAGTCATGTCTACTTTTCACAACTTTCCTCCTTTTCTTTAAAATAAGAAATTCAGAGACGCACCTTCTATTTTACTCTAAAAATGGATTTCTATACTTCTGAACACACAGATTCTCTGAGAAGATCTGAGGTTTTCCTACAACAAATTTCATTGTAGTGGCAGCAGCAGTCCAGGTCATTTGTAGGCATGGGTCCTCAAACTATTCTTTTAATTCTATAATTATATCTTCATATCTCTCGGGGTTAATAGTTTTAATGTTGATAAAAAGCCAGAAACAGCAACAAGCAAGATGAATTTATTATTTTTAAATGTAAAAATGTATTTATTCACAACTTTTGAGAAGCTGATTCCATTCCTTCAAAAAATCTATTATATGGACAAAATGCCAAGAAAAATTAGACAGTAGCTTATGCCAAAACAAAAATATACATCTGATGTATATAAACTTTAAAAAGCATATTACAAGCAGTATGAATGTAGATTACATTTAAAATATTTTTAAGTGACATAGCTACAAACTTAAATTATGGTAAAACTTATAATACTTACATCTTTAATGAAATATATTTACATATTCAGTCAGTGTCTTACTTTTGCAAGTTAAAAAAGGAGATGAATTTACAGATACCCTTGTTTATCATACAAGTTAAAATATTTGAATGGCCATATGATTTTTTAAAATACAGCAAGAACTTACATCACTATTTGCATCTTAATCTTCCTATGGTGTTAAGGAAGTACATTACCATAGTTTTAAGGAAAAAAGACAACAATTTAGCTACTGAAATTATACTAGATTCCCTAGCAAAACGAAGAAGTGCAGCCCAATTTGGGGGCATTTTGCTCCCTTCACCTTTAGTTCATATTTAACGAAGTAGGGAAAAGAAAGGCTGATATGCAGGGTGTCCCAAAAATCTTGATATTGTTTTAAAGCTATTAAAACTGCACTAAGACATTTGGGACACCCTGTAGAATCCTAGCAGCAGTTATAATTCACAACTCACCTAGCTTCACCTCTCAGAGCACCTTCCATTATCATACATAAAACAAGGAAAAGGAAAATTAAATAAGATCAGTCATTTCATACAAGATAAAATTCTTGAAAATACATTCTTTCTTTTTAGGAATTCCCACATTATTCATTCAGCAGAGAATTTAGTTATTTGTGCAAAAGTTTTTTATTTTAATACTATTCCAAATTCATCCAACGTAGACTTAAAAAAGTAACTTTACCTAGAAATTGAAAAGACAATCTAAAGGAAACATTCCCTACTCTCTGATCATTATCAATTTTAAAACCTCCAATTCTGAGAGTAACCACCTCTTTCAGGCCTCATAACAATCCTGCTTAGTGATAATAACATGAACATGCTATCATATCAATTTGATAGAAATGAATATTAGTGCTCTGTTAGGGTTACTGAACTCTAATTGTGCTAGCACAGAATGATTAAATTCAAGTAAGTTATAAAAATAGAAAGCTTAAAAAACTTCCAGGAAATAGTGCATTATCTGAAGCTGCTAATTACTTCCCTTTATAGCTGCTGAGAAAACCAAATAAAATGCTTTATTATTTTTATATTCAGATATTGAAATAAGTAAATATTTTTAAAAACAATATTAGGTCCATGCAAAGAAAATGAAAATGCAAGTTATTTAAAAAGAAACAAATCTACAGATACTAAACTGGAATACATAAATTAGAGCAGATCGTTTTTAGTAATCATATAATCGAAGAGTTGGAAGGGACCTCAGAGGCCATCCAGTCCAAATGGTACTTGAACAAGAATCTTCTTTACAACATATTTGGAAGCATGATAGAATCATGATGAAATTGCACTTAAACTGAATTTAGAGAGATCTCATCATTCTTATTCCTTGCTATTGAACATTAATCACATAATTTCTTTCTTCCTTACAAAAAGGCTCAGAACAAACATTTATACATTCTATTTGATTTTCAACATTTGGTCACGACTGATAAAAAGGCCAGATGATTTTGCCCTATCTGTCTTGCTGATCTGCTTCAGATTTTTTAAAGTCAGAGGCAGACAGTTCTAAAACAGGATTCACAAATCCAGAATATTCTGAATTGCCATTGTTATCCATTTCGGCACTAACAAAATCATTCTCCCACTCCAGCCCATTCGAATCATCAGAAGCTGAGGTAGGATTACTTCCAGTCTTCTTGCCGCTATATTTTAATGCAGCTCGTAGAATATCCTCTTCAGTTTTGGAACGTTCTCTCAATGGGACCATTCTATTCATTCCTATGGGTTGAAAAAGAAGACGTTTAAAGAAATAAAGAACTGGAAACAAAATAGGTGCCCATCAATGGAGAGAATGGCTAAACAAATTATGAAACCCGGGAAGACTCATTTGTACCAATGCAAAATGAAATGAACAGAATGAGGAGAACAATTTTTGTAATGACAACATAGTAAAAAACAACTCTGAGACATTTTTAAAAAGTAAAGAATATCAACAAAACAGTTTTATTAAATACATAGAATGAAGTCCAAAGGAAGACAAAGACAGGATAGTTTTAGGACTATTGTGTTGGATTTGTTATATGCACTTTTAAAATAAAGGGCTTTATGTGAGTTTCATATATAATATTTTTGTTCTTTGTATACAGAAATATTTATGTCTGCCAAGTTCAGAGTAACAAAAAAAGGGATTCTACCGCTGGAATTATGTCTTATGAAAAAAGGATTTCTGATGCCACTGAAAAAAAATTCTTGATTTTGATTGAAAAAAATAATGATTATAAACTGTGCTGAGCAATAAACAAACTTTGCATTTGTTTATATCTAAACATGTGAAATAAACCCCATAAAATGTCATAACTTATTTTCTCCCCCACTTTAATCAAGTAACAAGCATTTGTTAAACATTAACTATATACTAAGCAGTATGCTAGATGCTGGGGATACAAGTACAAAAAATAAACCATCCCTACCTACTCAAAAGGTGATTTTTGCCCATTTATATACCTTTCATTTATTTCCTTTTATATGGTTTTTGTGTGAATTTCTTTTCATCTTTATTATTTCATAAAGATGTTATATTTCTTTTTAACTGCATTACAGTATTATGCAAATGTGCCGAAATCTAATTATCTCCCTATTATTGGACATTTAGGTTTTTGCAGGTGTTTTTTAAAAATTTCAAATAATGCTGGTATAGAACAGCTTTGAAGAATATAATTTGTGTGTGTTTTACAACATTTTGAGGGCATTATTCTCAGAAATGGAATTTTGGAGTCAAAGAATAACCATATAGTGAAAGACTGGTTTCCAAAAAGATTCTAAGTTTGCAATGTCACCAACGATATAATGAATACAACTGTTTTTCCACAGTCTTGCCAGAATTGAATTTTACTGCTTTTAATTATTTTTTTGCCAATCTGATGTTTGAAGTTATACTAAAAGTTGGTTTGTCTTCCCTTTTACTATTAATGGGGTTATGCATTTTTCCAAGTAATTATTAACATTGTGGTTTCCTCTTTTGAAATTTTCTATTCATATCTTTTAACCATTTATCAATTATGACAGGGAATTATCTTTTTAAATAGTTTTTCACATATTTTAGATGTCAGGTTTTTATCTATCATATTTGCCACAAATTTTTTTCTTTTAATTATACTGGTTTTTTTGCACATACATTTTTATTTTTTGAGTTAAGAACATCTATCTTTCTCTTTAATTCCTTCTATTTGTTGAATATATAAAAGTAATTTACCTTCCTCTTTATGGTAAATACATTATTCTATTTTCTTCCATAGTTTTAATTATTCTTTTTTATGTCTATCATCTAGCTGTAATTCAATGGTATATATGTATAATACAGTATATATTAATTTTCCCACCAAATCACAACCCATTTTTCCAATGTACATTTACTAAATAATTATTCCTTTTCCCAAAGTTTATTTTCTATAGGTTTAATTAAACATCAATCCTTTGTATATATTTGGCTGTAAGTCTGGTATGTCTATTTTATCTGATATTTCTCTCTATGTTTTGGGTCCAGTATTAGAGAGTTTTGATAATTGCTTTGTAGCATTTTAAAGTCTAGGAATAGAAGACCAGCTTCTTTTTCTATAATGCCCCCTTGTCATCCATGCCTACTTGTTTCTCTCTCTCTCTCCCTCTCTCTCTGTGTATATATATATATATATTCCTAATTATTTTGTCTAGTTGTAACAATGATACTTAGTGGTTTTTGGACTGATAGTAAATTAACCTATAATTAACTTTTCATTTTTACTTTAGTAATTCAACCCACTTGAAAACATCAACTATCCCTTCTAGTTATTCAGGTCTCCCTTTATTATGGTCATGATAGCTTCTGAATTATTCTTACACAGATCCTTGTAATCTTAAGTGTGTAATTTCCAAATATTTGAAGGTTTTTGTTATTTTATTATTTTCCAGTTACATTTAGAGACAGTTTTCAACATTTGTTTTTATAAGATTTCTAGTTTCAAATTTTTCTCTCTTCTTCCTCTCTCCTCCCTCCCCAAGACAGCAAGTAATCTGACATAGGTAATGTATGTATAATCACATTAAACATATTTCTGCATTAGTTATGTTATGAGAGAAGAATCAGAGCAAAAAGGAAAAACCTCAAAAAAGAAAAACAACAACAAAAACCAACAGAAATAGTGTAGTTCAATCTGCATCTAATTCCACAGTTCTTTTTTTTTTTCCCTTGGATTTGAAGAACATTTTCCATCCTGAGTCCTTTGGAACTATCTTGGACCATTGTATTGCTGAGAAGAATCAAGTCTATCACAGTTGATCAACACATAATGCTGTTGATACTGTGTAGGAAAATTTACTCTTAAGGCAAATACTTCCCATTAGAATTGAAAAATGAGTTACTATCATATCCTTTCTTTTGGTCAAGTGTGTACGGTACTTTCCATTCACGTTTCTTTCTTAATTATCTATGGTCCCTTGCTTGTAAAGAATCGTGGGGCAATGAGGGTTAAGTGACTTGCCCAGGGTCACGCAGCTAGTAAGTGTCAAGCATCTGAAGTTGGGCAGCTAGGTGGCACAGTGGATAAAGCACCGGCCCTGGATTCAGGAGGACCTGAGTTCAAATCCGACCTCAGACACTTGATAATTACTAGCTGTGTGACCCTGGGCAAGTCACTTGACCCTCACTGCCCCATAAAAACCAAAAAAATAATAATAATTCGAGACTTCATGTTTCCTTAGTAAATTTTACTTAAAATACTTGAATATTAACTGTCTTAAAGTACAGACACTACAATGAAATGTCTCCTGTTTCTCGAAAATAAAAACTAAAGTTAGATCTTATGCAGCAAAGTCAACTATAAATTAAAACAATTAAACTGATTTTAAATTTACCAACTAGCAAAAATAGTTAGAGCTAAGTCTAGTCTCTAAATATCAATAAGATCATTTTATCCACAAGTGGGCAGTATTTAGTCATGATTAGAAAATCATTAACAGGAATTTACTTTCATTTACTTCTCCAGCCATAAGAAATTATTCTAGAATTCTTATAGTCTCTATTGTAACCAGAAATAAAATTGTAAAGAAAATTTCTGGGAGATCTCAATTCCGGGCATATATTTAAAGGAAGCAAAAGCATGTATGTTCTTTAATTTGGGAATGGAAGAACAAATTTTGGTATATAAAAGTAATCAAATATTGTTACATTGTAAGTAATGACAAATATGGGGAAACATGGAAAGACAGGAATAAAGTAAGCAAGAATCAAGAAACAATAAAAAGAATGACTACAATAATATAAATAAAAAGAAACAAAAGAAAAATAAAATGATTTGCAATTATAATGACCTATCTTGACAATGGAGAAAAATGAGGAAATACATCTCTTCCCATTCTCTGGGGAGAAAATGTAGCAGCACAGAAGCATGGGTCAAGAATGTTCCATGTGCTGTCGGTTGTGGACACTGGGTTGGTTTTAATCAGCTGTCTTTATTTGGACTGTTAAGTGAAAGTTTTGCTACCTGGGAAGAATCTGTAGAAATAACTAATATATGAACAAAAGACATCAAAAAAACTTGAATTTTTAAAAAAGGAAACAAACCTACCAGATCTCATAAGGAGGAAGATTGTAGAAGAAAATCAGCCTATATTACTTACATTTTAAAAAATATGAAATTCTGAATTATTAAAATATTACCTTCTTCATCTTCCCATTCAAGATCAAGGGATGTACTGTCATCATTTCCACTCGTTGATTTGGTTTTGGTCATTAAGTCACAACTACTTTCCGTGTTTGGTGTCAAAACTGTGGCCTCTGATGAAAGCCCTAGAGCAAACACCAAAATAATTAAAAACTGACATCTGTAACCATTCTGACCAAAATAACAACTATCATGGCAACAACCGCCCACTCTTAAAAATTTTTATTTATTTATTTTTTTTGTGGGGCAATGGGGGTTAAGTGACTTGCCTAGGGTCACACAGTGTAGGCTAGTTAAGTGTCAAGTGTCTGAGGCCAGATTTGAACTCAGGTCCTCCTGAATCCAGGGCCGGTGACTGCGTCACCTAGCTGCCCCCACCCGCTTTTTAAAAAAGCACATTAGAGTTCAGAAATTGTTTTCTTCACAACACCTGCAAAGTGGTGCAAAGTGTAGTTAAGGCTCAGAGGTAAAACATGTGGCTACCAAGGACACTTGGCCTTTTGACATGAATTCTGTTCAATGCCTTTTCTACAATACCACAATACCTCTTTTCAAATGTAACAATTTAATTTACAACTTCATTCTGTTTATATTATGATTCCTTTTTAAATGACCACTTATCTCAGAATGTGAAAACTAGACAGAAGTCTAACAATTATTCCGTCCAGATTATAAGGATAGTGAGACACAGGGAGAAGAAATAATCTATCCAAACAGTTATTTAGTTAGTTAGTGGCAGATCTCCTCACTCCCACAATCTCATCATTACTATTTACACTTGATGGCTGTCTAAAAAAACATTTTTGGGTTTGAAATTCATAAGGTTTGCCTGTGACAGGGCATCTCTGCTCTAGATACACATCAACTTCATGGCATCCCTGCCTTGTGTTTCTCTAGAACTTCCACATTGGAAACTTTGATACTGGATACTTCTAGAGTGGAGCAAATCCTTGGAATCTCTCTCCTTCTAACATTAGAGATGAGAAACCAGAGGGCCTCAGTGACTACTTGTTTTTTTTTTTTTAAACCATAGCCCCCATTCCACATTGCTAAACTAGGGGACAAAAGGTATTGAAGTCATACCCACTGATCAGGGGAGCAAAGAGAAGTTGTGTAAATATGTATTAATAAAGATGATGCCCAGCTGGGGAGTTGGTTCTTGAGAAACACCCTCTCCTCATGCTGGATCTGAAGACAGTGGTACCTTCATCCCTTCAGTTTGTGAAACCTTGCAGTGATCATTTTCGACCTTAATCCTTCTTCCCTTGCCTCTCTTCCTATAAGATCCAGACGTGAGTCATCTCATGTTAGGCCAATAAGCCTTCACTTGTAAGGTAAAAGAAGCCCATGATAAAGGCTTTTAGCCATCCTGGTCTTAGCCTACCTGACTTCTGTCAAAACCTTTAAATCTCCAAAACACTGCAATGGGAAAGGGTGCGATTTACGGAAGCCTTTCAGCTAAGTTTTAGACAGCTACATTCAACAAAAATTATAGAGAAGCCTCCATCATTTGCTTCCTCAAACTTTTTAAATGAGATACATTTATTTCACAACTTCGAAAACTCAAGACAATCTCCTGGTGACTGAGTGTCACTCCCGACTACCAGCTTCTAGGCTTCATCTCTTCAGGACCCTCTAACTAGCGTTCGCAGGTCCAGTCTTGCAGACTGAGCACACTCAGTCACCAGGAGATTGTCTTGAGCCCAGTGAAGTGGTATTACTATAACACATGGGTGGTCCTGGAAATCTAGGGTTGTGAAATGCCCTCTTCAGGGACCCTGTGTTTGCCCCCCATGACCTGTATGATCTCCAATCATATGGCTTCTCCGGTTGTCCCTCTCTGTGGGAGCATGTGCCCTAGATTTATGAGAAAGTGCTAAATTCAGAATAAGAAGGAGACCTGAGCTCAAGGTCACTTAAACCACTTACTAGCTCTGTGACCTTAGGCACATCACTTAACATCTCAGAGTTAGTTCCTTCATCTACAGAATCAGGACTGTGAGAATATCTACTTGGTAAAGTTGTAGTTAGGAGAAAATGAGGTAATGTGAAAATAGCTTTGCAAGCCTTTATGTGGTAGATAAATGTTAATTATTATTAATAGCCACTACTATTTATGAGGGGGATATTTTGTGCTTTTTTTCTTATGATCATCTCTCATTAAATGCCTTTGCTTTTTACCTTCAGGGCCTTGGGAGCTATGGTTTTGGATGGATATGATTCCACACAGTATCTTGACACTGGGGCACCTGTTCTGCAGAACTTATGTATGAGAGGGAGATAACTTAACTATGGGGAGGTAGAACAGAGACCAGCTAAACAGAAATGATAGCACGAAGGAGGCAGCAAGTGCAGAGCTACAAGAAGGGAAATGCTTTGGTTTCTATTTCTGGGCTTTGAAAATGTAAGAAACATCAGAGGAAAAAGCAGATTTAACTTGTGTATTCTGCTAGCTAACTCATCTAGAGGCAATCTGAGCATTTTATTTCTCCCATGCACTGAGTGTTGTGTAGTGGAAAGATAACCGTGAGATTGTAAGCTCCTTGAGGGCAGAGACTGTCCTTTGCCTGTTTTTGCATCCCTACGAAGAGTGTCTGGCACATGCTAGGCACGATGTCCAGAATTAGGGAACACAATGACAAAAATTAAAGTCTCTCCTCAAGGAGCAACATTTCAAAGAACCAGGGCTGTTTGGGCTAGAGAAAAGAAGAGCTGACTATTGAAACGCTATCTGTGTGGAAAATGGATTAGCCATTTTCTGCCTGGTCCTAGAGGGCAGAACCAAGAACTTGTGGGAGCTACACAGACACATTTTGGCTTGATGTAAGGAAAATACTTAACGATATAAATTATCTAAAAGTAGTACTGCTGTCTTGGGAAGTAATGGATTCCCCTTCATAAGAGGTTGTCAAACCAAGACTGAATGTTGTAGAGAAGACTCCTGTTTGGGTATGGGTTGGAAAAGGTGGACTTTGAAGTCACTTTTAGCTCTTTATTGTGACCATATTCTTCACTTTCAGCCAGAGAGATCCTTTGGGGAGTTTGTGGTTTAAAAAGCCAGACCTTGAGGGGCAGCTAGGTGGCGCAGTGGATAGAACACCGGCCCTGGAGTCAGGAGGACCTGAGTTCAAATCTGGCCTCAGACACTTAACACTTACTAGCTGTGTGACCCTGGGCAAGTCACTTAACCCCAACTGCCTCACACACACACAAAAAAAAAGCCAGACCTTGAATGAAATAACTATAACCTGTCATTTAATGACAGAAAGGAAAACGAATGAGTTATTTGACCACCTCACATGACAGTAATACATTTAACAGGAATGATTAAAAAAAAAATCTGGCAAGGCCAAGATAACATCTTGAGACCTTTTTTGCTTTATTAAAATTTTAAGAAAGAAAACAATTTCATGGTTTTAATAAGTGGATAAATCCCTTTGCAAGACTAGAACTGTAATATGGGTTGTGACTTAGCTAAATCATGTAGAATAGCTAGATGGAAGGCAATCTTTTTTTCAGGAAACAATGTTCAGTTATCTGGTAAGGAGAAGGGAGGTCACTTCTTGATCACATATGCTAGGGGGTCTTAACCTGGGGTCCATGACTTAAACTATTTTTTTCCGTAAGTACTTCAATATAATTAATTTCCTCTGTAATCCTATGTATTGTATTTTATGCATTTAAAAATATTATTCTGGGGAGGGGTTTCTAGGCTTCACCAGATAGTCAAATGGATCCAAAATGCAGAAAAAAGGTTAAAAATCCCTGAGAGATACAAATCAAGAATTAACTTTTTGGATACATCTAATTTTAATTCTGCTTTTATTATACGTCTATTGTGTACAAGGTACCATATTAGAAGCTGAAGAGGGTTGAGGGATAGGAAGACAACTTCAGTAAAATCCCAGGAAGGAGTATTTGATGAAGGTAACTTGTGAAGTCTCTGGTACATGAAATGTATTTTAAATTTTGATTTTATAATTAAAAATACTTACTACTACTTCGAAAAACTTCATATTGTGACTTTATATTTCTCAAATAGGATTCAAAGTCTTCTTCGGTCCCTGAACTGTAATAAAGTAAAACATTTTTCTTATACTTACAATAGATTCTGTTTAATATTTGTCATTATTTATGAAGAATGAGATTTAGAACTGAAGTCCTACGTCAAGAATAGAGAATCTATTGTATAATTAAAACAGTTCTGGAAACACAGGCAGATTTTTGTCACGAAATTATGTCTCCCATAGCTCAGCCTTTCTGAATTAACAATAATAAACATTTACAGAACAGAGATATTTATGATTTCTTTTGCAACAAGTAAGTCACCTGCTGATACATGAGCTATTTTGCCATAAAAAGAGAGAGAGGATTTTCAGAGAAACAGAACTGAGTAACCATTTGGTATCGATAATGCTATCACATAGTTTTCCAGGGGGAAGGTAATTTTGGAGGAAAGATAAGGTCAATTAAAAGAGATGATGCCTTCCTACTTGGAAGAGTTAAATACCTCTTTGTGTGACATGTAATTGCGAATGCAACAGCACTTTGATTAAACATGTGAGCACTCCTCTATATGCATGTCCCCCCCCAAAAAAAAAAGAAAGGAGAAAAACAGAAATGATCCTTCTCCCTATGGACATTAGAACTTCCCACTAGAAAGAAAGAAAAACCACTTTTTATTATTTACCTTTGATATTCTCCAGGGTTGGAATGATGAGATCGTTGCATAATCCTTTGCCTTTCTTGCTTTAGAAAAATAATACAATATAAAATAATAAAACAGTTCAGATGTCATTCTATTATTCTATCACTACCAAAAATACTTTGGGGGGGGGGAAGGAAGGGTGAATGAACTGGGGTCCTCATATTCCTAATTACCACTACTCTCCTCTACATGCCCTTATGTTTGTACTGTATTCATAGACTCAGACAATATTAGAAATGGACCATATCTTAGGTGTCATCAAATCTAACCCCCTCATTTAAGATGAGGAAACTGAGCCTGTGAGTACAAGCCTTTAAATGGATCAGCATAGCCCCGAGGATAAGGAAATCTTAAATTTATTGTAAAGAGAAAATTTTGAGCTTTGACAGCAATTCTGTAGCAACCAAAAAGGAAGAAGGCTCTCTGCAGTTTCTGGTGGGTTCAGAGGAGAGTGCAGTGGAAGACAACTCACAAAAATAAGAGTCTCATCCTGAAACTAAGTTCTGAACAAGGGGCAAGAGAAAAGCCTCTACTAGACACCCCCTGTACCATTCCCCATTCCCACCCTCTTGCCTCCAGGAACCCTGGAAAACACTAAGTAACATCTAATGGATTGTATCTTGGAAGCTGCCGTGCTTAGTGATTCAAGGACATGGCTATAAAATAAATGGCCTACCCCATATACAGAAAGATGTTTTTTAGGAAAACGTGATAATTAATTTCTAATATAGTTTCCACTTTAAAGACCTATTATAAAATATCCATTTACCAATATAATTCAATTACATTGCTAAAATTTTTGAGAAAAAAAGTCAATCTTACAATCATAACTGAATAAGAAAATGAACATTTTAATGCCCATTAAAAAAAATTTAAACTGATTTTTTGTGTGTGTGAGGCAATTGGGGTTAAGTGACTTGCCCAGGGTCAAACAGCTAGTAAGTGTGTAAAGTGTCTGAGGTCATATTTGAACTCAGGCCCTCCTGAATCCAGGGCCGGTGCTCTATCCACTGTGCCACCTAGCTGCCCCTTTAAACTGATTTTTGACAAAAAAAAAAAAAAAAAAATTAAAAAAAAAAAATATATATTGATTCAATTACCACCACAAGTACATTTCTATATATGCAAAACCGCCACAGCATCTCTAAGTAAATCTGTTGCCTTCCAAGTCATACATCTTAGGACCAAAATTGCCAAAGATGAAAACCAAATTTTTGTCAACAAGGTTTTTTTTGTCCATGTGACAGCCCCAACTCCCCTCATGGGACACAGATTCCTTGACTCTTTACTATAGCAAGGCAGTTGTTAACTGGGCAGGATTGCCCATGAAATTTTGGTTTTTTTTTTGTTTTGATTCTATTGTGAACATCGACATTTCCACAAAAATGAAAATGGCCAAGACAGTGGCAATAGCAGATGAGGACATAAACACATATTCCTCCCAGGAGCTTCAACCTGACATTAATTTTTTAGTATAAGACACACATCCACACTACTTAACTGATGATAGGACAACAGAAAACATTATATGTAGCCTTTCAAACTCCCATTTTTCTGACTTTATGTACCATAATACTTTCTGTGAACTAGACGTTTCAACACGAAATTAGAACAGAATATGTAATTTAACAATTTTAAAGTGTACCAGCTAAGAACCCAATAAACTTTAAAAACATTTAGAAAGTATTAGTTTTTACTAAGAAGTTTGTTTTGCTACAGTATTTCCTTTGTTTAACAACGTTAATTTCTGGAAAATGCATATTCATGAAAAATAGAATAGCTCAAAGAATTATCATCCAACCTTTTTATTTTCAAAGTTGAATGGTACCTACTAACACCAAATTGAACAAAAGGCATGTGACTGCATGCTACTATTTATATTTTATATTCATAAAAGGCTCATTAATTTGCCTTTAAAAATTCTGAGAAGATAGGAAGAGAGTAAACAATGATAAACAAAATGACCTTCATTTAGGGAAAAACAGGTCAAAAACTAAAGTTTGTTTCAGTGCATTTTACAAATAAGGAGAAAAGCAGCTCTGTTATTTATATATTGGGGTTTTTTTCCCCTCACCTCCAAGAACTTTCGCTGCTTTGCTGCCCTGGCTGCTTCACGCTGTGCAGCGTATAAAGCTTCTTCTTCTAGTCTTAACTTCTCTTCTTGTAAGGCTAACTGTATATGAACAAAACAATAAGGGTTAACAAAAATCAGAACCTGTCTAACTGCTCTAAAATAATGAAGTGCTTATTTATAAAATAAAAAAAATATCCACAACAAAAAATTGGTTTTTACATGTTAGGAAATTTTAGTTATTAATTTTTCAACTTTTTCTATAACAAATTAAGTAAAACTATGAACATTATTTAATACGTTTATATTCTGTATCATGAAGTGACAACTCATTTTTAAATTTACAAACTATCAAAGTACAGAATGGTTTCTCCCCTTTATAACATTCCAAATTAGTATTCACACCATTTCATTTTATACATTTTTATCATGACTATTATAATGCTGTTGACTTTCCCAAATCAGTCAGTCACAATATCTCCATTTACAAATTACCCCATTTACTTCAATGAAGCTGTGATCTCCCCAATGTGAGGGACACATTCAAGGAAGACCATGATTCATCTCTGCCTACCTCTTGACTATGTCAGTCTTATCTGCATCTGCCTATAAATTTCCCATAGTGGGTCTATCCAATATCCTCATATTTATTCTCTCTCTCCTTTCTCATTATATGACCAGTTAATTTGTTTTCCAGCCATATACCATAGGTCTACGATGGCATCCTTTATACTTCTTTTATAATCCCACATTTCTCTTGGGGTAACGCTCAAGTTTAATTTTCCGAGATTTCACTTAACTTTGATATTTTTCACACTTAATTAGCATAGCACACTTAATTAGTCTATAGTATTTTGCTATAGACATCTGGTTTTATTATTGTTCAAGAATTGCCTAAGCAGTATACAGGGAGTCTATAGTAATAATTATCTGTTTCTAAAAATCAGAATTTTACATTTTTTTTTTGCCCTCTGGCTAATACATGTTTTTGTTACTGTATATATGCCTGCCCTTTTGATCATAGTATTTTTTTTTAATTAAATTTTGAACTAAAGAACAAAAGAGCATTTTCATACAGAGTTAAACACAGAAAAAGGATTCTACATGATACAGTGAATCTCCATTTCCTACCACCTACTTTTTAAATAAAGTTTATGACAAACTCTACATGTATTTTCAAAACTGTACTGCTTGGATACTGCCATTTAATCAATGGTAACTATCTCATAAAAATAAAACAAACAGTAGCTAGGTCATCAAGCCTCATAATTATTTTTCCCCCCTTTACAGCATTAAACACGCTAAAAACTGTCCCAATGAGAACAAATAAAATGTATAAAAACTGGATAGGAGCGAAATGTATTTTATAAACAAAATAATTTTTCAAGCTTTTTGTGTGAATTTGGTTTTCCACTAACTTTACAAGAATCTCAAACCATCATTAGATTTGAACACTTGGTCCATCTTCCTTATCTATAACAGATTAGAAAATGGAGGCCCCTATGTTAGGTAATTTGCTCACAGTGGAAGACGTGAGACCAGAAGTAAGGTTTCCTGGGGCCCAATCCAGGATTCTCCCTACTCAACTATGTTGCCTGAAATGTGCTTGACCACAATCCCTCTTTGAAATTTAAGAGGTTATTTTCTTGAACTCCCACATACTTCTTAAATATTATAGTAATGAACCAACTGCCTATGAACTGAATGACTGACTGTAAGAACTTTTCACTGATTCATTAAGACCCAGTTAGATTTAACTGATTGTAAAAATATTAATTCCCCTTAAGGAATTAAGCTTAAGGTTCTTCCTCAGAACACCTCTATGAAGTAGGTTTACAAATGAAGTAAGTAACTGAGGAACAAAGCATTAAGTGACTTGCTTCCAGACAAAAAACTAGTGCTGGGGAAGGGACAAACTGAAGCCTTCACACTTCAAACTCATTCTCTTTTGACAACAACACAAGGCTGTTATCAGTGAACTGTGAGCACTTAACATAATACTTATCACAAAAAATCAGGTGAAACACAACAAACATCCAAATCACATACATGGTTTTATAATCTGAGAATTCTATTTACCTCTCTTTGAATTTTAATATCAAATGTTTTTTGTTTTTCAGCAATAGAATCATAATGCCTCTCTCTTAGGTCAGCTATTTCTTCCTCAGTAAGGGGCCTAGGAAGAAAAAAGATACAAAACGTTTGCAATGTCAAAAGGTATTAAAATAAATTAGTGCTATGATTTTAATGCATATACTAGAACCAACAAATACTAACACCACTTCTATGGATGAGTGAAGCAATACTAAATTTAAATTAGGAACAACAGGATATTTTTATTGCAATCACCCTGAGCCAGGACAATGCATTACATTTAAAAATAAGGAATATTAAATGAAAATGCTTTTGATTACTAAGAACGTAATCTTTAGGTTAAAACAGATAAATATATGCTGCTTCTTCCTCATGTGACAAATATAACTAACAAAAGTAAGTGGAATTGTTCAGAAAACTGGCTTTTTAAGGCTATCATAGTATCCAGGTCTTTACATACTAAAAGGGTCAGTAAACTCTGAAAAAGACAATTTTAAAAATTTGCAAGATGGAAGAGAAAGGGGAAGAAGAAGCTTGTGTTAAGAAACAGGGGAAAACAGACTTAGTTTAAAGAATTCCTGAAGTTTATCACATACACACAAATCAGTCCTTACCTATGACTACTTCCTGGGCTTTCCCCCTGTTCCAAATAAATCAAATAGTTCATTAGATTTTATTAACTGTCTCTAAATAAAAGAAGTCAATATGCTAAGAATATATTTGTACCAATTAGCAAAATATTTTCTACATATTCTTTTAAGGGGATTCCTAAATATACTTTTAAAGCAAAACCAAAAAAATTAAAACAACATCAAAATTCACCAATTATGTATTACATATAAAATTAATTACTAATTAAGGGTATCATAGTCAATATTATTTTATACAATCATACAATGTTCATTTTTCCCTCTGAAAGCAAATCATAAATTACTAAAATAGATCTCTACTCAAACTGCTTAAAAATGTTTAAGAACAGCTTTAAAAAGAATTAATTGGAAAGAAAAGGATTATGCAAATAAAAATTCCCACCAACTCTAGTAAATTAGGAAAGATGACCAAAAACAGTGAAGCTCAAGTAAGTGAAAGACTATGAGGAATATATGATGGGAAAGAAGGGCTAATGAGTTCTACAGAGAAGGGACAGCAAGTTTTCATTGAGTACAAGCTGAATGAGGAAGCAGTATGGTACTTAAAAAGCAAAGATGATACTGTGATATACAGTTTTAGATCCACATTATCTAAATTCAACTGGGAAGGGGAGCAGGAACCCCCCCTCCCAACTCTGGCTCTCAGCAGGGCAGGTGCTCCCCAAGGGGTGGGGGAGCTTCACTTATATTAAGCAAGAACTGTGTAATTAGCATTCAAGAGCTAGAAAGTTTTTCTTCAGCTATTATTCCTATTGTAATATCTTTGATATGCAAAGTAATATTCTTATATTACAAAGAGTGAGCATAGGAATTAGTGGCCAAGAAGTCTATGGCTAACAGGCCCTGTTTAAATGGTGGTGTAACAACTTAAAGATATGCAGTATACTTACTGCATAACAACCTTGTGAAGGACATATTGAAAGTATTATCCCAGAAAATGAAGGCCCCAAGAGATTAAAGGATCGCACAACCAGTATGGGTCAGAGCCAGTCTTCAAATGAAAGTTTTTGTCAGATTCAGGTCTCAGGAAGGTATATGTAATGTTTACCATATGAGGGATTTTCTTGGGAATTTATAAGCAATATTCTACATAACCTGAAAGGTCTTCACTAGTTACAACATCCATGTATATCTATCTGGAACATTGTGGAAAATTTGGTAATAAAAATGAAAATGGGGGGAGGGCACAGAGGAGCACAAGTCTTATAAAGGATCTGTAAAAGTCCTGTAAGTTAAAAACATGGTATAATTTATCTTGGAGAAAAGGATATAGAATGACAATTAAAACAATCACATTTACAAAACATTACAACATGATGGGCTGGATTTTTTTCC
Organism: Dromiciops gliroides; assembly: GCF_019393635.1. Classification (NCBI taxonomy): domain Eukaryota; kingdom Metazoa; phylum Chordata; class Mammalia; order Microbiotheria; family Microbiotheriidae; genus Dromiciops; species Dromiciops gliroides. The sequence continues at coordinate 223,302,631 of NC_057866.1, forward strand.
CCACTCAACTGTCTTATGGTGTCTAATGTGTTATAACCATTGGTTTAGGGAGCTTAGGTGACCTGCTGGAGGTCACAGAATGAAGAACTAGTTTTTTGCTGTTATTTTTAACATTCTCACATTGATTGCAGAAGAGGGGAATTAATTCTGTGACTTCCTTTTCTAAATTATTTGTCTAAAAACCGACAAGTGAAAAGAAAACAAAATTCAGAAATGACCATGTTGTATCAATAATACTATCATCTGGGTATTTAGATATAGAACGATTATATCATTATCTATTACCACCACAGGGCTGCCCCTCTTCCTTATATTCTCCCTTTGCTCAGCTATTTGAATGTACACAGGGTTGGTGAGATGGGAGTCAACAACCCTTCTCTTCTGGATAAGGAAGACTATCAGGCCTTATCAGTTGCCCTGACACCATCTTCTAAGGTCCACAAGGTCTTATCACATGCTCTGACCCAAGGTCCTGCAGTCTTCCAGCACTATCACCTGACTTATTTATATACCCTAAGGACCTCTGTTCTTTGCCATCTGCCCCAGTGCAGCACTTTCAGAACTTCTAGGCCTTCTTCTCTGCCATGAAGCTGAATATTTTTAACATGTTGTTTCTTCCAACTCGATTTTTCTATTTGTATACACAGAACTTTAGTACAATGCTTGGTCAATAATATATTATTTTTTTTTGGTGTGGGGGGGGCAATGGGGGTTAAGCGACTTGCCCAGGGTCACACAGCTAGTAAGTGTCAAGTGTCTGAGGCTGGATTTGAACTCAGGTACTCCTGAATCCAGGGCTGGTGCTTTATCCACTGCACCACCTAGCCACCCCCAATAATATATTCTTAATAAATGCTTTTTTTCCCTTCCTTCCTTCCTTCCTTCCTTCCTTCCTTCCTTCCTTCCTTCCTTCCTTCCTTCCTTCCTTCCTTCCTTCCTTCCTTCCTTCCTTCCTTCCTTCCTTCCTTCCTTCCTCCCTCCCTCCCTCCCTCCCTCCCTCCCTCCCTCCCTCTTTGGTAAATACCCAGATAATCAAACTGTGAATAGGACTTAGGAGTTTATCCATAAAATGAAGAATCCTCAACCTTGCAATACAATAAAAATGAAAATACTTACTTCATCACTTTCTACTAGATTTTCAAACTGTAAAAAACAAGAACAATATGTTAATGAGGACAAGACATATACATCTTACCAGAAATGATAGTAACCTCATTTTTAAAGACAATATAATACAGCTATTTGTAAGGGTCTTGCAATTTTCAAATCATTTGAAATCAAATGACTTATCTCATTTGATCTTCCCAACAACTCTGGAAAATTGGAGGCAATTAATTACTTTATAACAGAAGCAAAAAATAAAAACTTTTCATAAAAATTAAGCAGAAATTTAATACAAAAGTTTTCCCTCCCTTGAAATAAACATACAGTTGCTAAAAATTCTTCATATCACTTTTTGTACCCAGAAAGGATTTTCTCTTCTTACTGATTTTGGGGCTTCATTTAACTCTTTCAGAGGATAGTGCTAACATTAATGCTAACCCTGTCAATACAAGGCCAGCTATTCAAATACATTTCCATATAAAGTTCTTTCTCACAAGTAGTTTCTGAAATCAGAAACTTTACCCATAGTTTCTGATCAAAGTCTTTCTGACAGGTAAAAACAACAAGTTCTACTGAAACAAAAGTTCCAATAATGAAAACTATTCACAATACCTTATATATTAGTTCATTTTTCAGGAATAAATATTTCTTACTTTAAAATAAACTAAAAGCAATACTCATCACTATGAAAACAGAAAACTTCACATTAAAATATGCTGCAGAACCTGAAAAGTGCTAAAATTCAAACCATGCAGCACAAACTACTATACTTGATAATAAGAATTGAGAAAGAATTAAACTACTTAAAATAGTGGCCTATTCAATGAATTATAGATACTAAATATGTTTTGTTTTGTTTTGTTTTGCAGGGCAATGAGGGTTAAGTGACTTGTGACTTGCACAGGGTCACACAGCTAGTAAGTGTGAAGTGTCTGAGGCCAGATTTGAATTCAGGTCCTCCTGAATCCAGGGCTGGTGCTTTATTAACTGTGCCACCTAGTTGCCCCCCCTTTTTTAAAGAATAAAAGTCTTATACTTGGGCGCTGAAGAAAGCAACCAAGAGGGAAGTCAAAGACTTTGCCTCAAGAGTAGAAAATGGCTTAGAGACAAGACTCTTTGAGACACATTTCTCCAATAATAAATATTAAAAAGATATGTTTAGGGGCAGCTAGGTGGCGCAGTGGATAGAGCACTGACCGTGGAGTCAAGAGTACCTGAGTTCAAATCCGGCCTCAGACACTTAGCACTTACTAGTTGTGTGACCTTCGGCAAGTCACTTAACCCCAATTGCCTCACTAAAAAAAAAAAAAAAAAAAAAAAAAAAAGGAAGATATGTGTATATTAGAATTCAACAGGTTTGGGTGACAGAAAAATATATATAGGTTTTATTTCCCGTACAGTTATTTGTGGTTGGTTCCTTAACAGACTCTAGAATATTGTTAGGTCCATGCTGGCTATTCTAATAAAGGGCAATCCAGTGTATGGATTTAAAGATGACTTTATAACTTCTCATTCTACTTCTGTATTTGCAGCTGGCCATTTCACTTTATGTCCTTATGATATGTGACACTGGTGGCACTCCCCGATCAGTAAAATGAAGGGATGGTCCTAGTGGACCTCTGAGGTGACCCCTGACTCTAACTCTAGGATCCATCTTGTAAAAGTTCCAATTGTGCCCCCATCCACCTGCTCCCTTGATCACTGCTTCTCTTCTGTGACCTTGCTCCATGAATTATTCTCCCCTCCCCCCATTAATTTTCAAGCTTTCCTTCTGTCAGACTATGAACATGCTTCCATCTCCTATATTCCAAAAACCAGTACAAACTTTCCTTTGACCCTGTCAATCTCTTCCACTATAATCATCTTTCTTCTTCACCAATGTCAAACTTTTAGTAAGAATAGTCTGTTTCAGGGGCAGCTAGATGGTACAGTGGATAGAGCACTGGCCCTGGATTCAGGAGGACCTGAGTTCAAATTTGACCTCAGACACTTGACACTTACTAGCTGTGTGACCCTAGGGAAGTCACTCAAACCCAACTGCCTCACCAAAAAAAAAAAAAAAAAAGTCTGTTCCCTCTATTCCTGAACTCCTTGCAATGTGGCTTCTAGCTCTCTCTATTCTTCTAAAGCAGCTCAATCATGACCTCATTGTTAATAAATCCAATGGCTGTTTTTTTGTCCTCATCTACCTTGATGTCTGTGGCATGACACTGAGCTCTATCCTCTTTTTTCTTGATATCTTTTCCTCCTAAAATACCGGTTTTATTATTTGACCATTCACTTTACTGAGTCCTTGGTTCTGGCTACTTAAACATGAGTGATTCCCCCAAATCTCGTCTCTTAATTTCTTCCTTGGTGGTTTCTTTTATAACAATTTATATCATCTTTTTCATAAAGATGACTCCCAAATTAATTTACTTACCCAAAGCCTGTCCCCAGAGCTTCAGTTATATTTTTACCTGCCTGATTCACAACCCCATCGAGAATGATCAAATTCAGTATGTTCAAAACTGACCTCTTACCTTCCAAACTTCTACATCTCTACTGATAGTACCACTTTTTCAGTTATTTAGGCTCATAATTTCAGTCATCTTAAGCTCTTCCCTTACTCTCATCAGATACATTCAATTAGCTGTCATGTCCTGTCAATTACACACACACACACACACACACACACACACACACACACACACACACACGTGAACAAATTTTACACTTACACACACACACAAATTATATTGCTCAAAAACATCACCACTTTTCAACTTGCACCCAATTTTCAGGCCCTTACCTCTTCTAACCTGGACTATCATACTAGCTTCCTAATTGGTCTTTCTTCTCTCTAATTCATCTTTCATCCTACTGGACAAGTTAGCACATACTTCAATTCACATCAATGCTCTCAAGAGTTACTCCTACATTGCCTATTGAATTAATTCCTGAGCCTCCTAAAATCTACAACCATATTTCTAGTATTTTGTTGTTGTTGTTCACTCATTTCCAACTCTTTGTGACTCCTTTTTAGGGTTTTCTTGGCAAAGATACTGGAGGGGTTTGCCATTTCCTTCTCGAGCTCATTTTACAGATGAGGAAATTGAGGCAAATAGGGTTAAGTGACTTGCCCAGGGTCACACAGATACTAAAGTGTCTGAGGCCATATTTGAACTCAGGAAGATGAATCTTCTTGACTTCAGGCCCAGCCACCCATTACCCCACCTTGCTGCCTCAGCTTATGTTTTAATATTCCCCTTTATTTAACTCCACATTCCAGCCAAATTAGAATATTTTTTTACTCTGTTGTCATCTTGCTTTCTTTCCTCTGTTTGTACCATCTCCAGGTATCCCTGTGCCCCCTTTCAACTTCTTTTTGTGTGTTGTCTCCTTCTGTTAGGCTGTAAGCTTCTCGAGGGAAGGAATGATTTTTCTTTTTCCTATTTGTATCTCTAGTGCTTGGCACATAGAAGGTACTAAATAAATGTTAACTGACTGCTTATATCTAGCTTTGTATTACTCAGCACAGTGGGCAATTAGTAAATGTTTATTAAATGAATGCCAATAGGAATATTAATTAAATAAAGATGGGCTGGATCACTATGACAATCACTATCACTAGAATTCCCTTAAAGACTTCAAGAAATATATCTTTGTTATGATAAAAATAATAAGTGGGGCTAAAGAATAGAGATACCTTTGTGACCCCAGTACAGCGATGTCATTTTGGTCCTCTTCAAGCATAAAAGACAATATCCACCCATTTTTTATGGAAAAAACCAAAACACTAACTCCTGAACCCCCTCAAATAATATACCCCTTTCCCAGCTTTAGGAAAACTACACTTATCAAGTATACCGAATGCTCCATAGATAATGCTTTTATCTTGGGACTTATACAAAGAAGGAAAATTAATAGATGACAGAATTTAAAGTTTCCAATGTCAGGTGGCCACAATTCAATATGCCCTTTTAGTGGTTTCTTAAGTGATCCTGCTAATAAAATATGAACCTCAATAAACCTAACCATAGGGAATGCTATAGATTATCACTGAATATTACATTTTTTAAAAATCCCTAATGAGGCAACAATTTATAAGAGTTCATTTTATTCAATGAATGCATTTTCTATGAAGTTGTATTTAAATCAATACATGTCAAATCAAATTAAATTTTACCATTGATTTATAATTACAAAGATGTATTTGTAAAGAAAAATAATTTGGTTACAAATATTATTTTTAAAAAACCTTGTTTTTAAAAAATTCATATATTTTTAAAAAAACCCAGTAGCATTTTAGTAAAATATCAATAATAATGCTAAGTTCAATGAGTTAGTAAAATACAATAATATAACATTCCAAAAATTGTAGTGATCATGAGATGTGGGAAGACGTAGCTTTATTTTACTGTGAGAACACTCACCTTTAAACTATATTTACAAATGCAATAAAACAGCTCTTCTAAATAATTTCTTATTATAGCTATCATTTTACTTACTGGCCTCTACCCAGCTAAATTTTTAGCAGAATTAGTTAACATTTTTTTGAAATACAACATTATATTTTTGTATTTAAAAGTTGTGATATGCTGACTCTTTTTTTTGTTTTTGTTTTTTGCAGGGCAATGAGGGTTAAGTGACTTGCCCAGGGCCACACAGCTAGTAAGTGTCAAGTGTCTGAGGCCGGATTTGAACTCAGGTACTCCTGAATCCAGGGCCGGTGCTCTATCCACTGTGCTATCTAGCTGCCCCTATGCTGACTCTTTTTAAGAGAGAGTTGGAAAAAAAGAGTGGAAGGATAAAATAGATAAACCTTTGGTTAATTTGATTAAAAAAAAGAGAGGAAAACCAAATTACCAGTATCAAAAATGAAAGGGGTGAATTCACCACCAATGAAGTGGAAATTAAAGCACTAATTAGGAGCTATTTTGCCCAACTCTGTGCCAATAAATTGACAATCTAAATGAAATGGATAAATATTTACAAGAAAGAGTGGAAGGATATCTGTATTATCTTGAAAATGCTAGGGGGAGGGGGATTGTTTTGGCTAAGAAGCAGTCTACTTCATCGTGCTGAAACATGGTGAAAGGCAAAAAGGAAAAATCAAGCAAGGAAGATAAAAGCAAAATAAAACGCCAAGGAAGTAAGATTAAAGACAACTTCGGGATGAAATTTTACTTAGTGATATTGGAAAAAGATACTAAAATATACTGTGACTTGAAAAATTACCCAATCAAGAACTCTTTAAAAAAATTCTTTCAAGGGTGAATACCTACATAAGTCTTACCATAAGTCTACATTATGTAATTTAATATGAAAATTTAAAAATTCAACATATAAAATACATTAAATAATTGTGCTCATATTTCATTTACTAACACATCATAAAACTTAAAAAAGATGTTTTCTTACTTGAAAATGAAAAAAGAAAAACTTTTCTGGGTATAGGGAAATAGTAGCAAAACAATGAAATCAAAAGGATAGGAAAATAGGTTTCTTTGAGGAAAGTTTTCAAGGGACAACTTTTTTAAAAAAACACTTGAATTATGGAAGGACAAAACATAAAGGTAGGGGGCAGCTATGTGGCACAGTGGATAAAGCACAGGCCCTGGATTCAGGAAGACCTGAGTTCAAATCCGGCCTCAGACACTTGACACTTACTAACTGTGTGACCCTGGCCAAGTCACTTAACCCTCATTGCCCCACAAAAACAAAGCAAAAGAAAACAAAACAAAAAAACTGTAAAAGATGGCAACTAGCTCCATGTCTCTGACCATACTATTCATCCCACTTAGAATGATCTCTTTCCTAACTACCCTTTGCCCAACAATTCTGTCCATTACTTTCTTTGGGACCTAGCTCAAAACTAAGACTTAGTCACTCCTTATTGATTCTTCATTCTGATCAGTTTATACATCATACTCAACTTGTTCATATAGAGCTCTGAAGTTTTATTTCCTAATTATTTCATGGTTGCTCTTGTAGAACGGTCTTTCCTGACCTCAAATAAATACAAGCTAGCATAGCCAGTATTCAACAGATAAAACACTTGTTGAACAAAGAAATGAGGTGCAATTCTTCAATTCAATTCAACATTTATTAAGTACCTAATATGTTATTCAGCATTCTACTTGCCTCTATAGTGAAATGCTCGCCTGTTGGGCACGTCCTAAAATACTTTGACCTGGGAAGAAAAAAAAAATGCTACCATTAAGGAATATAATTCACTTTACAACACTATTTTAAATAACAGCATAAAATCATTTCCCTGGGGGACACCTATCAAGCTTCAAATATTTCATACAGTTAACAAACCATAACCACAATTTTTCGAGATATCAGTAAAGCAGACCATTTCATTGTTAAATTGTTATTTAAATTGTTAAATGTTACTAACATTTATATTGTCATTATTTCATTAAAAAAGAATCTTAAAATGATATTTTAGTTAACTATTAATGGAGCTTATATGGCAGTCATTTACTATTATTAATTCATGACACAAATGTTACCCAAAATAGAATAATAATTTTGAATCTTTGCTACCATCCTTTTACCTTATTATTTCAATAAAAATATTCTGGCAGAATGTCCATGAACCAGAAAAATTATACATCTAAAAAAGCCAAAGTCAACATTGACAAAGACATTTACCAAGCCTAAATTTATCATCTGCCATAATTCCCATTATAAGAGGTATACAAGTAGTCAAAGAAAATAAATGAATACTCTTTCCAAGAAGCTGAGTACCTAACAATAATGTAGGCCTAAATGCTATATAATAGACTTTAGTATTACTAGAAGCAAATTGTTAAAAAATACCATTATTCTATTTTTAGTCAATACCATTATCAGCATATAAGAAGTTCCAATGTCAAGAAGTGCCAATACTCCTAGGAGTGTCTAAGAGAACTGAATTATACCTGAAATATTCCTCAATCTCTAGTGAAAAGTGCCTCTAACTCAAAATCCACCTAATCACAATCAAGGCAATTCCCTTCACATTCCAGTGCCTCCCCTTACTCTCCCATCCCCATCTCAGATAACAAAATAGGAATTTGAAAATGCCCTGCAAACTGGTGAAAATATTCCTTTCCCTTTACTCACTTCAGAAAAGTAAGAAGCCCTAGAACTTGACTTTGAAAAGTACATTTTCATTCTAGAATGGGAATAAGGCAGAAACATATAGCATCGATAAATAAAAGCAGTACCATATAAGACTAGAGTATGACAGAACTGCTGAAAAAATAACACATTCTTGGGTTACATCACAGTACAACATTTAGTTCCAGGTGTCACATTTTGTATGGGGCAATAATATAAAGTGACAAAATATCTATAAGAGAGCGAGCAGAATGGCAGTGGTTTGGAACCATGTTATATGAGGAACAGTTGAAGGAACTAGAAGAAAGACGTTAACTTAAAAGGGAGGGCATAGAAGGAAAAATGCTAGACATCTTCAAAATCTTGAAAGAATCCCATGTGAACAGAAATGAGTGGAAGTCATAGGAAAGAGTATTTTGTTTCAACATATAGAAAAACTTTTATGTCAAATAGAACTATTCAACAACTATTGCCTCTGGAAACATAATGTTCCTGGTTATTAGAAATATTCATATGGAGAGCAAATGGTACACTAGAAGTGAGGTTGCATGGGAGATTACTGTCCTGAAAATTTGACAGGAAAATCCCTTCCATATCTAATATTCTAAATTCACCTAAGTTATCTGACAGTGAAATACCCATCTAACATGTCTGCTGAAGACTAAGTTCTGAAACTGTGATTATACTGTAATTTAAAATTATTTATCAAAGAGTACTTTAAAGTCATTTTTAAAATTAAAAATTGCTGGCAAAACAAATAGTTTATTCTTTGTTTAGAAGAGGAAGCTAAAGTAAGTGGAAAAACAGCTAATTCATCAGTGGAACATAGGATAATACTTTAGACATCCCTAAACTGAGAAATTTATCACAAATCAGACTTAACTCATTTAAAGGAAATCCTTTGTTCCCCAGAAGAGTATAAACAAAGTATCTACCCACCCAATTGGATTGTAATTTAGATAGAGTATATTACACTAATATAATGTTAATATAATATGATATATCATACCACATCCTATCATATCATATGAATAATCATGTTGCTTGTTTATACAGTAACTTAAAGTTCTTAAAGCTTGTCATAATATGTTCTAATTTGATTGTTGCAAGACCTTAGTGAGATATTACTGCTCCCATTTTACAGATGAGGACGCTGAGGCTCAGAAAGGTTAAAATTGTTGATACACAGTCTCTGAGCTAACAAGAGTTAGAGGCAGGATTTGACTCCAAATCCAGGTTGAGTAAAGCAGAGATATACTTAATTCTGGGGGCAGTGATGGTTAGTGATGAGTGTTCTTGACTAGGATTGACTTGGCTGATGTACAGGTATAATCTTGGCTCTGCTGTTTACCACCCACATGAACTTGGGGAAGTCATTCAATCTGAGCTCAATTTTCTTTTTTTTGTTTGTTTGTTTGGTTTTTTACAGGGCAATGGGGGTTAAGTGACTTGCCCAGGGTCACACAGCTAGTAAGTGTCAAGTGTCTGAGGCTGGATTTGAACTCAGGTACTCCTGAATCCAGGGCTGGTGCTTTATCCACTGCGCCACCTAGCTGCCCCTGAGCTCAATTTTCTAATCTCTAAATCAAAAGTTTAACTAGTTATGGTCTTTTTCTATCTTTAGCGTAGGATCCTATTATCAGGATAGTGCCCAAAATCACTGAGACAAATGATAAAGAATGTACCAGTGGGAGGTAGCTGGTGGGAAAGTAATGGAAAAAAATACCAGTGTCAAGAGTTTTGTACTCTCTGGCCTAATTCTGAAAGTATTTATCTTCAAGGGACAACAGAAATAATGAGGATTTTTGAGCAGTGAAGTGCTGAAAATCATACTTGTGTATTAGCTAAAGAAATGTCAACAACAAAACATAAAACTGGATTGGAAGGGAAGAATAGGAAATAACTATTATAGGAGGTGACTATAAAAGTCCAAGGAAAGTATTTATTGAAAGTTAAAAGTCCACAGAATTAAGGAAAGCATAAGGGCTTCCCAGGGATAAGAAGAAACTAGGAAGGCAATTGGATTTAACTAGAAAGAATCAATTCCTGCTTCAGAACCTTACCTAGAGGATGGACCAGAGTACTTTCTATTTCTATTAGGGGTTCACGAGTTCAAAGGTAGCGGGTTCACCTCATGAAAAGCCTTCAAGCAAATAATGGATGACCCCTATTGGATATGTTTTACAAGGAAATGTCTGTAGAGGAAGGGGATGGATTAGATGGCTCTGAAATCTGTTCCAACTTTGAGTTTCTTTAATTATTCTGTGAAAGGAAGCCTAGTATCTAAAATTCTTCATACTGGATAGTCCTCCTTAGGGTAAGTAAGAAGGGAGACAGGAGAGAAGCTTTGTTTTGTTTAGCCTCAGAGGCAGATCTCCTCTTGGTAAAGAAAGGCATCTAACAGCTGTAATGATGCTGATCAATGTGTTGGATGGCCGCAGTTAGCTGTCCCTTGTAAATCTTATAAACATTTAATTAGAGACTCAGGAAAGTACTAGGTGCTAGGGAATGGGCAGTGGCACAAAAAAGAAACAGATTTTATGATCCTTCCATTTGGAAGTTTATAATTCAGAAAAACAAAGCTAATGCTAAAAATAATAGCTGACATTTATAAAGTACTTTTTAATTTTATATTTTTAGTAGACCATTCCTTCACAAACACCTGCATTAAAGTTATAGAAAAAAAATTCACTACTTATTTACATAAACAACCTTTCTTTCAACAAGGTGTCTTCAGTGCATGTTAAAAATCACACAAGTGCCCTTGACTTCTACTAGACAAAAATTTGTTCAACAATACTCTGATTACCAGAATCAAATGAATAAAAGAAGATATATGTTTGCCAAATGTGTTTGCCACTGTCACCAAGGACTAACCTGCACAGAATTTAAAAGGAAAGAGAATTCAGTGTGAGGGGACAATACTCAAAGTTATACAGCAATGAAGCTTGCTCACACATTTGATGCCATAAGAAAACACTAATTTTAAAGTTCACTGATGGGAGTCCAAAGAATATACATACACGTATTTAACAGAAAGTAGTGGGCTCCATCTTTCAGAATTCATTTTTTCCAAATCAAAATGGATATTTTATAGTTAAGATAATTAACATTTATGACAAAAGATTAGGGCATTCAAATTGAAATACATAGCATGTTATATACAGTAGAATGCTATATTTTGGAATGCTAGTTTTTAATCTTCTGTTTTATTAGCTCCAAGTAATATAGCAAACAACTAATTAAAACCCAAATGCAGGACCAAGAAGGTAAAATGTGGTAAAATTAAAAAGAAATTTGTAAAGTATTTCTTTAATGATAGATTAGATGGTGAGTATTTTTCATTGTTATTTATAAAGCTATGATGCTACCAATTTCTATTACAGTAAATACTAAAATTCACTGAGAGTAAATATTGACCTTGGCGAATGAATCAGTGTTTACACGAGAAGAATCTGTATCTTAAAGTTTATCTTAAAAGAAGCAAAGGAATATTGATATACATATTTAACAGCTTTTAAAAAGCCAAATGCTTGAGAGGTAGTTCATATTTCAAAAAGTGCTCTCACAATATTGGCTAGAGCTCATTTCACATTATGGAATGTTTTTCAAGTTAGGGAGTCTGTGGTATGAGTTTTTAAAAGCACTGGGTTTGCAGGAGGAGACTCATTCTAGTCCATCTGATCCTCATCTGTAAGATGTCAGAGATATAACTTCCTATAATTCTATATACAACTTTGTCAGTATTTTTTCTAAGAAGTTGCTTCAGTTTTCCATAGTTTCTGCACCACAACTCTGTACTCTAATAATTCCCTTAGTTATCCTTTCTTTGTTGAGCCACTAATTATTCTCACATATGGACTAGTGAATGGTAAGCTATATAGGTGGGCAAAAGCCAGGAACAGCAAAAAACAGTACCCATTTCCTTAGAGCACCGGAGAAGGCAAACCCCCACAACAATGTATGTGCATATGCAATCTGTATGTGTATCTATATTCTCTTTTACTACATATACAAGCTAATATTTTGTTCATCAATTCGATGACCATTTTAAAGATGTTTAATATGCATAAAACACTGTGGCAGATGCTGAGAAATATAAAAAAAATCAAGACTTACAGTTCTTGACCTCATGTAACTTAAAATCTAAGAAAGGGTATTTGACATTCGTATAAATACATACTAACTAAAAGGTGAATAAGAATCTCACATTCACATTTCTATGGGTTGGTGTTTTCATTGATATAAATATTCCTTCTAGTGGTAAATCCTGCAATGCATCCATAAATTCAGTGATCACAGTAGTTCAACCTATGTGCTAGGAGGGGTTCTTGATATGGCATGAATGATAATGACACTAACAGGTCTAGTCCCCTGATTCTCACCAAACCCTTGCTCCATAATTGGTCAACATTGTCATTTTTCTCTCTGTGAATTGGATGATTTCTCTTACACCAATTCTGTGTAACTTCTCTTTCCTACTATGCTGCAGAGTATTCATGCCCACCATATACCTCTCTGTTGTCCTTTCTATGATGTATAGCTTTATTTCTTCAAAGACCAGAGCATTCTATGACTGGTAGCCATATACTATCACTGGAAAGAATACAGATACCAAAAAATTAAAATTAAAATAAAAAAAAGAATACAGATACCAAATGTTTAAGATCATTAAAAGCACTATGCAATTTCCCCAAAGCAATCCAGCCCACTCTACTCATATGTAGTTTTCTATCCCAGATATACACACAGATGGACCAGCTGTAGGAGCAATACCTATCAAAATCCCCCACCATGTGGTCTAGGCAAGTTTCTTTCCTTAAAAAGTAAGCAAGGGGGCAGCTAGATGGCACAGTGGTTAAAGTGCTGGCCCTGGATTCAGGAGTACCTGAGTTCAAATCCGGTCTCAGACACTTGACACTTACTAGCTGTGTGACCCTGGTCAAGTCACTTAACCCTCACTGCCTCACCAAACAAACAAACAAACAAACAAAAAGTTAAGCAAGTCATCCTTGAGATTTAACTGGTTAAGGGGGCTAGAGCCTCTAGCTCCCTAAATGCTGTAGGCCAGGGCAAGGAAAGCTTCAACTGTTCCCTCCAGGATGAGGACCATCATGGGCAATACAAAAGCAGGTATGCTAGACTGAACTGAACTAAGGCTGAATCCTAGCTGAATATCCTTTTCCTGCTATAGCTACATAAACCTCCTTTTATTGAGTGCTAAGTGTTTCACAAGTAAAACAAAACAAACAAAAAACAAGTGAAGTAAAAATTTAAATATATGGTACCAAGTCACAGAAGCTGAGATTTGGAAGGGACTTCAGCAGACACAGAAGTTCAATCCATACACATCCAATCAGGATTCATCTAACCTTTGCTTTAAGACCTCTAAGAAGTGGGAACAAAACACCTCCCAAGATAGGTCATTCCACTTTTCAGAAAAAAATAACTGAGGGAAAGTTTTCCCTGACCTCAAGATTAAATGTATGCCTCCTTGCAACTTCCACCCATTATACAGATGAAAGTGAAAGGTTAAGTGACTTGCACAGGGTCTGACACAACTAGGAAGTGTCTAAGACAAGGTTCTTGATTACATGTGCATGCTGTATTCACTAGCCACCTAGCTGCCTCTAATCTACAAATCATTATTTAAAAAAATCACTTTTTTTAATTTAAAGTTTTGAGTTCCAAATTTTATCCTTCCCTCCCTCTTCTCTCCCCTTCCTGAGGTGGTAAGCAATCAGATAATAGGTTATACAAGTGCAATTATGTAAAACATTGCCACAGTAGTAATTTTGTATAAAAAAACCTGAATAAAGGAGAAAAATGGAAGAAAGTGAAAAATAGGATGCTGCAGTCTGTGTGCAAGCAACATCAGTTCTTAATTTGGAGGTGGATAGTTTACTTCATTAATCCTCTGTGATTTTTTTTGGATCACTGTATTGCTGAGAATAGTTGTCATTCACAATTTGTCATCAAATAATATCGCTGTCACTGTGCGCAATGTTCTCTTGGGTCTGCTCACTTCACATAAATCTTTCCAGGCCTTTCAGAAAGCATCCTGTTTGTCATTTCTTATAGTACAATATTATTCCATCACCATCATACACCATAGCTTGTTTAGCCATTCCCCAATTGATGGACGTTCCTTTGATTTCCAATTCTAAGTCACCACAAAAAGAGCTGCTTTAAGTATTTTTCTACAAATAGGTCTTTTATTTTTCTTCTTTTTTTTGGGAAGTCTCTGGGACATAAACCTAGCAGTGGTATAGTTGGATCAAAGGGTATGCACAATTTTATAGCCCTTAGGGCACAGATCCAAATTGCTCTCCAGAATGGTTGGATCTTTTCACAATTCTACCAACAGTGGATTATTGTCCCAGTTTTCCCAAACTTCCTCCAAAATCCAATATTTTCCTTTATTGTTATATTTACTCCTCTGATAGGTATAAGATGATACCTCAGAGTTGTTTTAATTTGCATTTCTCTGATCAATAGTGATCTAGAACATTTTTTCATGATTATAGATAGCTTTTATTTCTTTGTCTGAAAACTGCCTGTTCATATCCCTTGACCATTTATCAATTGGGGAATGACTTGTATTTTTATAAAATTATAAAATTAAAATGATCTATTTTATCTTTTGTTTTACTCTCTATATCTTCTTTGGTCCTAAATTCTTCCTCTGTCTATAAATCTGACAGATAAACATTCCATACTCTCTTAATTTGCTTATAGTATCACCCTTTATGTATAAATCATGTACCCATTTTGACCTTATTTTAGCATATGGTGTGAGATGTTGGTCTATATCTAGTTTCTGCCATACTGTTTTCCAGTTTTCCCAGCAGTTTTTGTCAAATAATGAATTTTCGTTCCAAAAGCTTGGATCTTTGGGTTTATCATATACTAGAATACTATAGTCATTTGCTATAGCATAATTTGTACCTATTCTATTTCACTGATCCACTTCTCTATTTCTTAGCCAGTACCAGATTGTTTTGATAATTACTGCTTTATAATAAAGTTTGAGATCTGATATGACTAGACCACCTTCTTTCACATTTTTTCATTGATTCCCTTTATATCCTTGAGCTTTTGTTCTTCCAGATGAATTTTGTTATTATTTTGTCTATTTCTATAAAATATTTTTTGATAGTTTGATTGGTATGGCACTAAATAAATAAATTAACTTAGGTAGAGTTGTCATTTTCATTACATCAATTAATATTTTCCCAAGTGTTTAGATCTGACATTATTTGTGTGAAAAGTGTTTTATAGTTCTGGATATATAGTTCCTGGGTTTGCATTGGCAGGTAGACTCCCAAGTGAAATCATTATTTTTAAAAGATCACAACTACCTGATTTTTCTGTTCCTTTTTCACAGGTTCCAAATATCACAGGCCAGTTACCAATCAAACTCACAAATACATGGTATGTATATTTTCAGTTAGGTTATTACTGTCTTTGCTCAAAACCCTATTTCAGCCTTATTGGCTCCTTATCTTATTACACATAGTAATAACTGCCTCTTCTTTTTTAGTAGCCACCAAAAGGGATTGCTAGTTTACTAAGGTTAATGCTTCTATTTGTACCCTTGATCTCATCCCCTTTTGCCTCCTTCAGGTGACTTGTTCTAAAAGATCTTTCTCACACTTGCCACCAGCTTCTTCTTTATTTTCATCAAGAGAACCACCACTTTCCAATTCACCCAGGTTCGCAAGTGCATCACACATATCCAATCAGTTGCCAAATCCTGGAAAAGTGTGGTAGTGTTCACAACACCTCTCACATCTGTACCCTTCTTTCCCCTCAGAGATACCACATTAGAATCACCTTTCACCTGGCCACCTGCAGTAACTTTCTAATTGTTATCTGTTTCATCTCTGTCCTCTGCACTTCATTCTTCAAACAAGGGATGTGAGAGCTGGATGGAATCTCATCGGCCATCTAGTCCAACCCCTACCTGATATCTAACAAGGGGTCACAGCTGGTCTAAGCAGTCATGTGAAGAAAAAAGGAAAAGTAATTATGTAAAGGAAATAATTAGGGCAAATCAATTTAACACATGAGACTAAATGAAATGCACTAATCCTTCACTTATCAGCAGTCACTTATCTGATAGACTGAGGAAATTTAAAAGCCAAGAGTCATATCACAAAGTGATGGCATTCAGAGCACATTTATTCTTATTTTATGTACATCTAGTTTCCCAACTCAATGAAGGATATTAGTGAATGACTGCTAGATATAGATGCATATTAACATCAGAAAGAAATGAGAATTAGCCTGACAGGAAAGGAGGATTAGACATTTTCTTATTAACCATTAACTCTCAAAAAACTCTCAAAAGAGGAATCCTGTCAGCGAGAGCAGCCGTAGTTGTTTCCATATCACAAGAAAGCAAAGCGGCCAAAAATAGTCTTGTAAATTAACAGTGGAGAAAACTAATCTTTAATAGTGATCATAGGCATCCCTCCTCCACCAAGCCACCACACTTGAACAGGGTACACAAATTAGCCCACAGATTTATATTTTGGGACCCACTCTTGTTATTGTCGCTGTTAACACATATCTTCTTGTTCTTCCCCCAGCACCTTGTGGCAGTAAGAAGTATTCAACTCTGCTCAGTTATGTAAGGAGGATTGGGAGAAAGGAGAGAGATCCTATGCCTGGGTGGTCCCCATGTTAAAGAAACTTAAAGAAGCAGAAACTCTGCTCTGATCACCCACTCTACACTCCCCCAGACACTGACTCAACCCAACTCGAGAAGAAAAGAATTAAGGTAATTGGGTCAGAGGACTAACAGTTATACAGGCCTGAAGCTGACTGGAATAGAATTGAGACTAAATCTGCCCCCCTCAGAAGGAACCTGGGTCAGGGACAACTTTGAGATCCGGCCCTGGGGTTGGAGGTGTAAAGAGGGAGTAAATCCAATATCAAAGGGAAAGGAATCAGAAAGTAAAGGGGAATGAATATAATGGAAAAAGATAAAAATCATCAAAGGAGGAAGAAAATTCAGTTAAAAACAAAGCATAGGGGGCAGCTAGATGGCGCAGTGGTTAAAGCACCGGCCCTGGAGTCAGGAGTACCTGAGTTCAAATCCAGCCTCAGACACTTGACACTTACTAGCTGTGTGACCCTGGGCAAGTCACTTAACCCCCATTGCCTAAAAAAACAAACAAACAAACAAAAAACCAAAGCATAACCAGCTAAATCATCAGAGAAGATACCAAAATTAGAAGAGAAGTATAAAGATACCTAAAATATTAAAGAGCTCTAAACAGATACTGCAAGTTAAAGGAAATTAAACCAAGGCCTGATGAAATACAGACTCTTGGGGACTCCCAAGAGACCATAGAACCACAGTAGTATGTGCCAGAATAGTTCAAGAAATCAGACCCCCTAAGAGAAGAATTTATAGTAAAAACAAACAAACAGAAAAATCTATAGCTGTTATAGCAAAATAATTAATCTGAAGTAATCTTGAATCCATGTTGGCAATTTCTCCAAAGAAGTGAAAGAAAAATCAACACAATGGGACTAGAAACACACTGAAGTGAAGGAGAATCTGACCCCCAAAGCAATAAGAACATGAGATCTATATAAACCATTTAAAGATAACAGGTGTCCCAGAAGAACATGACAAGTCAAACAAGCAATACAAGAAAATGCCCAGAAATTCTGAATGCCTTTAGAGAAACAAAGAACAAATCAAAATAATCCACAGAGAGACTCTAGGGGAAAAAAAAGAAAAAAGAAAAAAGAGGGAAAGAAGGGAAAGGTTAGATAATAAATGGAAGCAAGCAAGAAAGGAATAAGTAAAACTTCAAAACAGAGGAAAAGACTGCAAAAAATAAGAGGGGGGGTTGTTTGCGGGTGACAAAGTGGATTAAACAAATCTAATTGTAGGGGAAAAGTACTCTCTTAAAAGAAAAAGGAGAACAAAAATAAAATCCTTATTAAAAAATGGAAGAAAGTATAAAACTAACAATCAAGAAACTGTAATCTGTTCCTTAGGATAAACACGGCCAAAAGTTGAGAAATTGCAGGGCAGGGGAAGCACCCTACCAAATTTCTTT
The DNA here is from genome assembly GCF_019393635.1 of Dromiciops gliroides. Taxonomy (NCBI): domain Eukaryota; kingdom Metazoa; phylum Chordata; class Mammalia; order Microbiotheria; family Microbiotheriidae; genus Dromiciops; species Dromiciops gliroides. The sequence goes on from NC_057866.1 coordinate 223,320,912, forward strand.
TAGGATATAGCAAAGGAGGTCCAAAGACCAATACCATTAATACTGATTCAAACATTTAAAGAGAAATACCATCAGAGATTACGGCAATTTATCCAAAACATTTTATATATAGAAAATTTTATTCAGGACCAAAGAGTCCCAAGCTAGGTCTGCCTATTATAAGGAGAGCTAATCCCTAGTTTTTTTCAGTCTTAAATATACTAACTTTACACGGAAGTTTCTGTTTATTAAAAGGAAATATCCTAAGTCAGCATAAGCATATTATCTTGAGACAGTACCTTCAATTTTGGCTCCTTTTAAAAGTAAACTACATATAAAGGCAAGGGCCTCATATTCCCTTTGAACACTCCAGAGCCAGCAAAGACAGTATGGAACAAGTTAATAATTAAAATCACTGAATCAAAAACTTTCCCAACATCAAAAAAAAAAAAAAAGCGCAAGGAGAAAAGAACAGGTGGGGCAAAAAAAGATAAGATCCTTTCCTAGGGGCTAAGGATTAGTCCGAAGAAATCTCAAGGCGCTTTTAAATTGTGATTTTCCCCTTCTTAAACTGGAGATTCCCTAGTGGTAAGAGTTTGAATCAGAGAGTTTGGGAGTTGTAAGGGGCATCAGAATCATATAATCTAACCAAAAATGAAAGAAATTATCATTATAACCTATCAAACAAGAAATCATCCAGCCTTAAGATTTGGGGGGGGGGGGGAGAGAAGAGGAGAAATCCATCACTTCTAATTGTAAGGAAGATTTTCCTGACATGGAACCTAATGTGCCTCTTTGCAACTTTCACCCATTACTCCAAGTTTGTTCGTTCCCTCTGGGAAGAAAAACAAAACAAGTCTCATTTCTCCTCCGTGAAACCCTTCAAATTCCTGAATACTGTTCCCTACCCACCTCGGTCTTTGCTTCTAAAGGCTAAAATATGCCGAGTCCTTTCAGCTAGCCCCCATAAAACAGTGACTCGGGCCCTTTACCACCCTAGTTGTCCCACTCTGGACATTCTCCAGCATATCAGTGTCTTCCCTAAAACATGAGGAATCATGGGATTCAGAATCAAATTGCTTTTAGTTATTTCCTTGGAGTACTGGAAGATGTTAAGAGGAGAATTACCAGGTAAAAGGGTATTAACAGTTTTAGAGATCATATATTTCCACACTATACTCCAAAAAAGGCTGCCCTGGTTTACAAAGCCAAGAGCAATATAATTGCATTTGTTTCTCTATATTCCAACCAACACTAAATTTTATTAATTACCTTTATTTTTGCTAATTTAACACATGCACAACAAAGACTAATGCCAATTTACCACACCAAGTATACTGGCTCAATGGGACTTGAGTCTTACTGAAAATTAACCAAACTAGGAGGAAACTAATTTCAGTGGAATGTGTTTAAAAACACAAAAACACGTATTAGATTGGAATTACAAGACTTCAAATCCTGCTTATGCTACATCTCAGTGTGATCTTGGGCAAGTCTCTGGGTCTGAAGTCCCTTCTGGCACTCAAGTTCTGTAATCTTTTATCACATATCTTGAGCCAGTCATGAGTCAGAAGTGACCACCGTTGGGAGCTAATAATCCAATCTCTACATGTTTAAACCTATGTGCTGGGACTACCACAGAGGGGCAATAAGATAAACCACCAGGGGCAAATAAATGATGGTGACTGAAACAACAGGAATGAAGTTTCTTTTCCACTCTTATCACTAGACAACCTTTCTAACTTCTACCTCCAGCTCCTGGTTTTGTCCTCTGGGACCTGAACAAGTCTCACCCATCTTCCTATATTCTGATAGAGCTACAAACAAACCCTAAAACTAAAGGATAGTAATATAGGCAGAATTCCATCTTATGTCATGAATTATTTCCTTGAAAACATATTACATGAAACATTATTAGAACCAATGATACGTTATAAATAAGGCTAATGATGCTAACAGCTTTGCTATTTATGGCATGGTTTGGGTAAAGTATATTAACTACACAGTTGAAATAATGCTGTCTGTACACAGTGTTACTGTGTTTGAGGCCTAGATCTGAACTATAACAAGTAACTCTGATGCTTGGGGCAAATTTAGTCAGGTGACTACTGCTAGTCTAACATTCTCCTGGGTGTGCTTGGTTTCTGTGCCATCCCCACAGAACACAGCAGGAAAAACACAGCCCCATTCCTGAAGAAGCCATGGTTCAAAGGGCTCCCTCCATGAGGCAAATACCTACCACTTCATAAAACAACCTGGCTTCTGTCTATGAATGAAAAAGTATTTATTAAATGCTTAATATGTGACAAGCATTGTTCTAAATGCTGGAGAAAATGTATAGGGGAAAAAACGTGGAAAAAGAGACAGTCTCAGCTCTCAAGGAGCTTCTGAGAGAGAGAGAGAGAGAGAGAGAGAGAGAGAGAGAGAGAGAGAGAGAGAGAGAGAGAGAACACATAAAAGAAAGCTCAGCTGCAGGGCACGTTGAAAAGGCCTTGAAATGCTAAGAGTATATAGCACTCCAGTGGATTGCAGGGCCCAGACAACAGGGCTGGGGGACTGCAAGGCTCGAGGTAGGACATGGGCCACTTTAGGAGGCAGAAGGTAAGCCCTGGTGGAATTCCACTTAATTGGACAGGATAGAATTGCTGTTTCCCATCTTTTCCAAGCTTTGGGCGCAGTCAAGCAGCCTAGTGGAAGGGGAAAAGCAAGATGGGTTCTGGGAAAGCCAGAATGGAAGGAAGCTCTTATAAGAGGGAATATCTGGCAGGCCACCCCAGATGGATTCTGAGATAGGCTAGGGCAGAATGTGAAAGGGGAAAATTAATGGAAGTATAACAATAACAATGCTAGGCTTATCCTTTCCTTCTTATGGTAACTGATTAAAAGGGGGAAAAAACTGCCCTGCTGCCTATCCCTAGGCTGTCCAAGTGATATATTGCTTCTCTGCCCAATGCCTCATCTGGTCTGGAGAAATAGTATCTCTTCAGTAGACCCTATCCCTGTCCATTCATTATAGCCAGGAAGTGGTCCACAATAAAATGAAATATAAAATAATAGGCTAATAGAAAAATTAAAGGAAGAAACTATGTCCAAACTTTTAATTATGGATACAGAAAAGTAGGTCTAAAATCTTTGAATGAACGTCTTAATGTTGCTGCATATTATCTATCGGCTCAGACTTTCCTGTTTATTAACCCAAATTCAACCAACATAAATTTAATAACTTTTCTATCAAGCAGTTTTGTATACAAATATGCCTGTGATCTCAAATGTCCTCTATAAATTATCTACAAGCATTTTTTTAAAACTCTGCTTTCCCCTCTACTATCGTTGCCAAGTTGGGGGCTGGGAATTATTTGCAATGCTACTCTAAGGAAAACATAATTAGGTTATGAAACTACCGTTTAAAAGCCCAACTTAAAGCACTTAAAAGCCAAACATAAGTGACTTGATTATCCACTATTTTGTATGATTTCAGATGGTGCTCCTCTCCATTAGGGAATATAACAGAGATAAATGACTTCCTGGAACTTCAATCTCTTAAGAGCCCCATCAACAAATCTGGCAATTAAGTGAAAAAGGTCTCTAAGCAGCATTAGCCTCTCCCAAAAACTACACCTGAAATTCCATCTCTTTTGTTCCATTGGGCAGCCTCCTTTACATAGAATTCTAATAAACTTGGTTACTTAGTTTTACACACATAAGTTAGAAGCAGCAATAGATGAAGTGACAAGCAAAAACCCCAAACAACCAACAACAAAAAACTCCAGTCTCACAAAAGAGAGGTCAATTAGTACACCTAATCACACAGCTAGACAGTTTCAGAACCAAGCCTCAAATCACTCATTCCTCAAAATATTGCATTTTTTGCACTATTTAGAAAAGTTTAAGGATGTGCATAATGCATCTAGAAAGAGGTGATAAAAAAATGCCACAACCTTTAAGACCCGGCCGGCACTTTAAGAGTTAGAAATCAGTTACTTGAAAAATTCAATTAACTTTATTCCCTGATGATACTGAATGAGTAATTTCAGTGCCAAGGCTCTATGCTAATCTTAGATCTAGAAACCTATTTGTTCCAGAAAATGTATACAACATAAATAATATGGGGCACTATAAAATTTCCAAAATATTTCTTACTAAAATAGCTCTAATAATAACTAGAATTCATAAAGTGTCAACATTTACACCTATATACTTGAGAGGTAGTTCCTATTATTATTCCTTTTACATATGAGAAAACTAAGGAAAATAGCAACTAAATGACTTGCCCAGGATCACACAGTGTCTGAAGGTTGGATTTGAACTCAGGTCTTTTTGACCCCAAGTTCAGCACCATATCATCTATGCCATTCAATAACCCTATGAACTGAATACAAGAATATCCCCTATTCTACAAATGAGTGAACAAGCATATGTGACCTCAAATGTCCTTACTCTATTCACTAAGTTATGATGGAAACTAGTTTCAGCTAAGTTTCAAGTCCTTGAAAAAGGCACTGAAAACTGCAATAAAGTACTTTAGAAGTATCAATTCTCCTTGAAAGGAACAATATTAAAATTTTAGGAGTGCTGTGCAAAAGATGTATGAATAGAATCACTTTTATACCTAAAGAGTTTGTACTGCAAGGAAACTGGATGATTGATCCAAATCCTACAACACTGGTATGTATATAGACTTCTAATAAGGTGGTTGCAGTAGCTGCAGTGTAGTGTCCCTCTTGCTGTCATCAATTAATGTCATGTGAGTGCCCAAAGGAAACAAAGTGACATGTTCAAGTGTGTGTGTGTGTGTGTGTGTGTGTGTGTGTGATGCACCTACAATTAGTGACTGCAGCTCTTACTACTTTTAATCTATCTTTTCAATTACTTTCATTAAAAATCCATTTGTAGTTGGGCAGCTAGGTGGCACAGTGGGTAGAGTACTGGCCCTGGAGTCAGGAGTACCTGAGTTCAAATTTGGCCTCAGACACTTAACACTTACTAGCTGTGTGACCCTGGGCAAGTCACTTAACCCCAATTGCCTCACTAAAAAAAAAAAAATCCATTTGTAGGGGGCAGCTAGGTGGCACAGTGGATAAAGCACCAGCCCTGGATTCTGGAGGACCTGAGTTCAAATCTAACTTCAGGCACTTGGCACTTACTAGCTGTGTGACCCGGGGCAAGTCACTTAACCCCAACTGCCTCACCCCCCCCCCCCCAAAATCCATTTGTAACAGCCTCATACTGTGTATGTACATACAGATATAGATATGATCTAATAATTAGTGACTGCAACTTCTTACTACCTTTTACTTTGTAAAATCCAAATTCTTTCCCTTTAAAAATCCATCTGCAACCAATTCTGAATCCTATGATCCCTTTAGGATAGATCCGCAACGATTAAATACTGGAGTCCCATGTATTCATATGTATTTATGTATTCATCCATACACCCACACATAAAGTGTGTCCTAAAAGTCTTAGTGCAGTTTCAAGCTTTGATAGCTTAAAACTGCATTGTCTTGTAACACCCTGTGTGCGCACATTTATAATTAGTGACTGCGGCTCCTTTTTTTTTTTTTTTTAAACTCTATTTCCCTAATTACTTCCAGTAAAAATTCATCCTCCACATTCTAGGACCACCCGTATAGGAAAGAAAGCCCCGTGGTTTCTACCTTTGACACAGGGTGTGTAAGGACTTTTTCTGACACCCGGGCCAGAGCCCCTCACCTAAGAGTGAGTAGGGGGCTCGAGGAGCAGGCTCCCCGCCCTCCTGCCCCCCAAACCCCCTTCTCCTCTCCAAAGGCCTCAGGAGGGCAGCGGGGCTCGGCAGCACCTGGGCCTCGCAGGGGAGGGGAGGAAGGGGGGGGGGTCCACCGCGAGGCCCCGGGCTAAGGAGGAGGAGTCGGCGGGCGCCCCTCCCCCCGGGCTTACCCTCCGCCGCCGCCTCCCCGCTGGAGCCGTCCCGCTTCCTTGCGGAGAAGCCCGAAGCACTGGGTCCAGCAGCAGTTCCCCATGGCATGCCCCTCGCCGCGCCCCTGACCTCAAGGCCGAGCAGTGCCCCCGCCGCGCGCGCGCCCGGGACCCGGCCCCGGCTCCTGAAGCCGCATGGGCGCGAGGAGCCGCGAGCCGGAGGTGGGGGGGTAGGGGGTCGCGCGCGAGGGCGCGAGGACCGGCGGGCAGAACAAAGGCGCTTAGGACTTCAGCAGCCGGGAAGCGGCCGCGGGAAGAAGCAGGGCCTGCGCCGGGAGCCGCCGGCCTTTCTCCATCCGCCCGGCGCCCGGCGCCCCACCTTAGCCCCTCGGCCGGCCAGGTGAAGGAGAACGGCTGCTTCCTTCAGAATCCGGCACGTAGACCCCGCCCTGCCCACATGTCTCCGGCCTAGCCGCCTCCTTCCTCACTAAACCCGCCCCACCTCCGCCAGGCCCGCCCCTCGCTCCGGAGCTCGCGACCCTCTAGGAGACAGAGGATTTTGCGTCACTTCCGCCGGCCCCTCCTCCCAGCTTTCCCTCGTGCTGCCTCGGCGGGTTGAGCGGGTTTTGTCTTTTGAATGGGAATGTCTCACTGGGCTTTCCGTAGGGTTCGTTTCCCCAACCGCATTAGCTCGGCCCCCTTACCTTCCTATGTGAAAGTGACAAATTCATTGCCACATTCCGGGAGTTCCGTCTTTCACTTTTGCCTTGACTCTCTTGGCCCCAAGAGAAAAGAGATGGGTTAAGGAAAAGGTAAATGAAATAGGTCTCGTCTTTCCTGTTCTCTCTGGCGTTTTCACTTCTGTGACTTTTGCGCCCTAAGGGTCCCCGGGGAATATTTGCATCTCGAAGATTAAATCGGATTCCGGGGAATATTGTATTTTGAGAGATAAGTAGGATTGGGGGTGGGGGGTGGAATTTGTACGTCAACTTGGAGGGATTTGGAGAAGTCAAAGACAGAAAGATTGCATTGACACTGAAACATTCATAGTAGCACTTTCTATGTAGCAAACAACTGGAAACAAAGCTACAATTCAGGCCTGAAGTTCTTAAACTTTCTCTTTTTTTTTGGGGGGGGGGAAAGCGCTTTGGCATTCTGGTGAAGCCTATAGACTCCTCCGAATAATGGCGTTAAGTGTATAAAACAAAATATTTGTGGAGTACAAAGGACACCAATTGTACAGTGTGCCAAAAATCTTAGTGTATTTTAATTAACAGTTTAAAACTGCATGAAGACTTTGGGGACGCCGGATATTGAAATAGTTGTAATTTTTTTTTAAGCTCATGGACGCTAGATCTAAGAACCCCTGATCTAGTCCAACTTCCTCCATTTTGCCTAGGAGGAATCTGAGACCCATATTAAATATTGTTCCAAAAGACTAATTAGTAAGTGGAATGTAATTCAGAACAACCCTGGGGTTTCATCCCCACGCAGAAAACTGGCAAAGATGTTAAAAGATGTGAATGGTCAATGCTGGAGGGACTGCTGAAAGATAGACTAATACATTGTCAATGGAGCTGGGATTTGGTGCGATCTTTACAAAAAGCAGTCTATAATTCTGCTTAAACAATGACTAAAATGTCCTTAACCTTTGCCTCTGACCTCTTATCTCTAGCTATATACCCCAAGAAGGCCAAAGACAGAAATGCCTCATACACTGAAATATTCATTGTGGAACTTTCTGTGGTAGCAAAGATCTGGAAACAACGTAAATACTAATCATTTGGAGAATGGCTAAACAAGTTGTGGTACATGAAGATAGTAAAATATTATTGTGCTGTAAGAAATGATAAAAATAAATGTAGAGAAACATGGGAACACATGAAATGACACAGAGGGAACTAAATAGAACCAGACAATCATGATACACAATTACAACAATGTAACTGGAAAGAATAACAAGAAATTTTTAAAAATGTAAAGACAATTTTCAACGTTTGTTTTTTGTAAGATTTTGAGTTCCAAATCTTTCTCCCTTCTCTCCACAAGACAGCAAGCAGTCTGATAAGTTATACATGTGCAACCATGTAAAACAAATTTACACATTAGTCATGTTGTCAAATAAGAAACAGGACAAACAGGGAAAAAAAACATGAACAAAAAACCCCAAAATAAAGAAAGTGAAAATAATATGCCTCCATCTGCATTCAGACTCCATAGTTCTTTCTCTGGATGTGGATAGTATTTTCCATCATGAGTCTTTTGGAATTCTCTTGGATGACTATTTCTGAGAAGAGCTTAGTCAATTAGAGTTGATTATCTCACAATGAACAACAACAAAAAAAATTAAAGGGTCCTTGTGCTTATTAAAATACAAATGGTTCTATAAGCTATTATTGCACTTCTGGCTCCAGTCTTAGGGCTGTGCATTATTTTGCAAAAAAAAAATTAAAGGGGCAGCTAGGTGGCACAGTGGATAGAGCACCGGCCCTGGAGTCAGGAGTACCTGAGTTCAAATCCGGCCTCGGACACTTAACACTTACTAGCTGTGTGACCCTGGGCAAGTCACTTAACCCCAATTGCCTCACTAAAAAAATAAAAAATAAAAATTGATGGGTCAACAGGAATCATGAAATCGTAGATAGAGAAGTGGCCTTGGAGTCAGGAAGACCTATGTCTTAAATCCTATTCAGATCTGTACTGGCTATGTGACCTATTAAGTTACTTAATTTCTCAATTCCCAGGGAGATCTCTAAGGCTAAAAGTTGCACAACAGTGCAAAACTATCTGCATTAATGGAGGAAGTTTCTTCCAAGTTATTCCAAATACCAATGAAATTACATATCCTGTTAAAAGAATAAAGAAAAACAACAAATTGGATTGATCTGGTTGATACTTTAAGTTACTGAGTTTTTTAAAAAAGAACATTTTGAATTTTAACTACATTCAGGTATCAATTGTGGCCTATGAATTGAAGCCTAGAGAAACTCTGTTTGGACCCATTGTACCAGCACTCCCATCTGGACAGGCTGCAATGTAGAACCAGGCCAAATGGGAGCAGAAGGATCCTGTGGTATTTGTCACATCATGTTATTCCCAACTCACCTGGCCTCTATATTTACACTTCTATTAGAAGTGGAAGTTTGAAGATTGGAAAAGTATTCTTATTGCTTTTCCTTTTTCAGACAGGCATTTCAAATTTCTGCCTTCTGTCTTGGTTAAACTTGGTAACTTTGTTACTAATTAAATATGCCTTCTATTACTAATTTCAGTATTGTCCCTGGGGCAATTATTTGAACCTTTCTACAGCTTGTCAAAGTCCAATCTGCATTCAAGCTTATCCAAATCCAGGACTCATATCAATGCCATCAATATGGTCATGAGATTTCTCAACAGAGCATTTAAAATGTCAGGCTCATAATTTTTGTGTGAGACAGATGAGCTGTTTATTTCTAAATGATCCCCGAGTAGTTTTTAATCCTGGGCTCAATAAAGGACTGAAAACTCCCTACAAAAAGGCAAAAAATAAAAGAAAATAGTGTTTCAGAGAACTGTGACCTCTGGGAGAGATTAGTCTCAAATGAACCGTTTAGAGAGAGAAAGAATTGAGATTCTGGCTTCCAAAATGAGAAGGCATATTTTTTTTTCCCTCTGTGAGCAAACAAGCAAATATAATCTAGGTTAAGAGTGGGTGGGAGTCAGCAGACAAAGGTTCTTGCTCAAAGTCTAACATTATGGATTGTGTAACTTCAGATTTTAATTTTTAGCCTCAGTTTCATGATTTTACAATTTCTTACATATTACAATTTCTTAAGTTCTTTAAATTGGATTTTGAAATGTGACTGTGCACATTAGATCAAGGTTAAATGTTACTCGTGTGTAGGGATTCTACTAAAAGCAAATCTGACTTTATCATAGGGAGGGTTAATTGGTCAGCCTCATGAAAAATGGAGGCATTTATTGAAATGCCTCCATTTATGGAAAGTGGGAGGAACATAATAAATTGAGAACTACTCATACCTTTATTTCCTAGAAATGTATGAAATGGGTCATTAAGGCAACTTCAAGAAATTTGACAGTTTTCTAAAAAGTAGTTTGCTGTCATACGTTTTCTTGGAAATTGAGTTAGGTTTCTTAACTGCAGTGTGGTATTCTAGAAGTTACATAGAATTAGGAGAAAGCATATTGTTCTTCTCTAGAGCTTATAATCCATTATGTTTAGGCTAGTTAAATGCATTTAAAAAAATTCAAAATAGTTTTCCTTTGCCTTTGATGTTACATATTTAGCTGTTTCTGGGGTGAGTTAAAGCAAATCAACAATCAACAAGCATTTATTAAATGTCAACTATGTTCCTCCCAGCTAAGTGCTACTTTCAAAGAATTTACCAGGACACACCAGAGTCTTGAGGGATGTCCTAGTTTCAGGGCAATCCAAGGTCTAATTCTTCCCTTTTAAAGACTATCATTAATTCTTTTTTTTTCTTTTGGTGAGGCAGTTGGGGTTAAGTGACTTGCCCAGGGTCACACAGCTAGTAAGTGTTAAGTGTCTGAGGCCGGATTTGAACTCAGGTACTCCTGAATCCAGGGCCGGTGCTTTATCCACTTTGCCATCTAGCTGCCCCAAGACTATCATTAATTCTTATGGAGATGTAGCCCAGCAGGTGTCTCTGAAGATGCTAAAGGTGACCCTCTTCTTCCCTGCCTTCTACACCTCCCTTCAACTAAAGATGGGGAAAAAAAATTTCTTTTCATCAAAGTTCTTGGCAGTGACAAATGGTTCAGTATTAGAAACAAATATGGCTTTATTGTTGGAAAAGACATTAGAGAAGGTGCATCACCACCCGCTTTGCCACAGTACCTTAAGGAGCACTAGGCCTTTCCATCTGACTTGCAGCTAAAACCTTTATTAGAATATGAGTTCCCTGAGAGCTGGGACTATTTTTTTTTTTTCATTGAATCTTTTTTTTTTTTTTTTTGCTGGGCAATTGGGGTTAAGTGACTTGCCCAGGGTCACACAGCTAGTAAGTTTTAAGTGTCTGAGGTCGGATTTGAACTCAGGTACTCCTGACTCCAGGGCCGGTGCTCTATCCACTGCACCATCTAGCTGCCCAGCTGGGACTATTTTTTAAAATTTGTAAAAATAAAATGACAAAAAACTGGAGATTTTCTATTTGTATCAGCAGTTTTTAGTTCAGTGTCTGGTACATAGAGAGCATTTGAGAAATATTTTTTTATTTATTCACCACTGGACAGGTCCCTCTCACTGAACTGTACCGTTTCCCCTATTTTTCTCACGTTTCCCCCATCAATATCATGTCCTTTCTCCGTGCTCTGTGAGAATTTTATTAGGGATTCACATGCAGTATCTAAGTTTCAGTGTCTCCTTGACAGAGGAAGAAAATGACAATTGGCTCATTTTCACCCATCTCTCTCCTTTATTTTTCTTTCTTGATTGTAATCAAAGAAAGCCTTGGAGATTCATACCTAATTCCCCCACCCCCCATACAAACATAGGAAGGCTCTGCATCACATATGAAGCAGGGGGGTGCCATTCTGTGGCTTAAAGGGAGGCAGAGTAGATTTATTTAGACTCTTCTCCCCTCACGCTTCTCCATAGGAGACTCATTCTTGCCAGGAGAGGAACCAGGAGGTTGGGACCAGGATTTTGATCACTCTGCTCATCTCAAAGCGAGAGGGGACTGGGTTAGAATTCTGTCTATCTGCCCCCTAGATATTATTCGTCTAGGTGATGTCGTTTTCAGGTTCAAACTAAATTTCGGTTTCAGATTTCAGGTTCAAACTAAATACCAGTTCCATAATTCACTCACAGTGATCAGCAAAGAAACCCTTTTATCCAAGTAGACAGCAAAGCAGAAATCAGAAAAGTATACATATATGAACATATACCAGGAAATATAGAGTAAAGGAACTCTTCCATTGGGAACAAGTTAGCTCAAGTGAAAAAGGGAGTCCCAGATTTCGTCCAAGAGGAAATTCTCTGAAGTGTCTAATATAGCAAAGTGGTGATTGGGACATGATGGAGATTACTAGCTCCTCTCAACATTTACTTCCTCCCAGAGTCTTCATCGACTTGAAGTGAGTTGGCTTCTTCATCCTCCTTCTTGAAGCTGGAAGCCAAAAGAGCAATTGCAAAACCAGAAGAGACTCACTCTTGCTAACTGCCCTGCTCCTCATACAGGTGCAGGGCATTGCTCCTAATCAATAAGGAGAGAATCTCCTAGCAGTGGGTTTTGGGACTGGTGTTACATCAGTTTTTATCAGTGTGGAAGTTTCCAAGGTCCTCTCCTCCAGATATATAAAGTTAAATTTGGAAATTTGCAAGTGGGCTGTGGAATGAAAAAGGCTTGGAAATGTTGAGTCAAAATTCAGGTTAACAATAGTGTCAAACTTTCAGTAGTCACTTATTGGTGACAAATTTTCTTATAATGCATTGTAGAAGTCAACTTATCTTAAGTATTTCCATTTTCATAAAATTATCTTCCATTAAACTTGAAAATATTTTTTATGTATTCAGGAAAGTGTCACCTAATCATAGAAGTTAGGAATGAGTGATTCTGGAAACTACATTGAATCTAGCAAAATTATAGAACAAATTATTAAGTGGATGTCTTGTGAACAGTTAGATAGGGAAGGACAATTTTGTAAACCCAAAGTCCATTATTAATTATGAGTGATTTTATTGTCATTATCCCTAAGAGCCATGGTGAGTTCACTAAAACCAAATCATGACAAATTGACTAATTTCCTTTTTTGATAGTGTTACGAGTTTGTGTTGTTTTTTTTTTTTAAGGAAACTTCTTTACTTATAATATGCCTATATTTGAGCAGGATATTTGACAAAACTTTAATGAAACCCTTGCCCTTACTTCTCCAACAACACTGGTTATTCCCTTACTAAGTGAGTTTGGGAAAGTCACTTAATGTCTCTTAGCTTAATTTTCTTTATCTATAAAATGAAGGAATTGGACTAGATGATATGAAGGCTCCTTTTATCTCTAAATCTTATTATCCTTATGATAGAGTCAGAGAACTGTGGACTGGATAATAGGCATATTCATAGATGGTTGAATGATTATAATCCCCAAGAATGATTGAAGTTAACCTGGAGCATGATCTTTAGGGACATACTGAAGAGCATGACTCTTGACCCTGTCTCATTTAAAATTGTTATCAATAGCATAAAAAAATTTAAATCCTATTTAAATATGAAACAAAGCTGGGAAGGATAGCTAGTACACTGGCTAAAAGATTGGGAACTAATAGGCTAGAACAATGGGTTGAATCTAACAACATGAAATACAAAAGGAATAACTATATAATAGTCTTATACTTGAGTGAAAATAATTCCACAGCTGCAGGAAAAGGGAGATGTAACTTTGGTTTTGTTTGTTTGTGTCTTTGGTTTTTTTTTGGGGGGGGGGGTAGTGAGGGTTAAGTGACTTGCCCAGGGTCACACAGCTGGTAAGTGTCAAGTGTCTGAGGTTGGATTTGAACTCAGGACCTCCTGAATCCAGAGCTGGTGCTTTATCCACTGCACCACCTAGGTGCCCCAGAGATGTAACTTAATAGTAGTTCACTTAAAATAAAATTGAGCTGGGAGGTAGTTGACTACAAATTCATCAATAGTCTGATATTGATTAAAAAAAAAAACAAAAAATGCCTAAACAAAAACCAAACCTCATAGATATAAAGTGTCCAGAAAGGGGGAGCTGATACTCTCACTGTAGTATCTTCTAGTCAGGTTACAACTAGGCTACTGTGTATATTTGCTACATCTGCTCAACACCAAGTTAATCTTCCCCAGATAATAATTTATCATGACCCTACACTGTTAAAGAGCTATCCCTGATTTCCAGTCATTTTTTCTGATCTAGTCCAGACATCTCACCCCAGCCTTCCAAGTCCTCTACTGACCTTACCTAACTCAATCTTGCTGTTTCCTCCTGTCTGGAGTGATCTCTCAGTTTTCCATCTTATGTATTTTTCTTACCTTAAAACTCCATTTAAGAATCCCTTTCCCCACCCCCTCCCTTTCCAGGAAGCCTTTCCTAAGTCCAACAATGTTCTTTGCTCTTCCCTGCATTCCTACAGCATGGATAGTGTGATACAATCTTATACTCAGTCATTCCAGTCTAGTCAGTACTAATTGTGCAACACTATGGTTAATGAGAAAGAACAAAGGTTTCCAGTTCTGTTGGTGATATATATTATTTATTTCATCCTGGCCATCTTTCTAAAATACCACTTTGTTAATCTATTTTTTTTCTTGGAATAGTCAAGTCCTTTGAAGTGACTATTTTGAGGGAGGAAGAGACTCTGTTAAGTATCCATGATCATTTACCACTTCTCATTTATATAGCTGTGATCCTGGAAAGTGGGTTTCACTTCAATATTCTTTACAACTGTACTCCAGGGCTCCTCTATTTCACAATTTCTCCCATGTAGAACTTGTTTGTATGTAGTTGTTTTCATATAATCTTGCCCATGAGACTGTGAGCTCCTTAAGAACAAGTATAGTCTTGTTCTTCTTTGGCATCCCAAGTATTTAACACAGAGCCTGATTCTTAGCAGATGTTTAATAAAATGCTTGGCTTAAGAATTTAAGTCTTGCCTCTCTTTTGCCATAGTAGATCAAACCAATATAGTTTTCCCAACAGTTTCTCCCCACAGTTTCTGGCAAATGACTTTCCCCCACTTTCTTCTTCCTTCATTCTTACCACCTAATGTTAATGGTAAGTTCCTCAATGGCAGGAATGATATTTGTTCACATGTAGTGTACATCTAAGTTTGTTGCTGAAAGATTTTGAAATAATGATAAGCATGACTTAGGGACTGAAGGATTTTTGTTAGTAACAACATTCATGCTATTGATTATTCTCTCTGAATTGATCATTTGTATACCTTGCTGCTAAAATCTTAATCCAAACCTAAGAAAAAGAGTCCTCCCCACTCTCCTGTGGGCAAGAAATAGAAAATTTGCAGTCAATTCATGATAGAGGTGAAACAAATATTCCTAACTCCTAAGGGGTTACCCTATAATGCGGTTTCAATTTCAATTCATTATCTATTTATACTTACATCTCAAAATTGCTTGTAACTAAATTTTTATAAACTGGGTCATGTTTTGCCTTTGGCTTCAACTATAAAATTGGAAATGTGTTCTCATGGAAAATGTTCTTGCCCCAACTTGTTTTATTATTTCAAAAGAACTGTGGTCCTATCGGCATGAATACTTCCTCTGCAAATGCAGATCCTAAATCTTCCAAACTGTAGGAGACTGCTGCATGAACCACTATGGACAAAAATGTTGAGGTTCTTTGGAATGAATCAATAAAGCATGTGTTAAATGCTGGAGATACTTATAGAAAAGATAGTCCCTGTTCTCAAGCAGCTAGGCGTCTAATGGGTAGAGAGCTTGGCCTGAAGTCGGGAAGACTGACCTTTGTGAACGTAAATGTGACCTCATACGCTTACTAGCTGTGTGACCCTGGGCAAATCACTTAAGCCTGTTTGCCTCAGTTTCCTCTTCTATAAAATGAGCTGGAGAAGGAAATGGCAAACCACACCAGTATCTTTGCCAAGAAAATCGCAAATGGGGTCATGAAGAGTCAGGCATGACTGAAAAACCACTGAACAACAGCAACTCAAGCAGCTCATTTTCTAATGGGGGAAACAAGGCATATGAAGATTTCAGCTGCAAATCTAATGAAAAATCCATGGTCCTTAGGGTACATCAGTATAGTAGATGGCAATGCTTCTTTATTTTGATTTAAAAATGAATTTAATTCAATATTATTTCTACTGATAAAACGATGTCAGTGTCAGTGTCTGATGCTTGTGAGAATATTATTACCAGGGTCCCCTGCTGAGAAAGCATGAGGTGACGTTTCTGAGGTCAAGTCAGCGTCAGGAAGTTACCTCACAATTCAAGGACTGCCTTTAAGTCAGATCAATCAGTGGACTTGAATGCTACCAATCATTGAGCTTAAAGGACAGCCCTTCTGGGTATAGGGAGACAGGAAGTAGGAAGGGAGGCTGTCTCCCTGCCTCTGCCTTCCCGAATCTCATGTTGGTGGCAGAAAGGAAAGGAGAAGGAGACCAGGCTGAACCCGAGGGTAGATAGGTTTCTTTCTTAACTTTCTGAACTCTACATGTTCTCTCTTGACTCTTTAATAAATGCTTAATGCCAAAAACTGGTTCTGACGCTTCTAACTTATAAGTAAACCCTAGCTAGTTTTCCCCCCATACTGGAGGCAGAAAAAAGGTGACCACCCATTAGATTTTAAACATCACATGCTGAACCATTTCACTGTCCCAAGGAATTTGGTGGTGAGAACTTTCCTTTCTGGGTCGTCAGTAGGTATAGCACCTGCAGGAGCAGTCACCAGTCTGTACCCCTTCAGGGGCTGCTTCCCACGGGGATGGGGCCCCTGGGTCCAGGGTCCTGGTATATCTCCATCAGGATCTAAGGGGAGATGGTAGTGATGGTTTAACATGCCTGGCACATCCTGCCTTTTGTATGCCCCTTAGATGGTCTTGTTGCTTCAGCTAGTCAGACCCACCTGTCTTGTGAGTGGCAGTTGGTTGGGATAGCTTGCTCCTTTTCCAAAGGGGTTGTTTCACTGGATAATGGCTATAGTCGCTGGGCTTAAAGTAGGAATAATAGTTGGGCACTCAAGGGTTGATGGACACTCCCAAAGTGCTCATCTGACTGTTGGCAGTAGCTGGTCAGTTTGTTTCTGGTGGTGAGGAAGATTTGATTAAATTTTAGAAAGTATTTCCTTGGTAAATTGATTGCCTTGGAAAGTGTAAATTAATTCTAGAAGTATTTTTCTTTTTACTAAGCTTAAATATATGTGTGTGTGTGAATATATGTGTATGTGTATATATATATATGTATATACATATATATGTATACATATATATATACATATATAAGGGATTTTCTCAAGGTGATGTGATTTTACTTATTAATGCATTGATGGAAATTATGTAATAATGAATAATGTCAGTCACTTACATTTATCATCTACTATATGTAATTGTGATTATATATCTGTAGTTATTATTTGGAATTCTTGTATATTGTATATTATATCCTGGGTCAAAACAAATTCACATTTTTTTGCTTTCATCAATATCCTCATTTGTTAAATCCATCTGAACCTTGGATTATGGGAATTTACCATTTGAGATATTAATTGCCTTTATTCTGAGTTATCAGATCAGAGTAGTCAAGATGTCAGCCATTCATGAGGGGAATACATACAAGAGTGGGTACTGAACTGTCACAGGATGGGTGACACACAACAAAATCTAGGTACTATACTGCCTTGGGAAAGGCCAAGAGAACAGCCACTGGCAAGGACTGAGGTTGGATTCTCTTGGTTTAATTTCCCTCTCCTATATGCCTGATGCCATGGACTTCTCAATCCCATGCATCTGATTAAGCCTGACTCAGTTTCCCCTCCACATATTACACTGGCTGTCTACAGAGCCACGAGGTCTGGCAATGTTCATTTCCTTTACTTCTCTATTCTTTTATGGTAACCCCATAATTATCTCAGGTGTCATGATAAACATGATGTTGAATTTGGCCTTGGTATCTGTTACCAGTTATATTAGATTCTTTACCTTCTCATAATGGCATGAGGATAATTAGGCACATGATAGCAAAAAGTGATGAAACTAGGATATAAATCCTTTTTTTAATATCACAATTGTCTTAGCCCTGTATTAAAGAAAGGTATACCAGTATAACTTATGGACTCTTTTACAAATAACTTTTGTTAGAAGTTTGTTAGAAGTTATTGTAACCGAAATTAATCTGACATTTTTGTATTACATCTCAATTTATTCTCCAGAGAGGGATATGTAGTAATACTAAGTTTTAGGAAATGTTTCAATAAGAGGGTATGTAGTAATATTAAGTTTTAAAAAATGTTTCAATTTTTGTTTTTATTATATCTGTTTCATGTGTAGCAATTGGACAATAATTGTAAAATCTCTAAAAGATTCTGAATTTCTTTAGACATATGTTTTTGAGCACTCTCATTGTTTGATTTGTTTATTGTCAAAGTTATTTAAAGTTGTGTTAAGATCAATTTTGTAGGAAACTTCCCAGCTGAGGAAACTTTTGCCTGAAACACCTGAGACAACAACACCTGAGATCATGTCCAGAATCCAGAGCCAGAATCTGGAGTTGCACCCAGATGACATCCCAAGAATCATCTGAGATAAGACTTTCAAAACCTCAAATGGACATTTTCCCGTTTCCCTTTTCCTATTGCATACACTATTTGTAATATCCACCTCCTAAAGGGGACTGCTCCCTTTAGTTTTTTGTCAATGTGTCACTCAAATTCTTTTCTCTCTTCATTTCCCTTATATTGTTAGTTATCATCATAGAACTCCTTTATAAGAATTTTGTCATATTCATTGCTTCATTTAAGGAAACCCCATTTCTTAATGAAGCAGAGGGGGGTATGTGAGAAAATAATGGGGTTTGGGGAGTCCCAGAGGCCCCTGCTAAGAGAGCCTGGCCTGACCTTTCTTAAGGCCAGCCCAGAGTCAGGAAATTACCTCACTCCAAACCACATCTGCCTGAAAGCCTTGTACCTGCCAGAGGATCTGTTCTCTGGGCTCTGACATCAGCACGACTTGTGCTGAACCACCCTCAAATCCAGTGAATCAATAGATTTGTATGATGTTAGCTGATTAGCTTTAAGCAGTGTGTTAGGGCGGGTTCTCCCCCTTTCCTCAGAGAGCTTATGCTTGCTGATCTCTCTCTTTGGCCTGGGAACTTGGTGAGAGAGCAGACACAGCCCACTAGGGATCCCTATTTTCTCTTTTCTCTCTCTTCTCTTTCCTAGCTAGACTTTCCTATCTTTCAGAGTCATGTGTGCTCTCTTTACTAATATTTAATATGCTTTAATAAATGCTTAATGCCCCCAAATTGGTGCAGTAGCCTTTAATTTCTAAGTAACAAATATATTATAAATCCCAGCTAAATTCCCTAACACTTGGGACAATTATAGGGCAACCACATATAGTTTTACTCACCACATTAAAGAAATGCAAATTAAAACTACTCTGAGGTACTACCTCACACCTATTCAATTGTCTAATATGACAAAAAAGGACAATGATAACTATTGGAGAAGATGTGGGAAAATTGGAATACTAATGCACTGTTGGTAGAATTGTGAACTGATCCAGTCATTCTGAAGAGCAATTTGGAACCATGCTATAAATAAATTGCTCTGGAGAGCAATTTGGAACCAGGCTATAAAACTGCATACCCTTCGACTCAATAATACTACTACTAGTTCTATATCCCAAAGAGATCATAAAAAAAGGGAAAAGGACCCACCTGTACAAAAATATTTGTAGCAGGTCTTTTTTTGTGTGCAAAGAATTGGAAACTGAGGGGATGCCCATCAATTGGGGAATGGCTGATTGTGGTAATGGAATACTATTGTGCTGTAAAAAATGGTGAGCAGGCAGATTTCAGAAAAACCCGGAAAGACTTACATGAATTGATGCTGAGTGAAATGAGCAGAACCAGGAGAACATTGTTCACAGTATCAACAACATTGTGTGATAATTAACTGTAATAAACCTAGCTCTTTTCAGCAATACAGTGATCCAAGGCAATGCCAAAAGACTCATGATGGAAAATGCTTTCCATATACAGAAAAAAGAACTATGGACTCTGAATGCAGATTTGTAAAGAATTAATTGTTATTTGAGGTTTTTATGACCCCATCTTTTGACTAGAATTAAAAAAAAACACACCTTGGCGTGCACTGTCCGCCGTTGCCATGGCGCTGGCACTTGACGTCATCACCACTTGCCAACGCCTACATGGGCCTGGAAAAATTATAATGATTGGAAGCCTAGTGAGGGCAGTCATGTGACTGTCAGAGCGGCCAGCCAATTGGCTGGGGGCTGTGTGGGGTTTTCTGGGAATGGGGAGGAGAATTTGCCATTCTAGCTGGAAGCTGAAAGGCAACAGGAGCTCTGCTGTGTATTCTCAGCTGATTCCTGGGTGGTGGTATTTTTTCAGGTTGTATAATTTCCCTTTCCCCATTTTATTTCCTTTCCCTTAATTCTACTGATCTTGTTTGTGTTTTTTAAAGTTTGTTCTTGTAAAATAAATCTTGTTCTGTTTTGAGGGAGGCTGCTGGTCTCCTTCCTTGCTCCAATATTGAGGTGAGCTGCTTAGTTAACACTCCCTAATTAAAAATTGGTTCCCACAGATTGCAGCATATTATTTTTACTTTTGTTGGTTTTTGTTGTTTTTTTTTGTTGTGGTTTTTTCCCCTTTTATTCTGATTCTTCTCTCACAACATGACTAATGTGGAAATGTGTTTAACATTATTGTAATGGAAGAAGAAAAACGAACGAGACGCAGGAACTGACGGGCAACTGAGAGCACAGTTTTCCAATGCCCTCATTGTGGCAGGAGCTGCGGCTCCCGTATCAGAATGCACAGCCACACTGTGGCCTGTGGCTCTTCAAGGCGCTGATCCATGGTCGTCCCTGACTGGTGGAAGCCTACTAATGTATAACCTATATCAGATTGCTTGCTGGCTTCTGGAGGGGGAGGGAAGGGAGAGAGTGAGAAAAATTTGGAACTGAAAATCTTATAGAAATGGATATTGAAAATTATCTTTACCTGTAATTGGGAAAAAATACTATTTTAAAAAAAGAGAGTTTTTAAGTTCTCTATAAACTGGAAAAGATTCCAGAGTTAAGACTTGAGTTCTGCTACATAACCACTGGTGTTCCAACTCCAAGTTCCTTTGATTTCCTATGCAAACTGATTGCCCTCCCAGCTTTGTTCTGACATTATATATTTTTGTTACAACTTCAGTATCCACTGATTTGTATGCTATATCTCTTAATTTCTCTGCAATTGATTGCAATGCTACTCCAACTCAGATTTCACAGTATCTTTGAATTATTTCACTTCACTCTGATTGAAATTGCTCAGTATCCCCTTACCAATGCTGTCCTGTTTTTGTAGTTCCTGTGGTCAACCATACTCCTTACCCAGCATTTTACTGGTAAAAATAAATATGCTCACTCTGCTAACACCTTAGCTTGCCAGCTAAATGTTTATTTCTTAGATTCCTTCCCCATCAGCATGAATCATAATGAATATGGATTTGATGCTGGCAGAGTACTCATTGACTTAGCTTTATTATTTATTACATCATTAATCGAGTTTTCATAATCAGACTCATAAAATTTAAAACCTGAAAGATGACCCAGTCTAGCCTCTTTGTGTTCCAGCTGAGGAAGCTGAGGGTCAGAAAGGTGAAATGACACATGGTAGTGGAACAAAGACTCCAACTTCCAGTACAATGTTCTCATTCCTACAGCTATCCCTTGAGGCAGCAAGGTGGCACAGTGGATAAAGCACTGGCCCTGGAGCCAAGAGGATCTGAGTTCAAATCTCACCTCAGACACTTACTAGCTGTGTGACCCTGGGCAAGTCACTTAACCCCAATTGCCTTAAAACATCCGGGCCATCTCTAGTTGTCCTGATATATGTCTTGCCACTAGACCCAGATGGCTCTGGAGGAGAAAATGAGGTTGGTGACCTCCCTCACTTAAATCCAGTTCAGTGCAAGTCATGATATCACCACCTTGGTTTCCTCATCTGTAAGGATAGCGAGTGAGCAGCATGATTTTTAAATTTTCTGGTAGTCTATATAACATGTTTATTGATGTCCATGTTAGGCCAAGGAGGAGTCACATATCATTCCAATACATAATAACAACCAGGCCTGAACAATCATCGGATAACATGACTGATCAAAAACTCGTTTTCTGACAGTAGGCCTCTCTGAATTTAGCAAGATCCCCACCTGGCTCATACTTGAAACTTTTCTGAGTTAATAGGTACATAGGTATGTCTAGGAAAAACCAAAACTGATGCACCTCCTGTATCCTGTAGCATTAGCCATTTACCTTCTCCTAGACTACTGCTTGTGCCACAGGAAGATAATATTAGGGTTAGTGGTCTGCCTGCCCACAAAGATGGATGTGATGATCATCCCTAGTAACCACTGTAGAGTTGGCCCAAGACAGTCCCATAGCTCCCTCAAACCACTCTATCAAAGTTGTAACTAAGAGAGAGGGTCTTTCTTGGTTGCTCAGCTTAGTTTCTCTCTCTTGAGTGGTGACTTAAGTAGTGTGAGAATTGGATTGACGCCCCCTGCTGGAGAGATACTGCAGGAAAGCTCTGCCCCAAGGAGAAGGCGGCTGAGGGCACGCCATGTGGCTTGCAAGGACAGTTCTTTGGCGTCAGGAAGTGACATCTGCTCGTGGGTGCTGTCGATCAAAACTACCAGCCAATTAGCTTGGAGCTGTGTGTGGGTGAACAGAATATTTCTAGTTTTCACAGGAGGCTTGTGGGACGAAGAAGGGGTGAGGCTCTCTCGCTGTCTCTCTTTTCGCCAGGACCTCATGGGAGTGGAGCAAAAATGCTGGCTCCCTGAGATAGACAGTTAGGCCTCTTTCTCTCTCCTCACCAAATTCTTATACTCCCTAATAAATGCTTAAAAGTCTAAACTCTTGCTAAAGCTTCTAATTTATTGGTGACCACTCATTAGATTTTTAGACAGTATAGCTAGAATTTTAGCCACATTACAGATAGCAAGTATTCAGTAGGAACTCCTCAGAGTTGTGAAATCAAAGGGCAGGGGGGTAACTTTTTTGTTGTTGTTGTTTGTTTGTTTTTTAGTGAGGCAATTGGGGTTAAGTGACTTGCCCAGGGTCACACAGCTAGTAAGTGTTAAGTGTCTGAGGCCGGATTTGAACTCAGGTACTCCTGACTTCAGGGCCGGTGCTCTATCCACTGCGCCACCTAGCTGCCCCGGGGGGTAACTTTTTGACAGATGCAGTTCAATCATCACATCTTTCATTCAGCCATTAACTCCTAGCATCTTGTCATTTGCCCTGCTGCTGGTACTTCTCCATCAATCTTGCCATGCAGAAGAATACCCTCTAGACAAGACCTTCAGAGACCAGGCTTTCTTCCTCTCCTTGGGCTGAGGCTCAGACTTCGCTTTACATCCCACCCAGCTAGGTATCTACACACACCTTCTGCCCTCTAGTCTCAAATTTCCACCATCATCTGCTTTTCCATCTGGAAAAGGCATAGTAATTTCCATTTATGACTGCATTGTGACTCTCCCATACCAAACCTCCCTTTTTTTTTCTTTTTTTTTGGGGGGGGAAGCAATTGGGGTTGAGTGACTTGCCCAGGGTCACACAGCTAGTAAGTGTGTCAAGTGAGACTGGATTTGAGCTCAGGTCCTCCTGAATCCAGGGCCAGTGCTTCATCCACTGCAGAGCCCCCCTAGCTGCCTCTGACCACTCCCTTTTCATGTACTGTCTCCTCCCATTAGAATTGAAGCTCCTTGAGGGCAGAGATTAGCTCACTTTTATATTTGCATTCCAAGTGCCTGGTGTAGAGTAGGATTTTTAATGAATACTCACTCAATCATACTTATTCTCTCCTATTTTAATTCAACCCTTGTAGTAAACATGACCAGGCTTACTGGACAAGCCTGACTCTCTTAGAAGAATGGATGGTATGGTGCTGATATTCCTTGTCTCAGCACTAAAACTGGTTTTAAGGGAAGATTTAAGGATAATACTCAGATCTAGCTAATTTGAATGATGACACATTTTTAGAGCAAAATATTTGATGCGCCACTTTTAAGTTTTCATATAGCACTCTGAATACAGACTAGGACATAAAGAGCCTGATAGATGTGCAGGGGCATGACCACCTAATGTTTGTCTGTTAGACAGTTTCATCTGGTGATCAGATGGACAACCATGGCCCATTCAGAACTATGAGCTTTGATACTGAGCTCTTGGTTACAGGAAGGACAAAGATGGCAGGGGACATCAGCACTCTAGTTAAAAATAAGATAAAACCAAATGCTTCAGTCAGAGTATGAGATGATAAATGCTTTCTACAAAGTAGCTATTTCCTTTAAGATAGGATGCCAGCATTTTTCAGAAATCAATTGACTCCTCTCTGGGGTTCATTTGATATTTTGCAAAGATAATTGGTTTGTAAGCGCTCAGTAATCTAATTTAGATAGTTCTGTGTAGTGCTGAATAGATCACAAGTGTTCATGTGGTTATTTTACCTTTGCAGAAATATGGCCCTTTAAGAATCATCGATATTCATGTTGCTCTACAAATATAGAACACAAAACCCACATGTATTGTACCAAGAAGTGCCATTCCTATTTAAATTCCTCTATTTGTACTCAGTTCTCAGTGGCTGGTCTGAAGTGGCCTGTGGATTATAATGACTTTAACATTGCACCAGATGCTATATTTATCTGAAGCCTTTACAAGTAATGACTCCATTGATCTCAAAGGAGGTTTTTAAAGCAGCAAGAATTTCGACAGGTCTTAAAGGACTATATTTCTGCCAAGGCAACACACACACACACACACACACATGCATACATGTCCATATATATTATGCTGCACCATCTTTAATATATTCTGAAGATAGCACAGCATTATATGGGGTAAAGAGCACTGGCTTTCACTCAGAAGACCTAGATTCTGTTGTTAGCTAGGTCTCATTTGCAAATTATCCAACCTCCTTGGGCCTCAGGTGCCTCATCTCTAAAATGAAGGTGGTGAATAATCATAATAGCTAGCAATTACTTAGCACTTTAAGTTTTGCAAAGTGCTTCCCATACGTTAATTCTTTTTTGGGGGGGCAGGGCAATGGGGGTTAAGTGACTTGCCCAGGGTCACACAGCTAGTAAGTGTCAAGTGTCTGAGGCCAGATTTGAACTCAGGTACTCCTGAATCCAGGGCTGGTGCATTATCCACTGTGCCACCTAGTTGCCCCCCCCCATTAACTCATTTGAAGCTTACAACAGTCCTGGGAGGTGGGTGCTATTATTAGCCTCATTTATGATTGAGGAAACTGTGGTACACTGAGGTAGTTACATGGCTAGTGTCCGACTCAGCATTTGAACTCATAGGTTTCGGAGTCCAAATCTCATGCTTTTTTTACCACACCACTTCACTGGCTGAATTAGGTGAAGTCCCTTTTACCTGTGTATCTACGACGCTATGCATATGAGAGAAGATATTGTATAGTCTTCTGAAATGGATCATAATGCCTTGACTTTAAGAGGCAGTCTGCATTGTGGACAGAGGGCCAACCTTAGGGTCACAAAGACCAGATTTAGGATCTATTTCTGACTCTTGGTAGTTGGCTATCGAAGACAAGTCACTTAATCTCTCAGTGCCCTGGCAATTATACAAGATTACAAATGCCAGAACCGGACAAGCCTGACTCTTTTAGAAGAATGGACGGCATGGTGCCGATATTCCTGGTCTTATCTCTAAAACTGGTGAAAAGGGAAGATGTAAGCATGATACTCAGATCTAGCTAATTTGGATGGTGACACATTCTTAGGGCAAAATATTTGATGTGTAACTTTTAAGTTTTCATATAGCACTCTGAATACAGACTAGGATATAAAGAGCCAGATAGATGTGCAGGGGCATGGCCACCTAATGTTTGTCTGTTAGTTTCATCTGGTTGATCAGATGGACAACCATGTTGTAGATCTGCACCAGGGAAGAGAGTTTCCATACTGGGAGTTCCCTATATTGATGAAATCATAAATTAGAACCCAAAAGAAGACTTTGATTCACCTATATTTTTACTTTATGTCATGAGATTGTCTTATATGTTATTTCCTTTATCTTAACTTTGGTTGTAAAACAATGGCTTTCTGTTTTTTCAAAGGATAAAAAAGCATTTCAAAAATCATTTTTGGTCTAGACCTGTCACTGCAATAGTAGGGAACCTGAGGTGATTGGTAACCCGCTTGCAATTTATACTCTTAGCAAATTGCCTGGGGGGGGATCAAGAGCCATTTAAACGATGTTTTCAGGATAACACATATTAGGGTTACACTTCAATCCCAGTCTTCACCACTATAAGGACAATTGTCTATGCGCTATACCTTACTGCTTTCCAAAAGGAGAATTTAACCACAAAATAAAACAGGGTTTGACTTAGCTGGTGTTTGCTCACAATCTCTTTCCAAAGAGCATAATTTCTTCAGAAATTTAGATATTTAAAGGAGACAAAAAAGGGGACAATTGAATTCAGAATTCTTTGCCTATATAACTTAGCAAATGGTCTGACTAAATGCTGAAATCTTAGCAGCATCCTCACTGAGCAGCTAAAAAATGCACTTGCTTGGCTAGAACTAAGACAGATTCAATAAGACTTTTGTCATTAAAAAGTTATCTGAATATTTAGGGGGGAAAGCAGTTGTGGTTACTAATAGCCTGTGTGAGAGGAAAATAAGCAAAGAGAAAAGTTTTGAGCCAATAATGATATCATCAAAGCTGACTTCTCAAGGTGACACTTACTTAGCATCACATTAGAAACTATATGCAATCGATTGTTCTGTTCAATAGTTAAGAAAGCAAGAAAAATATAGTGGGACACAGCCATGGCAGTTCAAATTGGGTGTCATGAAATGGCTGCAGGTGGGTGGGATTACCTCAATCCAAGATGTCAATACTGTAGGAAGTCCTAATTTCATTGGCATTTTGATCTATCAGTCAGTTAACCCCATTCATAGTACCTTCTGATGTAACACTCCCCTCCTATACTTTATTGTTTCTTGATATTGAATAACAGTTTAAGTTTTGTAAAATGCTTTATATATCTCATGTGATTCTTACAAGAACCCTGGCAAGTATTTGCTATTATCATCACCATTTTATAGAAGAGTAAACTGTGGCTAAGTGACTTGGCCATGGTCACACAGCTTGTTGGTGACTGAAGTAGAATTCAAACTCAAGTTTTCCTGACTCCAAGTCAACTCTCAACACACTCTGCCACCTAGCTACCTGAGGAGAAGGAAGGTTGTATATTGTAACTTAAATAATTCATCTAGGACCATTATTGTAGCTGACCAGAAGTATTCTATTGCCTTTTGAAAATTTGTTTAATTTATTTTTAATCTATTGCCTTTTTATTTTATTTTTTTATCTATTGCCCTTTAATATATCTTTGTGTTATTGTAGTAATTTTATATCTATTTCTATAGTTCTTATGGACCTGCTTTCTTTTGTTTACATAACTCTTCTCACATTTCTTCAGAGTAACTATTACTTGTGGCGCAATAGTATTTAGTTATATTCACATACCATAATTTGTTCAGTCATTTCTTAATTGATGGGCACCCGTTTTTAAAATCATAAGTATTTTTATTATTTTCCAGTTACATGTATAGTTTTCAACATTTGTTTTTATGAGATTTCTAGTCCTAAATTTTTCTCCCTCCTTCCCTTCCTTCCCCCCTCCCCAAGACAGCAAGCAATCTGATATAGGTTATATATGTACAATAACATCAAACATATTTCTGCATTAGTCATGTTGTGAAAGAAGAATCAGAGCAAAATGGAAAAACCTCAAAAAACAAAAACAAAAAACAAAAAAAGGTAGAAACAGTATGATTCAATCTTCATCCAGATTCCATAGTTCTTTTTTCTGGATGTGGAGAGCATTTTTCATCATGCGTCCTTTGGAATTATCTTGGACCATTGTATTGCTGAGAAAAGTTAAGTCTATCACAGTTGATCATCACACAGTGTTGTTGATAACCGTGTACAATGTTCTCCTGGTTCTGTTCATTTCACTTAGCATCAATTCATGTAAGTCTTTCCAGGTTTTTCTCAAGTCCAGATGGGAACCCATTAAAGTGCTGCTTTTTGCTATGATAAATTGAGATATAAACCCATGTGAACAGGTTAATGTCCTTTCTTGAATATTTCCAAATCGTTTTCGAAAATGGTTGGACCAACTCCAAAAATGACTTAGTATGACTATTTTTTACAGCTTCTCCATCCAATGTAAGTTTTTTGATCTTTGCCAATTTGATAATTGTGAGAGGATAACTCAACAGTTGTTTTAATTTGCAATATCTTATTAGATAACATTATTTCATATTTTGATTTGTAATTTGAATTATTCTTTTGAAAATTATCTTGTTTGTTCATATCCTTTGACCATTTGTCTACTAGGGAATAGATTTTGGATACCAGATGTTTGGTAATGATCTGATGCAAAAGTTTTTTTTCTTCCAAAGTTCATAGCTTTAGTTCTTTCAGCTACATTGATTTTATTTTTTATAAAACTTTCTATTTATATACAATTGAAATGGCTTGTTTTGTTTTTTATAGTTTTTTATCCCCATTTGGATTAGAAAACACAATTCACAAATTTGTTGCATACAAGAAACATGCTTAAAACATGAAGATGGGGGCAGCTAGGTGGTGCAGTAGATAAAGCACCGGCCCTGGATTCAGGAGTGCCTGAGTTCAAATCCGACCTCAGACACTTGACACTTACTAGCTGTGTGACCCTGGGCAAGTCACTTAACCCCCATTGCCCTGCCCCAAAACAAAACAAAACAAAAAAGCCCATGAAGACACATAAAAGCTAAAATGAGAGCACAGTAAAGAGGTTTTTAGCATGACTCCATAGATAGTGTTGAACAGTCCATGAACTTGGATTGGAAAAAACTGCAGAATTAGAAAAAATGAAACTTTTCCTGTTCAATAAATATAAAAGCATAACTTACTTAGGGAAGGACTCCCCATTTGATATGAGCTGCTGGGAAAACTGGAAAGCAGTCTGGCAAAAATTAAGTTTAGACCAGGAGTTCATAGCCTGGAGTCCACAGACCTCCAACATGTCCATAGATAGATTTCAGGGAGCCTGGGAACTTAGATGGGAAAAAGTTACATCTTTATTTTCACTGACCCTAACTTAAATTTAGCATTGTCTTCAATTATGAATTTAGACAACAAAGTACAGTAATATTAGCAGGACCTGTGACTTTGTCACTAATAGAAACCACAGATATTTTCATAGCATATTACAATTGTTATAAATATCTTAAAGTTTGTTTTTAATCATCACTTTGAAATCATTGTAGTTATTAGGCCACTTGCTGGATATATTACCATATCACAAAATGGTTTTAAAAATATTTTGATAATTATATTTCAATGTAATCAGTTTACTTTGTAGTTCTATTTATTTTATTCCTTTAAAAATGTTATTCTGAGAAGGAATCTACCAGACTGCCAAAAGGGCCGGTGACACAAAAAGTTAAGAATCCCTGGCATGTAGCATACAATTTATTATGCTTCAGATGAATGCAAAACCAAAACCAAAACAGGGGCTAATTTTGGATAAGGCCACAGTTATAATCTGTAATGTCAAAGGAGACTGCATTTTGATTAAAGGTACCATAGATAATGGGTCTGCTTTGGGAAAGGAGTTTTATCATGGTGAGCTCCCTATATAGATGAAATCATAGGTTGGGGGGGAACTCATAGACAAATTTGGTCATACACCATTATCCTCATATTCAGCTTTTAAAGAGAGTGTTAGGCCTAGAGTCAGGAAGACCTGAGTTCAAACCTAGCCTACTTGGGCAAGTCAATTTTTTTTTTAAATTAATAAAGTATTTTTTTTTCCGTTACATTTAAAGATAGTTCTCAACCTTTGTTTATACAAGCTTTACAATTTCAGATTTTTCTCCCTCCCTCCCCTCCCTCCCCCCTTCCCTAGACAGCAGGTAATCTGATATAGGTTATATATATATATATATATATATATATATATATATATATATATATACACACACACATAATATCAATCCTATTTCTGCATTAGTCATGTTATAAGAGAAAAAAATCAGAGCAATGATGGAAAACCTCAAAATAGAAAAAAAAAACAACAGCATCAAAAACAAAAGAAATAGTATGGTTCATTTAGCATCTATACTCCGCAGTTCTTTTTTTTTTTTTCCCCCTGGATTTGGAGATCCTCTTCCATCATGAGTTCCCTGGAACTCTTCTGTGCCACTGCATTGGTGAGAAGAATCTAGTCCATCACAGTAGATCAACACTCAATGTTGATGTTACTGTGTACAGTGTTCTTCTGGTTCTGCTCATCTCACTCATCATCAGCCCACGCAAGACCCTCCAGGTTTCTCTGAACTCCTCCTGCTCATCGTTTCTTATAGCACAATAGTATTCCACTGTATTCATATACCACAACTTGTCCAGCCATTCCCCAATTGATGGGCACCCCCTCAACTTCCAATTCTTTTAGGCAAGTCAATTAACCCATTTGCCTCAGTTTTCTCATCTATAAGATAAAAATGATAATAATAGCACCTACCTCTAATGGTTATTGTGAGGATTAAATGACATAATAATTATAAAGTGCTTAGCACTGGAATATAGCAAGGGTATGTACATGTTAGCTATTATTTTGTTATTATAGTAATTCGTTTTTGATGTTGAGAATCCATCTGTATATAAACCAATTCCTAAGATGACATTGCTGTATTATACTTACTCTAATGGCTCTATGATCTCATGGCATAGTTATCGGTATAGTTAATGCCAATAAGAACTTCTCAGTGTTTTCTCATTTTGTGCCATTCAAGTCCATGTCTTTCCATAGGTCTCCTCTAAAGCACCAGCTGAATCCGCAGGAAGCCGCAGTATCCTCTCTATCCATCACTTTTACTCTATGACCCACTGACCTCTAGTGCTGATTTTGCAAGTCTTGAATGAGATCTTTTCTGCCGCGTTTTATATGTAAGACAGCAACAGACCAAAGTCTCTCACCATGAACTTTGGGGCACCTGCAAATGTGCTATGCCCCCAGGGTTGTTTTATAGGTAATTGCTAATGCATTCATTCATTCACCAATCATTTATTAAATGTAAAACACTGTGTGCTGAGTGCTTTCTTTTTGCTTTCCTTTTGACTGTACTTAGATGTCACTTGGTGATGTTGCCTCTGATAGACCAGTTATACTCTCCATACTTCTCCTGCAAATATTGCTGACTGGAGGGTGCACAGATATCTCCTTATACTTTACCTCTCCATTATGGTAAACATGCTTTCATTTCACAGAAGTTCAAGTGAGCAATTTTTTCAGGCATTGGGCTTGAGAGAAATTATAGTTTATCACCTTCCAAGGTGTCTGCCATTGGAATACTGTTAAGGGATGACTGTTAAGAGCCAAACAGTCTAGCCATCCATTCAAGAATCATTCACTGAGTACCCATGATGTATAAAGGAAGGAAACATGTATTTATGAAGTGCCTTTTATGTGCCAGGCACTATGCTGAGGGTTTTACAAATATTATCTTACTAAATCCTGACAACAAACTCTGGGAGGTAGGTGTTATTATTATTATTCTCATTTTATAATTCAAGAAATTGAGACAGTTAAGTGACTTGCCCAGGGTCACACAGCTAAGCCTTAGGACAGATTGGAATTTAGGTCTTCCTGACTCCAGGTCCAGTATTCTACTCACTGTACCACCTACCTGACATTAGCGTGGTAATAGTTGCTGAAATGTATACAATCATTGACCCCATATTATATTCATCTTTGATCAAGACAATGGTCATAGCAAAATACAAATTTGCCTTGTCAATAATACTTTGATAGAATTATAGAAACGAGGACAGATATGATAGAGGGATGTTTTGGTATAAAACTAATGAATCTCAGTTGTACTAAACCAGGTTGATACAGAGATTTAATGTCTCAATTTTCTGGAAATTTTCAGCTCTCATAAAACAAATTAGGTCTGAGTAATAGTGGCAATGGAGGCAGCTAGGTGGCTTAATGCTGGCCCTGGAGTCAGGAAGACTTGAGTTCAAATCCATCCTCAGACACTTACTAGTTGTGTACCTCTGGGCAAGTCACTTAACCTCTGTTTGCCTTAATTCATGGAGAAGGAAATGTTGAACCATTCTAGTACCCTTGCCAAGAAAACCCCATGGACAGTGTTGAAGAGGTTATAAAGAGTCAGCCACGACTGAATGACTGAAGGACAATATGGGCAGTCCTTCAATTTTCCCAGTTACATATGACATAGAGTATGCAGATAGCTCTAAAAAATATCCAGTGTGAAAAAGTACAAAAGGCTCCAATTTTGCTTCAAACCATGGGTTAAAGTAGGGACTCAAACTCAGCTCAGATAGGTGTCATAGCATCACTGAATCACAGGTACAAAGCTAAAAAGAACCTTAGAGACCTATGTAGTCCACCCTCTCCCCCCATATTACAGATGAGGAAACTGAGGCTCACGGAGGTTTAGAGCTTGCCCAAGATCATGAAGATAGTAAGAGTCGGAGGCAGGATTTGAATCCATGTTCTCTCATATGAGAGCCAGGGCTGTGTAATGATTGGAGTGATGCCACCTGCTGGAGAGTTACTATAGGAAAGCTCTGCCACGAGGAGAAGGTGTCTGAGGGCAAGCCGTGCGGTCAGGTCCTTGCATCAGGAAGTGACATTTGCTTGTGGGTACTGCCTATCAAAGCTACCAGCCAATTAGCTTGGAACTGTGAGTGCGTATAGATGGGATGTTCCCAGTTTCACAGGAGGCTTGTGGGAGGAAGAAGGGGCAAGGCTGCCTCTCTCACTCTCTTTTGTCAGGACTCTCATGGAGAGGGGAGCAGAAATGCGGGCTTCCCAAGATAGATAGCTGAATCTAAGTCTCTCTCTCTCTCTTGACCAAATTCTTATTCTCCTTAATAAATGCTTAAAAGTCTAACTCTTGCTAAAAATTATAATTTATTGGCAACCACTGATTAGATATTTTAGACAGACTAGCTAGAATTTTAGCCCCTTACAAGCTGTTTCTATCTTACAACACTGCCCTCTATCATCTAGCGATACCTTGAGACCTGATTTGGCTCTCTTGCCAAACTGAATAATTCTACTTTCCTGAATAATTTTTTAAAAAATTTGACTTCTCCCATTGATAATTGTAAGTATAATGTCTAATTTCAGGGTCTTAATATTCCCTAATCAGAAGGCAATGATTATTACAGCAAATAAAATACTCAAATATGTTTATCATGCCCTTGTAAAAATGATCACTGAGGCTGGATAGAAATATTGTTTGATGAACTGTGAATGAATTAACTATTCTCAACAATACAAGGATCCAAGACAATCTCAAAGGATTAATGATGAAGCATACTATCTGTCTCCAAAGAAAGAACTGATATTTATTGAACACAGACTGAAGCATGCTATTTTTCACTTTCATTTTTTCTTTTATTAAAGTTTTCTTGTACAAAATGACTAACATGGCAATGTTTTACATAATTGCACATGTATAATCTATATCTGATTGCTTACCACCTCAGGGAGGGGAGAGGAAAGGGAAAGAGAGATAAAATTTGGAAATCAAAACTTTAAATAAAGGAGTATTTATTGAGAAACAAACAAACAAAAAACTAATGCACCATTGAGAGAGTTGTAGGTTGTTCTAGGTATTATGAAAATCAATTTGGAACTATGCCTAAAAAATAAAACTCAATGAACTATGAAAAAAAATCTCTTTGGGATATAAACCTAATTATTGGGATCAAAGGGTACGCATGGTTTTGTAGCTCTTTGAACATAATTCCAATTTGCTCTCCAGAATGGTTTAATTGATTCACTCCATCAACAGTGCATTCATATCTAAATTTTTCCATATACCTTCCAACATATGTCATTTTTCTTTTCTGTCATATTAGCCAATCTGATAGGTGTGGAGTGGTACCTCAGAGTTGTTTTAATCTAATCAACAGTGATTTAGAGCATTTTAAAAATGTGATTGTAGATAGCTTTGATTACTTCACCTAAAAACTTTGATTACTTCACCTAAAAAAGTCATATCCTTTGATCATTTACTAATTAGGAAGTGATTTGTATTCTTATAAATTTGACTCAGTTCTCTATGTTTGAGAAATTGTCTTTATGAGAGAAACATGCTGTAAAATTTTTTTCATAGTTTCCCTCCATCCTAATTTTCCCATTTATCTTACTCTCTGTGATAGTTAAAAAATCTAACTGTGATGTCTAAAAATCTAATGTGTGGTTGCCTTAAATTATATAATCATAGCACCAATCTTTGGGCATTAAGTATTCAAGTATATTAGGGGTTAGTAAAGAGAACACATGGAGAAAGAAAAGAGCCTAGCTGACTGCACCTCTTGCTCCTATCACAACCTCCAACAGAAAGCTTATCCCCGTTCTCTCCCAGAAGCCCCCTGTGGGCCCGCCCAGGCATGGTCCCCACATACACACACACAGCTCCAAGCTAATTGGCTGGTCCATTGATTGGCATGACTTATAGGCGGTCTATGAATAGATGCAACTTCCGGATGCCCGGCAGTTTCTGAAGGCTGGTCACATGCTTTCTTCTCAGGGTGGAGCTACCCTAGTTCTCACAGTGTCTTTCTCAGCAGGGGGTGGCACCCTGATTCTCACATCTCTCTCTCCTTTCACCCTGTCCCTCCTCAAAAGTGTTTTTCTTCTGACTACCTCCTTTCCCAATAATCCCTCCCTTTTATTGGCATTTTTCCCCCTACCCCTACCCCACCATCACCCTTTTTTTCTTATTCTCTTCTATTCCTGCTTTCCCTTAGGCTGATAGATTTCTATATCCAACTGAGTGTGTATGTTATTCCCTCTTTGAGTCAATTCTGATGAGAGAAAGATTTAAGCTCTCTTCTACTACCTCCCCTTCTTCCCCTCCACTGTAAAAGCTCTTTCACACTTCTTTTGTGAGAGATAATTTACCTCAGTTTATGTCTCCTTTTCTCCTTCTTCCTGTGAATTCCTTTCTCATCCATTAATTTTATTTTTAAAGATATATCCCATCATATTCAACTCAAGCCCACGTTCTCTGTCTATGTAGATTCCTTCTAACTGCCCTAATAATGATAAAGTTCTTAGGAGTTATAACTGGAATCAATTGTGAGACATGGGAAACACTGGCAAAGGAGTGCCCAGCATGGTGTGCCTGCATTGCTCTATGAACCAAGCAGAATTGAAGTACCACAAAAGAAACATGAGATGTACAAATTTAGAGACATCGCCACTCCAAATGTTCATGTGGAGTAGTTGTACCTGACCTGTGGTAGAGCCTTCCAAGCTCATATTGATTTGATCAGGCACAGTTGGTCACACTGTACCTCAACATAATGGTGTCATTTTGGTCTTTTTTAAGCAGGAAGAACAAGCAACCAGGAGTTATTTTCTCATGTAGGAATGTAAATAGTTTAACCTTATTGAATCCCTTATGATTTCTTTCCTATTTACCTTTTTGTGCTTCTCTGGAGTCTTGTAAAGTCAAATTTTCTGTACAGCTCTGGTCTTTTCATCAGAAACATCTTTTCATCAGAAAGTCTTCTATTTCATTAAATACCCACTTTGAAGGATTATACTCAGTTTTTCTGGGTAGGTGATTCTGGATTGTAATCCTAGCTCCTTTCTCCTCCAAAAGAACATATTCCAAGCCGATCGTTTAATATAGAAGCTACTAAATCTTGTGTTATCCTGACTGTGGCTCCATGATATTTGAATTGTTTCTCTCTGGATGCTTGAAATATTTTCTCCTTGACCTGGGAGCTCTGGAATTTGGCTATAATATTACTGTTGGAGTTTATATTTTGGGATCTCTTTTGGTAGGTGGATTCTTGGTGGATTGGTGGATTCTTTCAATTTCTACTTTACTTTGTGGTTCTAGAATATGATGTCAGTTTTCCTTGATGATTTCTTTCTTTTTTTTTTTTTTTAGTGAGGCAATTGGGGTTAAGTGACTTGCCCAAGGTCACACAGCTAGTGTTAAGTGTCTGAGGCCAGATTTGAACTCAGGTACTCCTGATTCCAGGGCTGGTGCTCTACCACTGCGCCACCTAGCTGCCCCGATGATTTCTTGAAAGATAATGCCTAGGCTCTTCCTTTGATCATGACTTTCAGATAGTCTAATATTTCTTAAATTATCTCTCCTGGATCTATTTTCCAGGTCAATTGTTTTTCCAATGAGATATCCCATATTGTCTTCTATTTTTTCATTCTTTTGATTTTATTTGATTGTTTTTTGATGCCTCATGGAGTCGTTAGCTTCCAGTTGCCCAATTCTAATTTTTAAGGAATTATTTTCTTCATTGAGCTTTTGTATCTTCTTTCCCATTTGGCCAATTCTACTTTTATTTTTATTTTATTTTTTTGCAGGGAAATGAGGGTTAAGTGACTTGCCCAAGGTCACACAGCTAGTAAGTGTCAAGTGTCTGAGGCCGGATTTGAACTCAGGTACTCCTGACTCCAGGGCCGGTGTTTTATCCACTGCACCACCTATCTGCCCCAATTCTACTTTTTATGGAGTTCTTTTCTTCATTGAAAGTTTGTACATCCTTTTCCATGTGTCCAATTCTAGTTTTTTTTTTAGGGAGTTGTTTTCTTCAGTGAATTTTTGTATCCCTTTTTTCATTTGGCCAATTCTGCTTTTTAGGGAGTTCTTCTCTTCATTGGATTTTTGAGCCTCTTTACCATTTGGCCTATTCTGATGTTTAAGGTGTTATTTTCTTCAGTATTGTGTATGTGTGTAGTGTGTGTGCCTCCTTTACCAAGTTGTTGACTTTTTTTCCCTCAATTTTCTTGTATCACTATCATCCTCCCTCACCACCAACTTTTATTCTGCTTCATTTATTTGAATTTTAAAATAGTTTTTGAGCTTTTCCAGGAATTCTTTTTTGGGTCCTGAGACCAATTCAGATTTTTCTTTGAGGCTCTGGATGTAGCAGTTTTGACTTTATCTTCTTTTGAGTTTATGTTTTGATCTTCCCTGTCACCATGGTAATTTTCTATGTTGGGCTCTTTTTTCTTATTTGCTCATTTTTCCAGACTATATTTTCTTTTTGCTTTTTAACTTTGTTAATGTTAGGCCATGCTCAAGGGGTGGAGGGGTCACTGTCCTAAGCTTAAGGGTTTTCATGTTACTGTTTTCAGAGTTAGTTTTGAGGGTCTCTAAGTTTTCAGGTCTCTCAAGGTGTTATGATCAAAGGAGGGGTGTGTTTACTACTCTCCTGGCCTGTGCTCTCATCTGTGAGTTACTACAGCTACTCTTGAACTGTGATAACCAACCCTGCTGTCCTGTGGCTGCAAGCTCTGGTGTGCTAGTGCTCCTCTTTGCCCTGGGACAGCAATCCAGGACTGTGACTTGGATCTGTATATAAGAGAGTCCTGCACCTAGTGCCAGCAAAGGGATCCTTACATTCTCTTTCTGACCAGTGTTCCAGCTGTCTTATATAATCTGTGGGCTGAAAGCTCTGGAAGCTGCTGCAGCTGTTGATTCAGTTGTCCCTAAGGCCAGCTGCTATCTTGTGGGAGTGTTGCCTCAGCTAAACTGTACTTTGCTCTTACCCAGGTGTAACATGACTATTTTTGCCAACATTCTAGGTTTTCTAGGTTGTCTTTAGCTGGAAAATTGTTTTACCCCATCCTTTTGTGGATTCTGTCATTACAGAATTCATTTTGAGCATTATTTAAAGTTGTTTTGAGGGGAATTTGGGAGAGTCTGAGGAAGTCCCTGAATTTTCTCTACCATCTTGGTTTTGCTGGGATGTGGAATTTAAAAAGGACTAGATGGGTTGGTTGCATTTGAGCTGAGCCTTGAATGGAGCTAGAGATTCTAATTCAATAAGCATTTATTAAACACTTAGCATATACCAGGAAAGAGAAAGCAAGTCAGAGTGGATTAAAAACTTGCCTTGAAGTGAGGAAGACTCCATGTCCCTTCTCTGGCACCTACCAGCTCTGTGACCTTGGTCACCTTAGCACTCAGTACTCCAAGGCTATTTTCTCAGACTCTAAGCTGAAGAAGAAGTGCCTGACTGCATTGGTAGATGGAGTTTTTCACTGGGAGTTCAGTACCACAAAGAAATCACAGGTTATCAATAAAAAAGTGTGGCAGACACCAAGAATACAAAAATTTGCAAAAAAGATAGCCCCTGTGGGTGAAGAGCTTATATTCTGTCAGGAGGAAAAAATTGCACATAGAAACTTATATAAAATAAATATAAAAGTAATTTAAAGGCATCAGAAAATGCTCCCTGTAGGTGGTGGGAATTAGGTTTAGTTTTGAAGGAAGATGAGATTCTAAGAGGCAGAAATGACAAGGGAATGCATTCCAGACTGTTGTCTGTATATTATATGCTGAATATGAAGAGTGGCCTTCCATACAAGCCATCATTAGAATCATTGCCTTTCACTAAGACCAGTGGAAAAGTTTTCAGATCTTCTATTTGTAATCATTTTGCAGCAAGTTTTGGTAAAACCCATTTATCAGGCATATTTGGGGGCAGTACGGAAATGGATATTTTGTATCAACTATTTTTACTTTTCCTCTATCCAGCTTCCCCATTTCTGCTGAGGATGCCACCAGCCTCCAAGTCATCCAGGCTTGCAACCTCAAGTGTCATCCTCCACCATTGTACTTATCCTACTTATGCATTCTTTTGCCATGTCTTGTCATTTCTACCTTTACAACATCTCTTGTATATATCTCTTCTCTGCTCACAAAGTCAGCCACCAACCTAGTGAAGATCCTTATCACCTCACACCTGGACTGTTGCAATAGCCTTTTGGTTGGCTTCTTGTTCCAATCCATCTTCCACTGAAGTGTCAAAGTGATCTTCCTAAAGTACTGCTCTGACTGTGCCATCCTCTCTACTCAGTGAACCCCAGTGGATCCACATTACTTCCCAGGATAAGCCCCTTACCTTGTTCTTTCTTCCCATTTCAATCTTCTTATACTTTACTCCCCCTGCCCCCCTGTACTCTGTGATCCAGTGACACTGACTATTCCTAGCACTCAACATTCCATCTCATTTCTTTGCCCTTTTCATTGACTGTCCCCCATCCATGGAATGCTTTACCTCCTTATCTTTGCCTCCTGGCTTTGCTGAAGACTCAGCTCAAATCCCATGTTCTGCTAAAGGTCTTTTTTTCACCTCTCTCCCTCTATTGCTAATAGCTTTCTTCTAAGACCATTTATTCATATGGTAAATATCTTGCATGCACACAGATGTTTGCACATTTTCTCCTCCATTAGAATGTAAGCTTCCTGAAGGCAGGGGCCATATTTTGGCTCTTCTTTTTATTCTTAGCACTTACTACATTGCCAGGCTCATAGTAATTCCTTCATAAATGCATGTTGACTGATCGATCCTGTCTTATCTTTTTGTGTCTCCCCCAAAACCTAACAGAGTGCTCTGTATTTTTCAATACTCCATATATAGATATAAACACACACATGTATATATACACAGTTTTAAGATGATATACAGACATTGTTTATATTGGTATATATACATATATATGTATTATATATATACATATATTGGTATATATATGTATATACACACACACACACACACACACACACACACACACAGAGAATAGAAATGGGAAGATTTCCACCATCAAGGACTCCAAGAATCCATCACAAAGAAGTACAATACACCATAGTACATGTGAACTACATTAGAATAACCAAACAAAGTGCTACACCAACCTCAAGGGGGCAGATCAGGAAAGGTTTTCTTCTTATCCCAGGCACTTCTGTTGTGTCAAAATGAATTGGTTTGTATTGAAGTTAGAGAGACACATTTAGGTTCCATATAAAGAAAATTTTTCTAATCATGTAAATTATTCAAAACTGCGATGGGCTTGGAGTATAAGTGGGTTAAAGGGGTTTCTCTTCACTGCTAGTCTTCCAGCAGTCTCGATGACTACTTATCTGGGATGTTATAGGAGGATTTATTCTCCAACTTCTCTTCCTTCCTGCTGAAAAAGGATGTTTTTTGGTAACTTGTCCCAATTCACGATTTATCTCTGTTTCTCTCCTAAGTTCTTTTCTCACACATAGGAGAACTGTCCAGATATAGCTTAGATTACATGATCACTAAAGTTTCTTTCAGCTGTGAGATACTGTGATTCTCTTTGATTTGTTCAATTTTACATCACTAACAATTAAGAAACTTGAAATTAGAAACTGGATCCTCTTGTCTCATATTTCCATGCTTTCTCCTGTACCTCACAACCTCTTCAAATAAGGCTATTTCACATTTTACATAACCATGAGCAATCTTGAATTCATTCATTCTCATTCTCTCTCTCTCTGTCTCTCTGTCTTTCTTTGTATGTGGTGCATGCGTGCGTGCGTGCGTGCGTGCGTGTGTGTGTGTGTGTGTCTGGAAATTTTATTGAATAAATCAGAACTCGGTTCAGGAATTCCACAACTATCTATATTAAACAGCCTAAGTGAAAATTCAGTTCTGGTCATTTCAACTCCTTCCTAAGACTGTTAACATCAATGCAATATTTTATAAAATAGCAGTTTATACTTAACAAAAATCAGTATTGTGTTTTTAAACTGAATGAAATGGTCTTATAAGCGCAATTACTCCTCAGATTCCCATTAGCTTTAAAAAGTGGCACATTTAAAACCAAAAACAGAGCATGAGTCGGTTGTTTCTGGAACTAAGTTGCATGGCAGACTGGAAGTGTTGATTTTAGAAGTCATTATTGGTAATCACATCCCTTGAATGAGTCATCTTCATGCTTCCCAGCATTATATTGTAGGATAAAAGTCTGACATTAAATTTGTTACTCAGCCTCAATAATCATGTCACAATTAAAGACATGGTCTAGGCATTTATGTATCTTATGTATGTATACATACATACACACACATACACACACACACACACACACACACACACATATATATATATATATATATATATATATTTGCAGGGCAGTGAGGGTTAAGTGATTTGCCCAAGGTCGCACAGCTAGTAAGCGTTACGTGTCTGAGGCTGGATTTGAACTCAGCTCCTCCTGAATCCAAGGCCGGTGCTTTATCCATCCAAGGCCAGTGCTTTATCCATGTATACATATTATGTGTGTATTTTTCTGTGCTCAGTTCCTTCCCCCCCCAAACAAAACAAAACAATCCAAAAGAACAAAATGAAAAAAAGGCGGAAAAGTAATTAGGAAATAGCTTCTTATGGTAGAAAGCAATGTTTTCTGAAATTCCTTGTTTTTTATAAAAACAATTCTTTCTTTCCCCCCTTCGTTTTCTCCTCTCTCAATAAAGCAATTGATACCAAAAGATGGCTATAGTGGCACATTGTGCCGGTATCTAGATTAGACATATGCTGTCTCAGGTTTGACCTAATTTGAATATACCATATTAAAAAATCACCTCACTGCATTTACTGTCAGTGGGAATGAAGTTGTTGTGTAAGTCTTGCTTTTCTGATTTTGATTTGAACTTTGTTTCATTGATAAAAAATGGTTGTATTTATTTTGTAGTTGCATTTGCAGACATACAGTCAGTTTGACCTGGATTCATGGCTGTCCTTACTGCCAAATCCCCTCTTCCCCTCCCCCTCCCATCCCCTTCACACACACACACAGTGTCTATAATTTGGAAGCTATGGTGGAGGGTGTATTTATAAAAGAGATAATTGCTGAGCTTGCCTATTTTGACCTAATAATAGAACTACTCTCTATAAAGCATCTTATAGGTTGTAAAGTATTTTCTTCACAACTTGCTACATATATGAACTCAGGCAGGTGATTTAATGTCCCAAACCTCAGTTTCCTTATCTGTAAAATGAGGGAATGGAATGCTAAAGTATTTGAATGCTTATTATGAGCCGAGCACTGTTCTAAGCTCTGAGGATACAACTAGAAAAATAAGATAGTCTCTACCCTCAAGAAGCTCACATACTAATTAAAAGAGACACATTAAAAAAGGTTCAGCTTGATGGCAGATGGAAGGCCAGGTGGTACTTATGATCTGGCAGGCAAAGCAGCTGGGCAGATGCCATGGTGCTAAACATCTTGGGGAACAATGGCAGGGCAGATGGTCCCCAACCAATGATTGTTAGAAAGTGAGAAGCAGGCCAAAGGGTTGGAGTAAAATTGGTGGGACTCTGGGTTAACTGGACAGAGGTGGGGGAAGGGGA
Source organism: Dromiciops gliroides (assembly GCF_019393635.1). Taxonomy (NCBI): domain Eukaryota; kingdom Metazoa; phylum Chordata; class Mammalia; order Microbiotheria; family Microbiotheriidae; genus Dromiciops; species Dromiciops gliroides. The sequence goes on from NC_057866.1 coordinate 223,362,759, forward strand.
TGACCAGCATCCAGCACCTTGTGGGAAGTGAGCAATGGGGATTGGGGTGGGGGACAGGAAGGTATCAGAAAAATGAAGGTCACTGGCTCCTCAAAAGGCATCGTGGGGGGCAGCTGGGTGGAACAGTGAATAAAGCACCAGCCTTGGATTCAGGAGGACCTGAGTTGACACTTGACACTAGCTGTGTGACCCTGGGCAAGTCACTTAACCCTAATTGCTTCCCCCCAAAAAAAGGCATTGTGGGGTCCCTTGGAGTAGGTGGATTAATAAGTGGCCTGTAAGAGTCCCTTTTAGTTCTAGATTTATGACCCACTATCGAAGAACAACCCTGTGAGGTTAATGGTGTATTATTATCCTTATTTTATAGGCTTGGAGAGATTAAGGGATATGTCCACTGTCAGATGGCTAGTTTTTTAAATCTTCTGTTTCTGAAATCATCATAATTATCTCCAGTACCCCTCTTCCCTTCCAGAGAACCATGTCATATAATGAATATCATTCTTTCAAAAAAGAAAAAAATGAACACAACTTATTGATACATTGAAAAAGTCCCAAAATAGATGCAATGTATAACACCTGTGCACCTCCCATCTCCATGAAAGGGAGGGTTAAGAGTATTTTCTCATATGTTTTCATTTGAGTCCAACTTTAGCTTCATAATTTTGTTATATTCTGTACCTCCTTTTATTTTTGGGTGAGTGGTTGTTCCTGGTGTGTGTTTTTACATTCATATGGCTAGTTAACGTCAGAGGGGACTCTTCTTTCATCCCACCCACCATTCCTACTCCATTGATCCATTCCCTAAACTACTCCCTTTTTTTTTTGCAGGGCAATGAGGGTTAAGTGACATGCCCAGGGTCACACAGTTAGTGTCAAGTGTCTGAGGCTGGATTTGAACTCAGGTACTCCTGAATCCAGGGCTGGCACTTTATCTACTTTGCCACCTAGCTGCCCCCCTTAAACCACTCTTAATGTAACAATAGTGACATTAGCCTTAATGGGGGCTATGTGACACTTTTGGCTCCTTTTGAACTACCTATCCACTCACATCCCCCAAATCTTTTTCACATGAACAATAATTGTCTTGTTACATCCTTATCTATGAAGTGCATTTTTTTTTTTTTTTTTTTTTTTTTTGTTTTTTTTTTTTTTAGTGAGGCAATTGGGGTTAAGTGACTTGCCCAGGATCACACAGCTAGTAAGTGTTAAGTGTCTGAGGCCGGATTTGAACTCAGGTACTCCTGACTCCAGGGCCGGTGCTCTATCCACTGCGCCACCTAGCTGCCCCCTATGAAGTGCATTTTAAAATACATGTATAAAACTATATTTATCCCAATTACTTTGGAGAATTGTGGCAGTAAAAGAATTTGTTACCCTGTAATTGCCAGTAATTATGAACATAATTTTTGTCTGGTTTCTGGACAGTTATGTTAATGGACACTGTTATGTCCATGTCCTCCCACCCATACAAGTGTCCTTTCTCCATCTTATTTATGGTTGTCCTTGTCATACCCACAGACTGTGCACAATCCAAGTCTTTCCTGGTCCCTCTACTCTTTTTTTTTCTTCTTCACACTCTCACTTGTTTCCCATGGGTTCAATGTTCATTTTTATGCAGACGATTCTCAGATCTATCTAGTCTTGGTCTCTCCCATGAGCTGTACTCCCTCATCAATCAACTTCCTATTGAGCCTTTCCAACCAGAGGTCCCATAGGTATCTTAAATTCAATATGTTCCTTTCCCAGCCCCACAGTTTTCCTCCCCTGCTCAACCTTATTACTTCCCTTTTACTGTTGAGGTTACCACCATCCTCCCAATCACTCAGCTTCACAACCTTGGTGTCATCTTCGCCTCCTCACTCATTTGCCCCAATATCGGGTCAAGTGCTAAAACTTACTGTTTCTGTCTTCCCAGCACCACTCTCATATCTGCACTCTGCTTCAGTCACAAGCTACCACTCTGGCGTAATAGATCAAGTCTAACCTCCTCACCGTACACATGAGGCATGCTGGAAGGTAAGTGGCTTGCCCAAGATCACAAAGCTAGTTAGTGTCTGAAGTGGGTATTGAACTCAGGCCTTCTGTATTCCAGGCTCAGCTCTTTATTTCCCGAGCCAGTAGCTGCTTCTAATGGGGGGGGGACACGATGCCAACAACTATATATAAACAAGATCTATACAGGAGAGATTGGGGGATAATTTGAGAAGGAAGGCGCTAAGTTTAAGAAGGACTGGGAAAGACTTCTTGCAGAAAGCGGAACTTTGGCTGAGACTTGAAGGAAGCCAGGGAAGCTGAGATGTGGCGATGAGGAGGGCAGAGGTTCAGGCACGGGGGACAGCCAGTGCAACATGCTGGGAGTCTGGAGATAGAATGTTCCATGCAAGAAAGAACAAGGGGACCAGTGTCACTGCATCACAGAGTACTTTGAGGGAAGTAAGGTGTACAAAGTCTGGAAAGGTAGGAAGGAGCCAGGTTATAAAGGACTTTAAAAGCCAAAGAAGGGGCAGCTAGGTGGTGCAGTGGATAAAATACTGGCCCTGGATTCAGGAGAACCTGAGTTCAAATCTGGCCTCAGACACTTGACACTTACCTAGCTGTGTGACCTTGGGCAAGTCACTTAACCCCAATTGCCTCACAAAAAAAAAAAGCCAAAGAAATGGTTTTATATTTGATCTTAATGATAATAGGGACTCATTAGAGTTTATAGAGTATGGAGGTCATACCTACATTTTAGGAAGGTGAATTTGATAGCTGAGTGGAGGAGGGAGTGGAGAAATACTTGTGACAGGGAGAGAGATCACCAAGCTATTGCAGTAGTCCAGGTGTGGGTGATAAGGGCCTGCACTGGAGTGGTTTCAGAGTCAGGAAAGTCAGAGCATACAAGAGCGATGTTACAAAGATAGAAATGACAGGATTTGACCATTGATTTGGATATGGCAGAGGGGGTAAGAGAGTAAGGAATTGAGGAGGACACCTGGTTTGTGAGCCTGGGTTACTGGGAGGAAGGTGATGCCCTTGGCAGAAATACGGAAGTTTGAAAGTTGGAGGGAAAGATGATGAGGTTAGTTTTGATTCTGTTGAGTTTAAGATCTCTACAGAGCATCAAATTTGAGATGTCTTAAAGACAGTTGGTGGGGGGCGGCTAGGTGGCGCAGTGGATAAAGCACTGGCCCTGGATTCAGGAGGACCTGAGTTCAAATCCAGCCTCAGACACTTGACACTTACTAGCTGTGTGACCCTGGGCAAGTCACTTAACCCCCATTGCCCCACAAAAAAACCAAAAACAAACAAACAAACAAACAGACAAAAAAGACAGTTGGAGATTTGAGACTGGAGGATGGGATAGAAGGTAAGGGTGGACCAATAGATCTCAAAGTCACCTGCATTGAGATGATCATCGAAGCTGTGGAAGCCGATGATATCACTAAGTGAAATGGTATGGAGGGAGAAGAGGGCCTTGGGGGACCCTCAGAGTTAGTGGTTGTGAAGCAGATGAAGATCCAACAAGGAGACAGGGAAGGAGAGGTCAAACGGGTAGAGAGCAGTGTCATGAAAACCTGGAGAGAAAAGAGTGACTGACAGAGTCAAAGACAGTGTTTGAGTTCCTATGTGAGGCAAAATTTAAACCTGAAGGCTTCCTGCCTCCAAGACTTGAACTCTACCCATTGTGACACTTCAAGCCTTTATCATCTCTCCAAATATCTTCCCATTTGACTTTTCTACCTTAAATTTCTCCCCACTCTAATTCATCCTCCACACAACTGCCAAAGATCTTTTCCTAATATACAGGGTTTTGTTCTTTTTTTGGTGGGGCAATGAGGGTTAAGTGACTTGCCCAGGGTCACACAGCTAGTAAGTGTCAAGTGCCTGAGGCTAGATTTGAACTCAGGTCCTCCTGAATCCAGGGCCAATGCTTTATCCACTGGGCCAACTAGCTGCTCCTCTAATGTCCAATTTTGATCATGTCCCCACACCCTCACATTGATTCCCTGTTATTTCTAGCATTAGGCATAAAGTCCTCTATTTGACATTTAAGGCTTGCCATGATGTGACCCCTTCCTACCTTTACAGTCCTTTTACACATTATTACACTCTATGTACCCTGGGATCCAACCCTACTGGCCTTCTAGCTATGCCTCACATGTAATACTCCATCTTGCATCTCGGTGCCTTTGACTGGCTGCGTGCTCTCTTTCCTGGAATCCTTGGTTTCCTGCAAGACTCAACCCAAGTGCCACCTTTCTGGATTCCCCTCCCTACCTCCAGCTACTACCTCCCCAAATAATCTTGTATTCACTTGGTATGTATTATACATATACTTACGTAAGTACATGTCAGCTTTACCATTAGAATGTCATCTCTCCTTGAGGGCAGGAATCGTTTTGCTCTTTTTCTCTTCTTCTATATGTCCAGTGCTTAACACAATAGCTAGTGCTTACTGAATGTTTGACTGATGGATGTGACAAATTTAAGGAGGCTGTAACATATTAGTAATCATGGCTTCCTTGTAAAGAGTAGCATAAAAGATGCTATAAAAGACATATATCACTGGAGGAGGAAGTGGTCTGGTTACATAGGGAGGGTAAGGGGTAACAACAGCTGGATAGCATGAGTGTTGCAATGCTCTTTCTGAAACAAATGTCATTTTGAAAAATGTCACACTTCACTGTAGCTCCGAGGGGCCCCAGAAGGACAATTTGGCATAAACTGATGTGACAATTCATTTTACAAGAAGATCCATAACACTGGATTCAGTTTTTCTGAGTTGCTTCCCTTAAGTTACTACCACACTTTTGAATGTTATATTAGGATACCCTAGCATACAGTATGTGGCCCTAGATCAGATACATTCTACCTAGACATTTATGGAGCCTCCATCTGCAGGCAAATGATAAAATAGTGATTCCTTATCTAAAGTGCTTTGCTTTTCTCCACAAATGACTGAATTCATCAAATTAATTTATCTTTATAATGTCCTTCCCCTCCCGCCTCCCAGCCTTCATTCATCATTGATCATACTTTCCTTTCTTCTTGTTCTTTATTCCCACATCCCAATTCTTCTGCTTCCTGTCTCTAAACAAGAACCACTCTTTTCATTCCCATCATTTGACCTATGGTTTTGGTTATGCTGTAAAGAGTTTGTGTGTGTCATCTTCCCCTGGGTTCCACTTGGCTCAGAGACTCTGAGGGTGTACAGGGTGTTTGTATGGTGCTAGAAATCCTCTAGTGCCAGAAAAGGCTCAGTCAAGACGGCATCATCCTGTTCCCTGACATCAATCTGCTTACAGAGTGATTGATACACATGTGTATGTGTATATACACATGCATATATGTTCACACATGCACATATATATGTGTGTGTATTGCGAATGTGTGTATATGTACACATGTATATGTATGTGTAGCAAAGTTTTGGGGAGTTAACCAACCTCACTTGGAGTCTTCATGAGTCAGTGACCCCTCAGCTGGCTACTTGACTCATTTGCATATTCATTCTCATCATTCCAAAACCTAGAGTAACCTAGGGCTTTGCTTAGATATTTCTTTATTAATTACTTAAATTGCAGCATATCTTTCACTAATCAGCTAGCTTAAAGTCCACATTACAATTTATTAAATATTATTTATTAACTAAAATGGAGAAACCTATCTTCTCCATAAAGTTATTCATATCACTCTATATATCAAAATCCCTCATCTCCTAGGACTAAATAAATACTAAAGTTACTGGCCATATAAGCTATTAATTATTCAATCAATAACACAATGGCATAAATCATTCTTTACATCATTTTAGCTATGGGAAAGATTGCAGACAAAGTTACCTCAAACTGATTCCGTGGATGACTTTTGAAAACATAGTCCTATTGTTTACTTCACTCGAGGTACCAAGCAAAGCCTCTTAAAGATTTTTCTTCATTCATTTTTAAAAGGTAAAGATTAAAACAATTTTATTAAGTAACATAGTCTTTTCCAGTGTCTCTCAAACAATCTCTATTATTTCTTCTCAGTCTCTCAAAAATTGTCATGACAGAATTCTTACAGAATGATAATTAAGAATATTACTCTCAAAACTTCCCTGACTCTTAAAATTAGTAATGGTAATAATAGCCACTATAGGAGAGGCTTTTGAAACATGTTTCATATATGTATATATAGAAGTATATTTGTATACATGCAAGCACACAGTTCATCTGTATACATACGTACACACTACTATATAGACACAGTGCAGATACGAATGTAACACATTTATACAATACACCACACACGTGTATGGGCACATACCATACATGTACAAATATACATATATATGTACATGCATGTTTGTAGGTATGTATATTATGGGTGTGCATTTACATGTATAGTATGTATATATTTATATATATTCAAATATATAATACATAAATAATTAACTAGAATGAATGAATGAATGAGGATTGGCCAATGAACATGCTCAGAAGCAGGGTTGTCATGTGTCCATTTGGATCCCATCTATACTTCCAGGACCAGACTTTCATTGGCCAGTTTCCCTATTTTACATACACACACACACACACACACACACACACACACACACACACACACACAAACAAACATATGAATAGTAGAAACTTCCTCTTTCCTTGGTTCATTTGTCCCCAATCCAGTTTACATGGGGAGAAATAACTTTTTCCCTTTGAAGTTAACTGCTTCATTCTTAATCTCATACCTCACACTCAAAAATCTGGACACAAATCATAGAAATGACCATAAGTTTAATGGCAACTTTGAGTAGCATAGAAAGGCAAATAAACACTTAAAGGAATAAGCTTTCAGGTGCAGCCAAGAATAATGAATTCCTTTTATTTTCTGTCCCCAACCCTCATTCCTCTGATGATCCAGGAAATGGGAAGAAAGTGGTCAGACAGGCTTAAGGGATAGTAGCTTCCCTCACCTAAGTTTCTGGAAAAAATTAAATGTAAAAAGGGCACTGGACTAGATTTTGGGTATCTCCTCAACCTGATTCTTATCTAATCTGCCCTCAAAAGTCTCTGGGCTATCATGGCCTCCTGCTCTTGCTTGCATCCGGTCTCATCCTCAGTCCCACTTCCTTTGTTCTCTATCTATGGCTGTGGAGTGAATAATGGCAGCACACCCTCCTCCATCAACCAAGATGGAGTCTAGGACAACACTGACTTGCTTCTCTGTCTTCCTTTGTAGAAAGATCCCTCAGAATCCCTGGAACTCAGAAGTGCTTCCAGCTTCCTGGGCAACCAGGAGCCTTCTGGCTTTTTTGGTCCTCTCCCATATCAATAGCTGGAGGGGTGGATTTTACAACACAAAGGTACCCCGAAACAATAATAAAAGTCTTTTAATTTAGTAAGGACTCCTAGTCCTTTCAGATGTGTTCTATTTTATAAGTAGCCTTTATAATCACTTGGGATCTTTATCTTTACAATGATGAATCAGTCAGGTTCTCCTAGAGCAAGGCTATATATCTCTTTACCCTCGAGGAGTTTGGGGATGATTCTGTAATGTTATTGCCTTTAGCTTCCATTACAGTCTCCTCTGGAAAGTTAACCACCTGTAAATAGCACCCAATTTTCACTGAACCAATTAACATGAATTAGTTTTTATAAAGGTATAATTACAGTGAAGATGTAGTAAGAACAGAAATTACAATATTCAGTCATTCCCTTACTTCGAGGGGTCAGTCATTTCCTGGGGTGGATCGCCGTCTTGTGCTAGTTGATCAGGCTCACCTAGCCACACACTCTGGCATAGATGTTAGCTTCTAGACCTATGGTGGTTTATTATGCTACAATTCTGAAGGTCACAGCCATCTTCAATATTCCTTTATCTAAGGCAAGGAAAGAATAAATACAACAGAGACAGAAGCAACAGCAGGACCATACATTTATAGGCCATGTGATGTGAGTCCAAGAACATCTTCTATAACTGAGGAAGATTATTTGAGTTCCCAGATTCAACTTTGGAAAGCACTAATTTGAACTGAATACAGAATTTGAACTTTAATAGAGAATGATGGGACCTTTCCACACCAAATTGTGACCTAAAATTCCCATGTTAACTTTTTCATTAATATTATCTTTGATGTCTTATTCAAAGTTTCATGTCTAAAGTACAGATTCACCCTTGGTCTGCTGTTGAGCTTAGATTTGTGGTTCCATTAAGCTTATTTAAATCTACTTATAAAAATAAATTGAATAAAATAAATTCAATTGTAACCTTGATGTTTGAAAGACAATATTTTAATAGATATCAAGAAAGAGAACAAATAATTTTTGTTCAGGACACATACAATTATACTTTTATTTTCTAATTCAGTGTCAGCAACTTTTATTGAATGATGTTTGGCTACTTCTTATAGAGAGAAGTGGTATATGGAATCTGGAATTCTTCCAAGTAAGACAAATAGAACTTGGAAAACCAGCCAAGAGAAACTTCAAACCAGAGAAATCCATGTTCATGGCTCTGATTTTGGGGAAAGCATGACTAATTAATGCAATTCAGTACTTTAAATCTTTGCAATTTCTATTGTGTGGGTTGTCCCTCCATCAATTCAGATTGTACTAACTCACTGTAGCAAACTATTTTGGAGAATTGTTGCTGTAAAAGAATTCATTACCCTGTAGTTAACCTGATGATAAATCTTCCTGGCTTAGTTAGACTGGGCCTCAGACAATAGGTAGTGTACAGAAGAAACCCTGCATCTAAAGCTTTTCCAGTTTGGTAGCATCTTCTAAAGGTTACTTTTCACTGGCATAGCTTTTAAGAGTTCAGGGTCACTTCCATACACCAGTGAGGTTTTGGAATAGGACAGGAGTGGAGCTTAATAAATATGTGACAAAAGTAAATCACATATCACAGAACAAAACATTCTATTCAAATGCTAATTAGTAATTATAACTATTGGATTGTACTTTCAAATGGGAATGTCCTAAGGAAAAATGGAAAACTGTATCCTTCAGTAATTCAGTATCCATTATCCATGTTGCATTAGCAAACAAATCAATTAATAAGCCAGAAAAGAAAGCAATAGAGGTGGACATCCTCTTTGCAATCCATCAATATTGCATAGCAATAATTTAACAATTACCATATGCTCCTGACATCAGAGGTAAAAATCAATTCTTAACTTTTAAAGGGGTTTATAGTTTTACATTTATAATGCTTTGAAAAATGATTCTGAATGATTCATTTATAAAACTACGTGATGACAGCTGTCAGTGTGTGCCTAAAGCCAAAGATTTTGGCTATAGCTCTCCTACCCACTAAAATGTGCTTTGTTGTGGTTGATTTGGTACTGGGGCCACATTACAAGTCATTTCCCACACCATGGGATGAACTATAACCTAACAACAAAATGGGATATCGGTTGGCTAATTGGATGACCAAAATGACCAAATCAACCAGGCTCTCATCTATTATAAATAAATTTGTACAATAAATGACTTCATTTTTCTTATTATCAAAAGGTTGGACATAAGTTGATGATTTTTTTTTGCTATGGTCACCTATTAAAACATTTTTTAAAAAGACCTTTCATGAAACAGGGGTTTTATTTTTCTTGCTTTCTCAATGGATGTGGGGGAAAGAATGTGGACCTAAAAATAAAATTTAATGAGAAAAAAATACTTTGTTTCTGCAGTAATGGTGGAAGACAGTGGAGCTACAAATAATTGTTAGCTTGTTCTAATAGTTCTTATATCATCTACAAATATAAATCTGACCTACACTTACTGGGCATCTTACTCTAACAACAACAGTAATAATAACTGACAATATTTGGTTCAGATATGTGATTTTACTGGTTCAGTCATTCAGTCAATAAACATTGATTGAGTGACTTCTAACATGTCAAGCACTGTCAAGGGCTGGGGATACAAGAAAGGCAAGAGACTGTCCTTGCCCTTAAGGAGCTCAATGAGGGAAGATACCAAATAGAAAGAATATAAAGGCAGGAGGGTCCCATGCTTTGAGTGGGGGAACTGGTAGGAACTCTCTGGTGTCTACCCTCTGCCCTTTCCAATTAGAAGGAAGGAAGGGCACCAGGCACAGGGGCTACAGAGAAGGTGTGAATTTCAGAGCTGATGTGCTCTTGGAGGAAGATGAGTTTCTGGAGAAAATGATGGAATGAAGAGCCAGGTAGGAATTGACAGGGTAGGAAACCCAGGCGTGGACTCAATACCTACTGAGGGTGAGCTAAAACTGGTCTGTCATTTATGGTATTTGAGAGTTGCTGGTGGAGTCCTGAGAGGTTAAAAAACGTTCCCATTGTCACAGTATTTGTCAGATGCAGTATTCAAATCTAGGTCTTCCTGTCTCTAAGGTCATCCTCTTTATCCACTACAACAAGCCCGTTATATAAGCCACTTCTTTTGCTCTGCTCCTTGCAATCAAACGTTCTACCCAAGTGCTTTTTTCTATATGAGGACTCTCCTGATCCTAGTTGTGAGCTCCTTGGTGACTCCCTTCCCTTTCCCATCTAATTGTTTTGAATTGATTTTGTATAGCACCCACTTAAAGAGAACTGTGGTTCAGAAAGTAACTGAGCCTTCTTCAGAATTCATGTGTGACAGATTTCTGGGAAGGAGACAAAGGAAGATAATCCTGAGAGCAAGGAAGAAGCACAGTCCATCAATACGTCCTTGTTAAGGTCCTTCTATGTTCTAAGCACTGTGCTAGGTGCTGGGCACACAAAAAGAATGAAATAAACCCTTCTGTCAAAAAGCTTATATTCAAATGAGGGAGAGAAGTACCATTGTAAAATAAAGATTATAATCGCAGACATCTCCCAGAGTTGGTGTGAGCATCAAATGAGATATCTGTAAAGCCCCTACCACAGCTATTATTCTTGTTATGGTACAAATATCGAGTTAATAGACACCAATCTAAAATAGAAACTCCCCTGTTTAGCTTTTAGAGCCATTTACAACCCAATCCTAACATTTCTTTCCAGACTTATTATACTCCCCCTTCCACAATGTGATCCAGCCAAATTGGCATTTCCTCATTTCCTTACCATTTAATGCCTTTGCATGCTTGAGATGCACTTCCTCCACATTCCCAAATACACACAGAGAGCAGTTAAATACAATATATACAATTCAAATATATACAGAATAGTTAATGATGAGGTAGTTTGAGAGGGAGGACACTAACCTTTAATGGGATTAGGAGAGGCTTTATGTAAAAGATGGGCTTTTTTTTAGCTGTGTCATGAAGGAAGATAGGGGGTCTGAGCTGGATGTGAAGAAGGGGTGCATTTCAGGCATGGGGGATGGCTACTTCAAAAGCTTAGAAATGGTAAGGAACCGAAAATGCCAATTTGGCTGAATCATGGATTGTGGAAGGGGGAATAGATTAAGACTGAAAAAGTGCATTAAGGGCCAGGTTGTAAAGGTCTTGAAAAGCTAGAGGCAATAGGGATCCATTGGAGTTGATTAAATAGGGGAGACACATGGTCAGATCTGTGCAATAATATGTAGGAAGGACTGGAGAGGAGAGGCAACTATTGCAATAATCCAGGGGAAAGGTGATGAGGTAAACTGGTTAAAGAGAAAGTTTTGCATATGGGAGCCTTTGTAGAGAGAGAAACAGAAAAATTTGGCAACTGATTGGCTATATGAAATAAGAGTGAGGAGCTGTGGATAATGCTGAGGTTATAAACTTGGGATACTAGAAAAATGATGGTGTCTTTGGCAGAAGTAGAGGAGAAAGATAATGAGTTTTTTGGGAGGCATGTTAAATATGAAAAGTCCTCAGACATCCAGTTTGAAATATAGAATAGACAGTTGGTGATATGAAACTGAAACTCACGGGAGAGACAGGAACTAGATACATAGGTCTGTGAGTCATGTACATAGAAATGACAGTTACATTCATGGGAACCTGAGGTTACCAAGAGAGAATATATAGGGAGAAGAGGACCTAGAGTAGAACGTAGGGGGATACCCACAGTTAGGGTAATGAGCCAGCAAAGGAGAGTGAGAAGTCGTGGTTGGCCAAGTAGGAGAACCAGGAGAAATCGGGGCCACAAAAATCCAGAGAGGAGAAAGTATTTGAGATAGGATAATCAACTACATGACAGAGAATAGATAGCCTGAGAAGGGTGAGGAATAAGAAGAGACCATTAGATTTGACAATTAAGTAACTTTGGAGAGAGCGCCTTCAGTTGTGTGATGAAGTTAGAACCCAGATTCCAAAAGGGTGAGGAATGAATGATAGGAGAGAAGGCAGAGATTTGGCTGGTGGTGGGGGGGGCGGAGGGGCAAGATAGAGGATGATAGGATCTAGTGAAAGTTTTTTAAGGATAGGGAAACTTGAAGGTAATATCAAAGGAACCAGGAGCATCTCTGTGGGGCAAATGTAGTCTTGCTTGGCTACCCTACTTTTCAATGAGAGAAGTTGGGATAAAAATTCCCAGTTTTAAAAAAGCTATGTAGGGGCGGCTAGGTGGCGCAGTGGATGGAGCACTGGCCCTGGATTCAGGAGTGCCTGGGTTCAGATCCGGCCTCAGACACTTGACACTTGCTAGCTGTGTGACCTTGGGCAGGTCACTTGACCCCAATTGCCTCACTTAAAAAAAAAAAAAGCTATGTAAAAAAGGAGAATAGCTTAATAAGTAATAATAGGAATAATGTGGGGGGAGATTAGAGGTTGCCTTTCTCTAATGCTATTGGCTCAAGCCCCTATTCTGGCATTTTCTCAATGTTAGCTACCAGTGATTTGTGTCCCAGTTTTATTTAAACAATTGACATTAGTTAACCTTTACAAAGGGATAAGTTACAAAGCATTGGGATTTCCCACCCCCCTTCCCCACCAACACCTGAGGTTTGTCATTGCTGTTATTCATCCTTCATTCTGGAAGAGGACCTATGATGTCATGGGGGTGATGACTTCCAAGTGAATTGGATTTAAGTGAGTACCTGAGGGTGGACTCTCCTCTATATCACCTGGGTTCCTAGGGAGAGTGGGCTCCAACTTAAATCGGCATTTATATAGTATTTTCCCCACCAAGTTCCCTCTTGACTGCCTATGCTGGCTCAAACAAGTTGCTTGTGATTTCATTCCTTATCATAAGCGTCAACCACAAAATCCAGCATGGATTTTGGGAATCTGGGAATCCCAGACCTTTAGGGGTTCACTGTTCTGACCTTTTGGAGCTCACATGGTCATAATTTTCTCCACCACTCCTAAAAGCAAGAAAGAACGAACACAAAGAAGGAAAAGAGGCCCATAGTCACATGCCACATGGTAACCTAAGGTGGAAGGGTTCCCAGAACTCTCCTTCTCTAGAATTCACAGCGTGTCTGTATCATTGGGATTAGGGTTAGGCAGGAAAGAGCCAGAGGCTTGCTTTGGTTACTTAGTGCTTTTGCATATATGCCAGTTCTGCCTCAGCAGTCAAGCCCATCTCCTCACCATGTGATTAGAAGTCCAGAACCAATTACAGAATTTCTCCATATGCTCCAAAGTCCAGACGAGGGCTGCATCAGCTAAGTATGCTGCAAATGTTCATAAAGATGAGGACTCATTAGCCAGTTTCCCTATTACACATAATATTGCACATAAATGGGAAAAAATAAGTAGCTACCAAAAATCCTTCTTATGTCATTAATGGTGGCAGTGCATGGAGATTGGGAGAGGGAGGATTGAAAAATATCCTTAAAAAATAATAAATGTTGGAGAAGCTGTGGAAAAATTGGAACACTAATGCATTTTTGGTGGAGCTGTGAACTGATCCAACCATTCTGGAGAGCAATTTGGAATTATGCCCAAAGGGCTATAAAGCTGTAAAGCTATAAACCCTTTGACCCAGCAATACCACTTTTGGGTCTTTTTTAGCTGCTCTTTACATGGTAGCAAGGAATTGGAAGTTGAGGGGGTGCCCATCAATTGGGGAATGGCTGGACGAGTTGTGGTATATGAATACAATGGAATACTATTGTGCTGTAAGAAACGATGAGCAGGAGGAGTTCAGAGAAACCTGGAGGGTCTTGCGTGGGCTGATGATGAGTGAGATGAGCAGAACCAGAAGAACATTGTACACAGTATCATCAACATTGACTGATGATCTACTGTGATGGACTAGATTCTTCTCACCAATGCAATGGTACAGAAGAGTTCCAGGGAAAAAAAAAGAACTGTGGAGTAGATGCTGAATGAACCATACTATTTCTTTTGTTTTTGGTGCTGATATTTTTCTATTTTGAGGTTTGTCGTCATTGCTCTGATTTTTCTCTCCTAATGCAGAAATATGTTTAATGTTATTATATATATATAATATTATTATTTATATATATAACCTATATCAGATTACCTGCTGTCTAGGGGAAGGGGGAGGGAGGGAGAAAAATCTGAAATTGGAAAGCTCGTATAAACAAAAGTTGAGAACTATCTTTACATGTAATGGGAAAAAGTAAAATACTTTATTAATTAAAAAAATATATATATCCTTAAAAGACAGACATCATATCCTTTCAGTTTTAACCAAAGTTCAGAAGAGGAATTTGGAAGGAGCTCCTTTTGTAGATATTCAAGAAAGAAAGAAAGAGTACCATAATTATCCCTGAGACTCAGTAAGCCAAAATTACATAGTGAGATACTTGGGACAATTGTAACCCTTATATAGGATGAGGGCTGGCAAAATTTGGGACATTGACCCTGATAAAGTTGGGTTTCACTATAAACTCTATTCCTAGTACAAGAGGCAATATGTAGGTCCTAGGGCAATATATATAGGTCCCTATTGGACCTCTCCAGTGGTCCAATATTATAGGTCCTCATTATAGTTTCCTAGAACCAAGTATTGCTATAAACCATAGTTATACAGGTCCTATTTATAATTGGGAAGATGCTATTCCCTTGGTGTGTGGGTGTGTGTGATTATGTGCATTCTATGCTGACCTTGTGACCCTTTTATTCATGGTATATGACTCTTGTGATTTACCCATGGGACCTTATGATTTTGTCACACTTGAGGACTATACTTAAATCACAGTCATACTTTTCTGATTAACTCAAAAGCTAACAACTGTCTATTTCTTAAAGAGACGAGTGATTTATGAAATCTGGTGACTCACTGAAATTTTTCCAAGAAAAACTATTGTAACCTCTATTTCAGGTCTTCAAAAACTAGTTAAGTAAAACTGAAAGCCAAGCCAAACAGAGAAGCCAGATGAACCAGTTGATTGTCAGGGAGAGACTGAAAAACAAAAGTCAAAACAAGAGATTTATAATAAGTTCTAAGGCAAGGCCCAGGATTTAGATTGTAAGGATTCTGTAAATATGACAAGGTGTTGAATGTAATTTGCATTGACACACGCAAGTTTTAAACCTACCTATGGGAAAGTCAGCCCTCATCTCTCAAACTCCCATCAGGTAAGAATCTCATTCCAGAAACCTATTCTCCAGGCTTAGAATCCACTCCCTCCTCATTCTTTCAGAATCTTTATCTTCCTTTAAGTTTCAACTCAGGTGCTACCTCCTCAGTGTAACCCTCCCTCATCTATCCAGGTGAAAGTATTCTCTCATCCTTAAGTGTTTCTAGAGCTCTTTGATTGAATCTCTCCTTTCTTTCTATCACTCTCTACATGTCATATCCCCCAAGTAAAGTTGAGGTAATGAGCTGTGCCATTTTTAATTTTTGTATCCTTAGTGCCTAGTATAGAGTCTAGGTACTCAGTAATTCTTACTGAATGAATGAATGAATGGATGAATGCATGAATAAGTAGAAAAATGAAATATTATGAATAACATTGGGGGAAATAGCAAGGGGGAAAACAAACCTGCAGAGATTTTAATGTAAAATTCAGCTACAGCAGAAAAACCTCAAAAGCATTATAGATAAAAGTGGAAAAATGAATTCAAATAAATATGAAACCAAATGGTTTTCCTGGTGTTTCCTTGTTGATCTGTTTTTATCAGCAAGAGTAGAATAAACACATCACTTTAACCACCTGGGTACCTCATTTTTCCAAGAAAAACTATTGGAACCTCTATTTCAGGTCTTTAAAAAGTAGTTAAGTAAAATTTAAAGCCAAGCCAAACAGAGAAGTCAGATGAACCAGTTGATTGTCAGGGAGAGACTGAGAAACAAAGTCAAAGCAAGAGATTTTTAATAAGTTCTAAGGCACGAACCAGGATTTAGATTGTAAGGGTTCTGTAAACACGACACTGACTCTGACATCAGAATATGAAGTTAGGAAGAACGATTGGAGCTGACCAAATGTAGAAAGAAATAATCTATGCTATAGCTTACAATTTTTAAAAAGACATTCAAATTGGTTTTCAAGATATTTCAAGGAATGGAATCAATCAACAAGCAATGAGTAAGTGTCTTTTAAAAAAATATATTAGACAAAAGTTAGACAGCTACTGCCCTTCAAGAGCCTACATTCTATTGAAAGATTACAAAAGCACCAAATGATATTATTACCCAAAAATATGATTGAGATGCCATTAGCAGCTCTATTGATCCATGTATCTACTTTCTCATCACTTCAAAATCCATGTTTGAAGGGCATAGGCTTAGGGGACAATGAATATAGACTGGACCTATGATTTTATTGGTATGGAAAACTTGAAAATTCCCTCCAGTAATTTGGGCCAGCATCTTTTTATTATTATTATTATTTTTTTTTTTTACAATTTCTAACCTTAAAGCTGCCTAGAGGAGAGGGGTCAAACACAGGGCCTGTGGGTCTCAAGCAGCCCATAAAATTCCTGAGAAGGGCTGGAACCAGATTAAAATTAATTGGGAAATGTTAAACAAAATAAGTAAAAATACAACATAGATAATGTTAGTTTGGGATTTTTGAAGTCAATATGCTTCCTGTAGCGATCTGTTTTTATTTTAGTTTGGCCCCACTAGTCTAGAGCCCCAGAAGTTAAGTGAGTGGGCCAGTATGTGTCCAGAATAAGGGTATGCCTGGAAAAAGAAAAACACTAGAAGGGAATAAGCTGGGTTTTGCAGATTATTTTCAAAAGTAGCCCACGTCTTCATGGTTGCACAATTATATGTATTGAATATAAGATTCAGCTGTTTATTTGTAGATTACAAAAATTGCATTTGACTCACAAGAACAAAATGCAGTCTTTTATGGTCTCCTAAAGAAGTGTCTACCATGCACAAATCACAGTGGAAAACCATGACATGGAAATAATTTTTCTCCTGTCTACTAAATATTAACAACAAGTAAGTAATAAAACAGGGAGAAATACAATTAACAAAGGTGTCAATCAGTGTTATACAGGAAATTCTGCGCAGCGAAGTTGGGAAAAGTGAAGCAGTGATGCTGGCTGTATACATTACAAATTCATGCTATCCCAACTCAAGTGGGCCCCCATGGCAGCATGGAAGTCCTTTATTCCTCTCTAATTTGTTCCCTATTTTACTCACCATGGGAGTTATTCTGATTCTTTTTTTCCCTTCTCCAGTTCTCCACATCACCCTCCCCTCTCTCAGCTGAGGATGTCACCGTCCTACTCTACTGAGAAAATTGAGGTTGTTCCATGTAAGCTTCCTCTTCTTTCATTCTTCTCATCTCAAAACCTCTTGACATCAGCTCCCACTCTCTCTTCCCTTCCTTTCCTTTGGTGTCTGAAAAAGAGAGGAATCTTCCTTTTGTCAAAGCCAACACTCCACCTGGGCCCTAGATCCCATCCTCTCGTCTTCTTTCGAAGACTGCATCTTCAATTATATCTACCCCTCCTTGTATCTTTATTCTTTCCCTATTTACAGATTCCTCTCCTTTTGCCTACCTTCAAATAGGCCCATCTCCCCATCTTAAATATACATATATACATACATGTATATACATGACATATGAAATATGAACATTATGTATAAATACAATATACACTTTTAATTATAGTACAACTGGCATGGTCAGACTGACATTGAAGTAGGGCGCTCCTGCCGAGGAATGTGTAACAATGCAAAGGATCATCTTTTCTGTGATGTATAGTTTTAGAGAACTGCCTAGGCAGTGAAAGGTTCTTACTTGTTTAGGGTCACACAGGTGGTACTTGAACCTAGATCTTTCTGACTCCAAGACCAGCTCTCTACCTACTAAACCATACTGCTCACTCACTCACTCACTCACTCACTCACTCACTCACTCACTCACTCACTCACTCACTCACTCACTCACTCATTCACTCACTCACTCACTCACTCACTTGCTCACTCACTCACTCATTCACTGACTGACTCATTCACTCACTTGCTCACTCACTCACTCACTGTCTTTGTCTGTTTCTCTCTCAATCTATCACCTGTTTGTATAGATATACATAAATATACTTATATATTTTCTTGTCTAATTATATATTTCTTATTCACTCAATTGATATTCTATCTATCTAATCTATCAGTTCTCCTTATCCATCTCTTGCTCTCTCTCTTTCTCTCTCTCTCTAGCTACATATACAGACCATTAACAAAGTAGGTCTATAATGGGATAGATTTGACTAAATGGCACTGGGAAATGCACAACCTTTCCATAGTCCTGAACTTCTCATTGCCAAAGGAGCCCCCTTTGAACAGCATTAGGGATAGGGACTATGAATGAGGAGAAAACTCCCTCTACTAATACATGTATGGTGCTTTCTTTGCAGTAAAGAGTTCCAGAAAGTTGCCTAAGCCACTGGGAGCTTCTATGCCTTGACCAGAGTCACATCATCAAGATGCATCAGAAGTGAGACTTGAACTCATTTTCCTGGCTCCGAGGTCTTTACATCACATCACACAGCTTCTCAATATGCCATTGGTGATGCTATATTGCTAGGAATATTTGAATGCCACAATTTCAGAAGATAAAAATTGCTGGTCAATGGTGAGAGATATGGGGTCAACACTTTAGTAATGTTGACATGTGCAAGAGAAATGACATATAAGATCCAGGATAGATATGAGCAGGAAAGGAAGTGGGCTGTTTATGTGAAGTATAACAGATACATTGCCTGAGTGTTTCACTAGGATCCAGGTAATACTAAAATAATAAGAGGAAGATCTCTTGGGTGCTGGATGGAAGAATTTTTTTTAAAGGACATGATAAAAAAAATTGCACAAGATGGAAAGGGATAGACTGCAACACACACCAGCAGGGGGAAAACCTACTTTGCTGAGATCATAGACATATTTGAAATATAGTACTTTACTATTCACAAAACACGTTCTTTACCACAAGATGAAGTAATTCATGTAAATAATGTTATTTTTTACAGATGACTTCCTGAAAGCTTAGCAAGGTTGTTGACTTTTCTATTGTTACATAGCTGGTATATACCAGTGCTGCATATTGAACCCAGTTTTTCTGACTAAAAACTAGTTGTTGTTGACATTTTTAAACATTGAATTCCATCCTCTATGTACAAATAAAATTGGCCTTCTTTTTGCCCCCCAAACTCAACATTCTATCCCCTGCCCCTCTTCCTGGAATGAATCCCCTTACTGCCTCTAACTAACTCTAAGAATTTATTAACTTACTTTTTCAGGTTACATGCCAAAGAATCAGAGATGTGTTGGAACCAGCCTGAACCAGCTATAGAGAGCCAATTGTTTAATTTTTGATGTGAGCATTTATGCCTCAGAAACTAGCAATACATATCAAGGCATGATTTATTGTTTTGTGGATTGACTAAAGTAAGTGATGGAGAAAGTGTTAATAATGCAGATTAAACCTAAAAGTGTGTTGAGTATCTTTTTGCCCCAGAAAGTCAGTTGCTCACCAACACACTCATGTAATGGAATGTACCATTCTTGAGGGCAGACCCTATTTTTCATTTTAACTTTTGAATCCTCATTACCTAGTAAATAGCTTGACTGTAGCAGGGGCTAAATAAAAGTTTGACATCACAGCTGTATTTCTTTAATTCAACTGAGGATAGTTGAATGAATTGATATATTTTTATTATTATTTTTTTAAGATTGAAGCATACTTTTCTCCACTAAAATCTATTACCTTGTGGCAGGCATTTTAGCAGTTCATATCAGTAGAGGGAGTCCCAACACTAGTGAAGTCACAGATCTCTGAAGTAGTGAATTATGCATTTTTTCCTTTGGTGCTAGATTGGAAACCAAGTTTAGATGAGAAAAGTCCTGGCATAGATTTGAAGAAGTATTGCATTTTGCAAATCACTTTAAATATTGCAACTCTAGGATACTAGAAATCCCTCCCACTGGTACAGCTGTGCTGTGCTCCCCTAATTTGAAGTATAATTTTTTAAACTGCCTTTACATCTTTTTTCATTTGTTCTTCATAACAACCGTAAGAAATAGATATGAATGTCATCTTCCTTAATGATAAAACCACTGTGAATCTGGAAAGCGCCCAGTTTCCACAACTATTCTGCTCCATTGCTGCTAATTAAATCAGGGAATAAGAAATAGTCATGAGAACAGAGAAGGAAAAGCAAAGAACAAAAAGCAAGTCCTAGTATATTTGAACTTACAGTTGTGATTTTCCATTGACCATCATAAATTAGAATAGTCATGGCCGATGACGGAGGAGGGGGGATGGAGGTTGGCATAAATTACCTAGTATGGTCCAGTCTGTGTTGTATATGTTTTTGCCTTTCTTAGTAGTGTCATTATTTGTCTATTGTTTTTGACAATCATTGTAAAATCAGTGAATCTCAAAGAAAATAACAGTGACAAGTAAAATTTTATTATCTCTGAGTCAATGTAAATTCCAATCAATCATATAACTACTAATTACATGTTAAGGATAGAAAACTGATTTGATAAAATTCATATATGTATTTTGTGTTCAATAATGCACAATTATGAAATGAAACTGAGGACACAAACTGAGCTTTTCTGACTCCAGATAAACATTTGTTTTTAGACTTTGACAGTAAGACATTGAAGTATTGTCTTATGCATAGTTGCAATTTTCCTTAATGTATTTTAAAATACACACACATAGCTTTTATAAACAAAATTACAATTTAGGAATTTAGAGTACAATTTTATTATGACAAAGTATATATGTTAAATTTTTAGTTATTCTTTAATCATAAAAGTAAAAGAACTGCATATATTTTAATAAAATGACTTATTTTAAAATATTTCTAATTTTATTTCTTTTGGTTCAATTAGAAGAGCTCTCATGTCAAAATTATAAAAAATTAATATTCTAGTAAAAAATAACCAGTTGCATTTTGTGAGTAATCTAAAATGTTACGTTATATTGCATGTTTCAATTTGTGAGATTGAATTCTTTCAGTACTAATGCAATGTAAATTATAATACTGTGGCATGATTTTAAGGGTTTTTATGTTCTTTAATTTTTAAACATGTTCTTGAAGATTAAATGTTTTCTATAATGTGTGTTATTCTTCATCTCAAGTCTATCACCTGTCAGGAGTAAGGAGGTAAGCGGCATTGAACATCATTATAGCCTACTGGAATCTCGGTCGTTGCTTTTATTTTGCTTGACTATGCATTTTTATTATAAGGGTCTCCTTGGAGGCAGGGGGTGGGTTTCACATGTATATGTATCAATACAAATCCCATGTACAGACTTCTAGCTGGTCCTCAGGAGACCTGTCCTATCCTTTCTTTTCTCCTGTTCTATCATCTCATATTCTCTCTTCTCCCCTCAGGTTCTCTGCATTTCTTTCTTCTCTTCCATTATTTCTGCTCTTGAGGGGCTTAAGCAACTTACAGTCTAGTAGGAAGATCAGACAGGTACCCTAATTAGTCCCACTAAGTCTTTTTTTCTATGCAATCAGCCCAAATGAGCTTATCTTCTCTAAATTCCCACATTTTCCCCTTTACTTTCCTTTAGTAGAAATTGTACAGGGGGTGAAGTCCAAGATACCAAAGAATCCTCGATACTCCTACTGCCTTATTTAGTATACATGATGATCCTAACTTATCCATTCCCAGTGACTGAAAGAAGCCTGTAAGTCATCGAAAACACAGTCTAATATAAAGAAAACGACACCAAGGAATTACATGATTCCATTTTTTTGCAAACAGACTGACATAGATAGATGGATGGATGAAGCCTTTATTACTATGTCAGGTACCATGCGAAGTACTGGAGAAACAAAAACAAGCAAAAAAAAAAAAAGGTCCCTACACTCAATTTTAATTAGGGGAAGACAACACATAAAGGAAGCTGGGTAACTCTGGGAAGGGAAATACTGGCAAGGAGATGGAGAAGTATTCCAAGTGAGGAATGAAGTGACTACAACTTAGGCACTTCATGAAATATTTTGGGCCAGGGACTCACCAAGTAGAAGAGAAAAATACAAGGTGGAGGCCTCTCCAGGGTGAGGAGACTGTGGAGATGAGATGGAATTGTCTGAGAGTAAGGAATGGAGCTGGAAGGGTGATCAGATACAATTCCAATGTCCACAAATTCCCAACAACAGAACACTTTATTTTTATTATTATTATTATTTTTTTAGTGAGGCAATTGGGGTTAAGTGACTTGCCCAGGGTCACACAGCTAGTAAGTGTTAAGTGTCTGGGGCCAGATTTGAACTCAGGTCCTCCTGATTCCAGGGCCGGTGCTTTATCCACTGTGCCACCTAGCCGCCCAAACAGAACACTTTAAATCCCAAGTAGTGTGTGTTAAGTTCTGAACTCTTCTACATGCTAGGATCTATTAGTTCAGGGCACAAATAAGTGGTGATTAAATGGAAAGCAAAAGCTGCTGCTGTGGAGAGAAGAGGAGGAGGAGTAATATAGGTGACTTGAGAGAGGAGAAGACCTCTATAGGGTGCAGGATAGAGAGTCAATAAAAGGATTGCCTTGCAGTAGTGAGGGCCCAGTTGAGATATCATAAATGTTCAAACTCAATCAACAGAGTTGTGTGACTTTCTCCAGCAGTGTTCAACATCATGCAAGTAGTGGTGGAGAAGACAGGTGGTGGGAGTAATCTGAGGGAGGCAAGACAAGAAAGCATGGTCAAGGGGAGGTTAGAGCAAGAGTGATGGATTGAGAAGGCAAGGAGGAGTGACATCACTAGAGATTGCAGTGAGGTAGAGAATATGAGGACAGGGAACAAAGGAGAGACAAGGGATCATGGTAAAGAATTTCAGACTTCTGGCTCATGGAAATGGGATGCTTGTGTGTGAAGAACTTAAGGGCATGATTGTCTCTCTGTGGCTAAGATAGTGAAGATGAAGGTCACAGGAGCTGAGGATGATGAACTAGAAAGCAAGGGAATTTGAAACAGTGTTTCCATGTAAACTGAAGTCTCTAAGTATGAGGACAGGTTTGGGGATGGAGAGGAAGATTGTGAACTAGGGACTGAACCCTTTGGGAAAGGAGAACCTGGTTGACCCGGAGACTGGTTGGTAGCCGCCCGCAGGATCTGGATGGGGCGATCCAGTACGTCTGTATGGAGAGGAGTCCCTTAAAGGAGGGGGGTCTGCAGTATGATGATTTGGCTTCAAGGACCAACAAGCCAGCCTAGCAATGGTCGCGATGTCTTGTCACAATGGCAAGAGGCCCAGGGAGTTCTTTCTCTCCTCTGAACTACTTCCTATGGTGCTTACTCTCAGAAACCTTAGAGGCTATCTAGGTTAATCCTATAGTTTTATAAATGAGCAACCAAAGGCCCAGAGAGGGACTTACTCCGGGTTACACAGAGAGTTAAGTAGGAGAGCCAGGATCTGAACCCAGGTCTTTTCAGCTCCAAATCCAGGGCTCTCAAACTATTAACCATAGTTAATCTGGGATCTATGGCAATTGATCAGGTGTGGTCTGGGGGCAGATTTTTCTATTGTTATAATGCTAAATTATTATTTCCATATTTGTATTTGTTTTTCCATATCCTTAGGTGGTTTTTTTTCTTTCTAACTAAGCTTGATTGTGAAGACTAAATTTTATTATATCTTCACAGAGCTCAGGCAGTGCTCTGCAAATCTTGGGTGCTTGGTAGATGTTTATTGATTTTTTTTTTGCCCTTAAGCAGAAGTCCAAACCTCTCCCAAACATATCCCAATACAGATGGCTCTCTTCCCAAATTACTGTAAAGCATTGTTGTGACCTGCCCCCCAAAGGTTGCTTCATGCCTTGATCTCTATGCATGGTAGGCTGCAAAGCAAACAGAGTTCAATTTCCAGATTTCATCTTTGTTTTAGCCATATATGCAATAGCAAAAACTAGTTCTTTAGTCTTCCTTTTAAACTGTTTTTTGTGCACATTGACAATAAGTTACAATTAAAATGCTATGTAAGGAAGGAGAAATAGATGACTGTAATTTTGCATATAGGGCATGAGAGTGTGAGTTTGGGGACTTGAATACAGAGCAGGGCAGATTTCTTTACTTCAGTAACCACATCTACCAAAGGGAAACATGCCACTTTTGCTCCCTCTTGATAAGAATGTGGCAAATTTCAGTTGGAAGAGGACTGGAAAGCAATTTCAGTTTTTCAGAAACAGATGCTACACGAGCTCAGACAATTGCATTTTCTTGGTTCCCCTTGCTTATTTCATTTCATTCAGACTCAGAGGAAGGACAGATGGGATGTTAAGGGAGTTGCTGTGGTGAGGTGGAGTCAAGAAAACCTGGCTTTTAACTGACACACCCTAGCTGTGTGACCCCACTTAAGACACTGAACCTCAGTGCCCTAAGCAGTCCTTTAGAGTTCTTGTGGTAGATTCACTGGAATTTTACCTACCCTCACAGAATCACAGAGCCAGACCTGGATGAAATAGGATAGAGGTAGAATTTTTTTTTCAATTTCCTTTTAGAGGTTTTTAAAAATCCCCTTTGGATTTTCAGATGACAAAGGGAAGGATTCAATAAAATTTAAAAAAAACCTAGTAGTTTCCTTTTTGTTTTCGTGAAGAATCCTTTCTCTTTTACTCTGATTCACGCTTCTCCCTCCCTTTTTCTTTCACTCTTCTCTCTCTTTGTGTCTCTTCCTTTGTCTCTGTCTCTCTGTCTGCCCCTCACCTACCCCCTTTGAACCTTGGTGTTAAGGGATGGCTGGGGTTAAGTACCATCTGAATGAGGTAAGGGGTGGTGGTGAGGAGTAATTTAAGCTTCTATCACTTCTCAGCAATATGCAAATAATTTACCAAATGTTAACAGAAAAGCCTACACCAGGTTTATACAAATCACTAGCACAATTGCAATGTCACCCAAACATTACAATCTTTTTTTCATAACAACCAACTCCTGTGCAGCATGACTGACTCTTATGGGCCAAGAATAATTCAAAGAAAACAACTATGCACTTGTTTTGTCCTTCTGGGCCCCAGGGTGACCAAAGTCTTCCTTCCTTGTCTGATCAGGTCTAACTACATGTGCACTTTTTATAAAGTCATATAAAGTTAAAACATTTTGGAAATTTCCTACCTGCAGAAAGGACAGTGCCTTGTGGAAAGCTTTGAGACACATTTTATTTGTTAACTCAGGCTTGGTATTTGTTTCTTTTAAAATTCCTGTGCTAGTGCAGAATTCTTTCATGATGCATTTTTTTTTTTTTTGCAATCAATCAGGATTTTAATTCAAGGAAAAACCAGCTAGCATGTATAGACATTTCTGGCACTTCATGTCTCTGGCTAGCAGGTTTGTTTTCTTTTTTCTCCTAATAGCTCCAATGCAATTTAATGATCATATGAGAATACTACAAACTACATCTCAGGTGGGTCTTTCAAACCCCTAATACAAGAGCTGCTTTTACAAAAGGAAATCAGAAGACAAAGACAGTTCTAAAGAGTAAGGGCCTGGAATAGAAGCCAATTCTAGCTTTTTGTTCAAAAACAATTGTCTACCCACCTAGTCCTGAAATTCTATGATTCTAACACTGGTGTGTGGAAAAAAATTCTTAAATACTTTTGGATACTAAGACAAATAAAGGGAAACAAAACCTTAAGAGAAAGCATATTCCAGATAGCCCGTTCTAAGTAGAATATTCTTTGAGTTTTATTCATGATCTAGTGATCTTTTAAGGAGAAGAAAGCAGCTGTCCCTATCAAGTACAATTGCCCAACTTAGCGGAACCCCACACCCCAGGGAGCACCCAATCACCTGCTATTTTTCCCTGCGGTGTTGGGTCTTAGAGATATACAGAATGTCTACTGAGAATGTTCTATAATCAAGGCACGAATGCAAATTGAGGTTGCCAGGTTGCAGGGGTCATGGCCCAGACTCCCCCTTCCCAGGTGTTACCAAGGACATAGCTCCATAACTGAACTAAGCCTGGAAAAAAAATCTAATTTATTAAGGGTCCAGTCATGCTGGACTCTTTCCTGATGGTATGATTGGTTGTAGAAACTATACAGTTGGGAGAAAATTTCTTTCCACTTTTCACCCCCTCTTCCTAACCCCTGCAGATGAGAAGTCTGAAAGAGGTTGACACAAACAATCTGCTCCATCAGAATCCCAAGCACAGTTTAAAGTTTTGAAGGGAGCATTATGGAGTATTACTGGGTATTTGCTATGGCCCAACTCCATGGGTATAATATAGTAAGAAATATTTATATGTTTTATATATATGTATATCATATCTATTATCTATCTCTGTATATGCTCTATCTATCTAGTAGGAACTCTATAGTAAGAGCTAGCTTTGGGGGGGGTACTATTAAAGTTTCAGAACAGGCCTCATGGGCAAGTTAATTGTTCTGATATTATCCAGGCTTAGAATTTATTTCTTTTTAAATTCCTTTCCTAGTGCAGAATTCTTTCATAATATATTTGTTTTGTTTTGTCTTGTTTTGCAAACAACCAGGATTTTAAACCAAAGGATATACAGTATCCTCTTTCCCCTAACCTTATCTTCAGAAAATTATTAAGCAGTCAGTCAAGAAATATTTATTAAACATCTACTATGTGCCAGGCATTGGATTAATCAGTGGGGATGCAAAGAAAGACAAAGACAGTCCCTATTCTCAATGTGTTCACAGTCTAATAAGGGAGACAATATGCAAGCAACTAATACAGGAAAAAATGAATATAAATAGCAAAGAGAAGGTACTGACATTAAAGGGGATCAGGAAAGGCTTTTTGTAGAAGGTAGGATTCTAGCTGGGACTTATCAGTGCATCCAAGAAGCAGAGATGAG
Source organism: Dromiciops gliroides (assembly GCF_019393635.1). NCBI lineage: Eukaryota > Metazoa > Chordata > Mammalia > Microbiotheria > Microbiotheriidae > Dromiciops > Dromiciops gliroides. The sequence goes on from NC_057866.1 coordinate 223,389,810, forward strand.
GAAGGAGAGAATTCTAGGCCTGAGGAGAGCTAGTAAAAATGCCTGCAGTCCGGAGATGAGTGTTGTGAGATTCAAAATTGGATATATGGAGCATTAAACTCCCCCTTTGTTTCATTTGAAAAAAGAATGAGTTTGCTCAATGAAACAGCCAAAAATAATATCCTATGCTAACTAATAACATGTTACTATCAATATAGAAAAGGGAGAGAGAAAAGTTTTGTTCAGAGGGGCAGGCCCTCATGAACACGACGCTTTGACATTGGTCTTGCAGAGGGAGTGCCTCTGCAGAGAGTACATGTTACAGATGGTATATAATAACAGAAGGAGATAACAAAAACTAACAAAACAAAAACTGTTCATATAAAGTCTCTGAGTTCTCTTGTCTTCTTGAAGTGGTAAGATGTCATCAGGAGGAAGCTGAATTCTGGTCTGGAAAACTGGACTCTGGACTCTGATCTGGAAAACTGGATTCTGGATTCTGGTCTGGAAAGCTGGAATCTCTTCTTTAACTGTTTGAATTGCTGGATTTTTACTAAACCTTAACATAGTGTTGTCAATGATCAAATTAATACATTCAATTACATTCCCTCCTTTATATAATAGAGGTTTGAGGTAGTTATGCAATCTATAACACTTATTACCACCATGTGTCTGGATCAAAGCCAAATTTAGTATGTGTTCATGACACCTGAAAAATGTTATGGAAAGACTATCATACCATATCTCATGGTTTTGAGACAGCTAGTGATTGTGCTAGGCCACAGGTGATTAGACTGAATGAGACAAAAAGAAAACAAGTTCAGTTAAAGTAGGTTATATTAGGAGGGTGAGAGGACAAAACTAGACTGTGTCTAGCAATTGTGCTCTACATAGTCGCCAACATAAGCAAACCATGGACTTATGTATACCTGTCTCTCCTTTTGCTGCACATATATTCTCTCCAGGGCCTGCATTAAAGTTCACAGTAACTTAGTCTCTGAAATGATAAGTTTCCATACTTCCTAAATCTCATATTAATTTCACCAAAGACAGTATGTTGGTAAAAATGTGTGCTATGCTGCATAACTGAGGATATACTAGTGATATATACAATAATTCCAAACCATACCCAGATAGGGAAATAGGGAAGTAGAAATACAGATGAATGACCTTAGATCTAAACTTAGTCTATTTTCCTTTATAAAACTCACCGAATCCCAAACTGCCTGCCAGGCCGAGAACCAGCACACCCAAAGCCAAACACCAACCGTGTGTTTTTCCACTCCTCTCACCCCTGCTGCCACGGCTAAGTTTAGCAGCCAGAGAACGCCAACTTCCATCCCCGCCCTCACTTTTAAGTCCGCGTACTGGAAGTTCCTCACATTTCTCCTCCCCCAAAAAGGAGGTCCTTCAAAAGCCACTTCAGTAGCATGCGCAATCTCTCAAATGATTTAGCTAAAACTTCTGATATATATCTTTGCCACAAATAATTTTTACCACAGTGTCTTGTGGAAGGAATAACATGGAGTCTCAGAGTCCATGGTAGAGGGGCAGGATAAAGTGTAAGAGGAATGGAAAGGTGGAGAGAAACATGTCATGAAGAGCTTTAAATACCAAAAAAAAATTATATCTGACCTTGTAGGTGATAGGGCATCACTAGTGTTTACTGAGTAGGGCCGACATGGTCAAACTTTAAGATTACTTTGGCAATGGAGTGGAGGCTGGATTATAGACCTGAGGCAGGGAGATCAACCAGAAGTCTACTCCAAAGTCCTTGGGTGAAGTGATGAGGGCCTGTGCCAAAGTAGACGTAGTGTCAGAGGAGAGGAGGCATATGCAAGGGATGTTATGAAGTTAACAGATTGGATATAGCAGGTAAGAGAGAGAGTAAAAGGTCAAGAATGACATCTTGCATTAAGTGAAGTTATGAAGGGAAAAGCTGTAAGGAAACTATTACTGTGGAAAGGTCTTTGCAGTTATGGAATCTGGGTTCAATTTCTACCTCTGCCACTAACTACCTGTGTGATCTTATTCAAGTCACTTAATGTAGTGTCATGGGTTTTTTTGTGTCTACAAAATGAGTAATTTGGAGCATTCAGTTGTTAATAATTGCAATTTTCTTTTGAAAACTATTAATATTTATTGACCACTTATTGGAGAATGGCTTTTAGTTATATTGAAAGATAGATAGGAAGAAAGATAGATATAAATACATTCTACCTTTATCCATATTGCTATTCTGTCTATATATGTTCATTGTTTTTATGTCTTGGATACCAAGCCCTATCAGGGAAATTTGATAGAAAGATTTTTTTCCCATTGTATTGCTTCCCTCCTTTGCTGGGTATGTTAATTTTGTCTGTGTAGCATCTTATCAGTTTTAAGTAATCAAAACTATCTATTTTGTCTTCCATGACTATCTATCACATGCTTGGTTAAGAATAATACATCTGGGGGGCAGTTAGATGGCGCAGTGGTTAAAGCACCGGCCCTGGATTCAGGAGTACCTGAGTTCAAATCCAGTCTCAGACACTTGACACTTACTAGCTGTGTGACCTTGGGCAAGTCACTTAACCTCCATTGCCTGTAAAAACAAACAAACAAACAGAATAATACATCTAATCATTGCTCTGGAAGGTATATGATCTGCTTCTCTTTTAATTTTTTTAATAGTATGATCATTAATATTAAGGTCATATATCCATTTAGAATGGATCATGAAATATGATGTAAAGTGTTGGTCTAAGCCTAATTTCTGCCAAATTGATTTCTAGTTTTCCTAGAAGTTTATATTTTTCCCAAGTAATTTATGCTTTCAGCTTTATCAAACATTGGGTTATTGAGTTCCATTGATTTTTTTATTCTCCCTTCTCTAGTCTGTTCCAAATCTTTGATTTTGTTGCCAAGACCTGCTAATTACACTCAAATATGTCCCCTTCTCTCCTCTGACGCTGCCACCACTTTGGTGTAGGTCTTCATCAATTCATGCCTGGACTATTGCAATACCCTGCTGGTGAGTATGTCTGCCTCAAGTCTCTCCCCACTCCAATCCAACCTCTACTCAGTCTATAAAGTTATTCACTTAAAGTTCAGGTCAAATCATGTCATCTCCCTACTCAATAAACTCAACAAATTCCCTAAAACCTCCAGGATTAAATATAAAATGCTTCTGGGGCAGCTAGGTGGTGCAATGGATAAAGCACTGGCCCTGGATTCAGGAGGATCTGAGTTCAAATGCAGCCTCAGACACTTGACACTCACTAGCTATGTGACCCTGGGCAAGTCACTTAGCCCTCATTGCCCCACAAAAAAAATGCTTATTTTGGCATTCAAGGTCCTTCACAACCTAGCCCTATCCTACCTTTCCGGTCTTTTTACCTCTTAGTCTCCAACATATGCTCCTTGATCAAGTGACACTGTCCTACTGTCTATTCCACAAACAAGATACTCTACTTCTTGTTAGTCACATGACCTGGATATCCTTGTAGAAATTCATTTTAAAATCATTGGAGGAACTGGAGACAGAATGAAAAACTACTAAAAAAAAAGATTGGAAGAAAATAATGAATAATATGACTTGTATTGAGATTATACTAAGTAATTTGAAGAGAGCAACCAATGTATAACTATGACAAAAAACCCCAGAAATACCATTTGTAATCATGAAAAAGTTACCAAACACTTGATCTAGTAAAACACACTCTTGTATTTATATAAATTTATATAAAGACAACTTCAAAGTGATTTTTACTGAAATCAAGAAAGACTTGTATAAATGGTAAGAATCTCCCTGCTCATGACTAAGCTGAATAGATTCAGTAAAAATGTCAATACTTTCCAAATTAGTTTATAGGTTAATAGCTGTAGGAGATTTCATAGAATGCCACAAAATTTAAGTGGAAAAGAAGATGGGCAAAAATATCAAGAAACATGGAGTAGGATAAAGGAGACTTGCCCCACCAGATTTCAAAACCATAGAATGAAAAACAGCGTTGAATAGATAAATTCAATAAAAATTTTAGGGGAAATTAGCTAGCTGAACGGTGAAATTTTGTCTAATTGTCTTCCACTCTACACTACAATATACTCCAACTTGATCAATGATCTAAATTTTAAAATACTAATCTATTTATCTCAACTGTGAAGAGAAAATTTTTAGTCAATTGAAAAATGGAAGAAATGACTACTGATCAGATCGATGTGCTTAATCATATAAAGATAAAAGGATCATGGATAGAGCACCGGCCCTGGATTCAGGAGTACCTGAGTTCAAATCCGGCTTCAGACACTTGACACTTACTAGCTGTGTGACCCTGGGCAAGTCACTTAACCCCAATTGCCTCACCAAATAAAAAAAGATAAAAGGATCATACAAGACAAAAGTAATATACTTAAAATAAAATAAAAGAAACATGTTGAGAACATATTTTCAGTAAATATCAGGTAAAAGTCTGACATTCAGAATAAGAAACTAATATGTGTATATAAGACTGACAGACATTCACCAAATTCCTACATCTTTTCCTAATCTTTTCCAACTATAATCTTAAATCTCTCTTCCTATTTGGCTTGGACTTCTCTTACGCATTTATCAAATTAATAATTGTATAATTATACTTAGTTGCGTATTTGTCTTATCCCCCTTTATGAGACCATAAGATTCTTGAGGACAAGGATGGTGCTTTATTCCACCTCTATTTCCTTAGTGCCTAGTACAATGCATAATAAATGTTTGTAAAATTGGGGTTTAATAAATGTCATAATTTGGTTAATGTCATATTAAACTAATTTATTCTTTAACCCATCAATTTTACTTTTGGGAAAATGTTGGAAGGATGATATGAAAAATAACAAAGTACTTATCTATATAAAAATGTTGATAGCTGCTTTACTTATAATACCAAATATCTGGAAACTTATCTATATGTCTAGTAAGTTATGAATGCTGAAGAAATTAAGATATCTTAACATAATAAAATATGGTGGCACTATAGAGATGACAACTATAAAAAACTCAAAGATTTATAGGAAGACATATAAAGTTATATAAAGCAATAGCAGCAGAAGCAGAATGGCTTACTCATTTCTTAGTGCAAGTTTCTGGCGTGGAGTAAATGCTCCATAAATTCTTGTTGAAATACACATTGATCATACTTATACATAAAAAATCCCAAAGAAAATGGAATTTTATAAAGAACACAGATAGATTGGAAAGGGGATTAGAATAAATATATTTCTATTTGTTTTTATGATTTTATTTAAAAATATATATATCATATGATGAATCTGGGAAAGTCCCTTAACCTCTCAATCCCCTAGAAAACTTGAGGGAAAAAAATGAAATGAGCTGAATCAATTTGGAAAAAATTGGGATATTAATACACTGTTGGTTAAACTTTGCGCATATCAAACTTTTTTGAAGAGCAATCTGGAATCATGCCCAAATAATTATAAAACTGTGCATATCCTTTGACACAGCAATATTACCACCGTTTCCCAAGGTGAACAGGGAAAAAGGAAAAGAACCTATATATTCTAAAATATTTATAGCAGCTCTCTTTATGGTAGCAAAGAACTGGAAAATGAGGGGATGCCCATTAATTGGGGAATGGCTAAACAAGCTATGGTATGTGATTGAGATCGAATACTACTATGCTGTAAGAAATAATGAGTAGGTTACTTTAAAAAATCATGAGAAGACTTGCATGAAGAGTGAAATGAGCAGAACCAAGAGAACAGTGTAACAATGATATTGTTTGAAGAATAACTGAACAACTAAGTTCTTCTGAGTATTATAAATATTCAAATCAACTACAAAGGACCTGTGAAGGAAGGTGCTATCCATCTCCAGAAAAAGAAGTATGCATAGGATGACTATACATATATATATATATATATACATACATACATATATGTTTATGTATATGTGTTTATGTGTGTATCTGTGTCAAATGGTGGCCTTCTCTAGTGCAGGATAGGGAGGAAGGGAGACAACTTGGAATCTAAAATGTAACAATAAATAAATAAATTTAAAAAAATTTTTTTTACTATCTACATAATTTATTAAAAATATATTATACTTCATCATTTCTTTTTACTCTTTTTTATGAGATATTTTATTTTTTCCATTACATGTAAAGATAGTTCTCAACTTTTGTTTATACATGCTTTACAATTTCAGATTTTTCTCCCTCCCTCCCCTCCCTCCCCCCTCCCCTAGACAGCAGGTAATCTGATATAGGTTATATCTATATATCTCTATACATATACATATATATATATATATACACACACATATATATATATACACATAATAACATTAATCCTATTTCTGCATTAATCCTGTTACAAGAGAAAGAATCAGAGCAGTGATGCAAAACCTCAAAATAGAAAAAAAAAACAACAGCACCCAAAACAAAAGAAATAATATGGTTCAATCAGCATCTATACTCCACAGTTCTTTCTTTCTTTTTTTTTTCTTGGATTTGGAGATCCTCTTCTATCATGAGTTCCCTGGAACTCTTCTGTATCATTGCATTGGTGAGAAGAATATAGTCCATCACAGTAGGTCAACACTCAATGTTGATGATACTGTGTACAATGTTCTCCTGGTTCTGCTCATCTCACTCATCATCAGCTCATGTAAGACCCTCCAGGTTTCTCTGAACTCTTCCTGCTCATCATTTCTTACAGCACAATAGTATTCCATTGTATTCATATACCACAACTTGTCCAGCCATTCCCCAATTGATGGGCACCCCCTCAACTTCCAATTCCTTGCTACCACGTAAAGAGCAGCTATAAATATTTTTGTACATGTGGGTCCCTTTCCCCCTTCCATGATTTCTTTGGGCAAAAGACCTAAAAGTGGGATTGCTGGGTCAAAGGGTATGCACAGCTTTATCGCCCTTTGGGCATAATTCCAAATTGCTCTCCAGAATGGTTGGATCAGCTCACAGCTCCACCAACAATGCATTAGTGTTCCAATTTTCCCACAGCCTCTCCAACATTTATTATCTTCCTTTTTTGTCATTTTAGCCAATCTGATAGGTGTCAGGTGGTACCTCAGAGTTGTTTTAATTTGCATCTCTCTAATCATTAGAGATTTAGAGCATTTTTTCATATGGGAATAGATAGCTTTGGTTTCTTCATCAGAAAACTGCCTGTTCATATCCTTTGACCATTTCTCAATTGGGGAATGACTTGGATTCTTATAAATTTGATTTAATTCCCTATATATTTTAGAGATGAGGCCTTTATCAGAAGCACTGGCCTCAAAAATTGTTTCCCAGCTTTCTGTCTCCCTTCCAGTTTTGGATGCATTGCTTCTGTTTGTACAAAAAATTTTTAATTTAATATAATCAAAATCATCCACTTTGCATTTTATAATATACTCTATCTCATGTTTGGTCAAAAACTGTTCTCCTTTCCAAAGATCTGATAGGTACACTATTCCTTTCTCTCCTAATTTACCTATGGTATCACCTCTTATGTCTAAATCATGTATCCATTTTGACCTTATTTTAGTATAAGGTGTAAGATGTTGGTCTAAGCCTAATTTCTACCATACTATCTTCCAGTTTTCCCAGCAGTTTTTGTCAAATACTGAGTTCCTATCCCAGAAGCTGGAGTCTTTGGGTTTATCAAACACTACATTACTAGTGTCATTTACTACTGCATTTCCTGAGGCTAGCCTATTCCATTGATCTACCACCCTATTTTTTAGCCAGTACCAGATAGTTTTGATGACTGCCGCTTTATAGTAAAGCTCCAGGTTTGGTACCGCTAACCCACCTTCCTGTGAATTTTTTTTCATTATTTCCCTGGATATTCTTGATTTTTTGTTTTTCCAGATGAATTTTGTTATTATTTTTTCTAGCTGTATAAAATAATTTTTAGGTAGCCTGATTGGTATGGCACTGAATAAGTAAATTAATTTAGGCAGTATTGTCATTTTTACTATATTAGCTCTGCCTATCCATGAGCAATTGATATCTTTCCAATTATTTAGATCTGATTTGATTTGTGTGAAGAGTGTTTGGTAGTTGTGTTCATAGAGTTCCTGGGTTTGTCTTGGCAAGTAGACTCCCAAGTATTTTATATTACCTACCGTTACTTTAAATGGAATTTCTCTTTCTATCTCTTGCTGCTGGACTTTGTTGGTCATGTATAGAAATGCTGATGATTTATGTGGATTTATTTTATATCCTGCTACTTTGCTAAAGTTGTTAATTGTTTCAAGTAATTTTTGACTTGATTCTCGAGGATTCCTTAAGTATACCATCATATCATCTGCAAAGAGTGATAGTTTTGTTTCCTCCTTGCCTATTCTAATTCCTTTAATTCCTTTCTCTTCTCTGATTGCTAAAGCTAACATTTCTAGAACAATATTAAATAATAAGGGTGATAATGGACATCCCTGTTTCACCCCTGATCTTATTGGGAAGGCCTCTAATTTATCTCCATTGCATATAATACTTGCTGATGGCTTTAGGTAGATACTGTTTATTATTCTAAGGAAAGCTCCCCCTATTCCTAAACTCTCTAGTGTTTTTATTAGGAATGGGTGCTGTACTTTGTCAAAAGCTTTCTCTGCATCTATTGAGATAATCATATGAATTTGTTTGGTTTTCTTATTGATGTGGTTGATTATGTTAATAGTTTTCCTAATGTTGAACCAGCCCTGCATTCCTGGTATAAATCCCACCTGGTCATAGTGTATTATCCTGGTGATCACTTGCTGTAATCTCCTTGCTAATATCTTATTTAAGATTTTAGCATCAATATTCATTAGGGAAATTGGTCTATAATTTTCTTTCTCTGTTTTTGCTTTGCCTGGTTTTGGTATCACCACCATATTTGTTTCATAAAATGAATTTGGTAGAACTCCTTCTTCCCCTATTTTTCCAAATAATTTGTATAATATTGGAATTAATTGTTCTTTAAATGTTTGGTAAAATTCACCCATAAACCCATCTGGCCCTGGGGATTTTTTCTTAGGGAGTTCATTAATAGCTTGTTCAATTTCTTTTTCTAATATGGGTTTATTTAAGGATTTTATTTCCTCTTCAGTTAACCTGGGCAGTTTGTATCTTTGTAAATATTCATCCATTTAATTTAGATTGTCAAATTTATTGGCATACAGTTGGGCAAAATATTTCCTAATTATTGCTTTAATTTCCACTTCATTGGTGGTAACATCACCCTTTTCATTTTTGATACTGGTAATTTGGTTTTCTTCTTTCTTTTTTTTAATCAAATTAACCAATATTTTATCTATTTTATTGGTTTTTTCATAAAACCAGCTCTTAGTTTTATTGATTAATTCTATAGTTTTTTTGCTTTCAATCTTATTGATTTCTCCTTTAATTTTCAGGATCTCTAATTTAGTGTCTAATTGGGGATTTCTAATTTGTTCTTTTTCTAGCTTTTTAAGTTGCATGCCCAATTCATTAATCTCCTCTTTCTCTTTCTTATTCATGTAAGCATTTAGAGCTATAAATTTTCCCCTAAGCACTGCTTTGGCTGCATCCCATAGATTTTGGTATGTTGTCTCACTATTGTCATTCTCTTGGATAAAGTTATTGATTGTTTCTATGATTTCTTGTTTGGCCCATTCATTCTTTAGAATGAAATTATTTAGTTTCCAATTGATTTTCATTCTACTTTTCCCTGGCTCTTTCTTACATGTAATTTTTATTGCATCATGATCTGAGAAGGATGCATTTACTATTTCTGCCTTTCTACATTTGACTATGATGTTTTTGTGCCCTAATACATGGTCAATTTTTGAAAATGTGCCATGTACTGCTGAGAAAAAGGTATATTCCTTTCTATCCCCATTCAATTTTCTCCAGACATCTATCATGTCTAACTTTTCTAGTAATCTATTCACCTCTTTCACTTCTTTCTTATTTATTTTTTGGCTAGATTTATCTAATTCTGAGAGGGGGAGATTCAGATCTCCCACTAGTATAGTATTACTGTCTAATTCCTCTTGTAACTCATTTAACTTCTCCTCTAAGAACTTGGATGCTATACCACTTGGCGCATACATATTCAATATTGATATTACTTCATTATCTATAGTACCTTTAAGTAAGATGTAATTTCCTTCCTTATCTCTTTTAATGAGATCTATTTTTGCCTGCACTTTGTCTGAGATAAGGATTGCTACCCCTGCCTTTTTTACTTTAGCGGAGGCATAATATATTGTGCTCCAGCCTTTTACCTTTACTCTGTGTGTATCTCTCTGCTTCAAATGTGTTTCTTGTAAACAGCATATTGTAGGGTTCTGGTTTTTAATCCACTCTGCAATTCGCTTCCGTTTTATAGCAGAGTTCATCCCATTCACATTCACAGTTATTATTACTGACTGTCTATTCCCCTCCATTCTATTTACCCCCTTTGTACTTTTCCCCCCTTCTTTCACCCTATTCCTCCTCACCGACGTTTTACTTCTTACCCCTGCCTCCCCCAATCTGCCCTCCCTTTTTATCACCCCCCTCTCTTTTCTTTACCCTTTTCTCCCTTGCTTTTGTCCTCCCTTCTATCAGTCCCCCCTTTTCCCTTCCCCTTTTGTTTCCCTAAAGAATGAGTTGTTTCTTTATCCCAATGAACGTATATGTTATTCCCTCTTTGAGTCAAATCTAATGAGAATAGGGTTGAAACCATGTTTCCCCCTCCTTTCTTTCCCTCTATTGTAATAGTTTTTTTTCCACCTCTTCATATGATATAATTCATCCCATTCCACCTCCCCTTTCCTCTCCTCCCCATAGACTCCCTTTTTATCCCCTTAATTCTTTTGTATCATCACATCAAAGACAATTTATATTTATACCCTCTATATAAAGTCCTTCTCTCTGCCCAAATACATTTACAGTTCTTAAGAGTTATGAGTATTATTTTCCTGTGTAGGGATATAAACAGTTTAACCTAATAGGGTAACTTTTTTTTCCCCCTCTGTTTACCTTTTTAAACTTCTCTTGAGTCTTGTATGTTGAGATCAAATTTTCTATTCAGTTCTGGTCTTTTCACCAGGAAGGATTGAAAGTCCCCAATGTCATTAAATGTCCATCTTTTCCCCTGAAAGAAAATGCACATTTTTGCTGGGTAATAGATTCTCGGCTGCAATCCAATCTCCTTTGCCTTCCGGAATATCATATTCCAAGCCTTGCGGTCCTTTAATGTTGAAGCTGCCAGGTCCTGAGCAATCCTGACTGTGGCTCCATGATATTTAAATTGCTTCTTTCTGGCTGCTTGGAGTATTTTCTCCTTCACCTGATAATTCTGGAATTTGGCTACAATATTCCTTGGAGTTTTCCTTTTGGGGTCTCTTTCAGGAAGTGATCGATGGATTCTTTCAATGATGATTTTATCCTCTGATTCTATGATATCAGGGCAGTTCTCCTTAATAATTTCCTGGAATATGGTATATCTAGATTCTTTTTCTGGTCATGGCTTTCAGGCAGTCCAATGATTCTCAAATTGTCTCTCCTGGATCTGTTTTCCAGATCAGTTGTCTTTCCAATGAGGTATTTCACATTTTCTTCTATTTTTTCATTTTTTTTATTCTGCTTGACTGATTCTTGGTGTCTCATGGATTCCTTATCTTCCAACTGTCCCACTTTAATTTTTAAGGCATTGTTTTCTTCAGTGAGATTATGCACCTTTTTTTCCATTTGGCTAAGTGAATTTTTTAAGGTACTGTTATCTTCAGTGAGATTATGCACCTTTTTTTCCATTTGGCCAAGTGAATTTTTTAAGGTATTGTTTTCTTCAGTGAGATTATGCAGCTTTTTTTCCATTTGGCCAAATGAATTTTTTAAGGCTTTGTTTTCTTCAGCTTCCTTTTCCAAGCTGCTGATTCTTTTTTCATAGTTTTTTTGTTTTGCTTTCATTTCTCTCCCCATTTTTTCTTCTACCTCTTGCAATTGATTTTTAAAATCCTTTTTGAGCTCTTCCAGGAAGGCTTTTTGTTCTTGCGACCAATTCACCTTCCCTTGTGAGGCTTCAGATGTAGCCAATTTGAGGCTATTGTCCTCATCTGAGTTTGTGTTGGCTTCTTCCCTATTGATACAGAAGCTCTCAATGGAGAGGGCTCTTTTTTGCTTGTTACTCATTATTGCAGCTTATTTATTTATTCTTTAAGTTGAGGTCTGCTCTGGGGGCACCAGGGTCCCTGTTTTGGGCTTCTTGTGCAGGTGTATAGGTGCTGTGTGACCGGGCTTTTACTCTGAGGCCTTTATGGTGTGTGGAGATCCCCCGCCCTGTACTTCCTGTCTGAGCGCGCTCGGCCAGCCAGGCGCCAGACCCTGGCATCTGATCCCGCCGTTCGTGGCCCTCTCGGCCGGTGCAGGTAGGTTTTTCCACTGTCCTTCTTGGCCACCAGATTTTTGAACCAGGTTCCGGGAGCCTCAGTTGTTCGGCTGTGGCCCGCAGCTCCTGCTGACTTGCCCCGACCCCCTCGGCGCTGGGTTGCTGCCCTGCGCTGGGCCTCCCTTTTGCCCGAGTCAGACCGACCTTTTCCTGAAGTCTTCTAAATTATCTCTGGTTGGAGGACTGTGTCTCTCTGTCTCTTTGCAGGTTCTGTAGTTTCAGAATCCGTCCAGAGGCTTGATTTAATGTTCGTTTTGAGGGAACAGAAGGAGAGCTCAGGCAGCTTGCTGCTTCCTCTCCGCCATCTTGGCTCCGCCCCCAATTTTTTAAATTTTAAGAAAAGAAATTAGATGTCACCACATAATCAATTTTACAGACATTTATTAAACCCCAATTTTACAAACATTTATTATGCATTGTACTAGGCACTAAGGAAATAGGAGTGGAATAAAGCACCATCCTTGTCCTCAAGAATCTTATGATCTCATGAAGGGGGATAAGACAAATACACAACTAAGTATAATTATACAATTATTAATTTGATAAATGTGTAAGAGAAGTCCAAGCCAAATAGGAAGAGAGATTTAAGATTATAGTTGGAAAAGATTAGGAAGTTAGGAAAAGGTTTGTCACTCCTGGAGTCAGTCACAAATAATCTAGGCTTAATGGAAGGGAAGGACTTCAACTGGCAGAGATGTCCAAGCAGACTTGCAGCTGCAACCAGCAATTAGAAAACAACATTCATGTGCACACACAAACTCACACACAGTGAAATTCCTGGCTTAGCTGGAACACGTAATATGCAAGAGAGGAGTTTCCAGCAGGCTAAAATGTAGTCTAGAGCCAGATTGTGGAGTTTTGATAGCCTATATAAGAATCTACAAGCAAAAGGAGCAACTGAAGCTTTATGAGCAAAATTGACAAAGTTGTCCATTGGAAAGATTATTTTGCCAATTATCTGAAAGATGAGTTAGATATGAGGGTGGAAGGAAGGAGTTAGTTAAGAATCTATTATAGGGGGGAGCAGCTAGATGGCGCAGTGGCTAAAGCACCGGCCCTGGATTCAGAATCTATAATGGGGCAGCTAGGTGATGCAGTGGATAGAGCACCGGCCCTGGAGTCAGGAGGACCTGAGTTCAAATCCGGCCTCAGACACTTGACACTTACTAGCTGTGGGACCCTGGGCAAGCCACTTAACCCCAATTGCCTCACCAAAAAAAAAAAAAGAAGAAGAAGGAGAATCTATTATAATAGTCTAGGCAAGAGGGAATTGCAATAACAATATGGACTAGGATTGCTCAAGTGCAGCATGTAGCTTCTTGACATACTGGAAACCCCAAAGCTCAGTGAACAAACATATATTAAGTATCTGAGATGTGCCAGGCATTATACCAAGCACTGAGCATACAAAGAAAGGGGGAAAATCGAACCAAAACAAAAATTAGTCCTTGCTCTCAAAAAACTCATATTCTAAACATAGCAAAGAGCTCGTATGCCAGGCATCTTAAAAAATCTATATCACTGACTACAATGGGAGAATAAAAGGATCGACAACGCTGCTGAGTGATTTCAGAGGTAGATATTAAAAACAGTATTAAATGAACAACTTTGGGGATAATGGTGGTCTTCGTATCTGTGCCTCATTAGATTGTGAGCTTTTTGAGATTAGAGGACTATTGTTTGCTTTTTTATTCCCAGCTCAGCACAATGCCTAGCACATAATAGGAAACATAGTAAATGTCTATTAATTGATTGAATACCAGCAAATAAAATACTATGTATTAAAGAAAGAATCTTTGCATTTGTTTCTCACCCAAAAAACCTCCAACTGTTTCAAACACTCAGAGCTTGTGATTTTATTTTATTATTTTATTTTTAAAAACCTTTTATTTATTTTAGTAGATGTTCCTCAATTATATGTAAACTTTTAAAACAATAATTAAAATAATTTTTGAGTCCCAAATTCTCTCCCTCCTTTCTGCCCTTCCTCCTTGAGAAGGCAATTTGATAATGATTGTACATAGGATTATACCTATGCCAAGCATAATTCCATATTAGCCATGCTACAAAAGACAAAATAAAACAATAAAGAACAGTATACTTCAATCTTCATTAATACTTGATTAGTTCTCTGTCTGGAGGTGGATATATATTTTTTTTATCATGGGTCCTTTGGAATGGTTTTGGATCATTGTATTGATTACAATAGCTAAGTCTTTCATAGTTAGTCATTGTTACAATATTGTTGTTACTATGTGCAATGTTCTGGTTCTGTTCACTTCACGTTGCATGAGTTCATATAAGTTTTCCTAGGTTTTTCTGAGACCATTCTGCTCATCATTTTAGTATACTAGTTTTCCATCACAATTATATACCACAATTTGTATAGCCATTCCCCAATTGATAGGCAACCCAAAAATTTCCAATTTTTTTGCCACACACCAGAAAAAGAGCTGCTAGAAATATTTTTGTATGAATAGGTTGTATTCCCTTTTGATTTCTTTGGGATACAGACCTAATGGTGGTATTTATGGGTCGAAGGGTATGCACAGTTTTTTTTTTTTCTTGGAAACTTTGGATGTAGGAACTTTGACTTTGTTATCTTATTTTGATCTTCCTTGTCACCAAAGAAACTTTCCGTGGTCCACACCTTTTTCTGTCTGATCATTTTGCTAGCCTATTTCTTGACTTTTAACTCCTTAAAGTGGGACACTGCTTCCAGGACATACTGTCTTAAGCTTCAGGGTGTCCTAGGTGGTACGATGTAAGGAGAGGCATGTTCTGTACTTGCCTGGCCTGTGCTCTGGTCTGTAAATAACCCCAGGCCTACTTTCTCTTTAACCCAGAAATTCAAGACTGATTCCTGGTTCCCAGCATGGGTAAAACAACTGAGTTCTGCCTCAGCACCAGCAGAGACCCCTGTAATCTCCCCCTTGCCAGACGCTCAGGCCTCTCACCAGATTGTGAGCTTAGTTCCAGAGGAAGCTGCTGCTGCAGCCAATTCAGAGGTTCTAGAGGTCTCTTTCTCTGGCACAGCCTGCCTGAGGCTGGATCTGTGTTGTTGTGACTGTGGGGCTGGGTTCCACTCCCACCCTGGTACAACAGACCTTTCCTGCTGACCTTCTAAGCCATCTTTGGCCAGAAAATAATCTCACCCCATCTTTTTGTGGCTTCTGTTGCTCCAGGAATTGTCTTATGGCATTATTTGGAGGTTTTTTGGTGTGATCATGTGAGGAGCTGAGAGAGGTTACTCGGTATGCAAGTTTTAAAGTGCCATAGTTCCAAATTATTCTCCAAAATGGCTGAACTATTTCACAACTGCACCAACGATGCATTAAAGTTCCAATTTTCCCACATATCCTCCAGCATTTGACATTTTCCTTTTCTGTCATGTCAACCAATCTGTTAGTTATCTCAGAGTTGTTTTAATTTGCACTTCTCTAATCAGTAGTTATTTGTAGCATTTTAAAATGTAACTTTTGGGGCAGCTAGGTGGTGCAGTGGATAAAGCACTGGCTCTGGATTCAGGAGGGCCTGAGTTCAAATCCAGCCTCAGACACTTGACACTTACTAGCTGTGTGACCCTGGGCAAGTCACTTAACCCTCATTGGCCCACAAAAAAAAATGTAACTTTTGATAGCTTTGATTTCTTATTTTGAAAACTGCATGATTATAACCCTTGACCTTTTATCAGTTCATTATATATTTGACAAATGAGGCCTTTATGTGAGAAACTTGCTGTGATATTTTTTCCAGTTTTCTCTTTTCTTTCTAATTTTGGCTACATTAGTTTCGTATGTGCAAAAGCTTTTTAATTACACGTAATCAAAATTATCAATTTTTCCTTCCTGTAATCCCATCTCTATGCATGGTCATCAAGTCTTCCCTTATACATATATATGGCAAATACTTTCCCCAAGCTCCCCTAATTTGCTTATATCATTCTTATATCTATATCACTTATCCAATTTTATCTTATCATAGTATATGGTGTGAGGTTTCTGCCTAGTTTCTGCCAAACTACATTCCAGTTTTCCCAGCAATTTTTGTCAAATGTTGAGTTCTTACCCTCAAAGCTTGGCTCTTGTCTAGTTTTTTATGTCTTCAATTTCTTTTTCTCATTTTATTGCTATAGTTAGCATTTCTAATACAAGATTGAATAATAGTGGTGATTATGGTTATACTTGCTTCACTCCTGATCTTCTTGGGAAGGTTTCGAGTTAATGCCCATTGGAAATAATGCTTGCTCCTGATTTTAGATAGATTTTACTTATAATTTTAAGAAAGACTCTATTGATTCCTATGCTTTCTGGTGTTTTTAGTAAGAATGGGTGTTGTATTTTGTCAAAGGCTTTTTCTGCATCTATATTAATATAACAACATGATTTTTGTTGTTTTTGTTATTGATATAGCCAATAATGCTGATAGTTTTCTTAATATTGAACCCGTCCTGCACTTATGGTAAAAATCTTAACTGGTCATAATATATGATCTTTGTGATATATTGTTGCAATCTCCTTACTAGTATTTTAATTTTTTTTGCATTGGTATTCATTAAGGAAATTGATCACTAATTTTCTTTTCTTCTTTCTCTGGTTTAAGTTTTAAGACCATATTTGTGTCATAAAAGGAATTTGGTAGGACTTCTGTACATGTTTTTTCAAATAGTTTACATAGTATTGGGATTAATTGTTCCATTGATGTTTATTAGAATTCACTTGTGAATCCATCTGGTCCTGGGGATTTTTTCTTAGGAAGCTCATTGATGGCTTATGCAATTTCTTTTTAGGATTATTTAAGTACTCAATTTCCTCTTCTGTTAATGTGGGTCATTTATATTTTTTACAAATATTCATCCATTTCCCTTAGATTGTCAGCTTCACTGGCAAAGAATTGGGCAAAACAGCTACTAATAACTGCTTTAATTTCATCTTCATTGCTGATGCATTCACCCTTTTTGTTTTTGATGCCAGTAAAAATCAAATTAACCAATGATTAATCTGTTTTATGGGTTTTCTCATAAAATTAGCTTGTAGTTTTTACTTATTAGTTCAATTTTTAAACCTTCAGTTTTATTACTTTCTCCTTTGATTTTCAGGATTTCCATTTTTATGTTTAAATGGTGATTTGTTCTTTTTTCTAGTTTTTTTTTTAAATTGCATGCCCAATTCATTGATATGCTTCTTTTCTTCTCTTTAGAGATAGAAAATTTCCTCTAAGTACTGCTTTGGCTGCAACCCACAAATTTTAATATGTTGTCTTATTGTTGGTATTCTCTTTATTTTTTTTTATTATTTCTATGATTTGTTCTTTGACCCACTCATTCTTTATCATTAGACCATTTAGTTTCCAATGAACATTTTTTTTGGTAAAATATTTCAAGTTTTTTTAAATTATAAAAGTATTTTATTATTTTCCAGTTACATGTAGAGATAATTTTCAACATTTGTTTTCATAAGATTTCTAGTTTCAAATTTTTCTCCCTCCCTCCCCTATCTCCCCCCTTCCCAAGACAACAAGTAATCTGATATAGATTATATATGTGCAATAACATTAAACGTATTTCTTCATTTGTCATGTTATAAGAGAAGAACATGAGCAAAAAGGAAAAAGCTCAAAAAAAGAAAGACAACAGCACCAAAAACAAAAGAAATAGTATGGTTCAATCTGCGTCCATCCAATGAACTTTTCATCTAAGTTTCTATGGTCCTTTATTATATGTAATTTTTATTGCATTATGATTTGCAAAGGGTTGTGAACATATTTTTGATGACTAGCCTAATTTGGGGGGCTAATCTGATTGGAGGACTAATTCTGGGACTCTTGACTAACTGGCTATCTGACTCCTATTAACTTAGCATGGGCTGTTTATAAAGTTCCACCACACTGCTCCACTCCCAAATTGATAAGCAAAGGATTAAGAAGCCTCTTAACTAAATAATCAAAGCAGAGTTTATTTATGAGATACTATTTAAAATTAAGAATACAAGAAGGGGCAGCTAGGTGGCGCAGTGGGTAGAGCACTGGCCCTGGAGTCAGGAGGACCTGAGTTCAAATCCGGCCTCAGACACCTAACACTTACTAGCTGTGTGACTCTGGGCAAGTCACTTAACCCCAATTGCCTCACAAAAAAAAAAAAAAAATTAAGAATACAGGGAAATAAAATGTATAACCTGACTGCATTGCGGTGCATCTCTTTCCACTGCGTCTCTTTCCCACCAGCTATCCGCTCAGTCTCTCTATCTTGTCCTTTCCCCCTCTGAGTCTTGTCGGCCGGCCTCCTCCTCTTGTCGGTCCTAGTCCTTTAGCCTTCTCCTGCATCCTTGTAGCCCCCCTCTCTTAATCTTGTCAGTCCCTGCCTCCTGTCTAACTCCCAGGTCTATATATATTTTCCTTCTCTCCACTCAAATCTTGGGGCTTCCTGCACCCCCACAGACCAAGCTAATCCTCCAGCCAGGGCTGCGGCTGGGGCTGGGGCTGGGGGGGGGAGAGACACTCGAGCATCACGTGCCTCAGCACAGGCTATATCAGAGCCCTGGCCTGGATGAGCCCAGGATCTCTGGATAGCTCCGCTCAGGTTGGAGGGAGCTGGGGGCTTTTATCCCCCAGCTGTCTGACCTGGCATCTTGTACAGCCCATGGGGCTTTTGGGCTCAGCTGAAGCAGAGGGGGAGGGGCACCAGCACCTCCCACACAGAAGAGACCCTGAGGGCCTAAGGCTTTATAATCTCAGCCCAAAGGTAGGGTCCCCAAATCAAAATAAATTTCCACAGGGTACATTTAATATTCTTGCTTTTGTGAATTTGTGAGGTTTTTATGCCTTAATAAATACATGGTCAGTTTTTGTGTAGGTGCCATTACCACTGAGAAAAGGGTCTATTCCTTTCTATTACTATTTAGTTTTATTCAGAGGTCTATCATATCTAAATTTTCTAATATTCTATTCATCTCTTTGACTTCTTTCTTATTTAATTTATAGCCAGATTTATCTAGCTTTGAGGGGGGGAAAATTGAGGTCCACTGCTGGTATAGTTTTACTATCCATTTCCTCCTATAATTAATTTGATTTTTTCTCTAAGAATTTGGATGCCATGTCATTTAGTTCAATATATTTTTACTATTGATATTACTTCATGATTTATGGTTCCTTTTAGCAAGATGTAGTTTCCCTGTTTATCCATTTTAATTAGTTCTATTTTTGCTTTTGTTTTATCTGAGTTCATTATTGCTACCTCTGTCTTTAACAAAAAAAATTTTTTTTGGCTTCAGCTGAGTCATAATAGTTTCTGCTCCAGTCTCTTATTTTAACTCTATGTGTCTTCCTTTTTCAAGTATATTTTTGTAAACAACATATTGTTGGATTATGACTGCTAATCCATTCTGCTATCTGCTTCTTTTTTATGGGTGAGTTAATCCCATTCATGTTCACAGTTATGATTACTGTTTCTCTCTATTCTTTTTTTTTCTGTTTATCCTTCTCTCTCTCTCTCTCCCCCCCACCACCCCCTTCTCTAAAGTATGTTTTGCTTCTGACCACGGCCTTATTTTATCTGACTTTCTTTTTCCCCTTTCTCTTCTACTTCCCTTTTGTGTATGATAGATTTCTACTACCAATTGAGTAATTCCCTCTTTGAACCAATTTAGTGCAAGTGAGGTTCAAGTGTTGCCCACTTTTCTTCCCCCAAAATTTTCCCCTTTAATATAAAAGCTCTTTTTTGCATGTCTTTTTTTTTTGGTGTGAGATAATTTTCCTTAGTCTTCCTCTTCCTCCCTCATTCTCCCGGGGCATCCTTCTTTCTCACCTGTCCATTTTATTTACATCATCCCAAAATAATCGACTTACTGTCACACCCTCTTTCTATGTATAATCCTTTGAACTATCCTAATAATTAAAAAAGTTCTTAGATAATTTTTCCATATAGAAGGGTAAAAACTTTAACCTTATTGTGTCCCTTATGAATTCTCTTTCATGTTTACCTTTTTATATATCTCAGGTCTTATATTTGGAAGTCAAATTTTATATTCAGCTCTGGTCTTTTCATCAGGAATGCTTGAAAATCCCCTCTTTCATTAAATGACCATTTTTTCCCTTGAAGGATTATACTAATTTTTGCTGGATAGGTGATTCTTGGTTGTTATCCCAATTTCTTTGCCTTCTGAGTATCACTTTCTAATCCCATTGCTTCTTTAATGTTTTAGTTGCTAAATTATGTGTGAACATGACTGTGACTCCATGGTATTTAAATGGTTTCTTTCTGGCTGCTTAAAGTATTTTCTCTTTGACCTGGGAGCTCTGGAATTTGGCTATAATATTCCTGGGTGTTTTCATTTGGAGATCTCTCTCATGGGGTAATTGGTGAACTCTATTAATTTCTATTTTATCCTCTGGTTCTAGAATATCTGGGCAGTTTTCTTTGATAATTTCTTGAAAGATGATATCTAGGCTCTTTTTCTGATCATGGCATTTAGGTAATCCAACAATTTAAAAATGATCTTTCCTTAATCTATTTTCCATGTCATTTATTTTTTCTGATGAGATAGTTCACATTTTCTTCTATTTTTTTTTCATTTTTTGATTTTGTTTTATTGTTTCTTGATGTCTTATGTAGTCATTAACTTCCAGTTGCCTAATTTTGATTTTTAAGGAATTATTTTTTTCAATGAGCTTTTGTACCTCTTTTCCCATTTTGTCAATTCTGCTTTATAAAGGTGTTATTTTCTTTAGTATTTTTGTGTCTTTTTTAACAAAATGTTAATTGTCTTTTCATAGTTTTTTCTTTGCTTTAATTTTATTTACCTAATTTAATTTTTTTACCTAATTTTCCTTCTACCACTCTGATTTTGAAATTCATTTTTAATCTCTTCTAGGAATTTTTATTGGGCTTTTGTTCAGTTTTTTTTTTGTCCAGTTCTTTGAGGCTTTGCTTGTATTTGTTTTACTTCACTATCTTCTGAGTTTGTGTCTTGATCTTCTCTATCACCATAATAGTTTTTTATGCTTAGGTTCTTTCCTGATGTTTGCTCATTTTCCCACTTTATTTCTTGATTTGGAACTTTATATTAATTTTGGGCTCTGTTTCAGCATGGGAACTGTGGTGTGTGTACCTGTGTGTGTGTGTGTGTGTGTGTGTGTGTGTGTGTGTGTTTGTGTAAGGGCACAGTCTTAAGCTTCAGGATTTTTCCCACTGCTGTTTTGGGAGCTAGTTCTAAGGTTTTGGAAGTTTTCAGTGCTTCCAAGATGGTGTGACTGGGGAGAAATGTGGCCACTGCTCTCCTGATCTGCCCTCTGTTCCTTGCCCAGGAAGGGTCTTTGATACTTTTGGATTGTAATTGATACTACACTTCAGACTCCATGCTCCCTTGGGACCAGAAGTAATACTGTCCTTTAGGGCTCCCACTCCCTCTTGAATGAAAGTGCTCTTCCCTGTCCTTGAACTATGACTCAGAAATGGGTATTGGTAATGGAGTTGCCAAATAGCATCTGATCTTATGTTCAGTGTTATCACAGGGGTCTCTTTCTAACCAGTTGCTTTGGGAGCTCCTGAAGCTGCTGCTTCTTTTGTCACCATGACTTAGTCCCACCACTGGTGTTTCATTCATATTGGCTTTGGGCCAGCCTTTACCTCTATGTCACATGACCTTTTATGTTGTCTTGGGCTAGAATAGTGTTTCACTCTGACTTTTTGTTGGCACTGTCACTCCAGAATTTAATTTGAGGTGTTATTTTAAAGTTCTTTTGAGGGGAATATTGGGAGTGCTCAGTTGAGTGCTTTCTCTACTCTGTCATCTTGGCTCTGCCCCACAGAAGTCCCCTGTGATTTTATTAATGTAAAAAGTTCCTAGTTCCCTCTACCAGCACAGATGGGCACTTTCTTTGCATCTAATTGTCTTATGGAGGTCAGAGAGAAGTGAAGTGATTTTCCCAGAGTCACACAGTAGCATATGTTAGAAATAGGACTGGAATCTAGGTCTTCCTAACTCCAAGTACATACAACCTCTGATTGGACCACACTACCTCTGATTCTAGAAGAATCCAAATAAAAATTCTTAAATTACAAAACTATGGGTTTTGTATCTAAAGGAAAATGAAGCACCCACCAGAATCTATCAAGCTCTTATTGACATAATTACCTGTACAGAGGAATAACTGGAAGTTTTGGTGCCTATGGCAAACAGCATGAAATATGCCTAGAGAAAACAATATAAAACATACCCAGGGCAAGCAGCACTAAAAGGATCCTTGTCAGGGACAGGTTAGGACTAACCAAATTGTGCTGGTTTTAGATTAGAATGAAATGGAAAAAGGAGTTTACTTAGCCAAGGCAGGGGAAGGACATTCAGATCAGGGAAAATATATTATCCTGAGGATATAGTGTTAATTCAGTCGAGTAAAGCCTTCTGTTGTGTAAAGCCTACCTCTGTGTTGCCTAGGGTGGCCTGTTTGCCAATCCTTGATGAACTGCTGAAGGTCCTTGTGGATTTTTGGACTATAGTGACCAAGGAGTGACCTAAACAGCTTAAGCCTCAGTCCCCTGAGCCAATCAAGTTGCAAGGGTAGTTTTAATACCTTTTAAGGAAAAGAATGAAGCAATCCTACATGATAGAGGTGGCTGATAGATATTTCTCCTACTATAAGTCACCCATTGGTAGAAAGGTCCTGAAGGTTTTCTAAAGGACCTCTCCAACCTAAATGGCTTTAGGGCTGTTACTGGACAACCCTGATCTTGGAGATATGAGAAGCCTGTCACTGGAGAAAAAAAAAAGAACAAAAACAAAATAAAAGATAGCAAGCAATATAACCATCCCTCAAAGAGTTGACCAAATAGAGAACCCCAAATCCTAGATTTCATCTCCTCTTCTTCTTAAGGACCCAGTTGTGGATCTAAATGAGTGCAAGATGCTAAATTTTCACGGTTCACAGTATCCTGCTATAAAGATGTGACAGTGCACAGTAGCAGCAACAGGAAAACCAGGGCTACATCAAAGATAATGATACTTCCTGCATAGTCAGTAAACCTCATTATGGGTTAGAATCTTCTTTTCAATACAGAAAACTCTTCTTTCTGCCAGGGATATCTCAAGTGAAGGACACAGGAGTTTCTGACATCTTGAGCTCATAATGTCTAGGAATAATCAACTTAGAACTGTCTACCTAATCTCAGGAAAAAGGCATAAAGCAAAAGATGCAGCTGGTTCATGTGCTCTTTTCACAAATAAGCTGTAGTCATCTCTGCCCAGATGGGAGAAGGTACTCAGGGCCTGATCCCTGAAAAGGGTCTCTCTTTCCCACCCTCCATCAGAAGTTCCAGAGAGGGAGAGAAAAAGTTGGAGGTCAGAGTTCCAGAGAGACAGTGGAAGCTGCTACTCCCCCATACCCTGTATGCATTTATTCATATGCTTCAACTCTAGAAAGATTGTAGAATTCCTTAAGAAGATCAAACTTAAGTGTCCCCAGTGCCCTGAACCAAAGAGTTAAAATAAAGTCCACACAGCACAGTTTCTAATGGCCTCCCAAGTGCTAACCAAAATGTCCAAAGAAATTCCCTTAGGAGTTTTTAGATAACCTCAAAATTCCAGTCGTGAGGAAAGGGAGGCAGTGTCTGGTGAGCTTGGAGATCTCTATCAACTCTAAGTACAAAAATTATGTAAATACAATAAATGATACTTTGCTGTAGTCACGTCAGCAGTTTCAGTACTTTTTAAAGAAATGAACTAGGCCAGTCTACATGGCAAAGGAGGCTGGTAGATATTTCTCCTATGTAATTTTAAAATTCAGAATGTGAAAATAATATAAGATGAAGTTAAAAAGAATAAGTTGAGCAAGAAGGAAAATTAATTCTTATAATAGCTTCTATTCTAGGGGAGAAGTTGTCATCATCATCACTGCCGTCATTGCTATCATGACATGTTTTAATAGATTGGAAGGACAATAGATTTTTTTTGTTTGTTTTTGTATGCCCAGCACCTGGGACAGTGTCTGGTACATAGTAGGCCCTTAATGCTTGTTGATTGATTTCACTAGTGTATGGACTTGTCCAGTTAGAAAACTTCCTATATCATTTCAAATTAGTATCTTCCACAACTTATTGTCCTAGAGAGCCACCTGAGGAAATAAGAGATGAAGTGACCTAGTCATTTTACAGGCAGTATGTGTCAGAGGGGAGACTTGAATCTAGGTTATCCTAACTCCCAGGCTATCCACTACAACCTCCTGCCTCTCAAGGACATATTAAAAGACAGGTAAAAATGCAGTATATTTTCACTAAAAAAAGGGTGTGTGTGAAAATCTGGTGGCAAGAGATGCATAAGAATACTAGAATACTTTCTTTCTCTGTTTTTAAAAGGGGGTAGTAGGGGCAGCTAGATGGTGCAGTGGATAGAGCACCGGCCCTGGAGTCAGGAGGACCTGAGTTCAAATCCGACCTCAGACACTTAACACTTACTAGCTGTGTGACCCTGAGCAAGTCACTTAACCCCACTTGCCTCACTTAAAAAAAAAAGGGGGGGGGTAATAGCCAAGGAAACCAGCCATAATGCCCTGTGGATGATAACTCTGACTATTTTATAAAATATGTGAATACATAAATGATAGTCAAAGAAAATGTGGGAGAACCAGTTTTGCAACGAATAACAAGATGTCATTAAAGATATGACACACCATCAAGGAAATATAAATTTATATCCTTTAGCCTTTATTCATTTTACCACCTTTTACCTAGCTTCTAATAGAGTGGGGGCAGACTTTTTCCCTTTATTTCTTTGCCTTTCATAGGATGGAATTAGCTTTAAGGAAAAAAGTAAAAGATCTGTCTTCAGAGTTGAAAGAGACCTTTGATGCCATCCAGTTCAATGCTCTCATTTGACAGTTGAGGAAAGTTAGGACAAGAGTGTTTGATAAGGTGACTCCTCCAAGGACAACATGGTACTAAGTAACAAAAATAGTTCTTTGCCCTCTGACCCAAAAGTCAAATACTCTGTTCACTGTACTCTGCTATTTCTAATAGAAAAGAATTTATTAGGATTAATTTAGCTTTAAAGAGACAAAGAGCTTAATTGTTTTGCTTCCAGAAAGTCAAAGTCCAAAATGAAATCCTCTGGTTTGTTGGGCAGATACTTGATAGAGGATTTGTGGGAAGATAAAGATAAGAATTAGATGGGACAAGGAAGTAAGGCTAGACTGTGAGCTGTACCAATAGAAGGTGCCTCCACATCAGTGAAATCATAAATTCAAAGAAAAATGGAAATAGCTTTGGGTTTTAGTGAAACAGGAAGGGAAACATACAGGTACATTCTTCAAAATGTGCAAAATTTGGGGCAGCTAGGCGGCACAGCCGGCCCTGGAGTCAGGAGGACCTGAGTTCAAATCCTGCCTCAGACACTTAACACTTACTAGCTGTGTGACCCTGGGCAAGTCACTTAACCCCAATTGCCTCACCCCCCCTCCCCCAAAAAAAGAAAATGTGCAAAATTCAAGATCTTGACTTTTCTGCAGCTTGTGACTCTGTTGACCACCACTTCATGCAGGTGCTTTAGAGATTGTTCTCCTTTTATTTTCCTGCCTAATTTGGCCATTCCTTCTCAGTCTTCTTTCCTGGATTATCAACCATGTAAAATCCCATAACATGGGTGCAAGACAGGTCTCTATCCTAGACCTTTGCATCTCTCTCAGTGATCTCATTAGCTGCTAGTTCAACTAGATCAACTCTATTCATATGACTCCTAGATTTCTACACAGATACAGCCCATGTCCATCTTCTGAGCTCTAGTCAAGCATATCCACTGTCTGCTGGAATATCTCTACCTAGGTGTCCCACAAGCATCTCTAACTCAACATGTTTCAGATGGATGATTTCCTTCCCCCAAGTCAATTCCTCTTGCAACATCTCCATTTCTGTTGAGGGTATCACCATACTTCTAGTTGTGAAAATGGAGTGAACTACCCTGACTCAATTTTATGTTTCAATTCTGTATCTAGCTCAGTTCCCTTTCTACTCAATTGCGGGTCTAGTCCAATTTCTGTCTTGTTAGAAAACTTTATTCAATTATTGGAATTGTGAGAAAATGTTATTGCATTGTTTGAACCTAGTTCTGCGTAGCTGGTAAGCTAGACCCCCTTCTAGCTGTTGCTTAGAGATCCTGGGGTAGATAGTTAGGGGAGATTTGCAATCTATTTCTGCATTTAATTTGACTTAGGCTAGTCATTTCATGTCAGTTTCCTCATTTGTATTAAAATAAGTTAATACAGGATTCCTGAAAACCAGTTCCATATTCTCCCATAGTATCTGACACAATGTCTTGTGCGCTATAACTATAAATGCTTGTTGAATGAATGGATGCAAGCATGCATATATAAGATGAATACAATAATGGCCACTCTGCTTTATCTATTAAGGTTTTTGTAGTATGTCAAGCTGTTTGGAAACTTATACATAAATTGGTGACAGAGTGGCAAAAAAAAGGGCAGTATGAAAAAATGAATGTGCAGGTAATTTGCATTCCTGAATATTAATAACAAAAACCAGGAGGAAGAGGTAGAAAGAGAAAGTCCATTCAAATCAATGACAAAATGCATAAAATATCTGGGCATCATCCAACCAATATATACTTAGTGTTTAAACAACTCTCATTACAAATACTTTTCACAAAAATAAAGGAAGATAAATAATCAGGGAAAAATTTACTGTAGTTGGGCCATGCCAATATATGAAAAATAAAAATACTTCCTAAATTATTTTATGGATTTACAATCAGACTAAATAAAATAATTTAAAAAATTCATTTGGAACAAAAGGTCTAGTATCTCAAGGGATTTAAAATAATAGGCATGAAGGAACCTAGCATTACCACATCTCAAGCTATATTACAAATAAGTAACTATTAAAACTATTTGTTACTGGTTAAAAATTAGAAAAAATAGATCAATGGAATAGATTAGAAGAGCAAGAGCCAAAACCAAATGAACATAATAGTCCAGTGATTAAAAAAACCCCTCAACAGCACAATCTACTGGAGAAAGGACTTTCTATATGCTAAGAACTGCTGGGAAAATTGGAAAGCAATTTGGCAGAGAAAAAATTAGACAAGCAAGTTACCACATTTTTCACTATAAATTCTAAATGGATGGGGTATACTAGTACCGGGCTGGGACTCAGATGGTGTCAGAAATTAGTTTACACATATCCAAAATAGTCATAGCAGCAGATTTTGGGGGTGTCCTTTCCTGCAGTGGAAACAAGGTAGGTGAACATTGATTGGGAATGACTGAACATATTGTAGTATATGGATATAATTGAACATAATCTTGCCATAACATTACAAATATGAATAGAAAAACACTGCAAGATGTTCATAAACTTCAAAATGAAGAAAGAATCAAGAGAATAATATACATGACCATGTTCATGCAGTTGAAAAAAGTAATACAAAAGGTAGCTCAACTTGGAATAAATACTTCTACCTCATGGTTCTTGAGGACATATGATGAAACATTTCTTCTCAGCAGAGTTGGGTGTGCTATATATATACATATATAGAGAAATATGGTTGCTGTGTTGCTTGGTTTTACTTAACTGTTTTGTTTTCTATAATAACTGAGCTCAGGGGATATATATGATAACCCATCTGATACCCATTATACATGCAGAGTCATGCAAAACATATTTCCATATTAGCCATGAGGGAAACATTTAAAAAAACAAACAAGGAGCTTAGGAAAATAAGGCAGAAAGTGGTAACTCTACATTCCAAGAGATAGATGGTTTGTAAACATTAATTCAATTGTTGGTCATCTAGATATGAGGTACTGGAAGAATCAAACCACAGTTAAGTCACTGATTTTCAATGAAGCCCCATGTTCAAGAAGTGGCAGGAAATCTCAAACTGGATAGAGGCACGGTTACAATGCAATAGGAGTAAGGGATACCAAGCCATGTGCTACATTGGGATCCACGAAATGAAAAATGACATGGAGGAAGGACTTTAGCACATTGGGTAGAAGCTCTAGGGAGAATTCATGGGAGAACATGGACAAGGATCACACGAGATGAAAATGTACAGGTGCATTGTGACCTGTTATCAGTGGAGGAGAAAATATACACGCTGACGAGAACAAAAATGAATTGAATTGATGTATTGAAGAGATGTAAGTATGCATGTACCCAGTAGGAGCAGGTAGGTGTCACAGTGGATAGAGTGCTGGATTTGAGTTTGAATACTGTCTCAGACATTAACTGTGTGACCTGGGCAAGTCACTTAACTTCACTCAGCCTCAATTTCCTCCTTTCTAAAATGGGGATATTAACTGCACCTTCTTCACAGGGTTGTTATCAGGATAAAATGAGATAATATTTGTAAAGTGTTTTGCAAACCTTATTATTATTATTTTAAACTTTTTTTGGTGGGGCTATTATTATTACTTTTAAGTAGCTACCACCTGCCTTTTCCCTCTCATTACTGCCATGCAGTTTACCCTCTAGTCAAACTGAATATGCAATTGGGCTCTCATACCTTCCCGGCTTTGCTCAGGCTGCTCCCTTATGCCTGAATGCCCTAACTTCCAATTTCTGTTGAATTCTCAATTCAAGTGCTACCTTGTCTATACATCCTTTGTTTAAGCTTCTGGATGCTAACAACCTTCCCCCCTCACACCTCATGTTATGCTTTGGCTCCTACATCCTTAAGATACACATCATATTCCGTCAGATATTCTAATATGTGCTGATGGTCATACTAATCACCTACAGCCCTAAGTGGCTTCTTGAGGGCTTGGCAAGACCCTCTTCTCCAGCACACTGTTCTGCATCAGAGATGCCAGATGAAAATGTAATTGGGAAATGGTTTAACTCAATAAAATATAATAGAACGTATGTGATGTGAATATGGGGTTTTCCAAGTCAACATGCCGCCTGCAGGGATCCTTATATGTAGTTCAGTGGCTCCTGTTTCTTTTATAATTTGCCCCATTGTTCTATACTAAAGTAGGCACTTGGGAAATATTTATATTGTATAATATAAACATACATATCTAAAATACTACTGGCTAGGAGTTAGCCAGATTATCCAAAATACTGGCCAAATAAAGGGGATAAACGTTTTGGAATGATCAAAGGCTTAGTCTGACAACTTCCTTTTAAGTTTAAGCAAAATTCTAGAAAATATATCTTATTTTATTTTTGGCTCATGGGGTAGATTCTTCAATATGTGCTGAAAAATATTTATGGAAGAGATGTCACTTTGCAAATGATTTGTTAAACTGCTCAAATCTACAGCAGCCAGAGTATTTGTTTTGAGCTCTATAGAGAATCATTCCTTATTTGAGCACGTGGAGGCAATAAACAGCCCACAGGATGCTTGAAAAAGTCATGTTAGTGAAATTAGGTTAAAAAATAAGACTGATATATGATCAAAAGTATGCCTTCATAGACCATGTGGCATACATTGTGTATTAGCACTCTTTGGCTTCTATAAACAATTTGCTTTGCTTCTACAAACAATTTTAGCAGCTGCTGAATTGTCGGGAAGTTCCAGAGACAAGACCAAGACTTCTTGACAATCCAGTGGCTGCTAAAATCAGTAAGAGCATTTATTCATATTTTGAGTGTGGAGAACTCAAAAGTAGGGCACTAGCCATGGTATAATGGATAGAGTGTTGGACTGAGGAGTCAGGAAAACTCAAGTTCAACTTTACTAATTGTGTCATCAATTAGAATCAATTAGTTGGGCAAGTCACTTAAACCCTCAGAGACGGTTTCCTTAGTACAAAGATGCTCTACTAGTCAGGACAAGTCAAGTCAACAAACATTCATAAATAATTCCCCACAGCACCTGCTATGTGCCAGGTATTGTACTGTACTAGATAGTCCTCTTTCAGGTCTAAATTGGTGATCCTATGGAGTGCCTGTGTTTTTAACATATTAGCAACAATAGCAAGAGTAAGCCCAGTTTCCTGAGACCTGCTGTGGACCCTTCTTGGTTATAAAAAATGTATCTCATTTCAAAAAAGGGAATGGAACTAGGATGTGCCATTCTCTCTTGTACAATAGCAATGGATTTGCTTTCATTGCAGATTTCTGTTGGTGGTTATCCAATCACTCTCCATTTCTAGTCATTAGAATGTTTCCCTCTTGAAATGACTTCATATATGCTTCCTATTTACTCGCATCAATGCATATTGATATTTTTCTCAGTAGAACGTAAGCTCCTTGAAGGGATGGTTTTGTTTTTGTCTGTATTTCACCCAGTGCCTGGCACATAGCACATGCCTAATAGTTGAACCAAATTCTGTGAGAGGATGATTCCCACTAGATTGGGATAGTAGTTTGAGGAAAGAAGTCAAGGTCAGAAAGATCCATAAAGAGGATAATCTATTTACATTAGGAGAATTCGAGGATACACAATTCGAGTCCCTTAGACTCACTCAAAGGGGGGAATCATAAGAGCAGTCATCCATTGCCTAAGCTGCATTTTCAAGCAAATCTCTAGCTTGGGGCCATCTGTTGCCTGCCCTTTCAGACTTCCAAGCTCCCTGGGATAAAAATAGCTGCTAAAAATAATCCTATGGGCTCAAGAACAGGCTGGCCCATGTCTGGAGGAAGCTCTTTCCAGGGCCTCCAGAGCTAGCTCACCCAGGGTGCTCAGACCCTTAGTACTAAAAATATCTTTGGGTCAGGTCTTGGGGTTGTAAATCATCTTCACTAAGTGGGGACTCATTAAAAGCAGATTTCCTCTGACCACTTTGAAACTTATTCCAACTCATTCCCTAAACTCCTGGACCTGAAAATGTCTTGACTATTTGGAAACAGAGCCACAGTATTAAGAACTCTAGCCTTGTCTTTACCTGGCTCTGATCTTGGCTGTCCCAGACACTGTGAGGTCTTAGTCTATATCCATTATATTGTAAACTCCTTGAAGGCAGGGGCTATTTTTTGCGTCTTTTTTTTTTGTTGTTCCTTGGAGCTTAGCACAGTGAAAGCACATAGTAGGTGCTTACTAAATATTTATTGATAAATGCTAGACATGGAGTCTAGCTGAGCTCCTGAGTCTATGAGGTTTCTTTTAGCCTGTTACTTAGTAGGTTGGGTTAACCACATCATAATAGACATGGAATGCATTGGATTGGACATAGCTTCAGGCTTCATCCCACTTCCTACTCACGCTTAGCTTAAAGTACTGAAATTTCAGTTACACCATTTTTATATCACTACCAAAGACTGGCAGGGGCTGTCTGACCATGACAGGCCTTCTTTCTCTCCACGCCCTCCATCTCATCCATCTTAAGCCTTCTTTTAAGGCCAAGCCCCAAGAATGTACCTTGGGAAGCAATGACTTTGGAGTCAGAGGCTCAGGATTTGAATTTGACTTCTTCCATTGAATCCCTGAGAAAACCATCTATAAATGGTGCCTGTGTCCCCTCTCTTGCTTCTAAACCTTCTGTAGCTTGACTTCCAACCTCATCATTCAACTGAAACTGCTTTCTCCAGAGTTATCAATGATCTTTTTTTTTTTTTTTGGTGAGGCAATTGGGGTTAAGTGACTTGCCCAGGGTCACACAGCTAGTAAGTATTAAGTGTCTGAGGCCGGATTTGAACTCAGGTACTCCTGACTCCAGGGCCAGTGCTCTATCCACTGCGCCATCTAGCTGCCCCATCAATGATCTTTTAGTTGCCAAATCCATTGGCCTTTTAAAAATTCTCATCTTCCTTGACTTCTCTGCAGTCTTGACACTATCACTTTCCCCTCTTAGAGATTGTCTCCTTTCTGGTTTTTGTGGCACTCTTCCTTTATCTCCTTTGCTTGATTTTCATCCATGTCATGTCCACCAACTGTTAGAGCTCCCCAAGGTTTTGGCCTGAGCCTTGTTCTCTTCTCCCTTTATACCATCTCACTTGGTGATCATATCCTGTGACTAATTCTCAGATCTATACAGGGTTCCCCAAAGTCTTAGTTTTCGATTATTAAAAACTTATAACTGCACTAAGGCTTTTGGGATAATCAGTATCACCAGTCTTAGTCTCTACTGATATTGGACATCTGAACTATATGTCCTATAGACATCTTAAATGAAACATGCCCCAAACAGAACTCATTGTCTCTCCCTTCAAATCCTGCCTCTCTCATACATCCCTATTACTGTCAAGGGCATCACTGTATTCTGAGTCTCCCAGGTTAGCAACCTGAACCTCTCAT
Organism: Dromiciops gliroides; assembly: GCF_019393635.1. Taxonomy (NCBI): domain Eukaryota; kingdom Metazoa; phylum Chordata; class Mammalia; order Microbiotheria; family Microbiotheriidae; genus Dromiciops; species Dromiciops gliroides. The sequence continues at coordinate 223,422,350 of NC_057866.1, forward strand.
TCCCACTCACCCCACATTTCCAATCTATTGCTAAATCTTGTTGTTTCTACATTCACATCTCTTCATTATGCTTCCTTCTCTTCACACACAGCCACCATTGTCCTGGTGCAGGGCCTCATCACCTGGACTACTGCAACAGTCTTCTGGTTGGTCTCCCTAACTCAAATTTCTCCCCACTACAATCCATCTCCCACTAAGCTGTCAAAGGAATTTTTTAAAAGGTACAGATCTGACTATATTACCTCTCTACTCAACAAACGTCAGGAGCTCCCTATTACCTTACATCTAGGAGCAGATTTAATTCCTGTTTTGCATTTAAAAGTCCTTTACCACCTGCTTTCTTCCTATCTTTCCATTAGTCTTACTTTCTTCCATGTACCTACGGTTCAGTGACACTGGCCTTCTGGTTGTTCTTCCCACTTGATACTTCATCTCCTGACTTCCCATCTGACTGTCTCTCATGCTTGGAGCGTTCTCTCCAAACCTCCAACTTCTGACTTCCTTTGAGATTTAGCTTAATTCCCATCTTCTGCAGGAGGCCCTTTCTGCCTGAACTCCCCCTTTCCCTTTGAGATGACCATCCACATACCTTGTATATATCTTCTATGTACAATGTTTTGCAAGTTGTCTCCAACATTAGAATGTGAGCTTTTGAAGGGCAGGAATCATATCCTCCTACCCCCATTTCTTTGTAACCTGGCACATAGGTTGTTGACGATATGACTTTAAGAAACTTCTTTGGACCTCAGTTTCCTCATCTGTAAAGTCAGGGGACTGGGCTAGATGACCTTTAAAGGTCCCTTTGGGTTGCAAATCTGTGATCTTATGACTAAAGGTAGAGAGGGGTGTGTGTGTGTGTGTGTGTGTGTGTGTGTGTGTGTGTGTGTGTGTGTGCGTGCGTGTGTGTGCGTGTGTGCATGTGTGTGCGTGTGTGTGTGAGAGATAGAGAAAAGGAGAAACACACACACACACACACAGGGTTGGGGAGAACTGCCCATGAATCATCACCCAGGACAAGAGAAGGAATTCACATTTTATCAAGGGTTAACTGGTTAGGGGAATTTCACAAGTGGTTAAGTAAACAAGGTCAATGCTAGAACAAAGGGCAATGAGGACTTTTACACCTCATAAATGGAGAAATCATTAATTCCAGAACAAAGTCCTCTGGAAGTTGGGACAAGAAGGCCCCAGAGCATACTTGGGAACACAATAACATCACACAAACCTTCCCTGCTCCAAACAAAAACAAAACCAAAACAACCCCAATAAGATGGTGAATATATAATTTAATCAATTCAGATTTCACCACAGTTTAACATCTAGGTGGGGCAGTGGATAGAGTGCTGGACATGGAGCTGGAAAGCTCTAAGTTCAAATCCTGCCAGATGTGTGGCCTTTTTCACCTTTAGTTTCTTTTTCTGTAAAATGGCGATAATAGGGGCAGCTAGGTAGCACAGTGGATAAAGCACCGGCCCTGGATTCAGGAGGACCTGAGTTCAAATCCAACCTCGGACACTTGACACTTAATAGCTGTGTGACTTGCCAGTCATTTAACCCTCATTGCCCCCCCCCCCCATGGAGATAATAGCAGTTGCCTCAAGGAGTTGTTATGAAGATAATACATATAAAATGCTTTGTAAAGCATAATGTATTATATAAATGTTAGTTATTGTTATTATCTATAATTCTAGACATGAATCTTATAATGGAAAGTCAGCACCATGATGGGTTACATGATTTTTTCTATTATGATTAGAGTTCTTGATAAATGAGCCTATAATTTAAAGAAATCCTTCTCTGATGTGAAAAACTTTGGGGATTTCATGCAAGATCAATTTTGTTTAGTTAGGGTTTTCCAGACCTAATGATTTAGTGGCATTTCAAGTATGTCACGATTTCTTCTTGGTAGTTTATTTAATTTGTAAACTTGCTGCTATGTTTTTTAGTATTTTACAAGCACCAAAGAGCCTGTTTAAACAATCCACTGAAAACCTAAAAAACAAATTATTTCAAATGTGATATTACAATAATTGGGAGTGGGGACATAGGAGTGGATAAAGAAAAATCAGCAAATTGTAAATATTCTTAAAGATGGCCAGTTAAGTTTTTTTTTTTAAACAACAGAGAAAACATTCTTGCTGTATGAAGAATTTAACTATTATTTTATAACTACATGGCTATAGCAAAACCTGCAAAGATGCTATCATTTCTTGATAAAATCACTATGTCCTACAGACATGTAGAGAGAATTTTGAGGAAATCAATGTAATTCTGAAAGGTTGCTGGAAGGTGACAAATTAGACTAATGCAGATAGAGAAAGAAACGGCAACTCTAGTTCAGTAAACATCTTGGGTAACGTTCCCTGAATGTTCTGCTGGGGATGTAGCGTTTCTATCTGGAGCTGGAACCAAAAAGATCAAGTTAAAATTCAGCCTCAGACACTTGCTAGCTCTGTGACCCTAGGCAAGTCATTTAACCTCTTTGCCTCAGTTTCCCCAACTATGAGGATAGACAACATCATCTATGTTGGAGGGTTGTTAAGATCAAATGATATATTTGTAAAAAGTGCCTGGCACATAGTAGGCACTATCTATATGCTCTCTCTCCCCTACATATCCCATACTTCAAAGCTCACAAGTCTTTGGTGTGGTTCATTCATAGAAATTCTAAGTTTTACCATCAACACTGGACAGAAATTCTAGAGAAAGGTTCATCTGGGGTACTGGAGACATACCTGATTATTCCTATGTGCTACTGCTTGGGAAAGAGTGCTCATCACCACTTTCCCTGTCCTTTTGTTATAGCAACAGGAAAAGAGGGAAACAGATTTGAGAACTGGGCACCCTCCAGGGTGATGCTAATTGGGCCATTTTTGTATTGCACGGGGCAGCAATTAACTGAAACATGGAATACACAGGCTATTAAAAGAGAGAATATGATAAAGGATTACAGCAGAGTATCTTTTTATTAGAAAGGATAACAAAGAACTTCGTAGATAAGTTTGTGTAACAACCAAGACATTCTGGTAGAGAATGAATACGGCAGTTTTGTAACAAGAACCATCAGCCCTGATATGAGTATTCTGGCTGTTCAGAGTTATTTAAAAACTGTTTTTGGCAGATGAAAGCATACTGGGATACACTGTAAAATAAGTAACATTTTAAAAGTATCCCTTAAATAATATCTGTGACTATTATTCCCTGTGAAATGAGTGTTAGAGTGTTGAAATACTGGATATGACCTGCAGGGTGGATTTCCCCCTGGAATATGCTACAATATGGTAGCAATATTGTGAAGATCCAGGTCATATGAATGACAACTATATATTTCCAATAGAAAGTCAACAAGACTCCTAAATGACAGTATATGGCCTAATACACTCCCCTTCTGCACAGTAAATGTATCTTTTGAGCCATGAAATTTTAAAGTATAAAACAACTTTGAGCTAATGGGTTCCAGAGAAAGCATCAATAAATGATGGAAGGTAGATGACCACTTGTCAAGAATATTAAAGACAAGAATTCATCCATCCAATAGAAAGATGGACTTCTAGTGATGGTTCCCTAAGGGTCCTTCTAGCTCTAGGATTCTATAATTACAAGTCCAGAGATGTACCCCTAGCCTTATTTTGTGAATTAGTTTCTTTCTTCCAGAGTAAATCTTTTATTAGGGATATAATACAAGAACAAAATAGCCTCATTTAAGCTTTATCTTTTCCCTTGCCTTTAGTAGGCTAAAGCCTTGTGGGAACTGAGGACTGCAGATAATCTACAAACTGGATAATTAGTCCTTAATAACAATAGTGATTATTCATGAGTCTTCCTATGTAATTGCTTGGGTTGAGAATCACCTTCCCAACAATACTATTAACACTTGGTTTATCCCAAAGGCAGAGACCCTTGGGGATGTGTAGCTTCTTAAGAGAATAATCAGTTTGAAACAAATTAGTGTACAGGCTGGATTGGCATTCTCCAACCCAAGCACTTGGGTCAAAAGCAGCACGGAGGCCATGAGATTTCATTCATCTGCTAGAATTGATGCAGGGGTATGGACAGTTAGACTCTGAGTACACTCTGGGCCATTCTTCACCAATATTAAAGAGATATCAGTAAAAACCAGAAAATGGATTCCACACCACTGAAAACGAAGGATGGATATACTTATAATATAAAGGTTCTTAACCTTTTTTGGTATCATGGACTTCTTTGGAAGTCCTGTCAAGCCTCTCAGCTGCTTCTGGGAATAATATTTTTAAGTGCATGGAATAAAATACGTAGCATTATAGAAGAAACCAATTTATTGAAGTACAGTTATCAAAATATAGCATTTTTCATGGACTCGAGGTTATGAACCCTTATAGTAGTAGGGAACAGAAAGAGTACCATATTTATGAGTGATTAAGAAATAAGACAAAATATAAACAAAATGCCCAATTATGCCTGATATTTTATTAGAAATAAAACAAATTTATTCATCTAGGTCAGTTTGTTTGACCACATTTAATAAGATGTATATCTTCTTTCCCTATCTCCTTTTAAAAACTGAGCTAATAATATGTGTAAATTATATGGTAATTATTATACATGTTATTCACATATAACACTAGTTCCTTGAATTAGTTACATTTCTGAGATTGATGTGACTCAATATCTGTTATACCTATCCACTTTATTTCATGAACAGGCAAGGTTATAGGATTTTCTCTTACCTAGGGAAATGAGTATCATCTGCCTTCCAACACCTCCTAAGGGCATCATCTTATTGTCTCCATTAAATAAACTACTAGCTAGCTTTTTTTTCCGTCCCCCCTTGATAGTAGTTGATGGTATACCGTGGTAAGTAGTAACAGAAGTGAGAAAGGAGATAGCAAAATGCCTGCTTATTTTATATAACTGGATACACACACACATCCTATCAGCATAACAGGGTAATGTATAGTGCTGACAGGATACTAAATAATTTATAACAAAAATGACTTTGAAAAATATATTCACCATTAGGCACTGGTGGGACCAGAGCTGTTATTAAGCATGTTACATTTCAGAAATTCAAACTCTCAGCAGCATTCCAAAAGAATGTAGTTATTAATATTTTATACTCCTACAAATTCCCATAATCTCTGTTGGTTTTTTTAAACTGTACTTGTGCATAAATGAAAATACCCTTTCATATAGTTTGCTCTTGTAGTAAGGTAGATGATGGGTATGCTTGTTAGTATAAAAATATTTGCAAACTCAATGTAAGCACACAATAGAGTACAAAGACCTTTTGTAAAAATAAAAAAGTCATAAGTTTAAAAAAGTCAATATTTAAACAAATACACTGTATTTTTAATACCCTCTGGCTGGGATTCTGATTTAGCATTATATGCTCTTATGATATTTTCAATTACTTTGCTTCCCCATTTAGAGGATTCACAGATTTGGTCTTGCTGCATGTATAAGACTGATGATTAAACTCCAAATTTAACAATTTCTTTAATATTTTACATCTATTTTTTCTATCTATCTACCTATATATATATCAAAGGTGAAAGATTTAATATTTTCTTTTTGAAAGATAAAGAAAAAGATGCAGGCAGATTTCGTAACAAGTTAGGGAAAAAATACTCCACTGTCCAGCTAAGAAACAGATTTTGATTTATATCTTAAAGTAGCAGTTAAAAAAAGAACTATAAAATTGTAAAAGTTGTGAAAAATATACTGAAAGTGTCCCATGGAAAATAAAAAATTAAAAACTCAAGCTTGTTGGATAGAAGAAAATACCACAGCCTAATCAGGCATGTCACAGGAGAGGTATGCAGCCAGCTGAGCATCTACCTGGCTCTTGTGGCTCCTGGATTAACAAAGGTCTCACCAGCACCCAAAATTCTAAAACCTTCAATGACATACTGAAATGGTTCCAGGCCTAATGAAGCTTCATCCCACTTGGGCAGCTTCTCTAACAATAGTATGTGTCTTTTTTTTTAATTTTTGGAAAATGAGCTAGAATGATTAATTTCCATCACAAGAGAAAGATAGTCATACATAAAGCCAACTCTCACAGGGATGGGGATGGCAAGGATAAGTGAAATCTAACATTCCCCAAATAAAAGTGGGAAATATCTGGGAAATAATCTTCAAGTAAAATGTCACTTTAGCTTCTTTCTCCCTAAATGATTTACAAGGAGTAAGACTGACAGCTCTAAATGTCATCACCTCTGTCGCATTTTTGGGTAGTAGTGTTTATGATTAGTGCTCAATAAGTGGACAAAACTCATTATAGGAAAACAAGGGGTCTGGATTGCCTGAAAATTAATCCCCAATAATGAAGAGTTGACTTTATTTTCAAAGAGCATCCATTTATAAATTTAGTTAGAAAATAGCTGACATAATTTGTAACAAAGCAGATTTCTGTAGCTCTCGTTCGCTTAAATATCCATCAATGTACAACATGGCTTCCATATATCAAATCACAGATGGGTCAGCTATGTTTTACTCTTGTACATAAATAATGACAATGCAAAGAACAGCAACTAGTCCGAGGGCTTGCAGGCCAAGAAACCATAGCATAAACCAAAAGAAAATGACTATTACTGGTTCCACAATCCGTTCTCCGAAATACATCCTTGTGAAGCCCATGTTGATTAGATTTTTGTTTAGTTCACCAAAAAGGGTTCCCATCTTTTTGTAGTCATCTATAACAGGTTCCACACTATGATCTTGTGATTCTTCTATGTCCTGTAAATAAGAAAAAGGAAAAATGAATTTAATGTAATCATGTTATATGTACAACCTCTAATACAGTTCTAAGCACATTCAATTAACACAAAGTGAGTGAGATATATGGGCATTCTTTTTATATTCAGACAGAATTGTTAATATATTTGCTTTTCAAAAAGGTGGCAAACACCTACCTCTCTAATCCAACAATCCGATAAGCATTTATTAAACACCCTCTATGTGCCAGGCACTATACTAAGCCTAAGAAGAAAGCTGCTGCCCTTGAAGAGCTTACAATTCTGGCCTCAGACATTTATTAGCAATGCGGTCCTGGACAAGTCACTTAATTTCTTTGCCTCAATTTCCTCATATGTAAAAATAAAGATAATGATAGCACCTACCTCCCAGGGTGGTTGTGAGTATCAAAGAGATGATAACCACAAAGTACCCTGGGACACATTAAGCACCATATAAATGTTAGCTATCATTATGTCTCTCCAGGTGGCAATGTGTCAGGAGGCTCTCCACATGTTTGAGATACATGTCCCAGGAGGCTGCCATTGTACCCCTCAGCAAGCAATTGTTGAGCACAGGCCCAATAAAGAGATAGGAGTAGACACTCTTGGAAATGTTTTTATAATCAACTATTTTATCACTATCACATTATTTTTGTGGTACAGAATTTTTATTCTGATGTAATCAAATCTACCCACCCAGGTTCCCAATTTCTTCTATTTGTTCAACATATAAAAAAATTTACTTTCACTTCATAAGTAGACTCAAGTCTATTATTTCATTTTTTCTAATTCTTTTTGTTTTGTTTCGTTTTGTTTTGCAGGGCAATGGGGGTTAAGTGACTTGCCCAGGGTCACACAGCTAGTAAGTGTCAAGTGTCTGAGGCCAGATTTGAACACAGGTACTCCTGAATCCAGGGCTGGTGCTTTATCCACTGCGCCACCTAGCCGCCCCCTTTTTTTCCTAATTCTTTAACGGCTCTCTTTCAATGTTTAAATCTATGATACAGATAAAATTTATTGTGTAAATGGCATGCAGTATCTCTAAAGCTATTTCTTGTTATTTCTATCTAGCCCTGAATATTTACTAAAGAACAGCTTCTATTTTTCTTTTCCATGGGTTTAAGAAACACTGATCTTTGGTAAATATTTGGTTCTATTTCCAGCATCTCCATTCTATTCACTGACTTGTGTTTACATTTTCAGTCTGACATTAGATAGGGTTGATTCTTTTATGAGATTGTTAAAGTCTAGTAGGGCAAGTACACTTCTATTAGATATTTATATCCCTTGATATTCTTGTTTGTTTCCCCAAGATAAGTTTAAGTTTCTACAATGGACATTTCCTCATGATAATCTAGTGTGATAGGATAGTAAGGTATTAATAAGTAAATTAGACCAGTTAATCTAAGGTACACAATCATTTTTACTATGTTTTACAATCCCATCCACCCACTAGAAATATCTTCCAATCACAAAATCATAGAACTGCAGAGTTAGAAGGCGCCTCAGAGGTGATCTGGTTCATCAAGTACCTAAAGGGGAACTACCTCTTCCATATCTCTGATAAGTGATTACTCATCTTCTATTTGAAAACCTCCAAGAATGGGGAACTCACTAGCTCTCAAGAGAGTCTGTTTCTTTTGGATAGTTCTTTGTATCTAGCTAAATATTTGCAATCTTTACTCTGCACGTCTGTTTCCTGGGACCAAGTAAAAGAAGTTGAATCCCTCTTTAACATGACAGTCCTATATATGAGAAGATATAGCAGCAGATAATTATCATGGCTCTCTTCCCCAAGCTCTAGTTCCTTCAAACCATCTCTGATAGTATGGTTTTGAGTACACTTACCACACTGATAACTCTCCTCTGGGACCACTCCAGTTTGTCAACATCCTTCCCCAAATGTTCAAGTCTGAACATAATATTTGAACATGGTCTACGATGAGTAGCAAATAATGGGACGATATTCTTCTTCTTTGTGGACATTAAGCTCTAGGGTCACTTATACTTTTTTGCCTGTCTCATGAAAGTGCTCACTCATGTTGAGTTGGTATTACATGAAACTTCCTTAGATCTTTTGCACAGAAACTATCCATATCTCCCCTTTCATATATAGATACACACATGTATATATGCAAATGTGTTTATGTATGTGTATACATGTATATATCTATGTATAAGTATATATATACATATATAAATAGTTGAATTTTTGAATCCACTCATAGAGCTTTTCAATTATACTTATTAAATTATATTTGCTCTCTTCTACAAAGTCTTAATCCAATGCTTCATCATGCCATGGAAATGATTCTAGTTCTTAAAGGAGCTCAGCTCTGATACATTCAACTATGCAGGAAAGGTTTTGAGTACAGCTCCAGCAATAGGTTACCTGTTTTCCAAGGAACATCTGGCTAAGCATGGAAAGAATCATCAGTGGTGGGCTAGGCACATGGTGATAATTTTTTGGACATGACAACCAGAAATAAGAAAAATATAAACTACCACTCGGTTATTCAGCCTCTATGTTAATGATGGCAATGACAGAAAAATGGAGCAAGGATGCTAAGAATCACATTTTTTAGACTATGAACATTAATTTGGTTGTTGGTGCTCTAAATTTTTGTCCAGTGATAGATGAGTGAACATACTATGGGAAGAACTGAACTGTATCAAACCTAAGAATCTCACTTTGGTAGTTGGTGACTTGAATGCAACAGAAATAGGCTGGGATATCATAAAAGGTGGAAAATATGGTTCATGAGTAAAGAACTCGAGAGGACCTTTCAACACTATGCCCATTGTTTGTCATCTTTGCCAGTTTTCCACCTGTGACACAGGTGAAAATGAGAGTTGTTTTCATTGGAAGAAGTCAATCTGTTTAACCTAGAGAAGATCAGATGAGGGGAGAAGGAAACAAAGCGGCTGTCTTAAAGCATTTCAAGAACTGTCATATGGCATAGGGATAAGTTTTGCTCTGTTTGGCCCCAGAGAGCAGAATGTGGACTCGTGTAGAAGTTGCAGAGGCAAACTTAGGCTTCATGCCCCTAAACAATGAAAGCCATCCAAGAGTGGAATGACTTGCTTGGAGAGCTGGTGCTTTCTCCCTCCTCAGAGGTCATCAAATAGAGTTTGAATGACCAATTGTCAGGTGTGTTTTAGTGAGGATCCTTTTCCTGTATAGGTTATACTAGAGGGCTGCTAAGGTCTCTTGCAATTCTTGAAATCAATGATTACTCTGTATTTCTAGTGATTAGTGATTTGCATCATGCTCTCTTAGAGGAGCACTGATGGTTTGTAATTCTTTTGAAAATTTTTTATATGCTTTGACTTCTCATCTATTCAGCAGTGGCTCTTGGTCTTATATATTTGTGTTAGTTGCTTATATGTCTCGAATGTTCAACTTTTATCAGAGGTATCTCATGCAAATTCAACAATTTAACTAGTTCACTTCACATGCTACCCTCTCTCTTCTTTAGCTCCTACCTTCAACTGATATTGGTGATAAAAACAGTACTTGTGCTCCAAAAGTTTTCACTTCCATACCCAGGAAATACACCGCCCCCCATACATTAGTTCTAATAGTATCACCAGAAGCAGATATTTAGGTAGCACAATGGGTAGAGTTCTTGGCCTCAGGTCAGAAATACCTGAGTTTAAATCTAGCCTTGGACATTTATTAGCAATGTGATCCTGGACAAGTCACTTAATTTCTTTGCCTCAATTTCCTCATATGTAAAAATAAAGATAATAATAGCACCTACCTCCCAGGGTTGTTGTGAGGATCAAAGAGATGATAACCATGAAGCACCCTGGGACAGATTAAGCACCATATAAATGTTAGCTATCATTATGTCTCTCTGGGTGGCAATATGTCAGGAGGCTCTCCACATGTTTGAGATACATGTCCCAGGAGGCTGCCATTGTACCCCTCAGCAAGCAATTGTTGAGCACAGGCCCAATAAAGAGATAGGAGAAGACACTCCCACTTCACTCCTTCACAGAAGTGGGAGATCCCAGAGGGTAGAATACTGCATCTATTTTCATGCTGTTTGATATAATGATCAATTTTGTTGATTTTACTATCATTCCTCTTTTTCTTTTCTTTAAAACTTTATTTGTCCATGTGGGTTGGCTCTCTGGGAGGGGAATACGGAGGGATACTGGAAGAAATTCTGGTGATGTAAAAAACAAGAGCCATCAGTACAATATTATTTTAAAAAGACACAAGGAATTGTTAGCTCCTATGAGCTGTCTCTTCCTTTTGTGAGCCATACTAATGTCCTCTTTCTGGGAGTCACCTATGGATCCTCACCAACATTCCAGCTGAGGAAGCTCTCTACGAGAACCTTAAACCTACTGCAGAGTTATAACAAATATGGGGTAATTCTCTTCTCTTTGTTCTACTGACCATCCTCCTGGGGGTGAGTCTGGATTCCTTTCTGTGCCTCTTCAGAGTTATTTCCCAACTCATTTCTTTCTGATAGTACTTCTATTCTTTTAAAGAACACTTCAATCTCCCTGGTAAACCAATACACAGGGAACAGAAGCATCCCTTCTCTAGTCCTCAACATTTCCTTCTTTAAGAGAGTAACCTGCATTATGTGTGCATGTATTATTGTTCGGGACTGTAAGAAATACAAACAGTACAATCTCCTGACTTCATGGGAATATTCCATATTTGTAGAAAATGAGATACTCAGCAGTTTCCCATGACTCTGACTGTTAGCTGACTCAGAAAACCAAACTCTTTTTGTTGCTATTGTTGTTCAGTCATGTGACTCTTTATGACCCCATCTGGGATTTTCTTATCAAAGATACTGGAATGGTTTACCATTTCCTTCTCTAGTTAATTTCATAGATGAGGAAATGGAGGCAAACAGGGTTAAGTGATTTGCCCAGGGTCACACAGCTAGTGTCTGAGGCCAAATTTGAACTCAGAAAGATGAATCTTCCTGATTCCAAGCCTGGTGCTCTATCTACTGTGCCACCTAGATGTCCCCAAATGTCTTTTTACTGTGCTACTTTTTGGGGGCTGGAACTGGTTGGTTGGTAGAGGAAATTCTTGTGAAATTTTCTGATGAGATCAAACTTCCAGCCACTTCCTTTGTCATCTCTTACCATTGATCAAACATCAGATATAGCTTTGCCTTTTTGTTATATTGTTTATGCCTTTACTGTCACCATATTCCTGTACCCCTCTTTTTTTTTGATCCTCACTACTTTTAAAGCATAGATCAAGTCCCACTTCTTCATCTTTTTTTTTAAAGCTGTATGATCACTTTATTATATATTTAAGAGGAATAGTAAGTTGTACAGAATAGCTTTGCAGTTTTATGTACAATCATTTTTTCTATTCTACTATATTATGGAAATGCTTGTTTTATCCCATAAATTAAAATTTGAATAAATAAAGATTTTTAAAAAATTTTAAAAATTTTAAAAAAAGAACTGGAATGGCCCTCTGGAAGCTGGTGCAATCTGTTGCTAGTCCTACACTTGAAACCTTTCTAGTGTGCAGAACTTACTAGAGTTTGGCATAGCCAGGTCCTGTTGTAAAATTTGAGAAAATAATGTAGGACTGTCCACAAATCCCTGTGGGAGTCTAGTCTAGGTCCACTGTGTATTTTTCCAGGTAAAGGCATGGAAGTCCTCATGCACTGGTATAGAGAAAAAGGCAGAGCAGAGGTCTACCACTGTGAAGCATGTAGCCTCACATGGAATTGAAGAAACTATGGTGGCAGGATTAGGGACTATAGCATGTCTAGGAATAACATAATTGTTGCTTTTAAAAGTTTCACTTTAGTGCAGTATGTAGATGATTTACTTTTAGCTTCCCCTGATGCTGACACCTGTCAGTAAGACAGCCGCCATTTATTATTAGAATTATACAAGAGAGGCCACAAGGTCTCTAAGTCAAAGGTGCAATGGTGTTTACCTCAGGTAGAATATTTGGGCTTCATTCTGGCTGCTGGAACTTGCTCTGTCTCTCCTAAATGAGTGCAGGCTATTTAACAACTCGCTGCTCCCTCTACTAAGAAGCAGTTAAGGGCCATTTTGGGAGCAGCTGGGTATTGCAGACAATGGATACCCTCTTTTGGTGAAATTACTAAGCCTCTTATAGCTCTAACCAAAAATTCTGTCCCAGAACCTTTACAGCTGGATTCCCAGCATCTCTCAGCTATACCAGAATTGAAGCAAGCATTGTTATCAGTACCTGCACTAGGACTCCCAGATTATAGTAAGCCTTTTACTCTTTTTTTTTTTTAGTGAGGCAGTTGGGGTTAAGTGACTTGCCTAGGGTCACACAGCTAGTAAGTGTTAAGTGTCTGAGGCCGGATTTGAACTCAGGTACTCCTGACTCCAGGGCCATCTAGCTACCCCAAGCCTTTTACTCTTTTTGTGCATGAACAGAAGGGAGTGGCTTCTAGGGTCCTGACTCAATCATTAGGACCTGTCCAGTGTCCAATAGCTTATTATTCCAGCCAACTAGATTCTGTGGCCTCTGGGGTGCCACCCTGCCTCAGGACAGTGGCGGCTCCAGCCCTTTTGGTAGAAAAAGCCTCTGATTTGGTCCTAGGTAATCCTCTTACAATACAATGTCTCCATGAAGTAGAGGCCCTCTTACTACGCCATAGAACACAAGCCTTTTCAGATCAAAGGCTGGCTAAGTATGAAGTAACCCTGCTAGGTCATGAAAATATCACTTTAAAACGCTGTACAGTTCTTAACCCAGCAACACTACTCCCTAACTTACCACTCTTGGGGGAGCCGTTGCATGACTGTGCCTCTTTAGTTGATATGGCTGAGAAACCCCGTGATGACCTTTTGGATACACCTTTAGAGAACCCTGATATTGTCCTCTATACGGACGGTTCTTCGTTTATGAAAGATGGCACCTGTTTCACTGGGGCTGCTGTAGTTTCTGATTATGATATTATCTGGGCAGCTTCTCTGCCTTCACATTTTAGTGCACAAGCTGCTGAACTTGTGGCTCTTACATAAGCCTGTAACATAGCCAAAGGGAAGAGTGCTACCATTTATACCGACTCCAGATATGCCTTCGGTGTATGCCATGCTGTAGGCATGCTTTGGCTACAGAGGGGCTTTCTAACATCCTCTGGCAAAGCTATTGCTTTATCAAGGACCTCCTATCTGCCCTGAAACTTCCCTCTGCTCTAGCAATTGTACATTGTACATTGCCCTGCCCACACAGGGAATAGTGATCCTGTTTCAAAGTGGAATTCACGAGCTGATTCAGCAGCTAAGCTCACTGTTTTAGAAGCCCCTGAACATGTATTTAACCTCTCACCTTCTGGGGATGTTTCTCTCCACCTAACTTATGATGATTCTGAAGTAGAAAGGTGGAAAAAGAGATTCAAGGCTAAACAGATCAATGGAGTCTGGATGTCTTTGGAGGGAAAACCACTTCTCCCCCAGAAATTCTATCCCCAGGTATGCCTCTCTATTCACAAGAAAGACCATTTTGGCACACAAGGAATTGTGGACTCAGTTAGAAGGACTTGGTTAGCACCAGGTATAACTAACATAGCATCTTGAATCTGCTCGGGCTGCTCCACATATCAGTCTTACAATCAACATGCTTTCCGTGCTAAAGCATATGGAGGGCACCCTTTGGCATATACACCCTTTGAACATCTACAAATTGACTTTATTTATATGCCTAAAGCAGGACAATATAAATTTTGCCTTGTTATTGTTGACCAGCTCACTCGATGGGTGGAGGCTTTTCCTGCCCCACGAGCAACTGCTGGCTTTGTGGCCAAAGCTCTCCTTAAAGAAATTGTTCCTCACTTTGGGCCACCAGCATACATTGACTCTGATAGAGGTACACATTTTACAGATTCAATTCTCTCCCAGATTTATTCTTTCTTGGGAGTAACTCCTAGATTTCATACTCCTTACCACCCTCAAAGCTCAGGCCAAGTTGAATGTATGAATAAAGAGCTTAAGAGCATGATTGGCAAATTATGTACTGAAACCCATTTAAAATGGCCTGATGTTCTACCCTTGGCATTATTCTATCTGTGTAATAGACCAAGAGGTGAACTCTACATATCTCCTTATGAGATGCTTTTTGGTCACCCTCCTATCCAAGCTAAAACTTTTCCCCCAGTCTATACATCACTGGTGGGAGGCGATACTTCTGTTGCTTCCTATATATAGGAACTACAAACTAGGCTACATGAACTCCATGAAGCAGGAGTTGCTGTAAAAGCTGGTCCTTTAGACTTTTCCTTGGATGATTTAAGTCTTGGAGACAATGTATATATTAATAATTTTCAGCGGGGGGCAGCTAGGTGGGATAAAGCATCGGCCTTGGATTCAGGAGTACCTGAGTTCAAATCCAGCCTCAGACACTTGACACTTACTAGCTGTGTGACCCTGGGCAAGTCACTTAACCCCCATTGCCCCGCAAAAAAAAAAAAAAAAGAAAAAAAAAAAGAATTTTCAGCGGACCAGTGGGACCCAGCTTGCTTGGGAGGGACCTTTTCAGCTACGGCTATTAAAAATTGGAGAAAAAGAATCTTGGATTCATTGTTCCCATGTGAAGCCTGCACCATTTGTGGGTAAAGTAATTTCAGATAAAATTCAACCAGCTGCTAAAGAGCAAAAAAACCGAACAGAGGAAAGGGGTAATAGCTAGTTCCAATTTGCAAGCATTATCACTCAATTGCAAACCCTGGGACTCAAACTCCGTAAGGTATCAGGAAATGGAAATCATCTTCTCAGAGCCCCCGGAGACCAGTTAGAAGGTTGTTCCCAAAACCATCTCAAACACAGACAAGAAACTGCTAATTATATGCTCAGTCATAAAGAAGACTTTAGGTCTTTTATAGAAACAGATACCTTTGAAGAATATGTTGCTGATTTGAAAAAAGGCTGGTACTTGTGCTGGGAACGATGCCATTGTAGCCTTTACCAAACATAACCAACTGAATGTAATCGTTTACCAGTTGAATGAACCTCTATGGCAAATTTGTGGCACAGAAAAAGCTGATGCTAAAGATTAATGAAAATCTAGCAGTTTCAGAGACAGCCAGAATCCAGACCAGAGTCCAGTTCCCCTGATGACATCTCAACCCTCCTTCAAAGACAAGATTTTAAGGACTTTAAATGGACATTTTTGTTTTTCCTTCTGTTACTATATACATCATCTGTAATATGTATTTTCCCTTTCCTATATTGTTATTAGTATATTGTTTGTTAGCATTGGTTATGATATTCTGTTATCTTAAAAAATTTATTTATTGTTTATTGTTTATTGTTCCATCAAGGAAACACCCCATGTTTCTTGATGAAACAAAGGGGGGAATGTAAAGAATTAATTGTTATTTGAGGTTTTTATGCCTCAGTGTGCACTGGCCTGGGACTCCGCAAACCACACAGTACTCCACCCACTGGTTGTAGCCGTTGCCAGGGCTCTGGCATCTCACGTCATCACTACTCGCCGACGCCTACATGGGCCTGGCAAAATTATAATGATTGGAAGCCTAGTGAGGGCAGTCATGTGACTGTCAGAGCGGCCATCCCATTGGCTGGGGCTGTGTGGGGAGTTTCTAGGTTTGGGGGAGGAGAATTGGGCATTTGAGGTGGAAGCTGGAAAGTGACAGGCATTCTGCTGAGTATTTTCAGCTGATACCTGGGCGGTGGTATTTTTTCAGGTATTATAATTTCCCTTTCCCCATTTTATTTCCTTTCCTTTGATCCTACTGATCCTGTTTGTTTTGTTTTTAAGTTCATTCTTATTAAAATAAATCTTGTTCTGTTTTGAGGGAGGCTGCCAGTCTCCTTCCTTGCCCCAATATTGCGGTGAGCCGCTTAGCTAGCACTCCCCAATTAAAAATTGGTCTCCACACCATGAAGCCTTGTCCAATCTTTTCAGATGATAACAAGAGCCTTAATGGCATAGTGGAGAGAGTCTTGGACCAGGAGTCAGGGGAAGTGGGTACAAATTCTTCCTCAAATGCTTATTAGCTATGTGGCCATGGGGCAAATCACTTAACCTCCCAGTACCTCACCTGTAAACCAGGGACAATATTATGCCTGTGATATAGTTTTATTTTCCCTCTCTTTCAAAAATGTATGTGAGGGGCAGCTAGGTAGTGCAGTGGATAGAGCACTTGCCCTGCATTCAGGAGTATGTGAGTTCAAATCTGGCCTAAGACACTTGACACTTACTAGCTGTGTGACCCTGGGCAAGTCACTTAACCCCCATTGCCCCGCCCCCCAAAAATGTATGTGAGAGAGGGCAGCTAGGTGGTGCAGTGGATAGAGCAGAGGACCTGACACTTACTAGATGTGTGACCCTGGGCAAGTCACCCAACCCCCACTGCCCTGCCCCCCCCCCCCAAAAAAAACAAAAACAATAATATATGTGAGCTACATCTTCCTTCCCAAGAAGTGTTGCAGGCACAGCCAGTTCATACTGACTCAGGCTCTGTCATTTACTCTTGAGGACGAGGTCTCTGATTAGCTCCCTTAAAAAGCCCTTGTCTATAGTAAGTCCCACTTCTTCTATTAGGCTTTTCTAGACTAGACTTTTCTAGGAAATCTTTCTTCCTCTTAAGCATACTGCCCTTAGCATTCATTCATTTAATAAACATTTCCTGAACTCAGTTCAATGCACTATGCCAGTCGCTGTACAGGAAATAAAGACCAAGATGTCTTGGTCCCTTTCCTCAAGAGACCACAGTCTGGGAGAGATGAGATGATCACATAACTTATTTGCATAGAAGGAACTTCTCTATCTTGCTGCCTGGCTTTACCTAAGTGGGCCTATTCTTATATCAACATTCTACTGTATTCCTTGGTAACCATAATTCTTCCTAAATTTGGTTCAGTTTCTCTATTAATAATTTTTATAATTCCTTACAGGAAATATAACTAAATCCCATGGGGTTATAAAAGGCTTAAGAGCTTGATATAACCTATAATACTTTTAGGAATAAAGACTTTCTTTTGTTTGGTGGTTGAAATAAGGAATCTTGCTTAATACACTTGTCTGACACTTGTCAGAATAGAAAATGATAGCTTAATGCCTCCTCACACATCAGTTGGGAAGGTGAAAATTTATTACAAATTATAATATGGTTTTCAGTTCTTGGGATTAGATTCTTGTTATATAGTCTGAACAGCATAAATAAGCAGATTAAACTGCTGGATTTATTTCTTCTTATTTATTCTCTATCTAGATATTCACATTCCCAAACAATAATGTTGGCCTCTTTTAGAAGTGTTTTTCTAATACTAGCGATTTTACTCTAATAATTCCACTTGTCTATCCCACTTTTTGGCATAGTAATCTTTAGGAAAAAAATTTTTTTGAAGGTGACAGCAAAAAAAAAAATAAATAAACATTATCCTGAAGGTTTCTATTTTGGCTTATAATGGCTTGTATGTCTATAAGATGGCTTCTTTTAGACTTTATTATCCAGTCTGTTCATAAGCACTTATAATTTCCAATGGACTTCAGCAGAGACCAGGAACTCTGGAACTATTCAGGATATAGAAAATGCTCTAATATAATTGGTCATAATTTGACTGATTATGTTATCTGACTAATTCAAATAGCCTGGCTCATGAGATTCATGCCTACTCTTTATGAGGTCTTTCATAAATTCAGTCTTCTCCTTCTGACTCTTCCTAAGATACCAGCTATTAAAATTTAAAACTTTTAAATAGACATCTGGTATTTGTAATTTTCCTCCTTTTTGGAATCATAGCATCTGGGACTCAGAGGTCATCCTGCCCAGCACATACCTAAACAAAAACTTCCTCTACATCATCTCCAACAAAAAGCAATCATAATCTTCTCCAAGAGTGTAGGAAATCAACTGCTGGCCCAAACACTCTCTATTTTAGGACCTTCCAAGTCTACCCCCAGTTCTGCTACCAATTACTGGGGCTGCCCTGACTCCTATTCACTAGGGGCAGTCTTCTAGCCCCTGATCACCCCGTAAGTGTCCTCAAAGACCTAAAAGGGTGGCTTTATCAAGAAACTAAGGAAGACAGAGCAATCTAAATGCAAAAAAGGAGGCCTCTCCAAGAACATATTCTGAACTGGTCTGGATATCAAAGCTAGTTGAGCCTGAGGCCCATCTGGGGTCTTACTGGTGCCAGGACAGTGAGAAGAGGTGTGGGCATCAAAGACCTGGGCTCAAGGCCTGTATCTTCTACTTACTCCTTGTGTAACTGAGGGAAAATAGCTGAGTCTCTGTGAACCTCAATGAGGGAGTTGGACTAGATGGTCCCCAAGCTCTCTTCCAATTCGAAATCTATGATCCCATGAATGTTTCCAATTGTGTTCCATAAGACTGTAAGCCAGGAACATGGCATTATCTACTTCCATGGTTAAACTCCTGGGATAGCAACTTGTAGGAATCTGCAATAATTCCTGGAAACCAGAGCAATAATTAACCAGGATGTTGATGGTGTGAATCACACCCAGCCACAGTGCCTTGTGCACAGCTGACATTTAGTGCCCACTTGTTGAATGAAGGAACCATTTTCTTCTTCAATCAGGATTAGGCTTAATTAAATTAATTAGGGTTAATTTTCTAGGTTTAGGATTAAGCATTAGGTTTAACTTCAAATGTTAAGAAAACTCTTCTTTATTAAGTGTTAATAACACTAAATTCAAACAATGCTTAGAGGGGAGTCAGTCAGTCAACTAGCATTTATTAAGTGCTTACTATGTGTAACAATTGGAATGATGCCACCTGCTGGAGACTTACTGTAGGAAAGCTCCACCATGAGGAGGAGGCCTCTGAGGGCAAGGCCATGCGGCTTTTCTTTAGCGTCAGGAAGTGACATTTGCTTGTGGGAGGAAGAGGGGGTGAGGCTGATGCTCTGGCTCTCTTTCATCAGGACTCTGGTGGAGAGTAGAGCGAGAAATGCACTCTCCCTTTAATAGATAGATGAATCTAGGCCTTTCTCTCTTTCTTCACCAAATTCTTATTCTCCTTAATAAATGCTTAAAAGTCTAACTCTTGCTAAAGCTTATCCTTTATTGGTGACTACTCATTAGATATTTTAGACAGACTAGCTAGAATTTTAGCCCCTTATAGATAGCTGACCACGAAGAAGAAAGCTGAATGTCTGTCTTCTGATCTTCTGGTTGGGTAAGAAATTTCCCCTACCCTGTCCCTTTAAATCTGAAGTACTGCTAAGTATCGGTTGTTTTCGTTTTAAATTTTCAAATGGATCTTTTAAACTCCCGAAGTACCCTGTTCCTGATTTTAGTCTGTTTAACCAGACAAATGGGGGATAAAATCCTGTTAATGCTTTGTTTTTGTGGATTTTCTATTTTTCTTTTTATTTTTGTTAGAAGAGCAAGCAAGGTGCTCACACAAGAGAATATAAATATCTCCCCCTCTCTCACCTGTGCTTTTTCAGAGAAACCTCTGACTCCTGCATTTTTTTCAAATTCTAATGCTAATCCCCTAGCAGTGGGGGAAGGGGAAACCAGTCCTGAGTTCAAAACCAAGTCTGATTCAAATTGCCCTGGTCCCTCCCCTTCTCTCTGGACCCCACCCTTTCTCCCTCCTCTTGTGCCACCTCTTACCACTCCCTTGGCCAAGACCCTTAATCCTCCTGCCAGGGAAGTCCAGAGATCTAATGCGCATGCGCAGCTTTCTCTACTTACATTTACAGCTTCTACTCAGTTACCAGCCTCAGCCCTTCCCCAGCCTGGCTGTGATTCTGACTTGACCTGCTATGGTTCTCCGAAACCAACCTTGGAAAACCCTTTAAATCCTAGATATGCTCTTTTTGTTCATAATTTTGCTAATCTGCTTTTGTCTTTAATTATTAACCTTATAAAGCATTTGTGTTATGAAAGGACCGACATATGTATCATGTGGGCAGTTAGGTGGTGCAGTAGATAGAGCACCAGCCCTAGAGTCAGAAAGACTCATCTTTGTGAATTTAAATGCCAGTCTGAGAAACTTATTAGCTGTGTGACAGTTAACCCTGTTTGCCTGTTTCCTCATCCATCAAATGAGCAGAGAAGGAAATGGCAAACTTCTCCAGGATCTTTGCAAAGAAAACCCCAACGAAGAGTTGGACATGACTGAAACGACTCAGCAACAACAACAAAAACAAAATGTGCCAGGTGCTATGCTAAGCTGATGCAGATACAAAGAAAGGCAAAAGATAGTCTTCTACTCTTCAGGAGCTCATTCTGATGGGGAAGACAAGAAGTAAACAACTATGTACAAACAAGCTACATACAAGATAAACTGGGTGTAGTCTCGGAGGGAAGGCACTAGAATTAAGGGGGTTGGGAAAGATTCCCTACAAAAGATAAGATTTTAGGTGAGATGTGAAGGCAGCTGGGAGGCAGAAGGGAGAGCCAGTGAAAATGCCTGAAGTCAGAGATGGAGTGTCTTGTTTGAGGAACAGTTAAGGAGGCCAGTGTCATTGGATTGCAGAGTGCATGGAGGGGCTCTCTTGGGGAGGTGGTGTTATGAGGTATATGTAGACTAGAAAAGTAGGAAGGTCTCAGAGCCAAACAGAGGAGAATCTTCTATAATCAGAACCCTGGTGTTCATTCTATCAGTGACACTATTCTGTGTGAACAGATTTTCCCCCCAGTAAAATGGACTAATTCTGAGTAAAGAACGTTTTATTTTTAAAGAAGTCATTAAATAGTCATTTGTCTTGCTATTAATTTGAGAATATTCCTTACATGAATACTTATACTTAGGCTTAGGCTAAAATGCACAAAAAACTCTAAAAATTTTCTAGTTCATGTTCTTTCCATGTCCTACTGTTAAGGAAGAGAATTTCCTCTTCCACAAAAGGTATCCACACAAATGGTATGCTAACAGACTACTTAGTCTCAGTGCAAGGATTAGTTAATTACTAAAGGCAGCCAACATGAAAATTAAAATTCAAACAGTTTGGCTTTGGGGATCAATGTAAAGTGACAACTCTCATGTCTAAAAGTCATCACTTAAAGTTACTTTCATCTGTTCCATACACTTCTTATTTACCTTTACTTAAAGCATAACCGATGATTCTTAGAAGTCTCATAGGTTCTGAGAAACAAAGACTGATGCTATAATTAAACAAATGCATAGCTTTCTTTCTTATTCCTCACTCTGTCATGAAGAAGCCATGAGAAGGAAAACAAACTTGGAGAACTTTCTGAAGTTCAATTTGCCACAAATTTTCCTTTAACATTTTCATTTTATAGAATCAACCAAGTCAACTGACTTGCCCATCATCCAAAAATGATACCAAAAGAACTCCATTTTCCTTAGCATTATCAGGAGACATTCAAACTCTCATCAAGAGGTAATTATCTCTAAAGAAAAAAAAATTATTTAATGTCGCATGTGGTCTGTTTAACTTGCTTTCATCTCATTTTGTCACAGGATCAATGTTTATAACTCTAAAATACCACAGGCTGATCTGCAGTTATCAAAAACATCTCTGCTTTAATATTTCATCACCCGTAGGGACTCATTTCTTTTTTCTTCCACCTCTCGATTACAAAATCTAGGTTCTAAAATGAAGGCTTCCCAGGATATACAGACATCTAGAAAATGATGATAAGACAATGACAGATTTAAACATTTTATTTTGGGAACATCACGACAACATGTTTTAAAATAGAGACAAAAGTAAACTTTCTGCATCCCAACTGCAATTTCAGGTGTAAAACGGTTGTGACTGCTTCAATTCCTTTGTTTCCTGGGTCTTTTCTTCCTTGCAAGCAGCAGGCCATTTAAAAAGTGATTCTTATTTTATTTTATTTTTTTAATGAAAAGCTGAAATGTTTACATTGGAGCAGTTTGGAAGTATAACAATTGGTTAAATAGTAGTAAGTAGTTTGCTCTCTTAATTCTCTTTTAAAAACACACCAACAGCATGCCATTAGTATTAAAATGAAAGTATATTATAACCATCCATAATCCCATTTCATTATTATGAAATGGCATATTATAAAATACTATAGCTAGAAGTGGAAAGGCCCTTGGAGGTCCTTTCAGACAGAGGTCCTATTAGAGTCCTCTCATTTTACTTGCACAGAGGTCACACAGCATCAAGCTTGGATTTGAACTTGGGTTTTTCACTGTGGGGTCAATGCTCCTCCTATTGTACTTCTGTATAGAATTGTAAAATAAATTATTATTATCTAAGGAGCAAGATGGACTTTGCTTCACCTGAAGAATAACAGCCTTATGCTTGTTTTCCTCTGTGAATGACTATGTTACCTAAACATCCCAATACACAATAGTCAACTCCTAAGACAAACAGAATGACTACGTAGGGACCTCCATGATGAACAGTATCACTGAATATATGGTTTAGTTCTTTAATGAGAGACATCATGGCATGTGGATGGAGCACTGGACATGGAGTCATAAAAGTGACTGATTTAGGGCTGGAAGGCACCCTAGAGCATTTTTTCATGCGCCAATAGATAGCTTTGATTTCTTCATCTGAAAACTGCCTGTTCATCTCCTTTGACCATTTCTCAATTGGGGAATGACTTGTATTCTTATACATTTGATTTAGTTCTCTATATATTTTAGAAATGGGGGCTTTAGCAGAAACACTAGCTATAAAAATTTTTTCCTAGCTTTCTGCTTTCCTTCTAATCTTGGCTGCATTGCTTCAATTTGCACAAAACCTTTTTAATTTAATATTATCAAAATCATCTATTTTTGCATTTCATAATATTTTCTATCTCTTGTTTGGTCATAAATTCTTCTCCTCTCCATATATTTGAGAGGTAAACTATTCTGGAAGGCACCTTAGAAAACCATTTAATCCAACCCTCTCATTTTATAGATGATGTAGAAATGGCAAACCACTTCACTCTCTCTACCAAGAAAACCCCAAATGGGGTTGTGAAGAGACGGAAATGACTCAAGGACCACCATTTCCTTATTCTAATAAACTGAAGTTAACACTTAATACAGAAATAATTTTAATACCTTGCATTTATATAGCATCTGTGGTAGAAGCAACAACTGTTTTATGTGGGTTTGGCTGGTTCTTTAAGGCTCCCTTACAGCCTTAAGCATAAAAGTCCCAGCCCAGGGGAGTTGGTATCAGAAGTTTGACCAGAGTTTTTGGCAGCTTCCTGATCTGGCTATCTGCTATGCTAAGTAGTATTTTATTTTAACTTTGGTGTATTTTTTTTGGGGGGGGGCAGGGCAACAGGGGTTAAGTGACTTGCTCAGGGTTACACAGCTAGTAAGCGTCAGGTGTCTGAGGCTGGATTTGAACTTGGGTCCTCCTGAATTCAGGGCCGATGCTCTATCCACTGTACCACCTAGCTGCCCCGGTTAGATTATACTAGGTAAGTTATTCTTGGTTTTAAGCCTATGCTTCCTAGAATATCATATCCCAAAGTTCTCTAGTCTTTTATAATGGTGTCTGCTAAATCATGTATGATTCCAACTGTGTGGCTCCTGGGTACCTGAATTCCTTCTTTTTGTCTGCCCAAGTATCTTTTTTGACCTGAAAACTATGGAGTTTGGATACAATGTTCGTGTGCATTTTTTTATTTGAGAGTTTCCACCTTGCCCTCTGATTTTAACAGATATGCCCAGTTTTCTTGAAATATGCTGTCTAAGGTATTTTTTTTTCTTTTTTAAAAGCTATGACATTCAGTTAGCACAATGACTCCTAAATGATCTCTCCTTAATTTGTTTTCCGGATCTGTTATCTATGCTGAGATACCTGACATCTTCTTCTGTTTATTCAGTCATCTTATTTTGTTTAAATATTTCTCATTGTATCATAGATTCATGAGTTTCTACTCACTCCATTCTAATTTTCAAGAAGCTATTTTCCTTTGCAAGGTTTTGTACCTCTTGCGCCAACATCCTTTTTCTAATTCTTGCTTTTATGGTCCAAATTTCTTTCCCATTTTCCCCCTCTAGTGTACTACTCACTTACTTTATAAAAAGGTTTTTTAAAACTTTCTAAAATATTCTTACTTCATCTTTTCTAATAATTCTAGTTGAACTTGTGCCCAAGCTACATTTTTCTTTTAGGCTTTGTTTGTAAATGTTTTGAAGTCATTCTTTTCTTCTGGGATTGAATCCTAAACATCCATGTAACCATAATAACTTTTATCATGGGATACATGCATATGTGCATATGTATGTATGTATGCATTCATCCAATCTACTTTCTGACTTGGGACTTTATGTTAGGACTAGACTCTGCATACACCTGGAGGGAATGTCTCCACTGGTCTTGCTGCTGTTTTCTTGGTATACACAAGAAAAATCTAGTGCAAAGTCTCTCCTTGTTTGAGTTCTGAAAATTCCTGATGTGGGTTTGTTCACAGGCCTGTGAGCTTGTCCTATCTAGGGTTTCAGTAGATTGCTGTTGGATTTGGTTTACCAGTCAGGTGGAAAGCTCTGCTGGTTCAGAGTGACAGAATTATAGGCTTCCCTTTGGTCTAGGATTCTAATCCTGATTGTTCTGTAGGCTTCAGACTAGGTTAGAAGTTGGAGTCTGCTCCTGGGATTTGAACCACACAGTTGCTGCTGGATTTTGGACTTGTTCCTTGTTTGGTACAGAGACTAAAACCCAAGGTTGCTCTTCACTTGCAAATGCCACCCGATAGCAGAGAATCCCCTCTCAGGCTACCTTGGATCTATGATTCAGAACTAGAAAGTGAGGAACAGAGCAGCCAGCTGGCACCTGTTCCTTACATAAATTTAGGTATTCAATGCTAGATATGAGACCTATTTTTGCCCTGGTATACAACTTCTCCTTATTTGGAGTGCTTCCCAAGGGTACTCCTGGTTTGACCCTATACTAAGTGTCCATAGACTGTCTACCTATGGTGACCTGGGCTGGTAAAATATTCCCGAACCACTTTATAGCTAAACAAACATTTTGAAAGAGTCTACAGATATCTTATTTATAGGTTTATTTTTCAGGCTACAAAGAAATTACTTTTAGAGATGGTAAGGAAGATAGCTTACCTGGCCTCTCCAAATTCTCCTCCAAACAACTTCAAAGTAACAACTCAAAATGAATTCTGGAGTGGCAGAATCAAAAAAAAAGAACAGGGTGAAACAATTTTCCAGCCCAAGACAGTTTAGAAGGTCAGCAGGAAAGGTCTGTCTCACTGAGGTAGGAGTGAAGCACAATCCAGAGCAGGCCAGGCTAGCACAGGCCTCATCTCAGAAAGTCAGCAGCAGGTCTTGGGGGTGACTGAATTGACAGTGGTGGTTTTCAGAGCTCTCAGTCCACAGATGGCAAAAGGCTCAGACAAACAGTCAGGAGTTTACAGAGAACCCTTTGCTGGCACTGGGTGCAGGACTCTGTTACATTGTTCATACAAGGTTCCAGGTCACAGTCCTGGGAGAGGAAGAGAAGTAGCACACCAGAATTTGTGCTTCAGGGGAGTGGGGACCCTAGTCATATTTCCAGGTTAGAAAAGGGACCATAAGGTCAATCATAGATCTGAGCACAGGCCAGGTGAGCAGTGACGACATCTCCTGTTAGAAATACCTTAGAAGAATTGAAAACTTACACACCCCACCCCATCCCAAAACTAGCTCTGTAAATAGCAGCACAAAAACTTCAAGTGTAGGACAGTGCCCCGATTACCCCAACAACAGAGTCCAACTTTAACATTAGGCTAAAAGTCAAGAAATAGGCTGAAGAATTAGTAAACAACATAAGAAAAACCTGACCATAGAAAGTTACTATGGTGACAGAGAAGGTCAAAATACAAACCCATAAAAAGACAACAAAGTGAAAACTACTATTTCCAAAGCCTCAAAAAATGTGAATTGGTCTCAAGCCCCAAAAGAATTCCTGAAAGAGCTCAAAAAGTATTTTAAAGATTAAATAAGAGGTAGAAGAAAAGTTGGGAAAAGAAATGAGAGTGATGCAAGAAAATCATGAAAAAGAGTCAGCACCCTTAGTAAAGGAGGCACAAAAAATGCTGAAGAAAATAACACCTTAAAACAGAATGGGTCCAATGACAAAAGAGGCACAAAAATTCACTGAAGAGAACTCCATAAAAAATTGAATTGGCTGAATGGAAAAAGAGATACTAAAATTCACTGAAAAAAGAACTCTTAAGAAGTAGAATTGGCCAAATGGAAAAGGAGGTACAAAAACTCATTGAAGAAAATAATTCCTTAAAAATTAGAATTGGGCAACTGGAAGATAATGACTACATGTGGCATCAAGAAATAATCAGGGGGTAGCTAGGTGGCACAGTGGATAGAGCACTGGCCCTGGATTCAGGAGGACCTGAGTTCAAATCTGGCCTCAGACACTTAACATTTACTATCTGTGTGACCCTGGGCAGGTCACTTAACCCTAATTGCCTCACAGAAAGAAAGAAAGAAAGAAAGAAAGAAAGAAAGAAAGAAAGAAAGAAAGAAAGAAAGAAAGAAAGAAAGAAAGAAAGAAAGAATCAAAGAAAATCAAAAGAATGAAAAAAAATTGAGGAAAATGTGTAGCATCTCATTGGAACTGATCTGGAAAAGAGACTGAGGAGACATAATTTAAGAATTATTGGACTAACTGAAAGCCATGATGAAGAAGAGCCTAGACATCATCTTTTAAGAAATTATCAGGGGAAACTGCCCTGATATCCTAGAATCAAAGGATAAAATAGAAATGGAAAGAGTCCACCAAGCACCTTCTGAAAGAGATCCCAAAATGAAAACTCCCAGAAATATTACAAGCATCCAGAAAGAAAAAATTCAAATATTGTGGAGTCATAGTAAGAATAACGTGAGATTAAGCAATTTCTACTTTAAAGGTTAATAAAGCTTGGAACATGATATTACAGAGGCCAAAGGAGTGGGGATTACAACCAAGAATCATATACTCAGCAAAAACTAAGTATTCTAAGTAAACTTCAAGGGAAAATGGGCATTTAATGAAATAAAGGATTTTCAAGCATTCCTAATAAAAAGACCAGAGCTGAATAGAAAACCTTTCATTTAAAAAAATTTTAATTTTAATTTTTTTTGCATAGTAATGAGGATTAAGTGACTTGCCTAGGGTCACACAGCTAGTAAGTGCCAAGTGTCTGAGGTAGAATTTGAACTCAGGTCTGCCTAATCCAGGGCCGGTACTTTATCCACTGTGCCACCTAGCTGCCCCCAAAACCTGACCTTCAAATAAAAAGGTAAACAAACAAGAGAAATCATAAAGGGTACACTAAAGTTAAACTGTTTAAATTACTACATGGGAAGATGATACTTGTAACTCCTAAGAATTTCATCATTATTAGGGCAGTTAGAAGGAGCACACATAGACAGAAGGCATAGATGTACACTGACAATGATGGAATGATATTTACAAAAATAAAACGAAGGGGTGAGAATGATAAATGTACAGGGAGAAGGGGGAAGGAAGAGGTAGAATGGAGGAAATTATCTCACACAAAAGAGGCATGAAAGAGCTTATACAATGGAGAGGGAAATGGGGAAGGTGGTAGAAGACAATGCTTGAACATTACTTTCATTGGAATTGGGTCAAAGAGAAAATAACATGCATACTCAGTTGAGTATAGAAATCTATCTCATCTTGCAGGGAAATAGGAAGAAAATGGGGTACAAGAAGGGGGCATAGATTGGGGGAGATGGTGGTCAGAAGAAAAACACTTTTGAGGAGGGACAGGGTGAAGGAAGGGGGGAGGAGGGAGGAAGGGAGAGAGAGAGAAAGGATAAAAATAAGAAAACAGGATAGAAAGAAACCATTTGTAATCATAACTGTGAAAGAATTGCAGCAAATTTCTTTGATAAAGGACTCATTTCTCAAATACAGAGAGAACCGAGTCAAATTTATAAGAATACAAGTCATTCCCCAATTGATAAATGGTCAAAGGATATGAACAGGCAATTTTCAGATGTAATGATTGGAATGATGTCACCTACTGGAGACTTGCTGTGGGAAAGCTCCACCATGAGGAAAATGCCTCAGAGGCATTGTGGCTTTTCCTTGGCGTCAGGAAATGACGTTTGCTCATGGGTGCTGTCTATCAAGGCTACCAGCCAATCAACCTGAGGAGCCTCCTATGGTCTGGGAGGAGACAGGAAGGAGGAAAGGGAGCCTGCGCGGAGAGCTCTGGGGATTTTTGGGTTCCTGACTGGATGGTGGTGGCGGCAGAGGACTTCACAGGAAATTTGAGGAAAGATAGGAATGCCAGGCTGTTGGAATTCTGTTCTCAATCTTTTTCTTTCTATTTTCCAATAAACCCTTAAAAACCTAAACTTGTTTTATCAGTGATTTTAGTCAGTTTCTCCCCAAACTGGGGGAACAGATTAGAATCCACATTTAGAATCTTAAATTACACACAGACAAAGTAATCAAAGCTATCTATAGTCATATGAAAAAATGCTCTAAATCACTATTTATTAGAGAAATACAAATTAAAACAACTCTGAGGAATCACCCTACACCAATCAGATTGGCTAATATAACAGAAAAAGAAAATGACAAATATTGGAAAGGATAATTGGGACACTACTACATTGTTGGTGGAGTTGTAAATTGATCCAACCATTTTGAAGAGATATTTGGAACTATTCCCAAAGTACTCTAAAACTATGCATATCCTTTTACCCAGCAATATAATTATTATGTCTATATCCCAAAGAGATCTTTTTTTAAAGGAAAAGGACCTATGTCCTTATAGCAGCTCTTTTTGTGATGACAAAAAATTGGAAATTGAGAGGTTGAACATCAATTGGGGAATGGTTGAACAAGTTGTGGCACATGATTTTGATGGGATACTATTATGCCATAAGAAATGATGAGCAGGATGCTTTTAGAAAAGCATGGAAAGACTTATATAAACTGATCCAAAATGAAGTGAGTAGAACCAGGAGGACATTTGTACACAGTAACATCAATATTATATAAAGATCAATTGTAAATGACTTAGCTATTCTCAGCAATACAATGATTCAAGATAATTCCAAAGGACTTGTCATGAAAAATATCATCCATCTCCAGAGAAAGAACTGATAGTCTCAATGCAGATTGAAGAATACTTTTTTAAACTTTCTTTTTCTTTTTTTTTGGGGGGGGAGAGCAGAAATCTGTGTTTTCTTCCACAACACGACTATGTGGAAATATGCTTTGCATAATGGCACATGTACAACCTATATCAAATTTCTTACCTTCTCAGTGAGGGGGGAGTGGAAGAAGGGAGAAAAAGAATTTGGAACTCCCTCTTTTTTTTTTTTTAACTGTTTAAGTGGAGTTTATTTTTTTATTTGTTTTTGTTTTTTGCAACTCAATATAGCAGAATCAGGTTATTGATGATTCTCTTTGGGTTTTTAATGTCCAAATTAGGGCTATGGTTATACATATATACATACAAACATATATATATATACATGAATGTTTAAAAATATATGCAATATTGATTCAAAATATACATAAAATAAGAAATTGTTGAATGCTATCTTCATTGCCTGGGATCTTTATACTTTAATAACTAACTTTGTTAGGCAAGTTTGTGGATCTTTGCAATGCTACAAAGTGATTTATTATCAAAATTAAAAACTATTTCCTTGATCCTTAAGGTGAAGTAACAGTTGGAAAAGCTTTACTAGTTCCTTCACAAATTCCTTGCCCTTTGGTAATTCTGATGGGAAAAATCCCATTTTGTTGTAGTTTTTAGCTCATTGGCAAAAAAGGGAAACATTTTTAATTTCTACAATAAATAAATATTCTACCAAAACAAAAGCCTATTTTTGAAGTTATGAAACTGCTACTTTGTAGTGAAAGGTTGTTTTCATTGACAAAGCAGGTAATTTTATATAGTCCTTGATTTTTTTTTTCTAAATGTGTTTATAGCATTGACTTGGCTGCCCACAAAGTAGATCATGCTTGAGGGCGCACATCATTTCAAGTGTGACTGCTCAGGCCTTAATGGTGTGAGCCAAGGCCTACTATTGCTTCTCTGGTTTCTAGGAGGCTTGAAGGTTAATAATAATAACAGCTAGTATTTATATGGTGTTTACTTTATGCCAGGCACTTGCTAAGAGCCTTACAAATAACTTTAAGGAAGATCTGTTCAAGTTATTTAATAACTAGAATTGTTTTCTTGTCCAGCCTTTTCAGTTGTGTCCAACTCTTTGTGACTTCATTTGGGGTTTTCTTAGCTAAGATACTGGGGTAGTTTGCCATTTCCTTTTCCAACTAATTTTATAGATGAGGAAACTGAAGCAAACAGTGTTAAGTGACTTGCCCAGGGTTACCCAACTAGTAAGCATCTGAGGACAGATTTGAGCTCAGGTCTTCCTGGGAACTAAAAAATTTTAAAGACTAACAATAAAAATGGTTTATACATGTAACTGGAAAAATAAAATATTAAAAAGAGAAATGGTATGATAGAGAGTTCCTGAAAGAGGTAGTTAGGTGGAGCAGCGGATAAAGCACCGGCCCTGGATTCAGGATGACCTGAGTTCAAATCTGTCCTCAGACACTTGACACTGGCTGTGTGACTCTGGGCAAGTCACTTAACCCTCATTGCCCCACCAAAAAAAAAAAAAAAAGAGTCCCTGGTGCTAAAAGCTATTATACTACCATTTCTAATAGGAAAAGACTACTATATACCAGGCCCACTGTCCTTCTCTGCTTTCAACTTTATTGACAAAGAGTAGATCAGTCAGTAATTCTTGAAAGAGTAGATAATAAATCTTCATATCTGTGGCAAAGGTTGAAAATTCTGGTCACAATAAGAACATTCCCCTCTGTTCCCCAAAAGATGAACTTTCTTGAGGATAGATGGATATGAAGAAATGGCAGAAAGGTCACACCACTGGAAGGTACAGTCAGCATTTGAAGTCCCTAGTGAGGATTGCCACAAGTCTAATAAGAAAAATCACCAACTTTGCCAACTCTAAGACAAACAGCATGGAGGATCACTCTCTTCCAAATTAAACTGTGGCTCAATGACCTACTTTTCTGTTTGTATAACAGATCAAATAAAACCCTACATAAGTATATTTATAAGTTGGGTGACCATATTCCACACATGCTTGTGCAAATCTTCAAAATATGTGCAAAAATCTAAGAAAGTTTCAGCTGGCATTGTACATCTAGGAGCCAATTTTGTTAGGATTACTAGAAATCTGTCATCTAAATGTCTAAAGGATAACTTATTGCCCCATGTTCATTTTTTATTTACAAGCTCTATAATGCAATCCTTGCTTCAATTTCTCAACTATCTTAGCAATCAATAAGTAAACATTGATAAATGCCCACTATGTACCAGAGATATTGTGTTAAGCACTGGGGATACAAGGAAGCAAAAGGCAGTCCTTGCTCTCATATGGAAGGCAATAGTGTTAAGAGGGGTTGAAGAAGACTTCCAGGAAAAGTCGGCACTTAAGGGAAGTCAGGGAAGTCAGTAGGCAGAGTTGAGGAGGGAGAGTTTTCTAGGCATGGGGACAGCCAGAGAAAATGCCTGGAGCTGAGGGAAGGAGAATCTTGTTTGTAGAATAGCCTGCATGGCAGTGTACATGTCGAGCAATAAGGTACAAGAAAATTGGAAAGGTAGGAGGGGGCTAGGTTAATTGAGCTTTGAATGCCAACCAGAACATTTTGTGTTTGGGTGCGGTAGGGTGGGGGTGGGGACAGGGGGTGTCACACGTTGCCAAAATAGAATTCTTAAAATAGTGTTTCAAGGGTGGCTTTATATTATATACCATAATAAAATGTCCTATTTTCAAAAATTTCCATGTATAATATAAACCAAGATCTAGTAACACAATCCAGTTAGTTGTTTCCACTCTCCACACCATCTAAATTCCTGCCACTCTAAAACCAAATCCTCTTAGAAAGTATGAAAACAAATTTAGAGATCCTCTAGTGTAGGGGTTCTTAATCTGGGAGTCTATGATCCTCTTTAAAAAGATTTTGATAACCATGTTTCAAAATAGTTGATTTCCTTTGTACTCTATTTTATTTTTGCATTTAAATACATTATTTTGAGAAGGGGTCTACAGGCTTCACCAGACTGTGATACCAGGGGTCTATGACACCAGCAAGACTGTCAACAGGCAATCTTCGTCAGACTTATGTGAATACCAGGTTTATTATAAGAGAAATGACCATTCATGCGGAACCCAAAGGGTAATAGCAGGACAAAGGGAGGAGGGCACACCATGAAGAGGTGAGGCATGGGAGCAGGAACAGTACGGCAAAGGTGGGAAAAAGGACTAGAGAACTCCCCACGGGGAGCAGCAAGGTGATGGCAAAAGCCTCATTCTTTTCCCTTGGGAAGTTCTAGACTAGGAAGATAGGAGGGTCTGCTTATCTGCAAAGGACCCCAGCTGCATAAGCATTATCCCAGTCTGGCACACACTGGCTGGCAGACTTGCCTCCCAAGGACATACTTGGGGTGCGAAATCAAATTATGTCAGCTCAGGGGGAACTCTGTCCTTGATAAAGGGCCTCTTGCATGCTCTGGGTCCAATGTTGCTGGAAAATATGGCAACTCAAAAAGACGAGTTCAGGGCACCCCCACAACAACCCTTAAGAAGGTCAAGAACCCCTAGTCTATACCAAAGCTTCTTAAACTGAGGGTTATATAACTGAATATGGGGGTTGTGAAACATTTGGTGACAGTAAAAAGTTATGTATATATATTTTATATACCCATATACCTGGGATCTCATAAAAATTTCTTGGGTGAAAAGGGGTCATGAGTGGAAAAAGTTTAAAAAGTACTGATCTTGTCCAATTCACTCATTTTCCAGATAAGAAACTGATATCCAAAAAGGGTAAATGATCCTTATAAAGTCACTGAATATGGTATTAGTCCATTATTCAGAACAGAGGTGTCAAGCCTACTTTATGTAGCTCACAACACTCCTGTATCCAAAATGGATTAAAATTAAAATTTCCCTATTGGGAAATAGTGAACAAAATACATAAAAATACAACAAAACATATAATATCTCATTTGAAAGCTAAGCCAACATGAAGCTCACTTACAGTTTAGTGACACTTTCTATTTGAATTTGACTCCACTAATTTAGAATACTTTAGAGATGAAAGGATTCAATTGTTTTTCACTAAATAGTGTGCAAGAATCAAGCTTGATAGATTAAAAAAACTATGCAGGTTTATGACATCATTAAACAGAAAGCACCTCATTAAAATAAGATTAAGGCTACTTTCTTTCAAATGGGCTCTTTTTGTGAAGGATAAGAATTGGAAATCAAAGGGATGTCCATTAATTGGGGAATGGCTAAACAAGCTGTGGAATAATACATTGTAATGAAATATTATTGAGCTATAAGAAATGATAATACCTAGAAAGACTTACATGAACTGATACATAGTTAAGTGAACAGAACCAGGAGAGAGTTGTACACAATAACACTATTGTTCAATGAAGAATTGTGAATGACTTAGCTATTCTCAGAAATACAATGATCTAAGACAATCTCAAAGGACTAATGATGACGTATACTATCTTCCTCCAGATAAAGAATTTATATTGATTGAATACAGACTGAAGCATGCTATTTTTCACTTTCTTTCACTTTTAAAAAATTGAGTCTTATACAAAATGACTAATATGGAAATGTTTTATACAATTGCACATGTATAACCTATAATTAATTGCTTACCTTCTCAGGAAGGAGGGAGGAGGGGGACAGAGGGAGGGATAGAATTTGGAGCTCAAAACTTTAAATAAAAATGTTAAAAAAAGATTGAAGAAAAAAACCCAATACTAAGTCTGCACTTGTATTCCAAACTGCTGAGAGCTTAGAAATGTTTGCACCTGCATGTGGTGCAAGTTCGACTATGCCCCATTTGTGGCAAACTTGCAAAGAACTCGTTGAGTAGCTGCTTATTTTCAGGAAACCACACTGAAAGTTTTGAAGCATATGATAAGTTCTCCTCAAGAGCACTCATCTTTGACTGGGTTCATGGCCTCTCTGACTCACAAAATATGACAGACTGTACAAGATACGGTATGTAACAAAACTCCCAACCAACCTCTTCTGACAAATGGTTGTAAACTAGTGTCCTAATTCTCACCAAAAATGGTTTGTAGTTGATCAAAAAGATAAATTGAATTATAGAATACCACAAAATATATGCTTAAAATAAAATGGTGGGAGAAATAAATAAAAATGATCATCCTTAAAAAACGTCTAACCTACAGTGTGGGATGACATGCTAGCAACAAATGCTGACAGGCTACTACCAACTGGGAATGCCAGGGGCTGAACAACCCAAAACATTTCATGCATATCAGGGTGAACTGACTGATGGAGACCATGGTTCAAAAACAATCATGACAAAGCAGCCTTCTTGTATACCAAGTCATAAAGAGACTGAGTTCAGAGAGACAGAAAAAGAGAGAATATTTGAATTGTATTAAGGACTTTGCCATAGAATGTAATGAACAGAATTTTGGCCCAATTTAGGACCATGCATAGCCAAGTACCCAATTACAAGCTGACTGAGTTTCCAAAGCTTATGTGTAAGTCACTTGTTTGCCTTCTTTTTCCAGCAGATGGTGGATTTTAGGTACAGGATGAGGTAGAGCCAACAGACATGACCAAGTTCTTGCTCAGCAATTCTTAACCTGCTTTGTGTCTTTTACGCCATTAGCTGTCTGGTAAAGTCTATGACTAGCTTCCTTCTTAGAATAATGTTTTTAAATTAATAAAATTTAATCCATGGGAAAGAGACTGTATGGAAATAAAGATGGAATTTACCCCCATCTAAGTTTGTGGATCCCCTAAAATCTATTGAAGATCCCAGGTTAAGAACCCCTAACTTAATGACTTTGTTGTTAGGGATGGTTGTGTTGGGGGGGAGAAGTAGGGGAGCTTTACTGGGAAGTAATGCTGATGGGAAAAAAGCATCACTAAAACATGGCTTTATTTTTTAAATTTTCAAAGAAAGTTGTTTAGAGATTCCCATTTTCCCCGCAGAAACAATGTAATAAATGGAAATTCTCCAGGTCAGTTCTGCCGAAACTTATTTAACCTATAGTGCAGCTAAAGAACTTTGCTAATATAATTCCGATTACTTAAGAGTAGGGAACATATGAGTAGGAGGGAAGAAGAGATGGAAGAGCAGGAAAGGGACTTCTCCTATTCAGACATAGGGAGAGTGCCAGGCAAAATTTCAGTTTGTCTTCACCATCTTTTCTGCATCTATCCCATCATCTTGAACTAGCTCCTTCTCCCTACCCCCCATATTCCTAGTCCCCTCATGTTACTCAGAATCCCTACCACATTACCCATGTTCAAAATGATTTGTTTTTCTTGTCAATCCATCTCAGTTAAATTTCCCATGCTCTTGGTAATACTTGACTCAGTTAAATATAAGAGGGCAAAGTAAAAAAGAAAATTCACTCTAAGGCATGAAATCATTTGTTTATTTGTTTATACTTTAACTTATTTATTTATATTTAAGTATTTATACATGTAATATATAAATTTCATATTTTAATAATTATTATGTTTAGTATTTACATTTTAGTATTTTGCATTTATATCACAGATATCTCTAGGGGAAAAAAACACCTCCCCTTGATGCGATCCAGACTGAACACTCTCCAGTGACAAAGAAAAACAATTAAGCAAAAATACTCTGCATAATGACTTATATTTGATGGTATATGCAATATTGTGCTGTGGCTCTTTCCTTCCTTTCTTGATATAAAGAGAAAGGTGTACTTCATTAAGTGTCCTTTAGAATCATCATTGGTTTTTCAATTATTCAATGTTGGCTTCCTTTTAGTGACCTTTTTGTACCTCATGGCCCTGGTCCCCTTCAAAGCCTTGGACTTACACAGCCTACGTCCAATTCTGAAAGCCAGATACCAAAGGGGTCATTTTCTTTGCTTGGTAAAGTTGACCTTTAACCTCCTAGAATTACTCCAAGAGAATAATAAGTTTAGGGTATAATTTGTGTCTAGGTTCTCCCAAATTTAGGCAAAAAGAGATCCACTTCTCCTGTATAAGCATGCAAATTACAATATGCATATTAAGTATAGGATGGTCTTTATTTAATCTCAGAAAATCTGCAGAAGAAGCATAACACAGAGTCCATGAATAGAAAAAGAAATACATAAAATACTCAACAATAAATGAACTTTGGGGTGCTACTGTATGAACTTTTCTAGCTATAAGGCTAGATTTTGGAATTATGCCACAAAATCCTTTCTCTTCCATACAGGATTGTTTGGGGTACAGGAATGTTTGCCAGGTTCCATTAGCAAACACGTCTACCTCTGTTATGTGTTTCTACTGTAAGTGCCCATCCATTGTTCTGGGCGAGGTGGGGTGGGGGTGCAGGAGGAAACTGTGCACAGACACAGGTTACAACCCTTGAGCATGGGGGTCCATTTGCTGCACACTGATAATGAAAGCAAAGAGACTGCTTTCATAGGCCATGGAGCAGGGTGGTTTCTCTAGGAAGCATAATGATAATTAGAGCTAACAGCTACAGAGAGTTCTAAGTGGCTTTACATATATTATCTTATTTGATCCACATAAAAACAAGAGGTACGTGCTATTAACCCCATTTTACAGAAGAGAAAACAGGTGGAGAGGTTAAGTGATTTGCTCAGCTAGTAAGTATCTGAGGCAGGGCTTGAACTCTGGTCTTACTTGAAATCATGAACTCTCTCCAGTGTGCCAACTAGTTGCCCAAGTTTCAATCAGCTAATCCTCTTGGAGTCAGTCCCAGTTATGGGGAATGTCTACATCTTCTAAACAGGGCTCCAGAGGGGCATGACCTCATTCCCCTGAGATGCTTCTAATCAAAAAGCCATATACTGTATTCTCATTAGGTTGACTGAGTACATTTTGAAGTCATTGTGGATATTGTTATTTGATTGTACTTTATTTCATTCTATACCTGTGTCTGCATTTTTTAAAAACAAAAGACATTAAAAAAAACCTGAACTAAATTTTAATTGGTAGAATCTTGGGGTTGCTCATCCAGCTTGGATGAACGCCATTTTTAAGGAAGGTCAGCTCTGTCTGGGAGCTTGTCCTCAGGGTTTGGCTGCTTTATGACAGGTTTACTTTTGATAGTTATTACTCATCTCTGCCTCTGAACCCAGAGATCCTTCAAAAATCTTTAAGTTTTTTCACAGCATTCTTGGGGCAGTATGGAATCCCATTGAATGTAGGATAGCAGAGGCCCTTCAAAAAGGTCTAGCACATAACCACCATTCACATGCCTGATTCTAAAACCTTCTGTTAATTCCCTTTCCCATTCTTTCTTCTGCTTTAGCAGGTTCAAAGCCCTGTCTTACTCTACTGTCTGCTACAGGCTGCACACAAATTAGGTACCAACTTTGGTACCATTCCTATCTGCTCAAGGTTCACAGTTCTTGAGCTACACAAAAAAGCCTCATATTTGCTTTTCCTGATAGCATCCCCAAAGTCTTGTTGAAGATGCAGAATCACTGGGAGTCAGATTAGTGAGGTGTGGAAAGAGGAGGAAATGAGCAGAAATGCAAAGGCATTTTAAATTAAATTTGGCAGTCTAAACAGCATGTAAATACATCTAAGAAGTAGAAGAGGACTTTGCAGCAGGAACATGTTAGGAATCCTGGAACAGACTAGAGACAGATTGTGGGAAACCAGGATTGTTGAGAATAACGGTTAGAATTGGAGAATGAGGTGAAAGGGAGATCCTGCCTCCACCACACACACACACACACACACACACACACACACACACACACACACACAAAAGCTTAGTAAGGTAGCTGAATAAAAACACTAATGATCTTTCAATTCAAATTCAATTTATCATTTCAAAGATAACTTAAGAGAGGAGTCAACAACCTGTAACATGAATACTGTTCTGAGTGACACTTGAACCATGAGGCTAGCATTCTGTCCTCTCCATATATTCACCTTCTTTTCTTTTCTTTCTTCCATTCCCTTTTTCCTAATCCTTGTTTCTTTTTTCCCTACCTTCAGTGGTCTCCCAAAGCACCCACTGAGCATTGCTTGAGCCTCCTAGGAGTATTCAAAGATAAAAAGCTTGATTTTTTTGGTGTTGTTCTAGATAGGTTGAATGGTTATAACAAAAAAAAAAAAGGGAATTGATGTAGACAAAATTATCGCTTCAAATGTATTATCAGGTTCTAGGGAGGTTGGTAGGACATTAGAGGGCCAAAGGAATTCTGTGGAAATATGAAAAGGAGCGTTTTCAAGAGTATTCTTGGGTCTAGGGTAAGAGGGAATAATCTCTCTTCGAGGAT
Organism: Dromiciops gliroides; assembly: GCF_019393635.1. Classification (NCBI taxonomy): domain Eukaryota; kingdom Metazoa; phylum Chordata; class Mammalia; order Microbiotheria; family Microbiotheriidae; genus Dromiciops; species Dromiciops gliroides. The sequence goes on from NC_057866.1 coordinate 223,461,317, forward strand.
GCAATTCAGGTTAAGATCATTTTGGAAAAGTAGGATGTATATAGGTGTTCCTAGTGAGCATAAATATATACCTAAGCAGATGAAGAGATGTTAAGGTAGAGTCATTAACCTGTGTGTGTGTGTGTGTGTGTGTATGTGTGTGTGTGTGTGACTGTCTGGCAGTGTGGCAAAGCCCATGGACCCCTTCTTAGAATCATGATTTTATTTGCAGACACAAAATAAAATACTAATGTTACAAAGGCAACAAATTGCATTGAGGTACAATTATCAAAATATTAATAACCAAGTTCACAGAACTTATGTTAAGAATCTCTGCTTTAAGGATAAAAGCAAGGAGGTATAAGTAATAGTGGGATTGATTCAAGGATGACAGCAATATTTTTTGATGGATTTAATCGGGCACAAAAAAATTTCTTTTGGGAGTTGTGGGTAAATGGTTACATTTTTAAGTAGCTCAGAGTCTGACAGGTGGGCTAGATCCACTAGAGATTCAGTACTGGATGGGATCCTAAAGGTCAATTAGTCCAATGCCTTCATTTTTAAGATAGGAAACAGGCCCAGTGACTTGTCTAGTGTCACACAGGTGCTAAGCAGTAAAGCTGGGATTCAAGAAGAAGTCTTCTGACTTCACGTCTAGCATATTCTCTATTGTCCCTCAATGGAATGAGGAAAGATTTTATTATTGGGAGAAATGAAAGGTCCAGGGGAAGAAAAACAATCCCCCTACATAATACCATGTGCCTGATTGTGCATACACACACTCCTAAATGGGATAGTCATATGGGTGTTTGCTTAATTTGTATTTCAAATTACTCAATATTTATTTAACAACCACATGTAGGAAGGAAAGTAAGGAAACAAATGTTTAAAAACACTGGAAATAAATGGTAGGAAAAGCAAGTTTTCCAGTCTTTAATTTAAAAACCAAACCCCAAACCTGCCTATTTCCACGAAATAGGATTGCACGGGAAAAAATTCTGGGTAAAGTGGGCAGCCTTTTGGTGATTAGTCTTTCCATATTTAGCTATGTGGGTCATTTGGAAGCAGACATAAATTATGTCAAAGTTCTAAGAAATAAAAAAAAGAACACTAATTCTTTTATATGTAGTTAAATTTTATTTTAATAATAACAGCAGATAAGTGTTCTATGTTCTATTACCACTGGTGCATGATGCTAAGTATAGGAAAAACTGGTAGGAAAATTATATGTTGGAAAAACTGTGGATTTCAATAATTTAAGGAAGAATCTTTCAAGAAGAACAAAATAATATCTATTCCAAATTCCTCACTAATCCCAACCCTATGAAGATTTACTGTGGCTGTTCAAACACAATTCAAATTGACATAATCCTTAGAGGAGGGAAAAAGCAAGAAACCTACAGGAAATGTAGAAAACTGAAATAGCACATATATAGTGCTCCCTGTGAGATGGGGCACTGGCAACAAAGACAGAGGTGCTTTTATTTCAATTTTCCCCCTTTGAAATTTCTAACAATTTGCCAAAAAGCATAGTTCTACAATAGAAGAGAAAGATTAAAAAAAAAAAGATTGAACCAGTTATTCCTGCATGCCTGGTTAGGCTCCTTAACAAGAATTATTTTAAATTTTACATGAGTAGTCATGCAAAACATCTCCACATTAGCCAAGTTGTGAAAGAAAACAGACAAAAACAAAACTTCAGATTAAGGAACTATCAAAAAAAAATATGCTTCAATCTGTTTTCAGATACCATCAGTTCTTTCTTTGTAGATGGATTGCAATTTTCATAAGTCTTTCAGAGTTCTCTTGGATCACTGCGTTGCTGAAAATAACCAAGTCATTCACAGCAGATCATCTTACACTATTGCTGTTATTTTGTATACAGTACATTTCACTCTGCATCACTTCCTGTAGGTCTTTCCAGGTTGTTCTTATAGCATCCTGCCCATCATTTTTTTTTGTTTCCTATAAAGTAACTAACTAAAATAATTATGTTTCAATCTGCATTCAAATACCATCAGTTCTCTCTATAGATGGACTGCATTTTTCATAAGACCTTCAGAGTCTTTCACTGCAAAACATCTCATGATAATACTGTTATTTTGTATACAGTAGATTTCACTTTGCTTCAGTTCATGCAGGTCCCTCCAGCTTAACAAGAATTACTAAGGATTGCACAATATAATGTCTGGACCCAATGTATCCCTACCCAATATGGACTCTAATACCTTTAACATCTAGTTATTCTATAGGAAAAAAGAGAAAATCATACATAGATAAAACATTTATTTTGTGCTTACATAGGTGCCAACCAATTTACTAAGTAGTGGGATACAAATATAAGCAAATATGACACACTCTGCCCTCTGGGAGCTTACATTCTGATGACAGGGGAGCTGGAAAGCATGAGTGGAGGAGAAGGTAGGGGACAATGTGGGTGATGTAGAGATATAAAAGTCCACATAGTTATCTGGGAGTAAAATGAATGTGAATGGATCTTAGCAAGAAATGGTGGACCAAGTGAGGGAGTGACCAATCAGGACAATGGGCCTCAAGGTGGAGGTTTCTCTACCCTGGTAGAGAGGATAGCTGGGAAGTAGGTGGAAAACTTCAGAGAGCAAGTAGACCAGGTAAATGTAACACATTGTAACGATTGGAATGACGCCACCTGCTGGAGACTTACTGTAGAAGAGTTCCGCCCATGAAGCGAAGGTCTTTGAGGGCAAGACCAGGAATCTTTTCTTTGGTGTCAGGAAGTGACGCGGGCTAGTGGGAGGAGGAAGGAAGAGACTGGCGCTCGGTCTTGCAGAGCTAGAAATGTGCTCTCCCTTTAATAGATAGGAATCTAGGCCTTTCTCTCTCTTTACCAAATTCTTATTCTCCTTAATTAAATGCTTAAAAGTCTAACTCTTGCTAAAGCTTATAATTTATTGGCGACCACTCATTAGATATTTTAGACAGACAAGCTAGAATTTTAGCCCTTAACAACATCAAAATAAACAGAACAAATCTCCAGGAGAGAGATTTTGAATTTTGAAGACAATGCTATACTTTCAATATGTCTCAAGAAGGAGAAAGACAAAAAATGGTGGGGGTGGGGGAAGGCAGGTGGGGGAATAAAAGACATCTTCATTACTGAAGAAAAGACATCAACAACTACTGACCATATGCTGATTGTGACATTTTTACAAGAATATGAGGACATTCTTTTTGAAAATATGAGAAGGGAAGAGACTGATGATTTCAGTAGGTAATTTCCCACAGGAGATCTCAGATTCATAGTCATATAACTGACTGAAAGGCACAGAGAATATAAAAGTCAATAACTGATAACAACAGTGATGACAATACCTGTTTGACTCAGTTGAACAAAATAGTTTTAAAATCTCTTCTCCCAGGAAGTGTCTTTTATGCACTTACTAAGATTGTTTGAGATTGCTTAATAGATGCAGCCACAGAGCTGCATCTATTAAGTGTTATTCTGATTATCAGTATCACCAAGTATGTAAAACCCTTAGGTAAAAACAAACCTCTTCCCAGCAAATCACTCCATTCCAGTGGCCTCAGAGGGTGTACAGGCCACCGAATCCTGGATGAGTAGCCATCATGCTCCACTTTCTATCATGTTGTGGTTGTATCTACTGCAGAGTTCTGCTATTAACAACTCAATACATTCATCAATCTTCTAAGGACAAGGAACCCATAAACTCTTGAGTCTGCCCACTTCACTAATAGTTCTAAGTGTTAGGAAGGTTTTCCTGGCATGGAACATACATTTTTCCACTTTGTATCATCTATCTATTGCTCCTAATGATAAATTGAATACTGGGAAACCAAGGTGTTTGCCCAGTTCCTTCAACTGATCCTCTTGACATGAGCTCATGGCTCCAAGTCACCATCCCGGACACTTGTCTTTCTAGATACTCACTAACTTATTGGTCTCCTTAAACTGGGGCTCCCAGGGAACTCAATATGCCAAGTGGAGGTGCTCTGAAGACGGCAGAGTACAGAGAGACTGCTATCTTCTCGTGCCTGGAAGTTATGCCTCTCTTCAAAAAGATCTTATCACACTGGCACCTCTGACTGCCACACACTAACTACTGACTCATATAGAACCCGCAGAACACTAAAACCTGCACGTTATTTTTAGACAAATTGCTGCCTAGCTATGCCTCTCCCATCCCTTACTAGTGGGGTCATTTTTTTTTAACCCAAGTAAAAAACACTACATTGATCCTGATAGAATTCCATCTTGTTTGATTCTGTCTAATCCTCTAGAAAGTCAAGGTCATTCTGGATCCTTGTTCCATTGCCCCGAGTTGTTTGAAATGCCTCCTGTTTCTGTGTCATCTGCAAATTGGGTGAGCGCACTATCCAAGTTATGGATAAAACTGCTCAACAGCCATGGGATAAGAATAAGTTCCTGGGGCACTTCACTGGAAACCTCATGACAGGCTGATTTTTGTGGCTCAGTCATTTTTCAGTCATGCCTGACTCCTCTAGACTCCATTTGGGGTTTTTTGGAGTGCTTTGCCATTTCCTTCTCCAGCTCATCTTACACATAAGGAAACTGAGGCAGACAGGGTGAAGTGACTTGCCCAGGGTCACACAGTTTGTAACTGTCTGAGGCCAGATTTGAACTCTGAAAGGCTCATATTCCTGACTCCAGGCCTGGTGCTCTATCCACTGCAGCACCTAGAGGCCCCTAGATAGTTTACTCAATCTATATTCTAATGGTAGTGATCTACCAGAGCCAAGGCTATTTTCCCTCTTTTCTTGAGGATTTCAATAGCTGGTTCAATACTAGGGAACTTTACCATACACACTGATCTTCCTTCAAATACCTTGGTTTCCCAGTATGCAATTTACTCAACTCTCACTATTACTTGATACTGTCTAGCTCTACATAAAGGATGTTTACACCTTTCAGTTTACTGTCACTTCCATGATGAACAATTTTGAAATTCCTTTATCTGAATATAGTTTTCTATTATTCATCTCTTCCTGTTGTCTATTCCTTATCCTCCCTGGGCCCTCTTAGTCTTTACATCACTCACTCATCACTCTCCCAGGCCACCCCAATTCTTCTGCCCTTAACTTCTTCCCTGCCTAAAGTTGACCCTATAGTTAGCCAGTTCAACAGTACCTCTATGCTGTCCTCCATGAATCTTTGGTCCACTTGTCCTATATCACTGCTTACCCCTCCCCAAGAAATAGACTGTATTTTTTTCTACCATGAATGAAAATGAATTTTTTTTTAATAGTAAGGCAACTGGGGTTAAGTGACTTGCCCAGGGTCATACAGCTAGTAAGTGTTAAGTGTCTGAGACCGGATTTGAACTCAGGTACTCCTGACTCCCGGGCCGGTGCTCTATCCACTGTGCCATCTAGCTGCTGTGAAAATGAATTTTTAAAGCACTTACTGAATGCAAAATAAGGGCCGCTGGATGGTACAGTGGATAGAACACCAGGCCTGGAGTCAGGAAAGCCTAAGTTCAAATCTGGCCTCAGACACTTGTGCAACCCAGTTTGCCTCAGTTTCTTCATCTGTAAAGAGCTTTCTTTGCCAAGAAAGCCCCAAATGGGGTCACAAAGAGTCAGACAAGACTGAAATGACTCAACAACAACAAACATGCAAAATACTGTAGTGTTAGGGGATAGAAGGAGACCCCTCTTGCTCTCAAGGAGCTCACCTACTAATTGGGAGAGATTTTAGCTCCACGTGAGATGGATAAGCTTATGGGTACAGTAGCAAAGTGGATAGTAATGGAGCTTCTTTAAAGTTAATCCTATTGATAAAACCATATTCATTTCTGACCTTTGGGGGGTGAGAACTTATTTCTCTAGACCAGTTCAGTAGGTGTGGCTGCTGAGAAGGTGGGGCTGGGGGTAGGGTGTGGTTGTGGGGTGCTGTGACTCCTACAGAAGTAGTAGCCAGGTTCCCTCTCCCCAATGATTGAGGACTTCCTTTGCTTTTCTCCTTATGCTTCTGAAAGGTGCTAGAGGCCATCACACAAGGGAAGGGGGTAGAGGCGGGGAGAAGGAAATGGGCATTTCTTGCACCTACTCTGTGTCAGGACTGAATCCACCACCAATTTGTTATCTAATTTCAACTGCACCCTCACTATAGCAAGACAATCCTTTCATTTCTATTTAATTGGTCCGCTGTCACATGCTACAACAGCTTTACCAAACTCTTCTTTTCAAGACTCCCATCCTCTTGGCAGAGGACCTCACCCAATACTATGTTAAGAGAAGAAAGGTCATTTGACCTGAGTGCCATCTTCCCCCCACCATGGATCTTGCCATCATCTTGATGTTGTCCCCCAAGCTCTCCTCCTTTACAGAGGTGTCCTCCTCACCAAAGCCACCATCCTCTCCATTCCCTTCTCTGCATACACTCAACCATCACACTAGTCCAGGCCCTTATGACTTTTCTCTTGCCATCTTGTAATAATCTCTTTGTGTGTGTGTGTGTGTGTGTGTGTGTGTGTGTGTGTGTGAGGCAACTGGGGTTAAGTGACTTGCCCAGGGTCACACAGCTAGTAAGTGTTAAGTGTCTGAGGCCAGATTTGAACTCAGGTCCTCCTGACTCCAGGGCCAGCGCTCTATCCACTGCGCCACCTAGCTGCCCCCTGTAATAATCTCTTAACTGGTCCCCCTGTCTCAAGTCTCTCTGCCATCTCCAATCTTACATACAGCTGCTAAAGAGATAGTCCTACAATAAAGGCCTGATCATGTCACTTTCCTACTCAATAAATCCCTCTGTTCTGTGTTTAAAGTTCTTCATATCCTGGCTCTAAGCTACCTCTGTAGCCTTATTATATATTATTACCCATCATACATACTACAGTTGAGCAAAACCAGCCCTCCTGCTGTTCCTCAATCTGATATTGCATCTCTTGTCTCTGGGACATTGAAACACTGTCATTCACATCTAGAATCCCTTCTTTTCCTTACCTCCACTTCTAAGAACTCCTAGCGCCCTTTAAAGTTCAGCTATGAGGCCACTTCCTACATAAATCCTTTCCCATTCCTCCACTTGCTAGTGCCTTCCCCCAACCAAATTACCTTGTCCATATTTGGTGTATACTTACATGTGCATGTGTTTCTCTTCTTTGGTTGACAGTAACCTCCCTGAGGTTACTATGGCTGATCCATATTTGTCTTTCTATTCCCAGGGTCAAGTATAATGTTTAGCACATGGTGGGTACTTAATAAATGTTTGTTGATTGAAAAACACTTTTTTAAAACCAGGTAAACTATATTTCTAGCATTTCTCTCATCTCCTAATTTCATGACCCCCTTCAAAAAAAGAAAATAAAGTTAGTCTAGAATCAATATTGCTTTCTGATAAAGCCATGGCTGTATCATTATTAGTGAAATTGAGTTTTGTTTTCTTTAAACCTGTCTGTTATTAGTCTGTGTTTTTTCTTTTGAAAATTAGGTCTGCTCATAGTATTTATTCGCTGTGGATTGGGAATTATTCTATTGAATTTTTAATAGTTCTTTTTTTATTCTGTATGATTCTTTTTCTAATTTTTGGCATAAATATTTTCATACTAGAATTTTTCCCCCTCTGATGTTGTCTTTTCTTGCATGGAGTTTAAAAAAATAATGCCATATGGTTGACCCTTGTTATTTTAACACCTGCCCCAAACTCTGTTTAGTTCTATATTCTGAGTGGTGGGAATTTTGCCAATCATTTCCCTTTAGATTCCTTCTCTCCTTTCTTGGGATTCTTTGGATCGGACTCCCTACTTTATTTCCTCGCATCTGTAACAATTACATTTTTTCCCTTTTGTAGAGAGTTGATAACAATATACATTTATATGGTACATTGTAGCTTCAAAGGCACATTCCCCTCCTCAAAACAATTTCTCTAACAGGAAAAACAGGCTATATATCTTTCTGAACAATATTTGTTTACCACAACGCATAAATGCCTAGGGCGAGTAAACCTTTTTTTTTCATGTAAGAAGTTGTGCAACATAGGATGTAGATAAATATCCAGTTAGTAACAGACTTTTCCTGTGTAGAAATAGTGCCAAAACTATCAATGTTTTGGGAGCTAGTGTCCTCAAAAGGACCTGAATTCAACCTGTGTAGGATAAGAGAAAATTCTGGAATAGTGATCAAATCAGAACCCCCACTGCATAATTTTCATTGTAATTCTTTATTTGTTAAAGAAGATATATCTTTTCATGGGCAGGGTGAGAAAGGATGTCAGCCATGTGTATAAAAGGACAGTATTGCTTGGTGGAGAGGATGACTCCCTGCTGAGAAATATGTATGTGGAGCTGACTCGGCTAATTGGGAAGTTTGCTGTCTTCCTGTGCTGTGTATCTGGGATGTGATGGAGAGCCTGCCAAGACACATCAAATCCGATGCCAAAAACTATATCCCATTTTGCCCTAAAATTTTTTTTAAATGCTGAACTGATGTTTTTGAACTAATATTGTTTAATGGATTATTACAAACAGGATTTGTGTGTTTGTTAATGGAGTAGATAAAAATCTTTTAAAAAGAGTATCAGGCAGTCAAAGGTTAGAAACTAGCATGCCAATAACACATTAAAATATTAAGTTAGCATCATTAGTGCTTAAGATACACTGTTGCGTCAGCTTTGCCTTCTTGCTTGATCTATCATCTCTGTTACTGCAGACCAGTCTCTTTGTACTCTTAAAGTAAATGGTAATGCAATTGATAAAATGGATGAAGCATCTGAAGTGGACCTGGCAGGAAGAAAGTTAAAAGCATAGGCAAAGTAGTTAACATGGAAAAAATGAGGGGAAACAGAGGGAGACCTCCTAGTAAAGCAATAGATGGGAATGGTTTTCTCAAGTAGAAGCTAGAAGATCATGATATAAGAAAATTGGGACTAAATGAAAATTACAGCAATCAGATAATTGCTTGAATTAATTTGAACCTCCACAGCAAAACTTTCTTTTAAAAATTATAGTGGAAGATTAACTACACATTAATAACAAAACAGAAAGAAAGGCAGATGTAGAGACTAAAATAATCTTTAAGTTTTTTGTAAAAGCAAAGAACATCATTCAAAAAGGAATGAGGACTAAATAAAGTATGTATGTCAATGTGAATCGAGCACTGTACTAGGCACTGTGAACTCAAAGGAGAAGAATGAGCTTACTGTTTAAAGAAAGAAACCACAGGTAAGCATTTAGGTATATGCAGAAACAGATAACTACAAAGTAGATACAAGACAACTTCAGAGGGGAAATCACAAGGGGTGGGAATCTGGGGGAAGGATAGCTTGAGCTGAGGCTTGAAGGAAGCCAGGGTCTCTTAAGAAGTAGAGGTGAGCAGAAAGTGCACATGCAAAATTATGAAAGATGGAAATGGTTGAGAAATAAAAAATGGGCCAGTATAAATAGATTGTAGAGTATTCAGAGAAGAATAAAGACTAGAAAGATGAGAAGAGGACAGTTTGTGAAGGATTTTAAATGTCAAACAGAGGAATATATTAAAATATGTGGCCAAAATTCCTGTCTTATAATGTTATATTATATATTATGTTAAAATGTTATATTATTTCTCCTATGAGTACTTAATTTAATAGTCATTCTGAGGAAACAATATTTTCCCTAAGGCATAAATAATAGCACCCATTTCTGTAGCACTGAAATTTATAAACTGCTTTCCTCTTCATACTGTGAAATTCTATCCCCACTTTGCAGATTAGTAAATAAATTGAAAGGTTAAGTGACCTACCCAGCTTACACAATTAGTTAGTGGCAGACCCACGACTCAAAACCAAATCTTTTGTCCCTGAATTGAGCGTTCTTTCTACTGTAATATGCTGCCTCTCCATGAAAGTGAAAAAAAATTAGGGAAAAAAAGCAGGAGGTGGGCAGGGGAGAGAACTTGCTCAAAAGCAAATCAGTTCTCTGGCTAAAAATAGGATTTAATGAAATATGGTAATTTAATCTATAATAAAAGGTGAAAATGGTCTATTCATGGAGTGAGGGTATTGCTGATTAATACATGAGAGAGGAACAGGTAAGCTTTTTACAGAAATTACATAAACACACACACACACACACACACATGTATATATCATACCACATCTACGTTTCTTTGTTGATTATAAACAACCACCAAAAAAAGCATTTCCCTCAAGTGGATAACAATAAAAATCTAAGCATATGTTGAGATTATTTGAGATTCCTTGATGCAAGCATAGACAACTTGATTCAATGATCTTTGGAGTATCATTATCAAGTGAGGCACAAACTGTGGCATATGCTCACCAAAGGTGTTCACCAGTGCCTTGGGGGATATCCTGCACAAAAGACATACACAATATGTTTTTGTCACAGTGTGCTGGCTACTCATCAAGCCCTGGAATAAAATAGCCACTCAAAAGAGTAAACCTATTAATCCACACATTAAAAAAACCAAGTGGATGAACAATGCAGACTGATAAGATTACAACATGCAGTGGCAGGGCAGGCAGCCCACTGAGTTAAGTCCATTGCTAGAGCACTTCAGTTGGAAAATGAGCCAGACCCACAATTGAATAGAAAAAGGAAAGTGGGTTGGACCACAGGAGGGCTGCCTCAGGAGATTGTATATTCCCCCTTTTCACCAGAGATTTCTAATTAGAAAGCAGCTGACTATGTGTTTGGAATATATTCTTGTTGAGGTAGACTGAGGACACTTTCAAATGATATCCTGTAGAAAATGGTGTAGTGCTTGAAATTATCCAAGATGCTCCCTGCTGCAAAAACTTTTTGTTTTTCAGAAGAACAATATTCTTCTGGTGATGCTGTAAATCATATAACGTAGAAACTTACAAGAATTAAAATTACAGTTGACCCAAAGGGCATTAAAAAGGCTCATAGTGGGGTTTAAGTTTTTTGTACAAACCCTTTCTCTTCTATCTTATTATGCTCTCACTTGGTAGCCTCATTAACTCCCCAAGATTTAATAACCATTTCTAAACAGATTCTCATAGATGCATCTATCTACTCCTAGTTAGTCTCCTGAGCTCTAGTCCTGAATCACCTATTGGAAATTTCAACTGGTTGCCTATAGGCAGCTCCAATGTAACATGTTCAAAACAAGACCCTCCCCAACCCCTCAAAAATTATGCCTTTTCTGAATTTCCTTATTTCTGTAAAAGGCATAGTCACCCTTGCAGACATCTAATTTCCAAAGCTCTGTGAGGTTCTCAACTGCCCATTCTTCCTCATCCCATAAATCCTATCAGATGCCAAATAAAATCTACTATTCCTCTACAACAACTCTTGCACCTGTCCTCTTATATCCATCCACACAGACACTACCTTAATTCCGGCTATCGTCACCTCTTGCCTGGACTTTAGCAATAACCTCCTAGTCAGTCTCTCTGACTCAAGCCTCTCACCACTCTAATCCATTATCCACACAGCTGCCAAAATGATTCTTGTAAAGGGTAGATCTGAACATGTCACTACTCTTCTCAATAAAATCCAAATGACTCCCCATTTCCTCTAGGATCAAATATAAACTTTCCTACTCAGCATCTTAAATCCTTCATTTCTAGGTTTATAACCTACTACCACTTTCCCTTCTTTTCCCACTCTACCCAGAGTCCAGTTAAACTAGTTGTCTTACCGATCCTCTTGTATGGTGCTCCATTCTTGATCTCTGGGCATTCCTGGAAGTTACCAATGCCTGCAACGCCCTGCCTCCTCAACTCCTCCTCTCAAAATTCTTAGTCTCCTTCACAACTAGCTCAAGTGACATATTCCACATTAGGCCTTTTCTGATCCCCCTCCCAGCTGCTTTCCCCATCCCCCCAATCACCTTTTGTTATTTTTTAATAAAACATATATGTATATTTTTTCTCCCTCAGTAGAATGTAAGCTTATTGATAGCAGCAACTAATTTAATGTTTAGCTTTACATTTCCAGAGTCTAGCGCAATGCCTAGCTATTCAAATAAATACTTGCTGACTGTAAGCAAGTAACAGTCTCAAAGAAATTCAAGGAGATGTATGACCAGAAAAGAATGTGGGCTACTCATGTAGCATGAACTAAGAGCAACACGTGAATAGTCTGTATGTTATACTTGCGTCCACACATTTTTGAAAACTCTTTTCCTGAACTTTTAGTTTTTTTTCAATTGACATTTTATTTTTTCTCTCTTACTTGACAATTGTGGGGGGGGGCAGGGAAAGGACAGGAACCCTTGTAATAAATAAGCACAATCAAGAAAAAAAATTCCCACATTTGCCATGTCCAAAAACGTACATCTCCTTCTGTATCTTGAGTCCACCATCTTGCTGTCGGGAGGCAGGTAGCAGGCTTCATCACTGGTTCTCTGAAATTATGGCTGGTCATTGTATTAATTGACTTTCAAGTCTTTCAAAGTTTTGTCTTGATGATGTTCCTACAGTATAAATTCTTCTCCTGGTTCTGCTCACTTAAGTCTGCATCAATTTATACATATTTTCCCAGGCTGCTCTGTAACCATCCTTTCAGTCATTTCTTTGAGCACAATAGTGTTCCAATACATTCATATGCTATAGTTTGTTCACCCATTTCCTAGCTGATGGAGATTCCTTTAATTTCCAGGTTTTTGTCACCATTTTGCTTTTAATCTCTTTGTGGTACTAGGTTAGTAGTAGCATCATTGGGCCAAAGGGTATGTGGTTTAGTATTTGGCATAATTCTACATGGCTTTCCAGAATGGTGCCCACATTCCCTTTAACATTTGTCATCTTTGCAAATATGATCAGTGTGAGGTGAAATTTCAGAGTTGCTTCAATTTGTCTTTATTAGTGATTTGGAGCCTCCTCCCACCCCCTACCCATATGGCTATTTATAGTTTGGATTTCCTCCCTTGAAGACTGATTATTCGAATCCTATGACTATTTATCAACTGGGTGTCCACAAAGTTTTAAAAGACCTTGAGGAAGGATTCCGGTGAACTGGGTAGATCCTCTTTGAAGGATTTATAGAAAGGCATAGCCAAGAAGAACAGAGGATGTGAGGGCATAGCAGAATTGCAATAAACACCTGTGGAAGGAATGTCTTTATCAGTGAGATCATTGCCAGTCTTGTGGGAAGTCAAATCCTAGCTTTTTTTCTGGATAGTTCTGTAATATAAAATGTTTTGTCTCTTGTCAATTCATATGAAAATGTAGCCTTGGGGCAGCTAGGTGGCACAGTGGATAAAGTGCCAGCCCTGGATTCAGGAGGACCTGAGTTCAAATCCAGCCTCAGACACTTGTCACTTACTAGCTGTGTGACCCTGGGCAAGTCACTTAACCCTCATTGCCCTGCAAAAAAAAGAAAAAACAAACAAAACAAACAAAAAACCCAAATGTAGCCTTATACAAAATCTGACTAATAAGTTTTAAATCTTGATGTAAATCTACATAACAATAATTGATAATAACTTCAATAATATTCTTCTTTCTGCCATAGAAACGACTATATGAGTTTGAAAAATGGAAAAATGATCCCCATGGCTACTTGGAGAGAAACAACTATTAGCTCCCAATCTAAAATTAAGTATGCTACAATTTAAAAAATTACACTCATATAAAAACAAAAAAAGCGAATTAATTTAAAAAATTAGAAACTCTTTTGCCTAATAAAATCAATAAAACTGACTACTAAAATAAAATGAATATTTATAAAAATGCAAAATCCCCAGATTAATAGAAAGAGGATTTACCTAACCAAATATAAGAAAAAGAAATTAAACAAGCTACAAATGAATGACTGTTAAGGGCTAAAATTCTAGCTAAACTGTCTAAAATATCTAATGAGTGGTCGCCAATAAATTATAAGCTTTAGCAAGAGTTAGACTTTTAAGCATTTATTAAGGAGAATAAGAATTTGGTAAAGAGAGAGAAAAAGGCCTAGATTCCTATCTATTAAAGGGAGAGCACATTTCTAGCTCCCTTCTCCGCCAGAGTCCAGAGGAAAAAGCGCGAGACTGAGCGCCAGTCTCTTCCTTCCTCCTCCCACTAGCCCGCGTCACTTCCTGACTCCTGGTCTTGCCCTCAAAGACCTTCCCTTCATGGGCAGAACTCTTCTACAGTAAGTATCCAGCAGGTGGCGTCATTCCAATCGTTACAGTCCCCCCTGTTGTTCCTCAAGAAACAAAATGTTTCCTTGACGGAACAGTAAAAAGAATATAATAACTATTGCTAACTAATAATATGTGAACAACAATATAGAAAAGGAAGAGAGGAAAGTTTTGTCCAGAGGGGCGATTTTTTTTTGTCCTCATGAACCGACGCTTTGACATTAGTCCTGCAAAGGGAGGGCCTCTGCAGAGAATACATGTTACAGATGGTGTATATTATAACAGAAAGAGAAAAAAAAACAACAAATCAAAACTGTTCATTTAAAGTCTCTGAAAGTCTTTTCTCAGATGTCCTCTAGGTGTAGTCATGGAATGGAAGTCTTTTCAGGGGTTGATGTGTGGATGCTGGTAATCAGCCAGGAAAATTTCCTACAAAATTGAGCTTAACACAACTTTAAAATAGCTTTGTCAATAATCAAATCAAACAATGAAAGTTCTCAAAAACATGTCTAAGGGAATTCAGAATCTTAGTTGTTACACATGAAACATATAATAAAACAAAAATTAAAACATTCTTTAAAATTATAATCTTACTATAGTCCCCCCTTATGGAGGGTAATTGAGAAGACAATTGCTGCGATATTAATTTTTAAAAATAATTTTTATCTTTGTTTCATCACTTTTTGCATCATCTGCCTAATTATCCTCATGCCATTATGAGAAATTAAAAAATCTAATATAATTGGTAACAGGTGTCAAGGCCAAATTCAACACTGTATTTATCATGACACCTGAGATAATTATGGGGGTTACCATAAAAGAACAGAGAAATGATGGGATATGAGCATTCCCACACTTGAGCAATATGTACTGCCCATACAGTATGCCAGGCTTAAAATAGGTGGATGGAATATATGTCCATGCCACCGAACATATTGGAAGAAACTGAGTCAGACTTAATCAGATGCATGGGACTGAGATGTCCATGGCATCAGGCATATAGGAGGGAGCATGGAAGCCAGGTGTAGAAGTGAGATGGGTGGGATGAATACTTCCAGCCATCTGTACAATATTGTGGGGAAAAATAAAATAAAATATTAAACCAAGAGAATCCAACCTCAACATTTGTCAAAAGCCGTTCCCTCGGCCATACCTTGACTTCATGCATGTCTCCCCTCATGTGACAGTTCAGTGTCTGCTCTTGCATGTATTCCTCTTGTGATTGGATGGCACCTTGGCCAACTGGCATCTGATAACTCAGAATAAAGGTAATTAGTGTCTTAAATGATAAGTTCCCATAATCCAAGTCTCATATGGATTTAAAAATTGAGGATAATAAATGATTGCAAAAAATGTGAATACATCTTGACTCAGAACACAATATATAATTATGCAACAATTTCAAATAATACCCCTTTTTTGTACTTAGTATACAATTACCTTTGTGAAAAATCAGAACATATTTAAATACAAGTTAAAGCACAACAGAATCTCAAAGAAAACTTTTTTTTTGAAAAAAGAAAACTTTTACAAATGTTCCCCTCTTTTTTTTTTTTTTTTGGGGAATATGCTTATCAAAAATAATACTTCTAGAATCAATTTACACTTGCCATGGCAACCAATTTGCCAGGGAAATGCTTTAAAGAGTTTGATCAAATAATCAGTTGAGAAAAAATAACAAAAACAAACAACTCAGAACATGGGAGCACAATACTCCTAGAATTAACATTGTATTATGAAATCAAAACCATGTTTCAAAATTAGATAGATGAATGAATAGAAGAAAATACACGTGGAATAATAAAAGACAATGAAATTCAAACTAGGGAAATCTAAATGAATATGAACTTAATATTAATAAGAGTATTACAAAATATAAACTTGATCGCATGACTATAAAAAGCTTTTACAAATATTCTCCTTGTTTTAGAAACTAAGTATAAGACACAATCTCAAAAGCATTAAAATCTCTATGAAAATAAACCTATACCATTAATTCCAAAATGTATATGTAATAGCATAGAAATCCTATGTAACCTCTGAACTGACATTAATAATCTGAGTGAATTCAGAACACTCTTGATTCCGATATCTAAAATCCCCAATACTCATATCAATACCTTGCTGCTTACTTCTACATTTCTGTAAAATATATACCCTTCCATGGCAAAAGCAGAGTCTTGAACTATGTTGATGATTGTCATTCTTATTCAGCTTAAGTTTTTCTTCTTTAACCCCTCTATATTGTCTGTCGGGCTTTTCACCATACAAATGCTTTATAAGATTACTAATTAAAGACAAAAGCAGGTTAGCAAAATTATGAACAAAAGGAGTATATCTGGAATTTAAAGGGCTTTCTAAGGTTGTCTCAGAAGCACAGCCAGGCTGGGGAAGGGCTGAGCCTGAAGCTGCAAATGTAGTTAGAGAAAGTTGAGCATGCGCATCAGATCTCTGGACTTCCCAGGCAGGGGAAGCTATGGGCTTGGCCATAGGAGGAGTAGAGGGTGGGGTCTGGAGAGGAGGGGAGGGACCAGAGCAATTTGAATCAGACTTGATTTTGAACTCAGGCCTGGATTCCTCTTCCCCCACTTTGCCTCCAGGTGCTAGGGGATTAAAAGCTTCTAGAGGGTGGGTCATTGCCTCCAGGCATGCAAAATTAGAGCAACAATTAGTGTTGGAACTGGGAAAAGCTGCAGGAATCTCTTCAGGTTTCTCTGAAAAAGCATGGTTGGGAGAGGGAGAGATATTTCCTTGTGTGAGTAAGTTGCTGGCTCTTTTAACAAAAATAAAAAGAAAAATAGAAAATCCACAAAAACAAAGCATTAACATGATCTTATCTCCCATTTGTCTGGTTAAACAGACCAAAATCAAAAATAGGATAATTAGGGAGTTTAAAAGGTCCATTCGAAAAAATTCAAAGGAAAAACACAGCCAGTACACCAGTACTTAGCAGTTAAAGGGAGAGGGAGGGGAAATTTCTTACCCAACCAGCAGATCAGAAGAAGACTGAGGGTTAGCTTTCCTCTTCGTGGTCAGCCATCTGTTAAGGGCTAAAATTCTAGCTAAACTGTCTAAAATATCTAATGAGTGGTCGCCAATAAATTATAAGCTTTAGCAAGAGTTAGACTTTTAAGCATTTATTAAGGAGAATAAGAATTTGGTAAAGAGAGAGAAAAAGGCCTAGATTCCTATCTATTAAAGGGAGAGCACATTTCTAGCTCCCTTCTCCGCCAGAGTCCAGAGGAAAAAGCGCGAGACTGAGCGCCAGTCTCTTCCTTCCTCCTCCCACTAGCCCGCGTCACTTCCTGACTCCTGGTCTTGCCCTCAAAGACCTTCCCTTCATGGGCAGAACTCTTCTACAGTAAGTATCCAGCAGGTGGCGTCATTCCAATCGTTACATGACCAACAGAGGAAAAACAAAAACAAAAAAGATCTACAAGACGAGATATAAGCAAATTCTATCAAACATTCAAGGAATAATTCATTCTCTTTTTCTTTTCTTTTCTTTTTTTTTTTAGTGAGGCAATGGGGGTTAAGTGACTTGCCCAGGGTCACACAGCTACTAAGTATCAAGTGTCTGAGGCCAGATTTGAACTCAGGTACTCCTGACTCCAGGGCTGGTACTCTATCCACTGCACCACCTCGCTGCCCCCATAATTCATTCTGAAATTATATAAATTCTTTTTAAAAATGGGAAAGGGGGTCCTACCAAATTCCTTTTATGATATAAATATATTGTGGATACCTAAAATTGGGAGAGTAAAACAGTAAAGAAAACTACAGAATACTATTCCCAGTGAATATTGATGCAAAATTGATATAGCAACATATCACAAAGATTATACACTTTGAAAAGGTTGGATTTATGCCAGATTAGGAAAACTATTAAAATAATAAACCATATAAATAAAGACAACAATATATGATCATATCAAGATGCAAAAAACTTTTTTCATTTTTTTTCTACAGAACTAGTCAGTTCTTTTAAAAAAATATATTAAAATTTTTTTCCAATTATGCGTAAAATATTTTTTGAATTCCAAATTTTTCTCCCACCCTCCCTTCCCTCCCCACTCCCTAAGCCAGCAAGCAATCTGATATAGGTTATACACTAAAATCATTTTAACCATATTTCCACATTAGTTGTGTTATAAAAGAAGAATCAGAACAAAAGGGGGAAAAAGTGCAAGAAGGAATAAACAAAAACAACAACCAAAAAGCAACAACCAAAGTGAAAATATTATGCTTTAATCTGCATTCAGACTCCATAGTTCTTTTTCTGGATGTGAAGAACATTTTCCATCATGAATCTTTTGGCATTGTCTTGGATCATTGTATTGCTGAGAAGAGTTAAGTTTATCACAGAAAAAAAGCTTTTGACAAGAAACAACACCTATTCCTGTTTAAAAAAAATAACACAAGAAAATAGTAATAAGTGGTTCTTTTTAAGATATGATTAGTATCTATCTAAACCCCAAAGCCAGCATTATACATAATGTAGATAAATTAGAGCCCTTTCCAATGAAATTGCAAGTATTATCACTACTACTATTTGATATAGTGTTAGAAATACTAATTACAGGAATAAGACAAACATAAGCAATAGAAGGATTAAGGCAAAGAAGAGACAAAATTATCAATTTTGTAGATATGATAGTTTACTTGGACTCAGGGTAAAGACTGTGACATATTCTTTCAACATGGGCAATATAAGAATTAGTTTTGTTTGACCATGTATGTTTGTTACAAGCATTACCCCCACCTTTTTTTCTCCAATGGGGGTAGGGTGGGTAGGAGAAAAAAATGGATTTTCATCAATTGGAATAAGTTAAATTAAATTTTTTTTAAGTCACAATAAATTCCTAGATAGTATGGAAGAATTTACAAGTGAAAGTGATCCTACTAAGACTAGCTAGAAAGATAAGGAATAAGCCAATAATAGAGTTGGCTACAACCTGGTTGGTTATTATGATAATTAGAGCTCAAGGTGATGGAAACAACAAGCAAAAATACAAAAACAAGAGGACGTTGGTTATTATGGTTACTAAAATCTTAAATGAGAAACCAAGTACAAACTATCCCAAGTCCTTGGGGTCTGTATATTTAAGTCTCAGTAAAACACTATCTTTCCATTATAAGGGATAGGGTATGTAACTAGAAAAAAAAATCAAAGAACCAGTAATACTTTTCATTATTTTCCCTATTGAATAAGTTGATATGTTCTATCATGGGGAAAGATGGATGGATATAGGAGGAACAGGAAACCTGATACAATGCCATATTTTTACATAGCATTGTTTGTGAGGATCAAATGAGATAATATTTATAAAATGCTTAGCACAGTGCCTGGCATATGGTAGGTACTTAATTAATGCTTATTTCCTTCCCTAAGCAGTACCTTTTAAATGTTTACATTGGACATTTTAATCTTTACAGTTGGTAGTGGTTCTATCCCTAAGGGTTCCATGAGAAAAATCAACTTTATTTGTGTTCTTCCTTAAACTTACTGGGCTAAATTCTCATGCCCCTCTGCTCCCCTGTGTATTTTATTTTATTTTATTTGCTTTCTCTGAGTGACCATGGGCATATAGGAAACCTTTGAGGTCCCTTCTGGGTTTGACAGGCTATGATTTAAATATGTTGAGGGTATAGAGAGAAGGCTGGGAATAAAGCTATCTGTGCTAAATAAAAACTAGTCTCAAATACATTTTGGTGCAGCTGTTACTTTAGAATGTTTTTCTCTAGGGTAGAAAAAAGTTGTGGTGTCAAATTAATTTTACTCACAGAACTCAAGTAAAAGACCTGAGATAAAGAAATAAAAACAATGCATCTCATCCGCATTCATAAATATCAAATGAGCAATCTCCAAATTATAGAATGTTAGCATCAGAAAGGATCTAAGAGATTAGCTAATGTAAGCCCTTCATTTTACACTTCAAGAAATGCAGGCCAATTGAGGTTAAATGATTCATTCAAGGGTACACAACTAGTTCCTGTCAAAGCTGGGATTAGACTCCAGGTTTCCTTGATCCTAGGCTGATTCTCTACTCCATTGTCCATCACGACTCCCTCAATTTGACCTTGGTGGTAAAAATAAAGATGATAGAACATCTGCATAGGGCAAAGTGGTGACAAAATTAAGCTTTCTAGAAGCATGGAACAAAATCTTTGTTAGATGAGCATTTGTACCATTTGACGTCCCATAAGTGAATGGTGATTCTATACTGCAAAGAAAGGGAGAGGTCTGCCTGTGAAGCCTTTATTCTTTATGAGGTGGTGATTACTCAAAGCAGCAGTTATTGAAGAGACTTGGACAGAAACAGATTTTCTGTGACTTGGAAAAGTATTGTTCAGTTATTCCTACCACTGCTGTGTTCCCTGAGGGATTTCCTTTTATTGACTCAGATGCCCCAAGACTGGACTGAATGGCCAGAGATACCCAAACACTCATTCAGTTGGGTGTGTGTATGTGTATGTTTGCAGGCAATGAGGGTTAAGTGACTTGCCCATTGTCACACAGCTATAAGTATCAAGTGTCTGAGGCTGAATTTGAACTCAGATCCTCCTGAATCCAGGGCCCAAGTGCTTTATCCACTGTGCCACCTAGCTGCTCCCTTTAGCTATTATTATTATTATTATTAATTATTAGAGCAATAAGGGACACACAAATTCTATAATAGGAGGTAGAATAGGAGTAAGCGTAGTAGAACGTACAGAGAAAGAGATGGGCCACTTAAGCCAGAGGCTAAGGAAGGCTTGTAGGCAGAGGCAAGCCCAGAACCAAAGGGAGGAGAGGACTGAGGGGAATGGTATTCTAGTGAGAGAGGGAAATGCAGGGCAATTGTGCTGTTTTGGGCATGTTGAGCCCCATGGTATGCTAATGGGATATGTCCAGATGTAGATATTCAGGTGACAGTTTGTTATTTGGGACTGAGTTCAGAAGCAAGATTGGGAATAGATACATACATCTGGGAGTAATTTTTATATAGATAACCACATGTTTGAGAGCTACTGAGAAAAGCTGAGGGAGCAGTATAGACCCTGAGGGAAGCTATCTAATGGGCAGGAGAAGGATGATCCAGAAAAGGAAAGACTCAGAAAAATCACTCAGAAAGGAAGAAAACCAAGAGCTGGTAATGTCATAGAAACCAAAGGTTGAGGGTGTCCCTTTCCTTAAGATGCTGTTTGGAGAGGGGGCAGCTAGATGACACAGTGGATAAAGCACTGGCTCTGGATTCAGGAGGCCCTGAATTCAAATTCGACCTCAAACTCTTGACACTCACTGGCTGTGTGACCTGGGCAGGTCACTTAACCCTCATTGCCCCACCAAAAACAAAACAAAACAAAACAAAACTCAACCAACCAAACAAAAGATGCTGTTGGAGAGCACAGTCAAAAAGGACGAGGAAGGAGAAAATACCACTGAACTCAACCATTAAAAGATGATGAATTTTGATCTTATCCTGGAGGTAAGTGAAAGAGGAGACAATCAGGGCTTTGCTCAAGGAAGGTTTTAATCTGGTACCACCAATGCTGCAGAGTTGGAGGTTGGAGGCTACCACGACAGGCTGACTGACAGATGACAAGTTGTCTGAGCTGGGGAAGGAACTGGGTGCAAGGCCCTTATACCTTGAGGGAAGGAACTGGCTTCTTTTCTTTTTTCATATCCCTAATGCTCAGTACAGTGCCTAGCCCATAGTAGGTCCTTAATAAATACTTATTAACCAACTGAGGTTTAGGAGACATTACAGATATAACAAGGCCAGAAATTTTTGGCTTATTGGATATGGATAGTGAGAGAGGAGAAGCAAAAAACAACTCAAACTTTGAGCCTAGGTGCCTAGGAAAATAGCCATGACATTAACAAAAAGAGAAATCTGGCAGGAGGTTTTGTGGCCCAGGGGGAAGCAAGATAAAGGTTATAAATTCAGTCTTGAGAAATGTTGAACTGAGAACATTGGGACCTTACAAATGTCTTGTATGCTTCAAAAAATACCCAAGTAACACAACCCAAGCAGTATCAGGACTGGGTTTTACAACAGACAGGGACTTTCTTATAGTAAGAGCTGTGTTGTGAGATAGTAAGCTCCTTGCCCTGAGAAGTGTTCAAGCTAAGAGTAGATAACCACTTGCCAGGGTTTTCAATGGCAGACAAGGTTGAAATAAATGACCTCTAAGCTCCCTAATAAATGTTGAGATTCTATGTTCTTGAAGGCCACTTCTTGATAAACTTATAACAGAAACTGAGAAGGGAGAGAAAGCAATTACAAGTGGCCAAAAAAACCCCAAGTAAAAATATTCATCTCTCCCCTTTTATTATCAATATTTAAATATTTGCTTTGATATTTAAAACTTGGACCAAAACTTTCCTTTACCCTATGCATATTTGTTAAGAAGATTTTTTTTCTTATAAATTGTAGAGGGATAGAGAGAAGGGTAATTTTGGGAAAGAGAAAAAGTGCTTGTTAGTTAAAAAATAAAATTAACCAAAAAAAGAATGCACTATATTTAGAGGATGTTTTAAGATTTTCAAACGCTTTTCTCAATTACTCTAATTTTCCCCACTGCACAGATGAAGAAACTAAGACCCAGGTTAAGTGATTTGCCCAGATTCATTCAGCCAGCATCAGAACCAAAACTTAAACCAAGGTCTCTTGTCCACCCACCCCACCAGAAAGCTCTGCATCTTGACTCTTCATAGAAATGCTACTTAGTGACAGGTAAAGTTGGGAAGTTCCTATGCTTGTTAGCCTTTCACCTTCCTTATATTGTGGCAGTTCTTTAGCAAAATACATCAAGCAGCACACATCCTGTCTGAATTACTGCCTGCTTTCCCCCAGGGGTCTTTAGTTCAATTTACAAATACCACAAGAGTTTCACTTGGGCCAATTCTAGCAAGCTGAAGAACGAGCTTTCCTGATACACACAGCACAAAATCAAAAGTTTCCACTCCTTAAAATTGCTTTCAATTTCTGTGATTTCTTCGAGAAAATAGTAGTCTCTTTGAAGGTAGAATCAGCTTAGTGTTTGTAGCACTCTTTTTTGGAACAAATTTCAAAAGAAGGAAATGTTTATAAAAAACATTGTTGTGAAAAAGGCAATGTTAAAGATATTATAAAATCTTTGGTGCAATGGGGGAAATCACTGGATTTGGAGTCAATCATCTGGGTTTGAAAATTGACCCTGCCACTTTTTACCTCTGGGCACTTCATCTCTGTTTCCTCATCTGTAAAATAAGGGAGTTTAAATGAAGACACTAAAAGTATTCTCTAGCTCTAAATCTACTATGAAATAGAGAAGTCACAATCAGCTCTGCTAAAAAGGAATATCTTTCTATATATTATATACATATCCACACTTAGGCATAAATGTGTATGTGTGTGTGTGTATCACAAATGTCATATGTGTCAATATCATAGAGACAGCTGGGTGGCCCAGTAAAGTGCTGGACACAGAATCAGGAAGATCTGGGTTTAAATCCAACCTCAGACACTAGCTGTGTGAACCTGGATATGTCTTTTAGCCATAGCCTTGGTTTCTCCATCTGCAAAATGGAGATAATAATAGCTCCTGCCTCAGAGGGTTGTTTTGAAGATAAAATGAGATTATTTGTAAAGTGTTCTACAAGCCTTAAAGTGCAATATAAATGCTATTAATATTATTATTGTTACTGTTGTTGTTACTACTACCACTTCTACTACCACCATTACATCTACACATATACATATGGTGAAGAATTTTTTTTAAAGTTGAAGCAAACAACCTTTCAGAAATATAGTTCCAAGTTGTATATTCTCCTGGGAATGGGGAGAGAAAGTAGTCAAGGGAGATATTTAGAGTTGACATAAAGAAAGATCCAAATTATCCATACTTTTCCATAGAATAGAGATTACTTTAGGTTAATGCCAAACTTTAAAATACAAATATCCCCAGGGAGGATTAAGTGTCAAATTGAGACTCTTTAGTTATATTTTTTACCAGCTTGCTTAACTGACAGCTGACCACTATTAACCCTAGTGGTTAGATATTTGAGGGTGCTTTTGGGGGGGGGGGTTAAAGATCATCTCTGCCCTCAAGTAACTATTAATCTAATGGGGGGGAGGAGAGACAAAAAACAAACATGTAGCAGCAAGTTATGTGTAAATACTATTTTAATTTTTTTTATTTTTTGGTGGGGCAATGAGGGTTAAGTGACTTGCCCAGGGTCACACAGCTAGAAAGTGTCAAGGGTCTGAGGCCAGATTTGAACTCAGGTCCTCCTGAATCCAGGGCCGGTCCTTTATCCATTGTGCCATCTAGCTGCCCCTAAATACTATTTTAAAAGTTTGAATTAAACTGGATCTAGTCCAACCTCTTCATTTTACCAGTGAGGAAACTGAGGCCTAGAGGGGTAAAGTGACTTAAGTCACATAAATAACAATCAGCAAAGCCAGAATCTAAATTCAGATCCTCTGGCTCCAAGGCCCAAAGAAATGGTCGGGAGGAGAAGGCTCCAATCTACGTGCTCCAGCTTTCCATTCTTTTAATTGCCTAGACCAGCAACTAAATTGCTTTTTTTGTTAACATTTATCTTTTGCCTTTTGGGGGGGGGGGTGCTTCCCAGGGTTTAGCAAAGTGCTTCAAACCACACTAAAACTTTTGGGAAACTGTATATGTACAATACACAATGTATATACATGCACACATGTGTGTGTATATATACACACATACACACATGCACATATACGCACACATACATATATATATATATACACACACATACATTGCTGATCAGAGACAAGGTTAGTCATCAGCAAAATGATGAAGCAGGTCCTGTATGTCTGATCTGTCCCTAACCCTTACCCCTTTGGTACTCTGTGTCCTCGTGTTCCAAGCCACAGCAATGCCAGCAGGCCAGTGGGACAGTGTTTGCCTGTACTAGGTACGCTTGCTGTTCCCTGCTTCATGGTCATTGAGAGGTATCACTGGCTTGGTAGAGAGAGTCCTGGACTTAGATCAGGAAGTCTGGGTCTTCAAACCTCGTGAGTTGTAATATTGCCCCTGTTTTCCTCCTTTCCTCACTGTCCCTAAAACAACCTTGCTGACTCCAGAGGGATACTAGTGCCAAAATGCTATTATCAATCATGACCTCAGGTCTCAGAGGGCTATCTGTATTCCAAGGTGACAATCAGCTAAGGGATGCTAAGGGACCTCCAGAGAGAGAACACAACAGTGACCCCAAGGAAAGATGATCATAGCAACTTCAGGCCTCAAAGTACCTGCTTTTGGCGGGTGGGGTGAGGGAGGAAACTCAGGGGTGTACTTCAAATGACATCTAATCTCTTTAAGCAAAGAAAGGAGGGTGGGGCATCTACTGAGCTCTCCTTCCAAAATTTAGCTACTAATTACCCAACCTCCTGGTTTAAAAGGCAGCAAAGTCTATTGATCCCTTTATCTAAAAGAAGAAATAAAGAAAAGACTAGTGGGATGAGGAAGGGAGAAAGGGAAGGAATAAATAACCATTTAAACAGCACCTACTATGTGCCAGGCACTGAGCTAAGCACTTTTACAAATACTATCAATTTGATCTCCAAAAGAACCCTGGGAGGTAGGAGTTGTTAACATCCTCCTTTTGTAGTTGAGGAAACTGAGGAAAACAGAAATTAAGTGATTTGTTCAGGATCACATAGCTAGTATCTGAGGTCTTGAACTCAGGTCTTCCTGATTCCAGGCCCAGCTCCCTATGCCACCAGTCACCTACAAATGACCCATCTATTCATTCATCCAATCAATTATTTACTCACTCATTTATATGTACATTTATTTATTATTACATTATAGAAGGCAAGTAGTTCTAAGAGCCTGTGGTTGCATTTTTTAAAATGTGCTGATAAGATGGTCATTTGGAACTAGCTTTAAAAAAAAGGAACATTTGCAAAAGCTTTTTATGTAATCAAATTTATATTTATATTTTGTAATACTCTTATTAAGTTCATATTCATTTAGAATTCTCCAGTTTGAATTTCATTCTTTTTTCTTCTATGTGTATTTTGTTCTATTCATCTATCTCTCTATTTTTGAACCAATGCAAGATGGTTTTGATTTCATAATACAATATTAATTCTGGAAGTAGTGTTTTCCCATATTCTAAATTGTTTGTTTTTCCAAGTGATTAATTGATCAAATTCTTTAAAGTATTTCATTGGTAAAATTATTACCAATGACAAGTGTAAATTAATTCTAGAAGTACTATTTTTACTAAGCTTAAAAAATTATTGTTTGGAATTATTACATAATTTTATATTCTGGGTCAAGGCAAATTCACATTTTTTGTGGTTATTGTTATCCTCAGTTGTTAAATCCATATGAGACTTACCATTTGTGACATTGATTGCCTTTATTCTGAGTTACCAGATGCCAGTTGGCCACAAGAGGAATGCATACAAGAGCAGACACTGAACTGAACTGTCACAGAAGGGGAGACATGCCCGAAGTCAGGTAGTAGACTGCTTTGGGAAGGGCTGAGAGAACAGCTATTGGCAAGAGTCAAGGTTGGATTCTTTTGGCTTTAATTTTAATTTTCCCCCCACATGGCAATGGGTGGCCAAGCTATGCTATCTCATTCTTTTTTGGGGGGGGGCAGGGCAGTGAGGGTTAAGTGGTTAAGTGACTTGCCCAGGGTCACACAGATAGTAAGTGTCAAGTGTCTGAGGCTGGATTTGAACTCAGGTCCTCCTGAATCCAAGGCCAGTGCTTTATCCACTGCGCCACCTAGCTGCCCCATGCTATCTCATTCTACACCTGACTTCGATTCCCCCTCGTATATGCCTGATGTCATGGACATCTCAATCCTGTTCATCTAATTAAGTCTGACTCAGTTTCCCCTCTGTTCTTTTATGGTAATCCTATAATTATCTCAGATGTCATGATAAATACAATGTTGGATTTGGCTTTGACATCTGTTACCAGTTATATTAGATCCTTTAATTTCTCATAATGGCATGAGGATAATTAGGCAGATGATGCAAAAAGTGATGAAACAAAGATAAAAATAATTTTCTAACTTAATATCACAATTGTCTTCTCAATTTATTCTCTAGAGGGGGAGTGTAGTAATATTAAGTTTTAGAGAATGTTTCAGTTTTTGTTTTTATTATATGTTTCATGTGTAACAACTGGACAATAATTATAAAATCTCTAGAAGATTCTGAATTTCCTTAGACATGTTTTTGAAAAGTCTCATTGTTTAATTTGGTTGCTGGCAAAGCTATTTAAAGTTGTGTTAAGATTAATTTTGTAGGAAACTTTCCAGCTGATTGCCAGTATCTGAAACACCTGAGAGACTTTACAACCACAACTGAAATTCTATAGCTGAGACCTGATAGTTGATCATCACACCTGAAAGACTTTCACTGCACAACTATACCCAGAGGACATCCCAAGAATCATCTGAGAAAAGACTTTCAAAGACTTAAATGGACATTTTCCTGTTTTTCTTTTTCCCCACTGCATACACTATTTATAACGTCCACTTGCTAAAGGGGAGTGCTCCCTTTAGTTTTTCTTTGTTTGTAATGTCCACCTGCTAAAGGGGACATTTAGCTTTTGTTAATGTGTCACTCAATTTCTTTTCTCTCTTTTCATTCCCTTTACTTTGTTAGTCATAAGTATCTGTAACGTTATTGCTTTATGTAAGGAAACAATGTTTCTTCATGAAGCACAGGGAGGAGTGTGAGAACTAAGAAGGCATGAGGTGACCTTTCTGAGATTTTGAAGGTCAGATTGGCATCATGGAAGTTGCTTCTATTCATAGACCGCCTGTAAGTCATGTCAATCAATGGACTTGAATGCTACCAGCCAATTATCTTGGAGCTGTGTGTGGGGACTGCCCTCTTCCGGTTCAACAGGGGGCTTCTGGGGGAACTGAGTGGGGGATTCACTCTCTAGGATAGCTAGGTGAAGGCAACTTTCTCTCTCTCTCTTTACTAACCCCTAATATACTTAAATAAATGCTTAAAAGCCTAAACTGTTGCTGAATTTATAAGTAAACCTTAGCTAGTTTTCCCCCTCACACTGGGGGCAGGTAAGGTGACCACACATTA
This sequence comes from Dromiciops gliroides, assembly GCF_019393635.1. Classification (NCBI taxonomy): domain Eukaryota; kingdom Metazoa; phylum Chordata; class Mammalia; order Microbiotheria; family Microbiotheriidae; genus Dromiciops; species Dromiciops gliroides. The sequence goes on from NC_057866.1 coordinate 223,489,426, forward strand.
GATTTTTAGTCATCACAGAACACAGGATGCAGTTTCCTTAGAAACAAGGTAATAGTCATGTTGGTAATTATTTCTTAAAATCTTACCTATAAATAGGACTTTGAGGTGCTTGTTATATAAAGCACTGCTTTCCCCAACAACTTTGTAAAGCATGTAAGGTAAGCATGTCCATCCCCATTTTTTTGTTTGTTTGTTTGTTTGTTTGCAGGGCAGTGAGGGTTAAGCGACCAGGTCATACAGTTAGTAAGTGTCAAGTGTCTGAGGCGGAATTTGAACTCAGGTCTTCCTGAATCCAGGGCTGGTGCTGTATCCACTGCGCCACCTAGCTGCCCCCATCCCCATTTTATAGATGAGGAAAATGAGGCAGAGTTTAAGAGACTTGTCCAACAAGATGACATGTCAGAGCTGAGATTCAAGTCTACATTTCTCTTCCCCTAGGTCACCCTGCCCCTCAGGGTCCAAGCCCAGTCACCTAAAACCTATTTACTGTGATACATCTCCAGCATAGAATAACATTAATACCACTAACAACTATTGTTTCTATAGGAAAATGCAATTAGAAAGTCTGTTATTCTGTGGAATGAGGCATAAACCTTTGGCCACCAGCTAACCATGAAATGAGAGCCTGGGCTCCAGAATGTCAAGTTCCCTTTTATCCTTGAGATCCTTATGGCGCTCTGGCCTCTACATTCATATAAAATAAGGCACCCCTGAACAGATGCATGAAGCTCCTTAGGCCAATCCCTTCTGAGGAACAAAGAGCAAATTATTTTGAGAGGAAGGAGTCACAGAAAGGAAGAAAAAATGGGATTTAGAAGCCTCTGATTTATTACCTTTATCTGCTTATATTCAAGTAAATTTATTAAGGTAAATTGGTTCCTGTGTGGAGAGGAGACTGAATGTCTCTTGGACAACGATCCACATGCATATGAGCCACACACTGGATGGTGTTTTTCCTACACAAGTTATCAGGCTGTACTTGAATGGCTGGAGTGACTCTTGCCAAGAAGAACACTTTCATAATGTGTTGGGTGCCAATAGGAGGTTTTTTTAGGCGGTAGGGTGAGTGGGTGATTACATCCTGTGCAATTAACATCTCTCAAGACAAGTTTTGTCAGCCAAATTCTTAAACTTTAGAAATCCTCATTCTGTTTACAGGAATTCCAGTCACAGGAAGGATCTGTGACTTCAGCAATATTAGAAACTCCCTGTATAGGGAAGTTCCTTCCACCCACACTCATGGCATGCCCCTATGTCTTAGTAGATAAACTTAGGGAGGTGCTAGAAGAGCTTGGGGGTTGTTTTGTCCAGGGTCATGAAATAACAAATGTGTATGTACTGGTTAAAAAAAGACATCACCCAGCACCACAGCATCTATTTCTTTGCATCACAGGCTAATCAGTATAACTGTGGTCATTGATGAAAACTAAAGAGTTGCACGTATTGATACAGAGTTACCCATGTCTGAAGTTCATTTGGTTGACTATAGACACACACACACACACACACACACACACACACACGAGACAGAGTGCTGAACTTGAAGTCAGGAAGATCTAAGTCTCAGATCAATACTGGCAGTATTAACTTGGGCAAATCAGTTCACCTTTCTAACTCTAGGTTCTTCATCTGTAAAATTGGGATAATATTACCAGTAGTGTTCACTTTAGAGACTTATGGTAAGACATGAATGAGATAATTTATGTGAAGCATTTTTCAAACTTTAAGGCAAAATATAAAAAGTCAAAAACAAGTTGGGGGGTATCCTGTGCAATTTGTCATTATTATCTTTAAAAGATAAAGTGAATTAACCCTCATTGCCCTACCAAAAAAACCAAAAAAAAAAACAGAAAGAAAAAAAAAAGGGGCAGCTAGGTGGCGCAGTGGATAAACCACCAGCCCTGGATTCAGGAGTACCTGAGTTCAAATCCGACCTCAGACACTTGATACTTACTAGCTGTGTGACCCTGGGCAAGTCACTTAACCCTCATTGCCCTACCAAAAAAACAAAAAAAAAACAGAAAGAAAAAAGATAAAGTGAAGACTCCATACACTAGGGGGCTCGCACACCAGAGTAGACATTCATGGGGAATACAAAATGCACTTAGTAAAATCAGAGTACTATAGTAGAAGATGATTTTTGGAAGCTGAAAACTGATTTTAAAGGATTTTATTAGAAACTTTAAGCAAATGAATGCATTTGTTTGTTTTAAAACCAGATGACAGAGAGCTTCCTTTCTTTAGAAGAGGGAAAAGGAAAGGAGAGGGAAGAGGAGAGGGAGGAGAGGGAGAGGAGAAGGGGAAAAAATGAAGAGGAGGAGGGAGTGAGGGAGAGGAGTAGAGGAGAGAGAAAGAAAGGGAGAGGATGAGGAGAGCAGAGGAAAGAGGGAGAGGAGAGAGAAAGAATGAGAAGAAAAAAGAGAAAGGGGAGAGGGAGAGAAAAGAGAGAGAGGAGAGGAAAAGGAAGCCTGAGGTAATAAAAGGCTAACTTTAGAATTAAAAAGACCTGGATTAAAGCCGCTCCTCTGACACACACTGGCTGTGAGACCCTGGATAAGTCACTTAACCACTCGGTACAGCCAGGCCACTCTCTAGACTACAAGTTGCAGATGAACTACTGATCTGAATCAGTGGAGGGAGCTCTCTACACAGATAAAATCACACAACTGGGTCAAAAATCACCCCTACACAACAGCAGCAACAAAGGAAAAACATCAACAACTAAAAACCAAATCTCCATCCTCCAATATGTTGCATGTGGATTTCATGCATTTTAAAATGTAATTTCAAAAGGAAATGTTGTAAGTCTTGGCTTTGCTTTATCCTTTTCAACACAATGAAAACGTATTTGCAGCTTGTAGTATAAGGGGCTAAAATGACACAAGAACTTGTCCTACTGAAAATGCCCTAAGCCAAGCTCACCTTCATTAAGAAAATGGTTCCAAATGAAAAGTTCTGAATCCCCAACAATAGCACCTTTTTCTCTGTCACTCAGACATTGTCATTCCTGGCTCCCTCCTTTAAGGATCAAGGGACCAATCCTATCCAAACATTCCATAATTAAGATTACAAAACAGTGAACTTTAATGGGTGGTGTGAGAACCTATCTCCTACCTACAGATAAACTGCCAAGTATTGCATCCAAATTTTGTATGTGTAAATAAGTCACAAACCTAAATTTTTGTTGTTGTTAGGTTGTTCTTTTTGGGGGGGGGCAATGAGGGTTAAGTGACTTGCCCAGGGACACATAGCTAGTAAATGTCAAGTGTCTGAGGTAGGATTTGAACTCAGGTCCTCCTGAATCCAGGGCTGGTGCTTTTATCCACTGTGCCACTTAGCTGCCCGCCCCCCCAATTTCTTTCTTTTTTTTTTTTTTTGCTGGATTGGAGGTAGGGGGAGGATCCTGCTATATGACAATTCATCTGAAAAAGATCTGGAGGTTTTGGTGGACTACAGATTCAAAGCACCAACATGATAGTGAGAAAAACTACTGTGACCCTGGGCTGCATTAATAACAACTTGGGTCATAGCACATAGGAGAAGAGGCTCCTACTGTGTAGTCTGTCCTGGTCTGGAGTGCTGGGCTTACTTTGAGGTGCTACATTTGGGGGAAGAGTATTGATAAGCCAGATCATGCCCAGAGGGAGGCAGTCAGAGGGATGATGGGATCACAACATGTAAGGACCAGGTGAAGGAGTTGGAGATGCTCAACCTGGACAAAAGAAGATTTGAAGGGAGCAGGAACATGGTGAATTGACTTTGAGTATTTGAAGAGCTTATGTGGAAAAGTGATACAACTTGTATTGCATAGAAGATGGAAAGAAGTCCACTTGGGCTTGATATAAAGGAAATTTTCTAGTGATCAGCACTATCTTAAGGTGCAAGGGCAGTGGTGAATGGCTGTGGCTTCCCCTACATTGGACACGTTTAAGCAAAAGGTGCTAAGCTGTGGAAAAGGGAATTCTGGTTCAAGAAGGGGCTGGAGGGGGTGTTCTCTGAGACCCCTTCCAACTTAGATTCTGTGATGAAAAGCCTGGGAAAGGTGCTTATATGTGGTAATAATGTAAAAAAGATGCAGAACCACAGGAAAGAAATCTACTTGTAACATGGCATATCTTCACTGTAGGTTATTAAAACAATTTCTTTAACATTTTACTACACCCTGAGTGATCATTCTGTTTATAGCATTCTGTGAAGCTCAAAAAATTTTCTCCATGCTTTTTTTCTTGGCAAACACACATGCAGACACACATGCACACAGAGTCACCATTTCCCTTTTCCATGTTAAGACACAGCAGCCAATAAGGATAAATTGGGGGGAGGGGAGAAAAACGTAGACGAAAGAACTGCTCTGCTGAGTTATTAAGTAATTAGAAATTCATTTGCTTGAAGGAACTAAAGTTCCTGTTATTGTAGTGATAAGTATGCATAACCTGACCTGAGCGGGAGAGATAAAAGTTAGGTAATGTGGTCCTCAGCTGATAGATGGCAAAAATAGGGAAGTAGAACTTCTAATTTTTCCTCTTGGGAAAATCCTTACTTGGTATTGAGTTATTTTTTTCCATTGTCATTTTTTCCATGTCATTAAGAGTTCCCCCTGAACCTTGAGAATCAAGAATAGCTTCTAAAGAAAAGATGGGGGGCAGCTAGGTGGCGCAGTGGATAGAGCACCGACCCTGGAGTCTGGAGGACCTGAGTTCAAATCTGGCCTCAGACACTTAACACCTACTAGCTGTGTGACCCTGGGCAAGTCACTTAACCCTAATTGCCTCGCCAAAAAAAAAAAAAAAAGGTGGGAACCTTTTTTCTATTGTTCAATAGAACCCATTTTCTCTTTTTCTATTGTGGGAAGAAGGGAAGGGGTGGATGGTCAATCAATGGTCACATGTCAAAAGCATGGAAGTGATGGGCAAAAAAAATTGAACTTACCTTAATTAAGAGGAGGGAATGTAAGATTGTAATGTCCTTTCCTACTACCCTAAAATGTTGACATCCCACAGAATTTATCAAGAGGTCCACCCCAGGTTAAATATACATTGTGGTTCTTTACTCATAAAAACTATAGGTCAACTCCTACCCCACCCCACCCTGTAAATGTGCTTACCTTTTGATAGTCAACCAAAGTACATAACAGAAAGTCATTTACTATAACAGCACAGTAAGAAAAAAAAGACACCCATCTTTCCCACAGACTTGGCATCCGCTGCCTTCCACAGTATCCCCAGCATCAGGGGAGGGTAATGCACAGAGAGAACACACATGGTGGGGGTCAAGAGGGATGGAGCTGATGAGTAAAAACAAACCACACATAATGTGATGGGGGAAGGAAGCACTTACAAGGTAGGGGATTTAGGGAGCATAGGAGAGGCCTCCTCCTGAAGGAGGGATCACTTGAGCTCAGCCTTGAGGGAAGCAAGGGTGCAAAGGGTTCTTAGAGGAGAAGTACCCAGGAATTCCAAGAACGTCTTTTCTTCCACAGGGATTCTACCCAATGGGCTGGATTTCCTTCCTGTGCTTCTGTGTCCAGTTGACATTATTGTCACACATAACCTCCTTTCATAGGCTCTTCATCCCAGAACCTGAGTGGGAAGGGACCTCGGAGAAGTCTTATCACCGTCCCCCATTGCCATTCAATGCTTCTCGTTCTCCAGGCATTGCCCGGATACCAATGGATGCCAGTTGTCCGTTGGTTTTCCACTTAGTCATAGTTCTCTATGATGGTATCCTTTGTGCTGCTGCTTCGTTGTAATTTTTTGTTGGAAATATGTTGCCACCAGCTTTCTCCCATCATTCTTCTGTCCATAGACCTCAGTGTGACCCATGCCATTAATTCTTCAGAGACTCACAACCATGCAGCATTACCAAAAGAACACTGTTTAAAAGATAGGCCTTTGTAGTAACGAAAATCTTGGTATCGGATAAAAAAACACCACATGCAATTTTCCAAAAATTATTTAGTCTAATTCTTATCATATTTAGCTTCTTCTTCAATTCTTGGCATGACTAATTTGCTATTTAAACTTTGAACGAAACTAGGGATTTTAAGAGGTGGAGATGAGAAGGGAGTGCATTCTAGGCACGCAGGACATAGTACAAATGCAAGAAGAATGTTGGCTGGACTGAAAAGTATGGGAAGATGAGGAATACATAATAATAAAGCTGGAAAAGTATTTTGGATCCAGGCTATAAAGGGCCTGACATGCCAAACAGAGGAATTCGTATTAAATTCTTTTTAAAAAAATTTTATTTTAGTGGGGCAATGAGGGTTAAGTGACTTGCCCAGGGTCACACAGCTAGTAAATTTGAAGTAAGATTTGAACTCAAGTCCTCCTGAATCCAGGGCTGGTACTTTATCCACTGTACCATCTAGCTGACCTCATATTAAATTCTAAGAGTAATAGAGGATTGGAGAGGGGAGTGACATAGAAGGCCTGTGACAAATGCAAGCACTTGAGGCAGGAAGATCAATCAGGAAACTATTGCAATAGTTCAGGCGAGAGGTGATGAGGGACTAAAGGATGGGGCTGACTCTATGAGTATAAGAGGCAGCTTCAAGAGATGTTGTGGAGGTAGAGTGGACAAGAAGTATCTGTTGATTGAATATATGGCATGAAGGAGAGTGAGGACCATAGCTGCTGTGAATTGGAATGACTGAAAGGATAGTAGATTTGGGAAGGAAAGAGAATAATTTTTGTTTTGGACCATGTCAGTGATAAACACTTCTCATGGGTCTTCCTATTTTATTTCTTTCTTGATATTAGTAATCCAAGGGTCACAGAGTTCTTATGACTTTGTACCCCAAGGAAGTTGGAGATAGAAAGAAAGGTACTATATACACCAAAATATTTAGAGTGGCACTTCTTGTTATAGCAAAGTAGATGCTCATCATTTGGGCAAAGGCTAAACAAACTGTGGTACATGAATAATGGATTGTTTCTGTGCTAAAACAATGAATAGGAAGTATTGAGAGAGACATGGAAAGGCTTTGTAATACAGGGTGTCTAGAAAGTCTTGTTGCAGTTTTAAGCTTGAAAAGCTTACTGATGCAGAGTAGAATTAGCATAACTAGAAAAAGAATACAACTGTAACAATGCAAATGGAAGAAGTAACAACACAATCAAAATTGAATGCTATGACATGATAATGAACAAGCTTGGGCCTCAAAGAAGAGATGACAAAATGTGCCTCTATCCCTTCTTTGAAGAAGTGGGGGATTATGGGTATGAAATAATACATATGCTATCAGACTTGCTTGATAGATTGGTTAGTTTTATTGAACTTTTTTTCTTTTACTTTCCTCCCTTCTTTCCTCCCTCCCTTCACTCCACTCCCTCCTCCTTCCTTCTTTCTTTCCTTCCTTCCTTCCTTTCTTTTTTTCATCATCAAGAATGGGTTTCTGGGTATGGAAAGGGAAGGGATCTATTTGAATGTAATATTAGAGATTAATGAGACACCCAACCACAAATAGGATCCTTTACAGAACTAGCCACAACAATAACAAATTCAGTCTAGAAGAACAAAAGTTCTCACTGATGAGAGAGACTTTTTTCCTTTTTTTAGAAAGACTCTCAAAGGAAATAACTCTCAACAAAGGGAGTATGGCATTACTACTCCTGGAAATTTTATAAAGCAGTAAAAATTACAGCAGTTAGGTGGTGCAGTGGATTGAGTGCCGGGACTGGAGTAAGGAGAATCTGAATTCAAATGCAGCCTCAGATACTGGCTGTGTAGACCCCCTAAGCAAGTCACTTAACCTTTGTTTACTTCAGTTTCCTCAACTGTAAAAAGAGGAGAAGGAAATGGCAAACCACTCCAGGATTTGTGCCAAGAAAACCCCAAAATGGGGTCTCAAAGAGTTGGACACGACTGAAATAACTTAACAACAACAAAAATTACAATTACTTTGTGGTAGTTAAAAAATCAGTAGATCAGACTAGATAAGCAAGAACCAAAAGCAGTAAAAATAGCAGCCAAGTTTTAATAAAGACATAAACTATAGGGGAAAGAGCTCCCTATTCAAAGAGAATTACTAGGAAAATTGAACAATATTTGGCAGTAATTAGATTTAAACAGTATTTTATACCATAAACCATTATTCGACAAAAATACAAAAGTCTCCCCCCACCCGAGCCCTTTTTAAAAAGGAACATGTAGGGGCAGCTAGGTGGTACAGTTCAAGGAGTGCTGGCCCTGGATTCAGGAGGACTTGAGTTCGGGTCCGGCCTCAGACACGCTATGTGACCCTGGGTGAGTCACTTAACCTTCATTGCCCACCCCCCCAAAAAAAATTTTAAAAAGGAACACGTAAGAAGATACATTTAAATTTTATTGCTAGGGGCAGATTTATTAGCCAAATGGGGATAGGGGAGATTACAAAAAATAAGATAAACTACCTTGATTACATACAATTTAAAAGGTTTTAAACAAATAAAAATGGTTCAACTAGAATAAGATGAATTATAATGAGGGAAAATATCTTTATATTTTATATTATATATATATATATATTTTGGTGGGGTGCAGGGGGCAGGGTAATGAGGGTTAAGGGTCACACAACTAGTAAGTGTCAAGTGTCTGAGGTCACATTTGAACTCAGGTCCTCCTAAATTTAGGGCCAGTGCTTTATCCACTGAGCCACCTACCTGCCCCCAGGGAAAATATGTTTATATCAAATACCTCCAACAGAAGTCTGATATCAAGAATATATAAGAAATTGACACAAATAGATGAGACTAAGCCATTCCCCAAATGGATAAGTGGTCAAAGGATATGAACAAACAATGTAATCTATCAACAGTCATGATACTAACTAGTGGTTGTAACCCTAAGTGAGTTGCTTAATTTCTCCGCCCTTATTCTCTCATATGTAAAATGGAGATAATAATAGCACCTCCCATCCAGGTCTATTGTGAGGATAGTGCTTTGCAAACCTTAAGCCACTATCCGAATGCTAGCTATTATAATTATGATGATAAATATTCCAAATCACAAATAGTAAGGGAAATGCCAATTAAAACAACTCTAAGATCTCACTTCATGCCCTAAAAATTGGCAAAGATGACAAAAAACAGAGTCCATGTTGGAGTGGCTCTGAGAAGGCTGACCTATTATCAAAAGACCGATGATTAATACACCATCGGTCTAAATATTCTGAAAAAAAAAATCATGTTCTGTGAGAAAACTGATTAAATTGTGCCTACCCTTCGATCTGTGATTCCATTATTTACATATACTAGAAGGGAGTCAAAGACAGAAGGAAAGAGCATATTCATAGCAGCACGTTTAACTGTTGTAGCAAATAAAATGGAAACAAAGAAGGTGTCCATAGATTAGGGAATGGCTGAGGTAAAGGGTTATGTGAACAGAGTGGATGGACGTTACTGTGCAGTAAGACGTGACAAATATGAGGATTTCAGAGAATCATGAGAAGGCTTCTATGATCTCATAAAGAATAAAGTAAACAGAACCAGGAGGACGGTTATGTACAATGATAACAAGGGTGCAGATGAGAACTAAAAGAAAGGGTAGCTTTGAGCAACTGTAATGACCAATCTTGGTTCAAGAGAACAATTAATAAAACACTTTTTTGTGTCAGTCTCTAAAGAAACTCCCTTAAGAAACAAAACAAAACACATCTTTGTGAAAGCCTTCATATTCCCTTCAAACACCTTCATCAAGGATGCTCTTGATGCATCCTTTATCAGACCATTCTCATAAAAGTTTCGTAGAGATGGGAGGGTAGACACATGGGTCAGCTATTTATGTTTTTTCCATTCTCTTTTCTGGGGGTAATAATTACGACTGTGACTTTTTTTTTTTGCCAAGCATTATTTGTCTTCTCTTTTCAAATATCTTGAGAACTGACCCTTCAACACCCTCTGATTATTTCTCCTCCAGGTCTAGTCCAGTGGCTCTGCCTAGCTTTGTTTTCTTAAGTGCCATTTCTAGTTCTCTAGGCAGCATAAAAGGGACCGTGTGGTTAAAAGTACAGATGTAGTGGCTCTTCTGTCCTTGATGTAAAAAATAATGTGTTTACAAATTCTTTTCCATTTTTAGTGTGTTCCTGGTCCTCCTTCCAGTTACATCCTTAAACACTCTGGGGATAACTTAGCTTAGTTGAGTCTCTTGCCAAGCTCTCTTTAAACTTGTTTACTCTTTGTAAAATGACTGTAATGCTTCCTGCTATTTTATGAAGCAATACTATTCATAATCTCCCACTACCTTCCTTGGTAGGATCTTATAAACAAATTTCTATTGCAAACCAGGGTAGCCTTTGGCTGCCTTAATATACCAATTGCCAAGAAAATCAAATGTGTTCTCACTGGAGTGACTTCTAGGTTCTTTGAGTCTCCTCATTATGGTGGCTGATTTATATCAGTTACACTTCCTTAGGAAATGGTGATAATCAATATTAATGTCTGTTCTTTTAGCCATACCCCATTCTTCAGCATCAACAGTTTGTTTAATAATAAATGGACTGGAAATGCCTCAATTTCAAGCCATGTCCTCCCATTTTTATTCTCCTAATTTGGTATTGATTTTGATCATTGCTTTAAGAAGTCCTACACAGTAGCTGATTTGGAAATGACTCCCACGCTGGTGTCTGATTATTTCCCATTGAGATAAGAACACTTTTATTTTTGGTGATGTTATTTGATGCTCACATGTTCAGATTTTCTTCTGGATATAACTGATTCTCTTTACAAAAGTCTTCAATGATATACATGTACAAGGCTTCTCTTTGATCCATGACCCTAACTTTTGTTCTCTTTTGCTTTTTACTCTTAAAGCCTATCTCCCAACCTATTTTTCACTCTCCTCTCTTACACCCACCTTTGCACGGAACTAAAAGATACACTGACTTAACTTGGAACATCTTATCGAGTTTCACAGAGAATTCTCTGCCTCCGCATCCACTGTAATTGATGTTGGCTATAATAAGCTGCAATTATTTTTAATGGTGATATCAAGTCAAGTCAATAAACATTTATTAAGTACCTACTATGCACCAGGCAATGTGGTAAACACTGGGAATAGAAAGAAAAAAACAACAACAAAACCCAATGCAACAATAACAAAACACAGTTCCTGCTCTCAAGAAGCTTGATTTTTGCAAATGCTTATTATGAGCTCTGAAATATGGGGTGAATGAGTGTCCTATAGATAATTTCAGACATCTTGGAAGATTTGTATAAACCGATGCAGAGTGAAATGAGTAACACTGGAAGAATAGGTCCCTACAATAAAAACGTTATAAAGACAACCATGCAATGATTAGCCATGATTCCAGAGGAGTGATGATGAAGTATGATGCCACCTCTTGATAGAAAGGGATGGACTTAAGATGCAGAACAAGGCATACATTTTCAGATATAATCAAAGCAGGGATTTAATTTGCTTGCTTATATCTATTTTTTCCCAAGGGTTTGGTTCTTCTCTTTCTTTTCCCAATGGGGTGTGGAGAAGTGGGTGGGGGAGACAGGGAGTTAGTGATTCCCCACCCCCAAATGAGAACAGAACAGAAGGAAAACTGGAAAGCAGGGCAGCTTTGAAAGATAGATTTTGGGGGGCAGCTAGGTGGTGCAGTGGATGAAGTGCTGGCCCTAGATTTAGGAGGACCTGAGTTCAAATCCAGCCTCAGACACTTGACACTTACTAGCTGTGTGACCCTGGGCAAGTCACTTAATCCTCATTGCCCCACAAAAAAAAATTAAAAGAAAATTAAAATATGAAAGATAGATTTTGAATTCATTATAAACTCAAAAATGAAAAGCAAGTTCTATATAATAAGTTTCATGGTCTCATATACAATCCTTTCCTTTTCTAATCTATATACACACTAATATATAATATTCACTTTATTTTGGTTAAGTTGAGAATATAAATAATAACATTGGGTGGGGGGGAGTGCCCACAAAATTGTGTTTCTTGCTGCCTTTGGTGTCATAGTGTATATAGCACCGGACTTAATCAGGAAGACTCATTTTCATGAGTTCAAATCCCACTTCAGACAGCCACTAGTTGAGTGATCCTGGGCAAGTCACCTAACCCTGTTTGCCTCACTTTCTCATCTGTAAAATGGGCTAGAGATGGAAATGGCAAAGCACTCCAGAATCTTTACCAAGAAAACCCCAAAGTAGGGGCATAAAAATCAGACATGAATAAATACAACTAAAAGGCAGGTTTGGCCCCTTGTGGGATTTACTCAGACCATATTCTACAGTATGGAATGTTCAACACTGGATATAAGTCGCTTTGGAAGTTTTATGAGGGAAAATGTATGTGTAAGTAGAATACATATATAGATATATATGTATATACACAAAAATACATGCATATATAATACATATATGTGTGTATGCATATATATACTTACGTATATTTGTATTTAAACATAGATACTACTGATGTAGAGAACTAGAGAGGTCTTCTACCACAATAATTAAGTTTCTTCTATAGACTTCCAGATTGAATCTTAGCCTTATATAGTTGCTCCAGACCTGTGATTTCATCAGTGTCTGTCATTGGTCATCTAGCACTTATTAAGCACCTATTATGTGTCAGCCATCATACTAAACACTGGGGATAAAAACAAACCAAACCAAACAAACAAACAAACAAACAAACAGTCCTTTTTTCTTAAGAAGCTAATAGTCTAATGGGATAGACCAGGGCTTAAACGTTTTCTACTTGTGACCTTTTTTTGCCGGAAATTTTTACACAACCCAGGCATATGGGTATATAAAATAGGTATATATAACATTTTATTGTAGCCAAATTTTTCATGACCCCCCCCATATGGGGTCACAACCCACTGTTTAAGAAGCTTTGCAGTAAACAACATGCAAACAACTATGTAGTAATATGGTAGATATAAGTCAAATTGGGGATAATCTCAGAAGGGAGGCACTAACATTAGGGGATCAAGACTGGCTTCCTATAGAAGGTGGGGTTTTAGCTGGGACTTGAAAGAAGCCAAGGAATGGCATGGGGGACAGCCGGAGGAAATGTTCTGAGTTAGGAGATGGAGTGTGGTGGGGCAAGGACCAACCACGAGGCTGGTGTCAGTGTAACTCATAGTATGGAAAGTCTGTCTACCAATGCAGACTGAAAACTCATCTATAACTGAAGACTCTTAGAGAGTTGTCAAAGTGATCAAAACAAGTTTGACTGGAACCAAATTATAATGTAACAGGGAGATGTTTAACAAAATAAATAAAAATGGGGGCAGCTAGGTGGTTCAATGGATAAAACACCAGCCCTAGATTCAAGAGGACCTGAGTTCAAATTCAGCCTCAGACACTTGACACTTACTAGCTGTGTGACCCTGGGCAAGTCACTTAACCCCTATTGCTCTGCAAAATAAATAAATTAAAATTAAAAATTAAAAAAATACAGTGCCATTGTTGTTCGGTCTTGTGTGACTCTTTGTGACCCCATGGACCATACTGTCCGTGAGGTTTTCTTGGAAAAGATACGGAAGTGGTTTGCCATTTCCTTTTCCAATGGATTAAGGCAAACAGAGGTTAGGTGACTTGCTGCAGTCACATAGCTAATATGTGTCTGAGGTCAAATTTAAACTTAGGTCACTGCTCTATCCACTGAGCCACCTACTTGCCTCCTACAATATAACATAATGCAAATTTGTGGTTTTCTAGGTCAATATGTAGCTGACAGGGAGCTATTGCTATTTGAATCTGACAATATTATCCTAGAACACAGAGAGGTTAAAGCAATGTATGTAGGGGTAAGGAGGCAGTATATCTCAAAGATCTGAGTCCCAAGCTTCCTGACCCCAAATCAGCTCTCTCTATCTGCTATACCCTGCTATCTCTTCATACTTAAATTACTAGTGTCAAAATGTATGGAACTAGAACAAAATATAATAGAAAGGCATTTACTTACCCCTCTGTCCCAGTTTCTCTTCCTCTACCATGAATGAGTATTCCTTTTTATATATAGTGGAGTTACAGAGTAAGGGTTAAGGGTGGACGTGGGGGCAGGAGACCTGACTTTGGGATCACTCACTAAACAGCTATGTGGCCTTAGGCAGAATGGACTATATAATTTCTCAGGCTCTTTCCAATTATAAAAATTCTATGCTTCTATTTGGGCCAGGAGAATTTTTTTTTCCTCTTAAGTTCCCTTCTGACAACTTGCTAAGAATATTTCTTTCTATTTAAAAGTAGAAATACAAAAATGGATTATTATTATTATTATTGTTATTATTGATCTAATATTAAATTTCTACACCAAAGGATTATTTAACAGCTACAGCATTTAAAATGATTTTGTGATAAGTCCTGTGGTAGGAGTGTGGTGGCCCATGTAGACTAGGAAAGATTTTTCCCCTAAAAGGCAAGAGTTGTCCCAGAGACTTGACTGGCCCCTAGGGGCTTAAGGCTCCAGGGCTCTAGAATAAAAGGCTAGCCCAGAAGGATTTAGCCTTCAGAGTGGCCACACCCAACATTATATGGCTGATCAGATTAGTTTTTATATGGAGACAAAGGGTGGGGGCTTGGGGAGAGCTGTCTCTACCTGAACCAGTGCTGTATTTTTGCTGGGTCATCTTCCCCATGTTATGGCTAAGAAACCTTCTGTTAATTCTTAGATGGCCTGTAGATATTTCATTCCATTCCAAGTTCCAAAAAGGTGGAATCAGACTCAGCCTACCACAGACCGCAAAGCAAGTGTGTTGAACTCATACAGTATCATAAGCATTTTCCTAGTTTACTTTATAGAGACAGTTAGACCACAGTGTCAGATATTAATGAATATCCATCTAGATTCTATAAGAAATTTGAGTCATGGTTATGTTGATGAATTTCACACAGAAATGTCAAAGCTAAAACGTATCCTCAGAAGTCATTTAGTTCAACCCATACCAGACTCCTGTTAAACCTTAAACCATCTGGTTTACTAAGGTCTGAGCTGTATTTAAGACATCTCTAATAAGATACCCTGAGTCTATCAGGCTTTGGTGTCAGCAATACCATGTTCCAGTTCTTCCAGATACAAAATATTGCTTCTAAGACTCATTCTTAGCTCCTGTAATAAAATATAATTGGCAACTTGAATTCCCAAAATGAAAATGCCCTTTCTAAACTCTTCTAAAATTTTATATTCAATAATGAAAAACCTGGAGAGTAATTCCCAACTCATGGTTATCCAGACTTCACTTGACCTCAATCTGCCTATGGATCTGAAATTTGTCTCTCTGAAACTTCAACTCACTGCTCTGAGTTTTAATCTTTAAAAGATTTAAAGAGAGCTTTATCTAATAACCTCAAAGGAAAAAAAACAACAGAGAAAGAAAAGTGATTAGTCTGGAACAACCTGTTCTTTCTGAACCCATGAGGATTCTTAGTGATCACCAATTCCCAAAACACTCTTCTGAAGACTGTGCCCCAGGGGAAAATGGGCCCCTACTTGTAGCAGCATTTAGGTTAATGAGTCATGGTTAATATGAACACTGAGATACTAGGATGAACCACCCTTGGCCTAAACAGGAAAGTGCCCAGAAATTTTATTCTTTCTTTACTCAGAATCAGTTTGAAAGAAATTTAGGTCATTTAGTCTGAAGTTTAGAAACTAAGTGGTTTATTTTGAAGCTATACCTATCTCACAGTGATGGTTTTTCTTCTAACATAACTAATAGTGATGTATGGTACTGGACATTAGAAACTCCTGTTATGCTAATACTAAGGTCTAAGTTGTACTTGCAATAGCTCTAATAAAACTAATAAGAAACCCTGGCTGTATCAGGCTTTAGTATCAACAACACTATATCCCTGCTTCTCTAGATACAAAATTCTGCTTCTAAGACTCATTCCTGCACTAAGATATAATTTTGGCACTTTGAACCCCCAAAATGAAAACATCCTTTCTCAACTCTCCTAAAATTTTATATTCGATAATGACAAACTTTTAAAGTATTATAACAAATTAGCCCTGCCCAAGACTTTCAAGTCATATAAAATTATAATTACTGTCCCTCTTAAACCTACTTTGGAATCCCACCTATTTGCAGAAGGTAATCTTAAGAACTATTAGTAGGGGCAGCTAGATGGCGCAGTGGTTAAAGCACTGGCCCTGGATTCAGGAGTACCTGAGTTCAAATCTGGCCTCAGACACTTGACACTTACTAGCTGTGTGACCCTGGGCAAGTCACTTAACCCCCATTGCCTAAAAAAAAAAAAAAAAAGAACTATTAGTAGAAGTAGAAATTTAATATTCAGATAGGAAGCTAGTAAACAAAGAAATTAAATTAAATTACTACAGGTATTACAAAACTGATGAATAACTTCTCCACCCCCTGGGCAAGTCACTTAACTCTGTTTGCCTCGGTTTTCTCATCTATAAAATGAGAGAAGGAAATGGCAAGCCACTCCAGTATCTTTGCCAAGAAAACCTCAAATGGGGTTGGGAAGAGTTGTATATGACTGAAATGACTGAACAACAAACATGTATTAGTTCAATAAGACTGATTTCTTTCCAGTGAGCAGTTCTAGCTGCAATGAAGTTAGGGGAATTCTACTTTAGAAGAGTAAAACAAAGACAGGGGGCAGCTAGATGGCACGGTAGATGGAGCACTGGCCCTGGAGTCAGGAGGACCTGAGTTCAAATCCGACCTCAGAGACTTAACACTTACTAGCTGTGTGACCCTGGGCAAGTCACTTAACCCTAATTGCCTCACTAAAAACAAAAACAAAAACAAACAAAAAAAACAAAGACAGAAGGGGAGAAATTTGGGAGCATAGATAGCTTTGAGGGCAAGGCAGATCTTTTTTTTGTTCAGTTGTTTCAGTCATGATTGCCTCTTTGTGATCCTATTTGGGGTTTTCTTGGGGGAAGATCCTGGAGTGGCTTGCTATTTCCTTGCTAGTTTTGAATTTAAGTCTGCAGGCCTGGTACTCTATCCACAATGCCAATCAATAGCAAGAGCTGAGAAGTCTTGTTGAAGGAAGGTGTGCCTTGAGCCGAGTCTTAAAGGCCTATACTCCACCTCACCCAGGACAGCCAATTATGGCATGAAGGTACACTGGATGATTTGGGGGAGGGCGAGGCAGATAGCAGAGAGGCATACACAGGTACAGTGAGTCATAAAAAATCTGGCCCTCTTTTAGCTTTGAGTGGGGCTGGCCCCAAAGCTGGAAAGGTGGAGGTAAGCCTCTTCAACCCTCCTTTTATACCATAGGGCCCATTGTTTCCAGGACCAATAATCCAGGAAGTTATTAGTTTAACGGGTCAAGTGTACTCCTGTCAGCTGGTTTAGAAACCTAACCACCATTTATAACATTGTCATTCACCACTAGAACATCCTGACTTATATAACTCTCAGTCTTTGAGAAACAGCCTATTGACATTTTGAATACTTTGATACCAGGGTGAAGCCGTGATCTCTTGTGGGAGCTCTCCCACCCTGATGTATTCTCTCCCGAGTTCTAGAGGAAAGAAGAGACTGGGCATAGACTCAGCAAGCTCACCCTGTTCCCAAGTACATCTAACTTCCTAACTACTCATCTCTTCCCTAAAACCTGCTCCACACCTTTCCCTTCCCTTTCTCTTGATCTGGTCATCTGGCCTCAGTGTCATCTTTGACTCTTCTTGTCCCTCATAAGCAATTAGTTGCCAAGTTCTATGATTCTAGGTTGTTAATCTCTCTGCTTTCCTCTTAGCTTCCATTGTAGTCACCAGTCCCTTATCACCTCTTATCACCCAAATTATTACAAAGCCTCTTGAGGTCTTCCCACCTCCTTCTGTCCCCATTTCCTGGTACAGTGGAAAGAGTCAGGGTTCTGAAGTTAGGGGGAAATGAGACCTGCAAAAGACTTTGGCTTTAAAAAGCCAAGGTCCCCCACCGCATCCTGAGCCAGTTGTCTTGACCTACATCTTGCCACCGGACTCCAATGACTCTGGAGGAGTGAGGCTGATGACTTTGCACAGCTCTGCCTCACTTAAATACAATTCTCTTGCAAATAAGATGGCACTCATCTGATGCATGGGTGCTCTTTGAGAACAAAGGACAAACAACAACAATATCTTGAATGAATCCTATCAAAAAATAATCTTCCATATAGGATTTGGGGCAGCTAGGTGGCATAGTAGATAGAGTGCCAGGACCAGATTCAGGAAGACTTATCTTCCTGAGTTCAAATGTAGCTGTGTGATTCTGGGTAAGTAACTTCACCCTATTTGCCTCGGTTCCCAGAGAAGGAACTAGCAAAACACTCCAGTGACTCTGCCAAGAAAACCCCAAATGGGGTCATGAAGAGTAGGACAATATGAAACTGACTGGGGCAGCTAGGTGACACAGTGGATAGAGAGCACTGACCCTGGATTCAGGAGGACCTGAGTTCAAATCTGGCCTCAAACACTTAACACTTACTAGCTGTGTGACCCTGGGCAAGTCACTTAACCCCAATTGCGTCACCCCCCCCAAAAAAAAAATTGGAAAAAAAAATACTGAAACTGACTGAACTGTCACCACGAAATCAAGGATTTAATTCCCCAGCCAGCCTGCCCTTTTCCAGGTATTGTTACATTTCAGGGTGGTAACCTAGTTACTCTTCTTTTTTGTTATCTCCCGAATGGCCCATTTCTTTTTCTTATGGACTATATACCCCTGTACTGTTTACATGTTTGTCATCATTGGCACTATGCTGCCACCACAGCCTACTTACAATCATCCATTGCACTTTGGGTTACCCACAACACTGATTGTTTGGAGATTTCACAGTCAAAGAAAGCACCACAGGGAGAGCACTGGTTTTTAAAAAAAGATGGTTTTTCTGTCAGGGAACAGCTTGGGGTCTGTGAAAGTACTTCCCAAATGCAATTCAGCTCATTCCCCCCCAAAACTGATGGAACCCATTTGGGAGTTGAAAAAAATACTAAACCGTTTCCTGGGTTGTTTTTGTGTTTTATTCACTGCTTTCCAAAATTATATCATTCCATGTGAATAGCCACCATCATCGCTTCATTTCCATTTCAGGGGGATTCAGGGAGAAGTTTTCTACCATGCCTTGGCTGCCCTCTCCCCTGCCTCTTCTACCATGGGTGAGTTACTTCTGGAACGTATCTTTGATTGAGGGCCCAGGGCCTGCCATCCTTCATTCCCCTTCTTGTCATGCTTCAGACTCTCTGGAGTTTGCCACAATGCCACTGCCACAGCCACCTTCTGGTTCTTTATCCCTCCACCCTACCCTGCCTCTTTGCACCCCCTCTTTCTACCCTTTTCAGCAATCTTTTGTGTTCTGTCTTCTCCTACTAAAGAGAGGGCAGAGGCTGTCTTTTTGTTCCAATTTGTATCCCCAATGGCCAACACAGTCCCTAGCACATAGTAAGTACCTATCACTGTGAAACTAGTCCTGGAAGGACACCAGATACAGGGGGAGGGTGGGGTGGTGGTTCAGAACTGTCTTGGTTACCAGTTCTTTGCTGTAGTCATCATCCCTTCTACAGGCAACGGGTGAAATTATAAATAACATTTTCATGATAAGTCAACAACGAAATGTCTTCATGATGATAATGGCTCATAAAAAGAGTTGCTTTTCATCTACAATTGCTTTCTGTCTGCTAAGAATGAATACCATTTCTAACTGCAATGAATTGTAACATTCCGGGTTCCTTCACTAAGAGGTATTGAATAGTATTGGTATAGGAATAGAGAGTTGTAATATTGATTGAGTAAATCAATCATGACTCACTCCAGTGTAGTTTTCAACTGCAGTCCTGGAAAGTGCTAGTGGGCCTGGCTAAACATTCTCTTCTAGCTGCCAAATTGAATAATCTATTTACATTTTCAAAAGCCTATAGGAAACTGAACTTTGTATTTATAACATGAAGGAAAGATAGGCATGTTTTATTGTGACAGATAAAAAATCGTTAATACTACTAAGCAAATTCCTTTGTTCTCCTGCTCATTGTTTTTTGTCATAAATAAATTTTAATGACATAAGGGACACAAGTGATGACTTACCTACATTGGCAACAAGTTGACCTTGTAAGAATTAGTTGGAGTGGTAGCTAGCCTACCATAGCTAGAAAGACCTTAGTTTGGGGGCACTTATTAGCCACATGACCCTGAGCAAGTCCCTTACCCTCTTTCTGCCTCAGTTTCCTTCTCTGGAAAACCAGGATAAGAATAACAGCACTGGCCTCACAGATAGTGAGGGTACCATGAGATGACATAAGACAAGTGCTTTACTGTAAACCTGAACGTGTGTGTATAAATGTTAGCTATTATCAAACACTTCAGATTCATCTGATCACTTATTTAGGAAACCACAACTTGAATTTCCCTTTCAGACACCAACCCCACCCCACCAACAGCCATTTCAATTAGGTTTCTGATTCCTTTGCTTTATTTTTCCATTTTGAGAATTAAGGTATAAAAACATCAAGCTTTCTCTTCCTGAGCCACTGTACAGCCAGCTCCGAGAGGCTTCCAGAAAGGGACTTAGTTAGAAGCGTCCTGGTGACCAGTTCTTGGCTTTGGTCATCACCTCTTCCATAGTCAGCAGTGGTAAATAAATCAAGATTGTCAAAGCTGGATTTGGTGCTAAAGTACATCTTTTTGAGTGTTTTTTTAAAATCTATTTTCTGATTTTTGTTTCATATGCTAAAATAATTTAGAAATGGAGTTTGTGTCTGAGGAAGGGTGGAAAAGAGCAAGTGAGAAGCATGGGACATAATCACTCTTTATCAAGCTATAGGTCAATCAGAGAACAAGCACTGTGAAGTCACTACTGTGGGCTAGGCAGTGTGATAAGTGCTGGGTTAGTAAAGTAAGATAAACAAAGGGCTCATACAATAGGTAGGAAAAGCATTTAAATGTAATATACAATAAATTATATTCCTGCCAACTAATGTGATTAGTAACTGACCTACCTAGGTCAATAAATTACATTATTTACTGGTGAAAATTCACTTCCAACTTTGCTCCATTCACTTTGGCTGCCCACTTCATTTTCTTTACATTGCTTTGACTCTAGATGGAGGATATTATGGAACTGGAGCAGCCGGGGAGGGATTCTGGAGTTGCCCACTTTCTCATTTTCCCTTATCTCAGTTCCCTTCCAACTTTGATACAACGTAAACCCAACTCTTTTTCTTCTTTATCAGCTTGCCATTCTATTTGCTTTCAGAGATTAGAAATAACTTGCTCAATATCAAAAAGCATCTGTTTGTGGTTTTAGTTCCTGAACATGCTTTCACACACAAAAACACAGTGTGTACCTATACTATGTATATGGTGTGTGTATAATTGCTGAATGGCAGCATTTTGAGATCATCAAGCTCAACTCCTCTTTTTACTTTGAGGAAAAGGAGGCCCAGAGAAATTAAGTGATTTGTGCAAGGTTATACGGCAAGTAAGGTAACCCAGGGTTCTCATTCAGATCCCCTGATTGCAAAGTAAAGTGGAAAGAACACTGGACTATGTCTACACATATAAGTCAGGCAGTAAGCATTTATCAAGCACCTACTGAATACCAAATACTGGGCTAAGCATAGGGCATATAAAGAAAGGCAAAAGACATACCCACATATATGCAACATACATATGAGGTGGTAACCAGCTGTTTTGGGGACTCTAATGAAAAGAAAAAAGAGCCTTAACTAGAAGGCACTTAGGCCAGATATAAGGCAGTAGTCCTCTCTAGAATAGGGTGAGTGAAACATTCAAATGAGTCAATATGAGAATGACCTAAGAGGAACACATATTTCTCAGGGTCTTTAAAATGTCATTTTGCTTTTAAAAGCATAGATTTAGAACTGGAAGAGACCCCAGAAGTCATCCAGACCAAACCCTTTCACTTTTTATAGTCTCTGTGTCTATACCAAAATCTCACCTTCACTTTCCTGGCTTCCGTCCCGCTGAGATCACCTCCACTTTACTCTGCCTATAGCTTGTGTAATGAATTCTTTGCACGTCTGTCTCCCCCAATCAGAATGTGAGCTCCTTGAGAAGAGGGGCTGTCTTTGCCTTTGTTTCTCCAAAGCTTTAGTACAGCACCTGACACACTGAAATAGCTTAATAAATGCTTACTAACTGACTACACTATACAACACATAGATAGGGATATACTATAATAGAGAGTCTATGTTTGTATATGTATACACATGATTGTATACATACCATATATGTATAATATATATAAAATGTGTGTATAGTCTTTGTATACATGCTATATGTGTAGAGTATGTATGTCTATACACTTTTTTTTGTAAATGCACATCCAATTCTTTGTATACATACACAAATACACACACACACACACACATATATTCTTTGTATAAGCACATGATTCCTTATATACCATATAGGTATCCACACATATATACACTCGGACATGTATAGTATACACACCATGCATGTATAGTATGTCATATACATATGGTATGTATACCAAGAATCATGCAATGCCAGAGTTGGAGGGGAGTGTACGGTATATATTGGGGCACATATAAAATCACCAAATCTAAGAGTTGGAAGGGACTTTTGAGATCGCTTAGCTCAATTCTCATCTTTTCACCCTATGAGGAAATGCAGGTTCAGAGAGGGAATAAGCGACATGCCCAAGCAGACAGGAGCGGCAGAACCGGGCTTCAAAGCCGGGCGCAGGTACTCCCCCGTTCCCAATCACTGCCCCTTGCTGCGGGTGGGGAGCCGTCCGAACGCGGGGAGAGCACTCTTGCGCTCCGGGATGCCCTGAACACTCCGGGCTCCCGGGCTTGTCTTTGCGCACGCCGGGGAGCAGGCACGCCGCCCGTCCCCCACCCCCACCCCCACCCCCGCCCCCGGGGTCCCATCCACGCACACACCTTGACCCAGATGCTCCCCAGCTCCCCACATGACGCAGTCCCCAATCGGCCCCAGGAGAAGGAGCAGGGGAAGCAGCGTGCCCCTCATACTCGCGGCGGGCGAGGAGTCCGAGGCCGGCTGGAGTGAAAACTTCCCCGGCGCCCGGGGCGGAGCAGCGCAGCGCTGCGCTCCGCTTGGTCCCCGCAGCGCCCGGCACACGCCGGCCCGGCCCGCCCGCCGGCAGCCCCCGGGGGCGCCCGCCCCTTCACGGCTGCTCACCTGCTCAGGCTGCTCCTGGCCGGCTCCTCCAGGACCACGCTGCTGCTGCGGCTGCTGCTGCGGCGGCGGCTGCTGCTGCCGGGGCCGCCCGCGCCGCCTCGGAGGCTGCAGCTGCTGCTGCTGCCCCGCTAGCAGGCTCTGGCCACCGTCCTCCGGCTCCTCCGGCTCCTCCGTCTTCCCGGACGCCGGCCCCGGCCCCGGCTTCCGCCCCTCCAGCCCAGAGTCGGCTCCGTCCCCGTCCTCGTCCGGCTCCCCGTCGCCGGCCGCGCCGCGCAGCGGCTCCCCGGCGGAGCACATCCCGCCCCCTCCCCGGGGCCAAGGCTGGCCGCCCAGCTGGGAGGGGATCCGGGACGCACGCACGGCCTCGCCCGCTTCCCAGGCTTACCTCCCGGACCCCCGCGACTGTTGACAAGCCGTTGGGCGGGAGGGCGCCGCCGGCTCGGCTCGGGGGCCCCGGGAGCGCCTTACGGAACCGACGCTCCGCCCAGCCCCGCCCCGGCTGGCCGGCCCCCAGGGGCAGAAGTGAGAGGCTCTGTCCCGCTCCCTTTAGGCACTCGCTAGCCCCGCCCCCAATCTCGGGCGCCCCGCCCCTGGGGGCGGAGCCTCGAGGGGCTGGGAAAGGGGGATCCGTAGGGGCGGGGTCTGTGGGTGCCCTAGCACAGGTATATATGCCACCTCCGTGGCTTGCCCTAAGCCTTCGCCATTTCTCTTTCTCCTCCTCTCCCCCATTCTAGCTCTTCCTTTCTCTCCCTTCTTTTCTCCCTCCATTCTCCTCCCCTTTCTCTGTTCTTCACACTCTTTATTCCCCTTATTCTCCTCCTCCTTTCCCTCCACTGCTCTTCTATCCTTTCTCTGTTTCTTTTTTGCATCCCTCCTCTCTCTCTTTTCCTCTACCTCCCTTTTTTCCTTTCTTCTTTCTCTACTTTCCCATTCCTAGTCTTTTTCTCTCTTCCCTATTTTGACTTTCCTTCCCATTTTTATTCTCATTTCTTTTTTACTCTCCAAAATCTTGTTTTCCTCGCTCATCTCTTTCACGCCTTCCCTTTTCTTGTCTCTGATTTTTACTTTTTAAATTTTTACTTTTTTTACTCTCTTCCCTCTTTCTCTTCTCTTTTTTTTTGTTCTTGACCTTTTTCTCACTCTTTTCTCTTTCCCCTTCTTTTCCTGTCTCCCCCTTTTCTCTCTCCCTCTTTCTTTTTCTCTTTCCCTATTTCCATTTCTCTTTCTCTCTATGGCTTTCCACCTGTTTCTCCTCCCCTCCTCTCTCAATCTCCTCTTTCCCTTTCCCCTGATTTTCCCTATTTCTTTTCCTCTCTCTTCTTCCCTTTCTTGCCATTCTTGTCTCTTTTCCTGTCTGTCTCTCGATCTCTCTTACCTTTTCCCCTTTCTCTTATTTTTCTCCATTTCTTTTTCTCCCCTTTCTCTTTTCTCTCTCCACTAGCCTCCCCCCATCATTTTCTCTATTTCTTCTCTTTCTCTCTCCCCCTCCAAAATCTCCCTTTCTGTCTTGGCTCCCCGTGTAATGTCCCTTCCTCCCCCCATCCAAGACTTGTTTCCCTTTTCTGTTTACTAACACTTAACTTCACTGGAAATGGGTCAGAGAAATAGTTCTGGAATGGAGTCAATGGAAAAGCAATGAACTGGGAGTTAGAAGATCTGGAATCCATGCTTGATTCTGCCACTAAATTAGCTGTGTGACCTCGGGCAAGTGAATTCACCCCTCTGAGCTTCTGCTTTTTCATCTATAAAACAAAGTCACAGGATCATTGATCTAAAGTGGAAGGGACTTCAAAGGTCCCTTAGTCCAAACCTCTCATTTCACAGATGAGAAAATTAAATGAAATTGAAATGCCTGAACACTGATTGCCCAAGAACACACAACTACCAGAGGTTGTACTTGAATTCTGATTCTCTGACTCCAGGGTCAAGGTTTAGACTAGCTGATCTTAACAGTCTCTTCCAGTTCTAAAGTTCTTTAATAAGTGGCTTCTTAGTTTACTTGTGTTGGCAAAGTAAAAGAGCCTGGTGGTTGGCAGTTAGAGCTATTCAGATTAGGTTGTTAAATTCACATTTCTCTTGCTCTAATGAGCTGTTAAAAGCAATAGAATTTCACAGTGGACAAATATATACCTTTAGAAAAGAGGTGCTCCTTCTTTAGGAAAGGAGGGGGGTTAAAAAATATGGCTTTGACTAGCATTGAATGAAAGGGAGAAAAGGTGGTTTCCCTTTCCAAAAGTCATTATAGCATGAAGGAGTGTATTCAAGTTAAATGCATGGAATTTAAGCCACCACCGATCTAAGAACTAAGAGGTTTCTTTAGAACCACTTCCTTTTTTTTTTCTTTTTCTTCTGATGTCAGTACTTTTCGTTGCTGAGAATTTGGTTTAACCATTGGTAGTATTTGTGATAAGATCTTACTTGCTTTTATTATTTGGAGGAAAAATTAGAATTGTGTAAAACCCTAACCATACTAGGGAATTTAGGAGACATTACTACATTTGATTTACTTTTTGTATCAATCCATAACAGTTTTGAGGATGTATTAGTGTAAAATGTGTATTTCATAGATAGATAGATGATAGATAATAGATAGAAATATATACACGTATATACACATACACATGCACATACACATATATAGATAGATATAGATATCTACACAAACATACACACATCCTAGATCTTGAGACTTAAAAAAATAATTTTGCCTCCTTTATCTTCTATGCCCTTTCATTTTTATAAGCATTTATTGAAGACTTCCTAATATGATATAAAGAATATGGGCTCTAAGAGTTACTACCTGGATGACTTTGGGCAAATCACTTAACCTCCATGGGCTTTGGTTTCCTTATTTGTAAAAAGTGGGCACTAAGGGGCAGCTAGGTGGCTCAGTGGATAGAGCACTGGCCCTGGAGTCAGGAGTATCTGAGTTCAAATCCGACCTCAGACACTTAACACTTACTAGCTGTGTGACCCTGGGCAAGTCACTTGACCCCAATTGCCTCACTAAAAAAAAAAAAGTGGGCACTAGTGGGCACCAAGTGACCTCAGATCTTTTCCATTTCTATACTGATGATCTATTTTTTTTTTTTTGCTTGAAGACCTCTACTAAGGGGGAATCTCACTATTTTCAAGTCCATTCCATTTAAAAATCAAAACTCAATTTGCCTCTGTGAAACTTTTACTCTTTGCTTTCAGTTTTGTCCTTTGAGGCTAAGAACAAGTATAATTTGTTGTCCACATGACAGTCCTTCAGTTGCCTGAAGGCACAAGGGTTAGTGTCTGATCTAGAGCTGAAAGAGACCTTA